>NC_062222.1:19528595-20153595 GCF_902686445.1 Sciurus carolinensis | reverse complement strand
GGACAGTAATTGATTTGAGTTCTAAACAGATAAACAAATAGACTAACAAATCTAATACTTTGTTGCCTCTCAGCCAGTAGAGAAGAGACCTCTGTAAATCATGAATTCTTCAGTAGAGGTCACCAAATGGTCAGATCATAAAACCAAATTGCTTATCATCACTGCCACCAGCAGAAAATAGTTTATCACCTGTAAAAGAACCCAAAACAAAAGATCTAAAAATTAGTAGAGAAGAAAATTAAAAATAGAAAGACAGCATCAGCAAATTTCTATTGCTACTGAGGATTCACCTATAGGAGCAAAGATTACCTAATGGGTATAAATCACACAAGTGCACTTTTCTGGTGACCAAGTCTACCTGGTCCCGTTAAATGGAATCTGTTGGAAATCTTGCTGGAAGACCTCCAAAACTGTTAAAAGGAAATTTTTGAAAAGATAAAATCATGATTCTTATGTATATATATAAAAATAATATGTATTTGAGGTTTTATTTAAGTGTTGTATTGATAAGAAAATTAACTAGATTTTACAACCAGCTTAAAGGGGAAAAAAATTAAAAACAAATCTATAAGGAGTAGAGGAATGTGGAAATGAATGTGCACATTGAAGTAAGATTAGCTTCTTCCACAGTGGGAGAAGGAAGTTGCTTTACTTGCTTCTGAACAGAACAGCATTTGGATATCTATAGACAAGGATTATTTTGCACAAGAATCAGTTATTTACAATTTACAGAGTTCTGAAACAACTCCCACAGAGTCAGAAATGTCAGAAGGTTTTTCTCTAGAGTCAAGATAACTCATGGATTTCTACTAGATGTGAGCAGAGATTGGGACTGGATACAACATTACTACCTAGGTCCACTTCTCCAGCACAAGCTGGGAACCCAGGCAGGTTTTCTTAGAACAGTGGGTGGTTGCAAACCATTGACAGGAATCTCCAACATATGTTTATGGTCTATTTATGCCACAGAAAATAAATTATCTTTTACAGGAGAAACCTATTAATGCTGCCATTCAAACATTATGATCTTTTTAATTTTCACTCAAATTTTCATCAAAGGTGCCAATTCTAAGCTCAATTGCACTTGAAATTTAGTTATTCAGTTAAATTATTTGAACTATGTTTCTGTGAGAGCAGGAAATTAATTTGAGTCATTTGAAATTTTGATTCTTACACTTATGTGTGTAGTTATTCTATAATAATTTATCATAAAAGATATGTAATTGTGTCTTATAAATTAAAATTTTTTTTTTCAATTTCTGATTTATTGCTAAGTAGATGTTCTTCACAAGTGTTGAATTCAATCTTCTGTATATGGTAAATGTCCCAGACAATGAGGAATCTATTACAGGTCAGGAGATGCACTGAGTTGTATTCTATGAAAAGAGGATAACTTTTGGTTCAGCTGTACAAAATCAGGCAACATTCAGGTCTAGCTAGGAAGGAAGTAGAGATTTTTGTAAGTCTCATGTTCAGATATAAAAGGGAAGAACAGAAATATTAAAAGGTTGTCTTAGTCCATTTTGTATTGCTATAACAAAATACCTGAAGCTGGGTTATTTATAAGGTAAAAAGGTTTATTTAACTAATAGTTTTGAAGGCTGAAAGTCCATATCAGGCAGCCTAATCTGGTCTATCTCTCGTGAGGGCCTACTAGCTATACTGTAAATTAGAGATGGTATCACATGGCAGGAATGTGTGCATGAAGGACAGATCACATGGTCAGAGGGGAAGCAAGAGAGTAGGACGTGGCAAGCTTACTTTTATAAAGACTTACTCTAGTGGGAACTAATTCACTTGTATGAGACCCAGCCCACTCCATGCCATCAGCATTAATCCCTTCGAAAGGGCAGTCATGACCCAATCACTACTAGTCCATTTTTCTTTCTTTTTATGTGTGTATATATACATACATTTGCTTTTTTTTTTTTTTAATTAAGCTGGGGATCAAACCTAGAGCCTGTGAATGCTAGACAAGTCAAGTGCTCCACCACTGAAGTATACCCAAGCACCTAATACTACGTTTCTCTCTCTCTCTCTCTCTCTCTCTTTTTTTTTTTTTTTTTTTTGGTACTGAGAATTGAACCCAGGGGTGCTTAACCACTAAGCAACATCCCCAGTCATTTTTTATATTTTATTTTTGAGACAGAGTCTCCCCAAGTTGCTTAAGGTCTCACTAAGTTGCCCAGGCTAGCCTTGAACTTGCGATCCTCGATCCTCCGCATTCAACCTCCTGAGTCCCTGTGATTACAGGCATGCACCCCAAGACCAGCTAGTCCACATCTCTTAAAGGTCCCACCCCAGCTCAACACCTCTGCATTTGGAACTAAGCTTTCCATACATGAACCTTTGGTTGATGAACTATATCTAAACCATAGAAGAGGCTTCCATATACAATTTCTATAAGGAAATCAGGAATTATAGAATAGAGACCTTGAAAACTACAATTTTGTAGTCACAACTAGAGCAACAGCTTGTTCTTGCCTATTACTTTTGTAACTCCTTGGGTTGAGTATGTCAAACCAAAATTTTTCTATTATCCAATTTTCTTCTTTTACAGTACTTTCAAGAATAAGAAGTGGTGAACTATGATATTTGAAAGTAGATTGAATTTTAATTTGGATTGATAGTTAAACTTGGGTTGAAGTAGTTATTTATGAAGCTATAATTTCCTTTTTAAAACTAGCACATCTGAAGCATTTTGATTCCCAATCACAACCCTAAGATGGGAATTGAACTGACGGGTGTGTTATAGACATGTTGTGCTTATGTTCTCACAGAAGCAGACACTAAAACAGGGACAGGCATGCAGAAGATTTACTGGGAGCGATGCATGTTAAGGATAAAGAGAGAAAGTAGAGAGCGCTTTCACAAAAGGACTCAGGTCCAACACTCGTAAAGAAGAGGGAAAGATGGAGGACCAGGAAGGAACATTTCAGTTTACAGCAGAGCTCTCAGAAAGTTGTGATCAGGTTGCTGGGAACTCTCCAGTCAAGACTCCTATTAGATGAGTCCCAAGTCCCATAAGAATGTTCCTGCACTTGCCACGGCCTCCTGGAGCAGCCCAGATGTGTGCCCTGAACACAGCTGTGGAGAGAATCAGGGGTGGGGAGAAGGGAAAGCAGAGAAGCAGAGTAGAATCCAGAGCTGCAGCTCAGACTGCCACAGAAGACCTGAGGCTCATAGTGTCATGGTCACCACAAGCATACACAAGACTATCACAACAGAAAAGAAGGGTACATTTGGGGCTGGGGTTGTGGCTCATTAGTAGAGCACTTGCCTAGCACATGTGAGACACTGGGTTTGATTCTCAGTATCACATATAAATAAATGAATAAAATAAAGGTCTATCAACATCTAAAAACATTCTTTAAAAAAATATTATGTGGGCTGGGGAGGTAGCTCAGTTGGTAGAGTGCTTGTCTTGTATGCACAAGGCCCTGGGTTCAATCCCCAGCACCGCAAAAAAAAAAAAAAAAAAAAAATTATGTGATGTTCTTTAAAAAAAAAGATTTACTAAGTTTGTCTTATAATTTTGATTAACAAGTTTTTAGCTAATTTTACATCCATATGCATGCATGGTACACAATCCTTGAGGAAAAACAAGGTCCGCCCTATCACTGAACCCTGATTTTGGACTCACGACGACCCAAGGTGCAGGGTTAGAATGTAGATGAGAGAAGATTTTGACTTTGACGACGACAGTCATGATGATGACGACGATGACTAAGGTCTCTTAGTTGCACATAGTGTATCAAGTGCTGGTCCTGGTGTTGCACATATGTTGCATGTTTGTCCTTCCCTTTAGTCCTCGTGTGGTGGTGACATTTGTCCCCGGGAGGTGGTTTAACTAGAAGCTGGATGTCTTGGAGCATTTGTGGCTTTTTCCGGTTTGTCCTTAGTTGCAAGTCTGAGCAAAACATGGGAAGGAGGCAGGCATTGACCAAGTCCTGATCATTCTGGGCCAGTTGCTACAGAGTTGTGACTTAGCTTCTGCTAGGTTCTGAATCTTTTTGTCCCTCCCATCCCATCCATTGTGGGTGAAATGCTCACCGGCAAGGTGATAGTATTAGGAGCTGGGGGTCTTTTGAGAGCTGATTAGGTCATAACAGCTCTGCAGAATGGGATTAATGCCCTTATAAAATAGGTCCAAGGGAGCGCATTTGTCACATCTACCACATGAGGACGTAATGAGAAGACGTTATTTTTGAACAAGAAAGTGGGTCCTCGGGGGACTGCTGGCACCTTGACCTTGGACTTCCCAGCCTCCAAAACCATGAATGATACATTTCTGTTGCCTATGATCTACTTGGTTTACAGTATTTTGCCATAGCAGCCCAAAAGAACAGCTGCTTAGACTGGTTGCTACAGAGATGTGGGTCAGTTCTGTTGTCATATATGGTGGTTTGTCTATTTAGTCCCTCAAAAGGAAAAAAGAAATCACCCAATGTATCCTAATAATTCTACTAATCTTAGTTAAATTTAATCACATTGTCAATGACTAAGTTATCTTGCTGTGCTATGTGCAAATGCCACCAAGGTCTTTGTAGTAGAAAGTTGAACAAATACTGCAAGTGCACCTATGTGTGTGCATTTGGCCCTCCATAACCTCAGAGGATTGGTTCCAGGACTCCTGCAAGTACCAAAATCTGCAAATGCTCAAGTCTCTATATAAAATGACATAGTCCTTATACATAATCTATGCACATTCAACAGATACCTTAAATCATCTCTAGATTACTTTATAATACCTAATATAAACACTGTGCAAATAGTTCTTATACCATATTGTTTAGGAAATAAAGGAAAATAGGTCTGTACAGATTCAATACAGATGCAGTCATCACAATGTAACTTTTATGGAATATTTTCAATTTGAGGTTGGCTGGATCCTGGGATGTGGAACCCATGGATACAGAGAACTGATTATGTATGTACACACACACACACACACACACACACACACTCACACATGAAATTGTGAAACTAGGTGAAATCAAGAACACTCAAATGTTAATACCTCTGCTCATTCCTATTTTTTTTTAACCTGAGAAAAATCTAATTCAACATATGCAGTGACAGACAAGAGTAGTGTTCCAGCACTCCTTCAGTATGCTATCTCTTCAGCCCAGCATGTGGTCATCCTAGATAAAGACTTTATTTCCCATCTTCCCTTGTAGCCAGGTGTGGCCATGCAGGTAGAGGATGAGTGGGATTTTTCATGCTTCGCTTACATGAGAATAAACTTTTATCTTGTATAAGCCATAGTTAATCTGAGCCCCTGCTACACACCACTACACTACATTCAGTAATATGTTTCATTCTTGTACTTTGCACAATGCTGGACTAGAGATTGTGATTTTTCAAAACTAATCAAGAACAAGAAGGGAAACTCTTTAGAAACAGAGACTCAAAAATGTTTTCTAACCAGGCATGGTGGTGCATGCCTGTAATCCCAGCAGCTCAGGAGACTGAGGCAGGAGGATCACAAGTTCAAAGCCAGCCTCAGCAACTTAGTGAGACCTATCTTAACATAAAAAATAAAAAGGGCTGGGTTGTGGCTCAGTGGTTAAGTGCCCCTGGGTTCAGTCAGCAGTACCAACAAATGTTTTCTACATAGAGTAGGTGCCCTTCCATGGAAATCAAAAGCCAGCATGAGGCACAAAAATGAGTACTTCTCAAGTGTCCAAAAATCAATTTCTGCTGTATAGATAAATGTGTGCAGGTCCAGGCAAAATGGTAAATGTTTAAAATACACTCAATACATTCATAATGATAAGTTTTATCAGTTCCCAGGTGAGCCATAGTTGTTACACATACTAAAATATATCAAAATACTACATAACTTACTTTCTATTGTCTAAAGACAAAATCATAACAAATTTAGTTTAAAGATCTTAATTGGGCTTTATTTGTGATTCCAGAATTTTGCAACAACATCATTTGATAAAATAGAAGGAGTATTCCAATGAACCAGTCGGAGCAGGTTGATTTTACAGAGATGAGGACTGAGGAAATCAGTAACAGAAAACAGAAAGTGGATGGGCTATTTCAAAGTTACTTTACTTGTAAAGGTTAAAGCAGAGGGAACTTCCTTATCATGCCAGTTAAGGAAGCCCGTTCAGGGACTTGGCTATTATCTCTTTCTCCTGATTTCTTAAGAGATGAAATACAGAACTTGATGTGGGCTTGGTGAAGTGGAACCTCAGCACGAGTGACTCCATCTTGGTCTGGTCCACTGGGCTGGTGTAGGAGCTCAGTCCAAACCAAGGGCTTCTTCAGGTTTTATGTGCACTCTTCCTTACTTAGTCTTGTTTAAGTAAAGATTGCTTTGCTAGACCAAGGTGGGTAGAAGCTAAGCACATGGCTGGAAATCACCAACTTTTAAAGTCTGGGAACAGAAAAGTAAATAGCATGTGGCTAATTTTAGCTTGAGAACTTGCCCTGTGCTTAGTTTGTTTTGCTTCTGTGATTTTAGAGATGGAGAAGAGAAGGGATTAGAATTAGAGACTTTCCCCAGATGGAAGATGGAAGGATGTTAAATGACCAGTGGTAAGGACAGGGGAAGCTTCTTTTCCATTTGTTAAGAAGGTATCATTAGAGACTGGAGCTCGGCTGCCAGGGGCCTGAGGAGAACTGGGCTCTGGAGCACGTTTGTGCCTTCCCACTGAGGGCCGGAGCTCCAAGCAGGCTGAGGCTATGGTCCCAAGCTTAACGCCACATAATTAGAAAGGCCATTCAAGGGCTGGAGATATAGTTCAGTTGGTAGAGTGCTTGCCTCGTAAACACAAGGCCCTGGGTTCGAATCCCCTTTGCCCCCCCCCAAAAAAAGGACATTTAATTCCAACTATGTGCAGAGCTCTGTAGTAAGGTAGACATTCAAGCTGAGATGGGGTGGAAAATACAGATTCAGAAGAGAAATTACTGAAAATTAAGCACATCCATGGGGACATGTTAACTCTACTCCAAGGCAGAGTGAAGAGAAGACTCAGGCATCCAGACCTCACCCTGGAAGAAAGGCAGCCCCTTATGGAATGCCTGTTCAAAAGCAAGAAATGCAGAGATTCCAGGCGTGGAGTCTCCTTGGCCGAATGGGGCATGTTAATTGAGTGTACACCAAGGAATCTTCTAGTACTGCCATCCCTGAATTCTGGGGCATCCCCTGGGCCAGACACCCCACCAACCCAAGACAGTTAAGAATATCAATAACCCATTCAGTGCCAGAAGATAAGTCAAATGCCTAATGGTTCTAAATTTTGATTGATTGACTCCCCACAGTTGGAGATACTATTGAATGCTATGCACCTTGGCATAGAGAAGAACGTGACTTTGGGTTTCTTCTTTGTAATGACCTTACAATTATCACAGGATTAAAAATCTAGTGTGCTGATTTTAATCCCTTACAACCATGCAAATATTTTGGCTAAACATGATCATAGCTATAACTTGTTAACTTCTCATTGACTGTTTGATGGAGAAATGTAAAAAAAATAACTATGAGGATTTGAGGTACAACTCAATAAATATAATTGCAACTGAATTATGTTATAATAAGTGTGATTGACATATTATAGGTTAATCCTTATGGAACCTAAACAATGTTCCAAAATAGATCTAACCAATTTGTTCTACTTAGTTATTTTAGGTCAGTTTTTTTTTTTTTTTTTTGATGTCTTAATACTTATTTAGTTATATATAGTAATTAACTTCATTGGCTTTTAATAATTGAGTTAGTTGAATAATAAGATAATAAATATCTGGATTTAATAAAGATCTTTTTAAAATTCCGTGATTCAACAACAGTGCCAGTTGTAATAAAAGGTGAATAAGTTTACTATGTCCAATAAAAAGAGTTAAATGACAATTCAAGGTCTTGTGTTTGTTTTTTTGACTATTCCATTGCTGTCTTAGGTTATTTTATGGAATTCTAGCTTAAGTGTTGCTATCTGATTGTGCTACCCACCATCCCTCTTCACATGTTGAAACTTAATCCCCAGTGTAGTGATGCTGGGAGGTGTGTCATTTGGGAGTTGACCAGATCCTGAATGCTCCACCCTCATCAATGGGATTAATGGTCTTATAAACGACCTATCTACAGAGAGATCCCGTTTGCTCCTTCTTTCATCAAGGACACACAGAAGGTGCCAGGAGAAATAAGGTCAGACCTCCAATTTTCTGGCATCTTAATCTTGGAGGTCCCTACTTCAAGAACTGAGAGCAATAAATTTCTGTTGTTTACGAATTGCCCAGTATTGTGGTTTATATACTAGGTGTTCCCCAAAAGCTCATGTGTGAGACAATGCTAGAAATTTAGAGGTGAAATGATTGGTTTATGAGAGCCTTAACTTAATCAGTACATTATTCCACTGACAGGGATTAACTGGGTGGTAACCGTAGGCAGGTGGGTTGTGGGTTGAGGAGGTGGGACCCTGGGACCATGACTTTGGGGTACCTATTTTGTCTCTGGTGAAAGGAGCTCTCTGCTTCCTGATTGTCACGTCCTAAACTACTTTTCTTCCCCACACCCTTCTGCAATGTTCTGTAGGCACAGAGCAATGGAGTTGCCATCTGTGGACTGAAACTTTTCCTCCTCTAAAATTGTTCTTGTTAAGTCTTTTAGTCACAGCAGTGAAAAAGCTGACTAAAACACAAAACCTAAGGTATTTTGTTATAGAAGCCTGAACAGACCAAGACATTTTTTGTTTTTGAATTTTCCAGCATGTCCTGTGGGGGGATAAGATAAAAATATATTTCCTATTTTAAGATATAAGATATTGCCTTTAAATGTTAGAGGAATCTATACCTAATATGCCCTGGGCACAGTGGCACATGCCTGTAATCACAGTGACTCAGGAGACTGAGGCAGGAGGATCACAACTTCAAAGCCAGCCTCAGCAATTTAGCGAGGGTCCAAGACCCTGTCTCTAAATAAAATACAAAAGAGGGCTGGGGATGTGGCTCAGTGGTTAAGGGCCCCTGGATTCAATCCCTGGTACCAAAAAAAAAAAAAACAAAAAAAAAAACCACAAACAAATAAAAAAACGAATATGCTATAATTCCAGGATAATTTATTTTAAAAATAAGAAATGATGTACAAGACCTTGTTTGATTCGGAAGTTGAGGCAACAGCTCTTTCTTCCTATCTTCCAATTCCATTCCTTATTAAAAATCATAGCTCAAAAATAGGCGGTTGAGGGGCTGGGATCGTGATTCAGTGGTTAGAGCACTTGCCTAGCACAAATGAAGTACTGGGTTCCATCCTCAGCACCACATAAAAATAGATAAATAAAATAAAGGTACTGTGTCCATCTACAACTAAAAAATATTTTTAAAAGATTATTATTTTTTTAAAGGTGGTTGAAATAGTGGGACTGCATAGCAGGAAGGCCAAATATAGACTGGGCGTGGGAAGGGCTGGGAGACAGAGCCATTGATCTTGTTGATAGCCTTCTAAATTCCCTTGATTACATTTGCCTGTAAATATTTTTCTCTTCCCATGTCTCCCTAGATACAGAAGCTCCCAGCCAAGTGGTGTTGCTCTGACTGCAAACAACCCTGGGTCTTAAATATAGTACCACATCCCTTCTTGCTGCAAACAGAGCAAGTTCCTAACAAGTATTATTTTACACTCCATGTCTCCAGAGCTGGTTACTGCCTGGAAAATGTGCTACCCACCCTGTCATTAGAAGCCTTATTTTCTCTTATTTTCCTCTAGAGTGGGTGCCCCATTGCCTTATGAGGTGATCTTTCACAAGATAGACAACTCAGTTCTCTATGGGAAACAAATACTGCTTTGAACTAATAAGGTTGAATTTCACATCACAGATCATTTTGATCAAAATAGGTAAAACTCCAAACAGGAAATACACTGAAAGATAGAACTGCAACTGAATCATGACTTCATGTTAGTTTTCATGTTTTCTCTAACTCTGCTTTCAGCTCAAGGGACATGTGAAACAATTCTCAAATTTAAAAAAAAAAAATTCAAATCTAGCCACCATAACCTCAAAAAACTGAAGGAAATTTTGGGATTGTGCCCAGTGCATATCCCATATGGATCAACACTTGTTTCTTACCAAAATACTAGCCAGGTTTAAGTCTGGGCCCTAACTGACTGGATTTTCTAAGAGTTTGGGTTTGTACTAAGCCACCCTTCCCTAAACAGTTTAATGTGACTTATCATGGAAGATTCACTTTATAATATAAGCCCCTGAAAGATTTTTGTCTCTCAATTGTTTATATTGTAAATGGAATAAAAGGAAGGATGTAAGAGAATCCCACGAAAACCACGCTGGACATGGGAAATCACATAAGGGAGTTTATTAAGCAAACAGAGTGTCTCCCTGCAGGGTAAAAGAGAAAATGAGAGGAAAAGAAAGGGAAAAGAGAAAGGCGCATAAGAAAGAGTGGAAAAGCGAGGAGGAGAGAGAAAGCAAGTCAGGGGGAGAGAAAAGCACGAGAAAAGATGGTGGGGCAGCTACCGTGAAGCAGTTAAATTCCACCAAGCTAACAGGGGACCAATAACCGAGAAGGATACTTGCAAGCTGACTGATGAACCAATAGTTAGCTAGGATGTTCACGAACCGACAGCAGTTGGGAGGCGGGGAAATGGCTGCACCGGAAAGGGTGGGGAGAGCAGCTTTCAGACTGACAAGCTAGGTTGTGATGCAATGGAAAGGGCAGGGAGCAGCTTTGTACATTACAAAGGACACCATAGGAATATTCGGATTGCTCTTTAGCCAGACACAACAATGTTAGAACATGTAAGCTGACCCACTGGGTAAGGCACTGAGGCCTTCTGCCATCAACCTTGAGGGACAGCAGCCCTGGAAGCAGATCTCCAGTCCCAAGCAAGCCTTCAGAGGACTGCAGTCCAGGCTCTGCTGTGGCTGCAGTCTCAGGAGACTTCATGGGTCAATCACATCCCCTCCAAATTCCTCATCCCTACCAACTGCGACAGGGACTGATGGAGACCATGGCTTAAAATTGCTACGTTTTCAGATAATTTGATAGACAGTTAGATAAATAGCAAGAGATAACTCATACAGACATTCTTCATTATTTCAGGCAATTTGTCTAATTGTAGTGATAATTTTTTAACAGATGGTATTAATGCATCTCATTCCCACAAAATCGGTATAATTTTCTAGCACATTGCAGCAAGGATCAGTTTCTAACTTGATTGACATTTCTCATTCCATTTTGTGAATGAGGTGCAAATTTGATAATGGAAAGATTTCAATGATTTAATAGCAAAGATAATCTGTTTTTATAAACAAAGAGCTGTGTCTTCTGGTTGATGCAATAATTATCAAATGTTTTAAAAATTTTAAAAAGAAAGAAAATTTCTATTGGAATCAGTTCTCTTGGTTAAATTTGACATTTTATTTTGTAATTCAGATCTTCCACTTGTTTACTATACCAAAATGTTATTGCTGAGTCAGTGAGTATTAAAATACATAAGCATTAAACCCATAAGTATTTCCATTATAAAACAGGTCATCATTAATTAATTTTAAAGTACTATTATAAAATATTTACTTGTAATATAAATATTTAATTATAGTGAAATATTATATATCATATGTATGGATAATACATTTGTGTATAAACATGTATATAGCATGTATTTCTTCATAAATATAGACATATAAATATAAAATACATTATAAAGTATCTTAACATATTATATGTATTATATATATGGTTATGACAGATGTATGTCCTATAGTTTACATTAATCTATAAATATGTTTGTAAAATACATTACATTTCTTTACAACATAACTAACATTGTAAAAACATATTTCTAAATATACAATATTAATGTTTACTTTATATAAATATTTATAACTTAATTACTAACATAATAAGATATTCTTATAAATTTATTATACATAAATAGCCCTTACTATAAATCATAAGTGAGAAAAATATAAAGAACCCATTCAATAAATGGGTTAAGGAACTGGGCAGACACTTCACAGAAGAAGATACACAGGTGATCAACAAATATATGAAAAAGTGCTCATCATCTCTAGTAATTAGAGAAATGCAAATTAAAACCACCCTAAGATTTCATCCTACTCCAATTAGAATGGCTATTATCAAGAACACAAGCAATAATAAGTATTGGCGTGGATGTGGGGGAAAAGGTACACTCATGCATTGCTGGTGGAGTTGCAAATTGGTGCAGCCACTCTGGAAAGCAGTATGAAGATTCCTCAAAAAACTTGGAATGGACCTGCCATTTGACCCAGCTATCCCACTCCTTGGCCTATTCCCAAAGAACTTAAAATCAGCATATTACAGAGATACAGCCACATCAATGTTCATAGCTGCTCAGTTCACAATAACTAGATTGTGGAACCAACCTAGATGCCCTTCAACAGATGAATGGATAAATAAACTGGTATATATCTACTGTCCTGGCCTGCGGGACATCAATGCAGGACGGTGAACCTAAGAGAGAAGGAATGAAGGGACAAGAGACACAGGGAGTGACAGCAAGACAGGAATTCTGATCAAGCTGCAAATTTTTATTGTTCTCACGGGTATTTATGCTGAGGGAATGGGGGTATGACGAGGTGCAGGCTGGTTGGCTGTGTTCTTCTATTGGGCTCCTGATAGGCTGCAAGTTCGCGCTGGCGGGAAGGTGAAGTTCGCGCCAGCAGGAAGGTGAGGTTCGCGCCGGCGGGAAGGTGAAGTCCCGGAAGAGAAGCTGTGGGCACCATAGGCGCCATACTGTCAGAATTATCAGCCAGGTGTGGGGGAGGGGCGCTGCTGCTTATTGTAAAGGTCAGAATGTTCTCAGAATGAGAACTTCTTGGTCCCTGACATTTCCCCCTTTCTTATATAAAATTATTGACCATTTTTCGATAGCCATATTTTAAGGGGGTGATAGAGGCTATGTGGCGAGGCGGGGGCACGGCTTGCCCGAACAGGTACAGAGCTGGAGTGACAATCCCTCAGGAACTGCGCCTGTCTTAGGTTGTCTGTGGCAGAGCAACATCCTTACCCGTCATTGGATAATGAGGCTCTAGCCCTCATTTCCTGTCTTAGGTTGGTATGAGCTCTCACGAATCTTACCCGTCATTTGTTGTCCAGTTCAGCTCACAGGGGTGATGGTCTATTAAGATCACCATCGCGATCCATCATCTCCAGTCGATGGTAATGAACCTGAATAGGTTTCGCCTGTATAGCCTCAATTTGAGCTCTAAGAAAAGCCATGATCTTGTTGAATATCAAAGGACCTATAGATACGATAAGCAGCAAGCAAAGGAGGGGACCTAGGAAGGGAAGGAGACAGGGAAGGAGTCCACTGAATCCAGTCCATAGTGGATTATCAGCCAGTGCTCGTCGGTGTTTTTCTAAGTCTTCCTGCAGCTGTTTGATCTTGTCCTTAACAATTCCTGACTTGTTGGCATAGAAACAGCATTTTTCCTGCAAAGCCAGACAAATGCCTCCCTGTTCGGCAGTTAGAAGGTCTAAACCTCTCCTATTTTGTAGGACCACTTCCGCTAAGGAATCCACCTGATCTTGAAGATCTTGTATGGTGCTTGAGAGTATCTGTACATCAGAGATCAATTGTCTGGATATGATAGAAGCTACCTGAGCAGGATAGACAGCAATAACTTTAGAGGATGTGGCGGGTAAATGAACCCAAAGCAAGGGGCAACCTTTATTTTTAAAATATGGATCCCGCTGCCAGAATGGTCCCATGGGTGTATGAGGGGTGTGTAATATAACCAAAACCAAAGGAAGGTTATAAGATATTTGTGTAACAAATTGTTGAGCAATGGCTTCTGTGACTTGAATTAATGCTTGCCGCGCCTCAGGAGTAAGCTCTCGAGGAGAAGAAGGGTCAGAATCTCCCCTTAAAATATCATTAAGAGGCAAAAGCACATAGGTGGGTAGTTTTAAATATGGTCTTAGCCATTGGATATCCCCTAGTAATTTTTGGAAATCGTTGAGTGTGGGGATGGTCCACACGCAATTGTATATTAGGGATTTGAATTTGATTAGTTTGAAGTTTGAGGCCCAAGTAGGTGTAGGGGTCCTGTGTCTGAACCTTATCAGGGGCTATCTGAAGTCCCAAGGCAGTAAGGGCTTTATAGAGATCCAAATAACAATTGTTAAGATCATAGGTATTAGGTGCAGCAATTAACAAATCATCCATATAATGTAATATATAAACTTGTGGCCACCGCTCTCTCACAGGGTCTACTGCTTGAGCAAAATATTTTTGGCAAAGACTAGGGCTGCTAGCCATACTCTGGGGAAGGACCTTCCATTGAAATCTTTGCATAAGGCCCTGAAAATTGATGCGGGGGAGGCTGAAAGCAAAATAGGGTCTTTCCTCAGGATGTAAAGGAATAGTAAAAAAGCAATCTTTTAAGTCGATGATCATTTTATAATAGTCCCTAGGAATAGCTACCGGTGTAGGGATGCCTGGCTGTAGTGCCCCCATCGGGCGTATAACCTTATTGATAGCGCGCAAATCCTGTAAAAGGCGCCATTTGCCTGATTTCTTCTTAATAACAAAAATAGGAGTATTCCAGGGTGAGGTGGAGGGTTCCACATGGCCGGCTGTCAACTGTTCCTGTACTAACATGGAGGCAGCCTCTAATTTTTCTTGGGTAAGGGGCCACTGATCCACCCACACAGGAGTTTGAGTTTCCCAAATAATTTTGTCTGCATGGGGTACAGGAGGGTCAGGGACCGACACTAAAAATCCAAATACCCAAGTCCAAATTTGTCTGTTTTTTGTATGGGCTGTACAGGCTCAATCTGTCCTTGTCCTAGCCTCCCAAGGCCTGTACCAGGGATAAAGCCCATACGAAGCATTTGATGAGTGACTAAAGAGTTGGGACTAGCAAGAATAACTTTCATTTGGCTTAGAATGTCTCATCCCCAAAGGTTGACAGGGAGATCAGGAACAACGAAGGGGATTACAGTTCCTTTATTTCCCGTGTTATCTTTTGTGTCAGTCCAATTGAGCGCCCTGGAGCTAACTAAGGGGTTTTTTGATTGCCCTATTCCTTTAAGGTCAGTTAGTGATGAGGTGAGGGGCCATTCTGATGGCCAATATTTTTGAGAAATAACTGTGGTATCCGCACCAGTATCTAGGATCCCTTGGAATTTCTTCCCTTCAATAAATAAGGTAAGAGTGGGTCTTTTGTGGGAGATAGGTTGGACCCAATACACATCAGAGGAACCTAAAGAGACTGCGTTTCGTGGTGAATTTTGGGTGGCAGGAGTGTTTCCTGAATTGAGGGGAAGGAGTATTAATTGTGCAATTCTTGTTCCTGCAGGGATGGCTGCTATTCCGTTAATAGCTGTGGCCAGTATTTTAATTTCTCCAGTGTAATCATTATCAATGACGCCAGGGAAGACCTGAACACCTTGTAAGGTGGTAGAAGCTCTCCCAAGACTAAGAGCACACATATGAGGTGGAGGGGGGCCTACAACCCCAGTGGGTATTATTTTGGGTCCTAGCATAGAGTCTAATATTGTATCAGTGGAGGCCCAGAGGTCCAATCCTGCGCTGCCTGGGGTAGTGCGTTGGAGGGAGGTGGTTGTGGAGAAGGACAGGGGGCCTGGATTGGGTTGGGAGTCTGAGAGGGAACAAACCTTATTGCCCCTGGGTTTGTTCTGGGGGCGGTCGGGGCCAGGGGCTGGCCCTGAGAGGAGTTTCCCGAGAAGTTAGAGGGAATAGGCTGTCCAAGGGCATTGGTCTTGGATCTACACTCCTTGGCCCAGTGGCGACCTTTACCACATTTAGGGCAAAGGGTGAGCGGAGGTGGTTTAGCCCCTGTTTGAGGAGATATGGGTCCTTGACCCAGTCTCTCTGTTGGGCAGTCTCACGCAAAATGGCCAGGTTGTTTGCAAGTAAAGCAAGTACGTGGGCCAGGGTGGTGAAGGGCCTTGGTGAAGGCGGCACCAATGGCGAGACCCATGGCATGGGCTGTTCCTACCCCGGCACACAGCCTAATGAAGTCAGAAAGGTCCCCTTTATCTTTGTGGGGCCGAAGAACATCTTGACATATCGGGTTGGCATTTTCAAAGGCAAGATATTTTACAAAGGAGCTCTCGCTTTCACTTGGTCCAAGTAAGCGCTCCGCAGTTAGATTAAGCTGGGCAAAAAAGTCACTGTAAGGCTCGTCAGGACCCTGATGAATTTTTGCTAGGGAGGTGGTGGCCGAGCCCTTTTGAGGGAGCCGTCTCCAAGCGTGCAAACCAGCAGTTTGAACCTGTGCTAGGAGCCCAGTAGGAAAGCGTGCCTGTTTAGGGTTAGTATCAAGTGGCGCATTACCCACTAGTTTAACATAGGTCCAGGATTTAGAGGAAGCCTTGGTTGAATTTTTTTGAGCAGTTTCCCGATAGTATTCCCTAAAGTCTGCGTTCCACAACAGGAAGT
Organism: Sciurus carolinensis; assembly: GCF_902686445.1. Classification (NCBI taxonomy): domain Eukaryota; kingdom Metazoa; phylum Chordata; class Mammalia; order Rodentia; family Sciuridae; genus Sciurus; species Sciurus carolinensis. The sequence goes on along the minus strand of NC_062222.1, from coordinate 20,137,175 downwards.
CACCCGCACTGAGGGTGGCTCCGGCCAAAAATTTCCAATCATTAGGGGTGAGCCACTGAGTACTATGGTTCTCTAGCAAGGCCAGTGTCTAAGGTGCAGTGGGGCCATACTGAGCACAAACCTTTTTAAGTCTTTCAAGAAAGCGGAGGCTCAGCCTTTTATAAGAACCAAGGGCTCCACTCTGTCCAGAGGTGGGCTCCTCCTCATCCCCTGATTCCTGGTCCTCCTCTTGTTCTCCCTCTGGTTCTACCTCTTGTTCCTCCCCTGATTCCTTTTCCTGACCTCCTTCTAGACCCTCTGCCTCAGTCTGTGCGGGCTGATCTGCTTGACTGCAAGTGACTGGAAAGGCAAGAACAGGCTGACCACGTGGCTTCACCTTACGAGTATTAAGGGGTTTTGGGCCAGTTTGTGTTAACTCCGTGCCCAAGGCCAGTGAGCGAAGTTAGGCATCAAGGGCTTTTAGTTCTTTTAAAAGTTGAATTTGTTCCCACCTATGTTGAAGAGACTCGCGTAAAGGGGTTAGATTAGGCAAGGGAGGTGGGGAAAAATGTCTGGGGGGGCAGTAGGTCCCTGAAAGGCCAGAACACAAAAGGCAGGAGATATATAAGAGGGAGGTGGATTTTTAAGAGGTGGCAGGTCTGGAGAATGGTATCGAGTTGATGCCTCCTCCAGGGTAGCCTCATCCTCTGGGGTCAACTCATCATGGGGATTTAAAACCGGATAAATCTTAGGAGGATTTTTAGGGGACTCCTTTGGTAAGGTGGGGTCTGGGAGGTTCCCAGGGTCTGGGAGGGCCCCAGGGTCCTGAGAAGGCTGAGTAGGGGGCATTTGAATACTAACCGAAGGGCATGCCGAGGGGGGGAGTGAGAGGTGGATTGCATTGCCTGCTCCCCAATTTTTACAAGTCTTAAAGTACCACTGTCAAAGGGTGAACTTTTAAGAATCTCATTAATTAAATTCCAATAAGAAAAGGCAGTGACGGGCACTTTTGAGGACCAAGTCTCATAATAATCTTTGAGGCAGTCTCCTACTCTGAGCCACCTTTTACCATCAGTTGACCCCTCGAGGGGAAACCAAGGACACAAATCCTCTATGTATGAAAAGAATGATCTTAAATCCTTTTTCTTAACACGCGCTCCCCGAGTCTTGAGGGCCTCCTTGAGACCCGTCAGAAACAAATCATGTGACAAAACTGCTTGTCCCGTGGTGTGTCACTCACCTTGCGCCGGCCTCACTCTCCTCCTGGATCTGACTCCCAGTCGCGTTTACCGAGGCGATCCCGAATCCCGCTTGGCCAAGGCTTCCCCGGAGGGCGGTGTTCGCTTCTCAGACAAAGGCTCGAGTCAACCACGTTGGGCGCCAACTGTCTCGGCCTGTGGGACATCAACGCAGGACGGCGAACCTAAGAGAGAAGGAATGAAGGGACAAGAGACACAGGGAGTGACAGCAAGGCAGGAATTCTGATCAAGCTGCAAATTTTTATTGTTCTCACGGGTATTTATGCTGAGGGAATGGGGGTATGACGAGGTGCAGGCTGGTTGGCTGTGTTCTTCTATTGGGCTCCTGATAGGGTGCAAGTTCGCACTGGGGGGAAGGTGAGGTTCGCAACGGCGGGAAGGTGAAGTCCCGGAAGAGAAGCTGTGGGCGCCATAGGCACCATACTGTCAGAATTATCAGCCAGGAGTGGGGGAGGGGCGCTGCTGCTTATTGTAAAGGTCAGAATGTTCTCAGAATGAGAACTTCTTGGTCCCTGACAATCTACAATGGACTATTACTCAGTCGTAAAAAAGAATAAAATTTTGGCATCTGCTGGTAAATGGATGGAGTTGGAGAATATCATACTAAGTGAAGTAGGTCAAGCCCAAAACACCAAAGGCAGAATGTTTTCTCTGATAAGTGGATGAGAATACTTAATGAGGGGGGATGGCGTTGGGGGTGGGAGAAGAATGAAGGAACTTTGGATGATGTAGAGGAAAATGAGGTGGGAGGGGATGGGGGGAGAAAAGATAGCAGAATGAGACAGTATTACCCTATGTATATGTATGATTACACGAATGGTGTGAATCTATATTGTGTACAACCATAGAAATGAAAAGTTGTACCCCATTTGTATCAAAATGCAGTCTGTAAAAATAAAAATTTAAATTAAAAAAATGTTATAAGTGAGAGATTACTCTATAATTTCAGGAATTGTTTGTTTTTATAAGCATATCTTAGTACAAAATTTAATTGTTATTAAAATTTCACCTGCACATTATTTACATATTATATTAAAATGCTATAAATTCTAAATTATAATGCTTGGTTATCCATCAGTGAGTCTAAGATTGATGAACTATAATATTGGCATCATTTAATAAGCTTTCAGGAAAAGATGTGAAATGCTTTATAACAAGATTAATCTCAGTGGAATATATCACTGATACCTCACCAATGAGACAGGTTCAGTTTTTATCTTCTACCTGTATGTCATCTATAACTGAAGAACACCAAGAAAAACTCCAAGAGAGGGGAAAAACTCGGACAGATCTTTCTAGGTAATGTCCAACTAATTTGAATATTGAACAATGGTGTATTCTTGAAAATTATCCACCTTGTGTAAGAAATTTTAGCTTTTCAAAATGTAGTTCAGAATGGGATTTTTTTTTAGAAATGTCTTGTAGATCAATTCTCCTTAATGTTGAAGGAACTGAGCAAGGAAAAATCTGATCCTTATTAATTTATTTCACCTGTTATCGTTATTGCAACATTTTTGGGAAAGGGGGAAAAACACTTGAAGAGCAAAAATGGAGATAAAGATTAGTAGATTTTATATCACATTCCTAGAAACATGAAGTAAAGCAAACATTGCAATCAAAATTGCTACAAAATCCAGCGTCTGCAGCAGTAGCGAGATTCTTCTGGTGTGATATTGTCAAGGGCATAAGATGCAGGATGAAATTTTTGACAAGGCTGTTCAACATTCAAAGGATCAGGTAATAAGCCTTTGAGTGAGATAATGAGAGTTTTCTTCACATCACAGAAACCACGGCAAAAACTGTGCATGTCATGGCCTATATTATATAGACTACAAACACTGGCATCAAGTAATGTAGCACAATATAAAGGGAGAGAAATACAAAATTAATTTAAATTATAGTAACTGTGATTAATAAAATCATTTAAATAAAGTAAACCATTAAATACTATCCAATTAGTTTTCAGATTCAACCCTAAATGTAAATAACTAAAAATTGTTAGTATTGGTATCAGATCTGCCATTTTGCTGCCTCCAATGTTCTGTGCCCCAACCCCACCACCATTTTACAACTCAGAGTGACAATCTGCGAACTTCCTAGTCAGTCATTGGTCCAGACTGAGTTAGCCCAGGAACCTCCTCGCCAGCCATTGGTCTGTAGTTACTAGCCCGCGAAATTCCACTACTTAAGAATAGCTCCCCCGCCATTCTCTCTCTGTCTTCTCTCTCTCACTCTCTCTCATTTTCTCTCTCTGTCTCTCACCCTGTGGGCAGACACTCTGCCTGTCCTCTTAATAAAATCTCTTGGGTGAGTTCCCATATCCAGACTGGTTTTTCTGGGCCTTTTCACTTTTCAGTTACATTTATAAATTTTTTTAAAAATGCAGATATTTCTACATTGAATAGTTTGCACCAAAATAGAAGTCACCACTGAGGAAGGATTATACACAATTTTGGTAGACTAAACAAATTTGAATCTTGTCCAAAATATGCTGAGGGATCAAAATTACGACAATGTCATATAATTTGTAGCAAACAGATTGCAAATGAAGCCCTCAGAAAACATTCTAGAGCATTCTGTATTCTTTGTTCTATTTATTCTTTAAACTTAATCATGGTGAAGCAGCAAAAGAATCTCTTAACATACTGAATTTCTTTATAATACCCAATAATTACATATCTACCTTTTGGTTTCAACAGGTTGAAATGTATTAAAACTACATATGTTAAATACACATTGGAAACTACTATTAATATATCATTATAAAATTGAGATAATATTACCATGACATTACCAACTCAATTATAGGTAGTATGCAATCCTTCTTTAGAAAAAAAAAATTTTATTGGAGATTGAATTCAGTGGTGTTCTACCTCTGAGCTATATCCCCAGTCCTTTTTTTTTTTTCCCGTTCCATTTTTTTTTATTATTATTGTATACAAATGGGATACATGTTGTTTCTCTATTTGTACATGGAGTCAAGGCATACCATTTGTGTAATTATTTTTAAATTAAAAAGTACTTTTTTTTATTGTAAACAAATGGGATACATGTTGTTTCTCTGTCTGTACATGGCGTAAAGGCATACCATTTGTGTAATCATAAATTTACATAGGGTAATGTTGTTTCATTCATTCTGCCATTTTTTCCCTTCCCCCCCACCCCTCCCACCCCTCCCCTCCATCTATACAGTCCTTCCTTCCTCCATTCCTGCCCCCCTCCCTAAACCCAACTCCAACCCCAACACTAACCCTTCCCACCCCCCATTATTGTCATCATCCACTTATAAGCGATATCATTCTTCCTTTGGTTTTTTGAGATTGGCTTATCTCATTTAGCATGATATTCTCCAGTTTCATCCATTTGCCTGTAAATGCCATAATTTTATCATTCTTTATGGCTGAGTAATATTCCATTGTGTATATATATATATATATATATATATATATATATACCACATTTTCTTTATCCATTCATCAATTGAAGGACATCTAGGTTGGTTCCACAATCTGGCTATTGTGAACTGAGCAGCTGTGAACATTGATGTGGCTGTATCTCTGTAACATGCTGATTTTAAGTCCTTTGGGTATAGGCCAAGGAGTGGGATAGCTGGGTCAAATGGTGGTTCCATTCCAAGTTTTCTAAGGAATCTCCACACTGCTTTCCAGAGTGGCTGCACTAATTTGCAACCCCACCAGCAATGTAAGAGTGTACTTTTCTCCCCACATCCTCGCCAACACCTGTTGTTGCTTGTACTCTTGATAATTGCCATTCTAATTGGGGTGAGATGGAATCTTAGGGTGGTTTTGATTTGCATTTCTCTTATTACTAGAGATGTTGAACATTTTTCCATATGTTTGTTGATTGCTTGTATATCTTCTTCTGTGAAGTGTCTATTCATTTCTTTAGCCCATTTGTCAACTGGATTATTTACATTCTTGGTGTAGACTTTTTTGAGTTCTTTATAGATTCTGGAGATTAGTGCTCTATCTGAAGTATGATTGGCAAAGATTTTCTCCCACTCTGTAGGCTCTTTCTTCGCATTGCTGATAGTTTCCTTTGCTGAGAGAAAGCTTTTTAGTTTGAATCTATCCCAGTTATTAATTCTTGCTTTTATTTCTTGTGCTATGGGAGTCCTGTTGAGGAAGTCTGGTCCTAAGCCGACATGTTGAAGCTCTGGACCTACTTTTTCTTCTATAAGATGCAAGGTCTCTGGTCTGATTCCGAGATCCTTAATCCATTTTGAGTTTAGTTTCGTGCATGGTGAGAGATATGGGTTTAGTTTCATTCTATTGCATATGGTTTTCCAATTCTCCCAGCACCATTTGTTGAAGAGGCTATCTTTTCTCCATTGCATATTTTTGGCCCCTTTGTCTAGTATGAGAAAATTGTACTTATTTTAGTTTGTGTCCGTGTCCTCTATTCTGTACCATTGATCCACCTTTCTATTTTGGTACCAATACCATGCCGTTTTTGTTACTATTGCTTTGTAGTAGAGTTGAAGATCTGGTATTGCGATACCCCCTGCTTCACTCTTTCTGCCAAGGATTGCTTTAGCTATTCTGGGTTTTTTATTCTTCCAGATGAATTTCATAATTGCTTGCTCTATTTCTGTAAGGTACATCATTGGGATTTTAATTGGAATTGCATTGAATCTGTATAGCACTTTTGGTAGTATGGCCATTTTGACAATATTAATTCTTCCTATCCAAGAACATGGGAGATCTTTCCATCTTCTAAGGTTTTCTTTAATTTCTTTATTTAGTGTTCTGTAGTTCTCATTGTAGAGGTCTTTCACCTCTTTTGTGAGATTGATTCCCAAATACTTTTTTTTTGAAGGTATTGTGAATGGGGTAGTTTTCCTAATTTCTCTTTCTGAAGATTCATCGCTTATGTATAAAAATGCTTTAGATTTATGTGCATTGATCTTATATCCCGCTACTTTACTGAATTCACTTATGAGATCTAAAAGTTTTCTGGTGGAATTTCCTGGTTCCTCTAAGTATACAATCATATCATAAGCAAATAGGGATAGTTTGAGTTCTTCTTTTCCTATTTGTATCCCTTTAATTTCTTTGGTCTGTCTAATTGCTCTGGCTAGAGTTTCAAGGATGATGTTGAATAGAAGTGGTGACAGAAGGCATCCCTGCCTTGTTCCAGTTTTTAGAGGGAATGCTTTCAGTTTTTCACCATTTAGAATGATATTGGCCATGGGTTTAGCGTAGATGGCCTTTACAATGTTAAGGAATGTTCCCACTATCTCTATTTTTTCTAATGTTTTGAGCATGAAGGGGTGCTGTATTTTATCAAATGCTTTTTCTGCATCTATCGAAATAATCATGTGATTCTTGACTTTAAGTCTGTTGATATGGTGAATGACATTTATTGATTTCCTGATGTTGAACTAACCTTGCATCCCTGGGATGAAACCCACTTGATCATGGTGCACTATCTTTTTAATGTGTTTTTGTATGCGATTTGCTAAAATTTTGTTGAGAATTTTTGCGTCGATGTTCATTAAGGATATTGGTCTGAAATTTTCTTTCCTTGATGTGTCTCTGTCTGGTTTAGGAATCAGGGTAATATTGGCTTCATAGAATGAGTTTGGGAGAGTTCCCTCCTCTTCTATTTTCTGGAATACTTTGAGAAGTATTGGAATGAGCTCTTCTTTAAAAGTTTTGTAGAACTCGGCTGAGAACCCATCTGGTCCTGGACTTTTCTTTGTTGGAAGGCTTTTGATGACTTCTTCTATTTCATTACATGAAATTGGTCTATTTAAATTGTGTATGTCCTCCTCGTTCAGTTTAGGCAATTCATATGTCTCTAGAAACCTGTTGATGTCTTTGAAATTTTCTATTTTGTTGGAGTATAGATTTTCAAAATAGCTTCTAATTATGTTTTGTATTTCAGTCGTGTCTGTTGTGATATTTCCTTGTTCATTCCGAATTTTAGTGATTTGGGTTTTCTCTCGTCTTCTCTTTGTTAGTGTGGCTAAAGGTTTATCAATTTTGTTTATTTTTTCGAAGAACCAACTATTTATTTTGTCAATTTTTTGTATTGTTTCTTTCGTTTCAATTTCGTTGATTTCAGCTCTCAGTTTAACTATTTCCTGTCTTCTACTACTTTTGGTGTTGGTCTGTTCTTCTTTTTCTAGGGCTTTGAGCTGTAGTGTTAGGTCATTTATTTTTTGAGTTTTACTTTTTTTATTAAATGTGCTCCATGAAATAAATCTTCCTCTAAGTACTGCTTTCATAGTGTCCCAGAGATTTTGATATGATGTTTCTTTGTCCTCGTTTACCTCTAAGAATTTTTTAATTTCCTTCCTAATATCTTCTGTTATCCATTCATCATATAGTAGCATATTGTTTAATCTCCAGGTTTTGGAGTAGTTTCTGTTTTTTACTCTTTCATTAATTTGTAACTTCAATCCATTATGATCTGATAGAATACAAGTTAGTGTCTCTATCTTCTTGTATTTGCTGACATTAGCTTTGTGGCATAATATATGGTCTATTTTAGAGAAGGATCCATGTGCTGCTGAGAAGAAAGTGTATTCGCTCTTGGTTGGATGGTATATTCTATAAATGTCTGTTAAGTCTAAATTATTGATCGTGTTATTGAGATCTATGGTTTCTTTGTTCAATTTTTGTTTGGAAGATCTGTCTACTGGTGAAAGAGGCGTGTTAAAATCACCTAGTATTATTGTGTTATGGTCTATTTGGTTTCTAAAATTGAGAAGGATTTGTTTAACATACATGGATGAGCCACTGTTTGGGGCATAGATGTTTATGATTGTTATATCTTGCTGATTTATGCTTCCCTTAAGCAGTATGAAATGTCCTTCTTTATCCCTTCTGACTAACATTGGCTTGAAGTCCACATTATCTGAAATGAGGATGGATACTCCAGCTTTTTTGCTGAGTCCATGTGCATGGTATGTTTTTCCCCATCCTTTCACCTTTAGTCTATGGGTATCTCTTTCTATGAGGTGAGTCTCTTGCAGGCAACATATTGTTGGATCTTTCTTTTTAATCCAATCTGCCAGTCTATGTCTTTTGATTGATGAATTCAGGCCATTAACATTCAGGGTTATTATTGAGATATGACTTGTATTCCCCGTCATTTGGTTCATATTTAAAATTTTTGACACATCTTGGTTCCTCCTTTATTTGACAGTTCCTTTAGGATAATTCCTCCCTTTGCTGATTTGCTTCTTTGTTTTTTATCTCTTCCTCATGAAATATTTTGCTGAGAATGTTCTGTAATGCTGAATTTCTTTTTGTAAATTCTTTTAGCTTTTGTTTATCATGGAATGATTTTATTTCATCGTCAAATTTGAAGGTAAGTTTTGCTGGGTATAAGATTCTTGGTTGGCATCCATTTTCTTTCAGAGCTTGAAAAATGTTGTTCCAGGCCCTTCTAGCTTTTAGGGTCTGGATTGAAAAATCTGCTGATATCCGTATTGGCTTCCCCCTGAATGTAATTTGGTTCTTTTCTCTCACAGCCTTTAAGATTCTGTCTTTATTTTGTATGTTAGGTATTTTCATTATAATGTGCCTTGGTGTGGGTCTGTTTTAATTTTGTGTATTTGGAGTCCTATAAGCCTTTTGGACTTGATTTTCCATTTCATTCTTCAGATTTGGGAAATTTTCTGACGTTATTTCTTCAAATAGATGGTTCATTCCTTTGGTTTGTTTCTCTAAGCCTTCCTCAATCCCAATAATTCTCAAATTTGGCCTTTTCATGATATTCCATAGTTCTTAGAGATTCTGTTCATGATTTCTCACCATCTTCTCTGTTTGTTCAACTTTGTTTTCGAGGTTAAATATTTTGTCTTCAATATCTGAAGTTCTGTCTTCCAGCTGTTCTATCCTATTGGTTATGCTTTCTATGGAGTTCTTAATTTGGTTTATTGTTTCCTTCATTTCAAGGATTTCTGTTTGGTTTTTTTTCAATATCTCTAACTCTTTATTGAAATGATCTTTTGCTTCCTGAATTTGCTCTGTTAACTGTCGATTGGTGCGATCGTTCAATGCCTGCATTTGCTCTTTCATCTCATCGTTTGCTTCCCTAATCATTTTAATTATGTACATTCTGAACTCCCTTTCTGTCATTTCTTCTGCCATGCTGTCGTTGGATTTTATTGATGTAACATCTAGATTTGTTTGGGGCATTTTCTTCCCTTGTTTTCTCATATTGTTCAGGAATCAGTGGGTCATTAAGATATTGCAGATTTCCTCTATCAACTTATAATGTCCCTGAAGATTGCTAGTATATCCCCTCTTATCCTTCAGTAGCCTGAAGTCTTGGAGGAGGTTGATAATGCAGAGCTCCACGAAGAAGCTGCCTCTCTAGGGGTGGTGACCCTCAGGTGGCGTATATTCCTTGCTAGTGGGCAGAAGTGCCTCCACTTGTTGACCAATGGTCATCCAATGGGGAACTAGACTGCGGGCTGAGGCAAGGCCTGTTTGTGCCTGTGTCTCTGGTTTTACTGTCACTGTGGGAAACCTCTCCCGGCCGGGAAGACTCACTCGGTGGGGACGTCTCGCTGGTCAGTTCCCCTCCTAGAGGTTCCCCTCAATCTACAACTACCGCCTGGGCTGGGCTGTCTTCCTCTGCAACGTTCCCAGGGGCCCGGACCTACCTCCTGGGCCTGGGAGCCTCACCCTTCGCAGGCGAGTCTCCTTAGGCTGCCTCTCCCAGAGAATCTTCCTGCCACACTGGAAACTTCGATCCCCCCCTAGGCGTGTCTCTGTGCGGCTCTTCCAGCAAGAAGCCACCTAGCTCCTGGGACCCTGCTCTGCACCAATTGCCTGGCTATGCAGCCCCTCCCCTGAGCCACCACCTGGAGCCCCGTACAATAGCTCCGAGACCCAGAGACCCACCACACACCTCCTCCGGACAGCCGCCCAGTTTCTGACGCAGTCACTAGGAGTCCAAGCAACTCACTTCGGGTCTCCTCCTCCCGCCAACCACCCGTAGCCCTAGGCAGTCACTCCAAGTCCAAGTGACCCGCCCTGTTCCTCCTCCTCCTCCTTGGGGTAGCCCCCCGGGTATTCAGGAGCGGTGGCTCCGAGACCAGGTGACTCACCACGCTCCTCCTCCAGGCAGGCCACCGGTGTTCAGGAGCGGTCGCTTTTAGTCCAATCAACTCACCACTCGCCTCCTCCTCTGGCAACTGCCTGTGGTTCTGATGCAGTCACTCCTAGACCAAGCTTCCCACCGCTCTCCTCCTCCAGGCAGGCCACCAGTGTTCTGGAGCAGTTGTTCTGAGATCAAACAGCTCGTCACGCAGCTCCTCCTCAGGCAACTGCCTGTGGCTCTGATGCAGTCACTCCCAGACCAAGCGTCCCACCGCGCTCCTCCTCTTCCTCCGGGCAGTCCCCCGGTGTTCAGGAGCGCTCGCTCTGAGTTCAAACAGCTCGCAATGCAGCTCCTCCTCTGGCAACCACCTGTGGCTGTGATGTAGTCACTCCTAGACCAAGCGACCCGCCGGGCTTCTCCTCTTCCTCCGGGCAACCCCCCGGTGTTCAGAAGTGATTACTCTGAGTCTAAACAGCTCGCCATGCAGCTCCTCCCCAGGCAGCCACCCGGAGCCCCAGTGGTTGCTCCGAGTCCAAGCGCTGTGCTGAGCCGCCTCCTCTACAATGCTCCCAGTTGTCCGTGTTTACCGCTCCAGCGGGGGGAGGGGCGTCTCGCCGAGCAACTCCACTTCACAAATTCCCTGCATTCCGGGGCTACTGCCCCATCCGGGACGCCTCCCCAACAGGAGAGACTCACCCGGCGGCTTTGAGTTGGTCCCAAGTCTCTCACTATCTCCTCTTTTGAATCTTGCGTCCTGGAGCAACGTGAAATGCAGCCGCCCTCTAGTTCGCCATCTTGGCCCCCCTCCCCAGTCCTTTTTATGTTTTATTTTGAGACAGGGTCTAGCTAAGTGACTGGGGCCTTGCTAAGTTGCTGAGGCTGTCTTGAATTTGTGATCCTCCTGTCTCAGCCTCCTAAGCCCTTGGGATTACAGGTATTTTCCACTGCATCTAGTTTATTAAGCCCTTTTTGATCCAATTCAAATAACTCATTCATTTTATTTGTTTCTACATTAGATACAATATTATATTTAAAAGGAAGATTGTAATGGTGATTTCCCAGATGAATACATATGTCAAAACTCATCAATTTATACACTTTAAATACATGTAATTTTCTGTACATGAATTACACCTTGGCAAACCTGTTTTATTATTTTCAAAATAAGAGAAGTTTATGATACTGAAGTATTATGACTTTTATAGTTCAGTGCTTGTAAAACTTTGAAGTACACATGAATTTCCTGGGATATCACATTAAAAAGCAGATTCTCATTGTAAGTATGATAGCAATGGTTCATTAATGTATGATTATATGAAAACCTTAACTTCTTTTCTTTCTTTTGGTACCAGGGATTGAACTCAGGGGCACTCAACCACTGAGCCACATCCCCAGCCCTATTTTGTATTTTACTTAGAGACAGGGTCTCACTGAGTAGCTTAGCATCTTGTGGTTGCTGAGGCTGACTTTGAACTCTCCATCCTCCTGGCTCATCCTCCCAAGCTGCTGGAATTACAGGTGTGGGCCATTGTGCCAGGCTTAACTTATTTTCTACAGTCTAGCATGAGTCTTATTGAATTATTATAAGAAGTCAGGTCCCGTGGCATGTGCCTATAATCATAGTGACTCTGGAGGATGAGGCAGGAGGATCATAAGTTGGAGGCCAGCCTCAACAATTTAGCTAGACCCTATCTCAAAATAAAAAATAAAAAGAGACTGGATATCTTCAGAAAAAAAAAAGTTAGTGTAATATATTTAAGGAAATACTTAACTGAGCACATTTCCAAATATTTTTTGGAGCTCTTAAAGTTATTTACTTTTTCAGTATCATTTATTTGCCAATGAAAATGTAGCCTTTTAAAACTAAAAAAAAAAAAAAAAAAAATTAAAAATATTTTAAAGTCTAAAATTTTATAAGAAAGACACAACTCTTTCTGAAGAAAACAAGATATCAGAACGATTAAACACAGAAATAGTCCTAAAGAATTTTATTTATGAAAAAGAAAAAAGAATTCTATTTCTATAACTTTGGAAAGTGTATCAGTTAAAAGATTGACTACTTCACAGTGACTTTGCGTTTCTGATTATTATGATTAATTTTTAAAACTGCTCACGATGAGTTTGAGTTCCCATTATTTTAATTACAATGTTAAATTTTTATAATTTCATGTTGCCATTTGATATATATATATATATATATATAAAATTTGGAAGATTTTATATTGACTTTACATGACCCTTTTTTGTAATTTTATTATTGAGAAGTTACATCAACTTAAATTCCAATTTTCTCTGTGTCCAAGGGCAAGAGCTGCTCTTAGTGTAAGGTGGGCGGGGAAAGGTGGTGAGCGTATTGGATTTTACGCTGGAGGCTGTGGGAGCCTCACAGCCTATTAGGCAGTGAGACGTATGTTTGGTTTGTGATGGAGAAAGATTCACCTGGCAGCACTGGGGGTGAACAGAGATGGTGGGTCCAGAGAGCAGAGAGAGACTAGAAGTGGAACTGACAGGAGCCAGGGTGGCCAGGGGGCTCCTGGCAGTGGTCCAGGTGAGCAAAGTCCCAGAAGCAAACTAAGGTAGCGGCAGAAGAAAAGAGAGTGGATTTCAACACTGGTGGAGTATTCATTATCTGGGCAGAGAGAAAAGACAGAGGTCATGCACATCTATTAATAAGGATCCCTCCCAGTCGACATAGATGACAGAACACGCATTCCTAAGTAGAAGGGGCCATGAGTGTCAGAACAGGCCCGACTTACTGGGGGAAGACCTACAGTTTTTTGACTTTGCAATGGAATGGCAAGTGATATGCATTTAGTAGAAACTATACTTTGAATTTGGATCTTTGCCTGGGTTAGCAAAATGCTGATGACACTCTCCTGCAACACTAGGTAGGGGAAGCTGCTGCAGTTGGCAGTCAGCCATGCCACCATGAAGGTAAAGAACCCATACTCCATGTCGGGCCTGGTGGCTTGTGCCTGTCATCCCAGTGGCTCGGAGGCTGAGGCAGGGGTTTTGCAGGTTCGAAGCTAACCTCAGACTTAGCAAAGCCCTGTCTCAAAATAAAAATAAATAAGTATACAGGGCTGGGAGTGTGGCTCAGTGGTTAAGTGCCCTTGGGTTCAATCCCTAATACCCAAACAAAACAAAACCCATCTCTACACTGACACTGGCAGGCGCTGCCCTCCATAAATTGAATGAAATAATCACCATTTTACTATAAAATAGGCTTTGTGTAAAATGGTTTGCCAGTAGCAGCTAATGTGTTTTGAGCATGTGCAAGGCAGGGTAGGCTAAGTTATGACTGACACTTTGGGTGCATTAAATGAATCTTGACTCATATTTTCAACTTACAGTGTGTGTATTGGATGTGGCCCAATCGTAAGTCGAGGCGCACCTGTTTCTGTTCCTGAATGCGTTCCCTGTCTTCGCCCCTCCCTGCCACAGCCTGACCTCTCTCTGGAATCAGGAGCCGTGGTTGCTGTGAGCGGCACCCTTCTCCTCACTGACTTTTGACCGTTTTCTGCTTCTGCCAGCTTCCTTGAATTTCCAAACCAGAGAGTCAGATCAGAAGTGAAGCAAGCATTCCTGAAAAGCTCTGGTGAAGATGAAGTCAAATTATTCCTCTAAAATGTCACAGGAAATCATTACACACTGATAAATCTGTCCCATCCAATGTGGGCTACGGTTGGAGACTTTACTAGTAGGAATAAGAATGAAGTGAGTTCTCCAAATGTTCACTTGTCCAAGTGGCCTGATTCCACAGGCCCAGGGGAAACTCAAGGCTGAAGGTGGAAGAAAAGCTCATGGGAGATCAAGAAGCGCATGGTGAGAGGCTGGTGTGCTGTTTCATATCCCTGGGTGGATATTAAAGTTCCCCGACCCTGACGGTTGAAAGGAACATAGGAGTGGGAGGCACTGGGCCTGGGGCAGGAGAGTGGGTGACCTGAGGCCGTGCCTGGGGTAGGGCCGCAGGAGGGTGGGGTCTTAAGCTCCTCCAGCCTGGGTTTGGGAGGGGGAGGGGAACCTGCCTGAAGCAGTCTGGGAAGAGGAAGCAGGGGCCTCACAGGCCTGCTCTTCCCCAGGGTGTGACTGCAAGAGTTCCACCTGGAAGAGCTGGGAAGTGCCACCCTCAGGAGCCTTCCTGCAGTCAAGGCTGTTTGAGAGTAAAGTCGAGACAAAGCTTTTCAGGGAAGAAGAGGAAAGGCCTGAGGGAGGGAAGAGACGGGCATCTGTGGAAGCTGATGGCCTGATGGTTTAGGGGTGAAGATGGGGAGCCCATAGACGACAGGGCTCCGGGCAGATTTCAGATGGAGCCCTCAGGTGGTGATGGAGCCCTCAGGTGGTGATGGAGCGTTGGGTGGTGGCGTTGGCGGTGGAGCTGTGGAGGCTTCGTACGTTGTCAGCCTTTGATTATTTGAGCTCAGATTTCCATCTCCGCGGTCCGAGAAGGAGGACACTTGATTGTCCACAGCCTGGCAGCACTGACGCAGGTTTGGGGTGGAGGGTCTCCTGCCCCCCTGTTCGGTGAAAGCTCTTACCGGAGCCAGGCCATGCGTCGCATGATTCCATCTGTTAATTTTAGAAAAGGAACAGGGATAGTGCCAGAAAGTCGATTTTTAGTTGCTAGGACTGGGGGCAGGTGGGGGAAAGGATAGTGACTGCAGAGTTTCTTTCTGTGGTGACAATGACTAATTTTGGAGATGGTTGCACAACTCTGCAAATATATCAAAAACAAGTCCTGTATTTATTTATTTGTTTATTGATACTGGGGGTTGAACTCCACCACATCTCCAGTTCCTTTTATTTTTTATTTTGCGGCAGGGTCTCACTAGTTGCTTAGGGTCTCGCTAAGTTGCCGAGGCTGGTTTTGAGCTGTCACAGGTGTGTGCCACCACGCCGGCTCGGCTGTGCATTTTAAATGGGTGGATTGAATGGTATTTGAATTACATCTGTATAGAAAATGGACACAGTAACTCCAGTTCTCATAAAACAAAATATTATGGATGTGCATGAGAATGCTTTAGAAACCAAAAAGCACCAAACACATAAACCATTGCCAAGGCAAATGTGGGGACATATCCATTTGAGGGCTTAAAGAAAGGGACGAATACTTTCAAGCTGGTCATAGCTGACTTACTAAAAGCTCAGAGACAAAGCATTTGACTTCAAAAAACTTTGACAATTATATTTCCATGAAAGTATAGTCATACACATTTATTCCACTGGTCCGGCTTCCCGAAGATTCTGTTTCATGCACAAGAGGGCGCTGTCCACCCAGTAACGACCTGCTCATAGCAGCTGGAAACACACAAAATAACATTCTCAGGGAAAACCAAAAGCTTGTCCTTGGGTTATAATATCAAGTACAACCTAATCTCGAAAATATCATTAATATGTATGAATTTGCTTATTCGTGCAAAAGCTATCTTTAGCAGTACATATATGGGCATGGGGAAGACTTTTTGCTGTACAATGTTTTTTGTTTTGAATCATACAACTTTATTATTTATTCCAACCATGAGGTAGGAAAAAAATACCTTAAAAGGAAAATTATTCCGTGATCCTATTTAGATTAATATGTGAAATTTAGAACATGAATGTGAAAAATGTATGCAAAATATAAACTGATTTAAAATATCTTTTCAACAACAGTTGTCAATTCACATTAGCTTGCTTTTGTTTTGTTTTTATGGGCAGTTTGTTCCTTTGTTTTGACACTAGGAACTGAACCCTGTAGTGCTGTATCACTGAACTATGTACATCCCTAGTCCTTTTTATATTTTAGTTTGAGGCAGGGTCCTACTAAATTACTGAGGCTAGCCTTGAACCTGAGATCCTCCTGCCTCAGCCTCTCAAGTCGCTGGGATTACAGGCATACACCACAATACCCTGCATCAGTTTTTATGTTTTTAGTCATTCTGGTGGATATGCAGTAGCATATCATTATGGTTTTAATTTACCAGGAAGATCAAATCATTTCATGTTTATATGAGTCTTTGTATGTTTTTGTGAAAATTTTCCTTCATTTCTCTTTGGATTACTGTAATTCTCTTATTTATCTGTAGTTCTAAATATAATCGAGTTATGAATACTTTGTCAGCCATCTGGATTGCAAATATATCCCACAGTGTGTTTTGTCCTTGATTTTCTTAACACTATCTATTGGTAAACAGGTGTTCTTAATTTTTATATAATCCACTTTATCAGTCTATTATTTTTTGATTAATCTTTTTTTGTCCTTTTCAATAAACCTTTTAATTCCAAATCATAAAATAATCCTATATAACATTTCTTTTTCTCTTGCCTTTTGCAGTCATACCTACAGTTAGTGGGAATTGATACTTGTTTAGATGTAAGATAAAGTCAATTTTCTTCTTTCATTCATGTGACTATCCATTTGGTTCACCCCATTTATTGTAAAAAACATTTGTCCCCTGCTCTGCAGAACCACATTGTCATGAATTAAGTTCCATGTATTTGTGGTTCTATTTTTGTGCTCACAGGAGTTCTACTGATGTATTTTCCTTTCCTTGTGATGATATCACGCTGCATTAATTTTAATGTCTTTACAATACATTTTATGGAGTATCTTTCATATTGCTCCTTTTCAAGTGTTTTGACTATTCTTTGTCCTTTGAACTTGTATAAATATTTAAGAATCAACTTCTCAGGACCATTTTAAAGCAACAGAAATCTTCTGGGATTGTAAATGAGATTGCAATGAATTTAAAGATCAATTTTGGGTAAAAGTGATATCGTCCCAGCATTGCATCACCCTATCCAGGCACACTGTATGCTGTAGCTTGACTTGGAGTGTCACCCTCAGGCCCATGTCTTAAAGGCTATGGCACTATTATTGGAAGATTGAGGAAGCTTTGGGAAGTGTGGCCGGGTGGGAGAGGTTGGTTTGTGGAGGATGTCCTTCGAAGGGGATATTAGAACCCCAGCTCCCACTCTGCCACCAGCTCCCACAGGTTCAAAGCAACAGGGCCTAGGGACCATGGATGGAAACCTCTAGAACTGGGAGCCAAAATAAAAACTTTCTTCTTTTAAAATTTTTTTTGATTTTATTTTTAAATTATTTTCTTTAGTTGTCAGTGGACCTTATTTTATTCATTTATTTATATGCAGTGCTGAGAATCAACCCAGGGCCCTGCACATGCTAGCGAGTGCTCTACCTCTGAGACACAACCCCAGCCCTACTTTCCTCTTCTTAAGTTGTTTTTCTCAGGTATTTGTCACAGTGATGGGAATCTGACCACCACACTGTCCATATCCCTTCTTTATTGCTTTATTTTGTTTTTCTTGATTCTTCATAATGTTTTATAGAGGTATGCACATCCTATTTTAAATGTATTCCTAAGTACACGATTTTTTGATTCGATTATAATCTTTTTCAAAATTTCATATTCAAGTAGTGAATATATGAAAATGCAATCCATTTTTGCATCTCAACTTGTTCCCAACAATCTTTTGTCTGAAGATTCATTTTGCACATCATGTCGTCTGTGAACATTAGAAGTTTTATTTTGTCTAGTTCTTAACACTTTTCACTAGCAGGTTCCTTCAGTACAAAACTGAATGGAAATGGCAATGGTGGGAATACTTGTCCTGTTTCTGGTCTTCAAGATAAAGTTGTTATATAAGTTTTGCTGATAGAGTTTTAAGAATATGTATTATTTTCTTCATTTCATGATGTTGTTTTGTTTTTTCAATCATGAACAGATGTTGACGTTTTCTTCATTAATTGGGGTGTGCTGGGAGTTTTTGCATCAGGTGGGATAATTGTATAATTCCCATTTGTTTTATTGATATGGGCCTTATATTCCTGATATATTTATCAGGACTTACTCTCTCTGTTTGCATAAATATTTGATATTAAGACTGAGTACTTAAGATACTTGAATAACGACCATGTAGAAGATGATCATTCAGATATTTAACACCTAGGAAAATATTTATGACTGCAGTTAATGCAAAAAACAGAATAAAACTGCACATTCAAGTAAAGATAGGGAAGTAATATAGTTTGCATCTTACCCAATTTTCTTTAAATACACAGTTTTACAATGTGAGAGCAGAAAGTTTCAGAATGCAAATGGTTTGGTCTGTGTCAGTTTTCAATAAGCTTAAGACACACTAGTGATTTGAAACAAAGGAATTTAATAAAGAGAATTAAGAGTTTACACTGACTGGCAACCATGAAGCGTCTTTAGGAATGATCGTTAGAACAATGTCACAGGACTGCCAGACGTGGGAACCATCAGGAGTCTGGATGAGACGACCTCTGGACTGACCATTGAATCCATAGCAACATCAGGGTGCAGGGGCAGTCACTGTACCTCTTGGCACCAAGCATATGACCACCTAAACTGTGGACCAAAGATCAGGAATCCATTGCCCCATCTACAAAATGCAAACTGCTACATTTAGCACCATTGTCGCCTCACAGAGTTCTGCTCTCTCTCTCCACTGAACTCTTCTTCTGAGTTCAAGTGAGTCCAACTGGTAGAAAGTTGGACATGCAGAGCCCTGGCTGCAGGGAAATCTAGGAAATGTAGCTTTTACCTTTACAGCTTTTTAAGTATGAGAGGGCATTCTAAAAAGAGGTTGGACCAGCTGTTAAGCAGGTCAGTCTTCCACAGATCCTTTATTTCCTTGATGATGGTTAATAAGCATTCATTGATTTTTTAGTTTGACATGACGATCAATATGATGATCAATCTGATTTTCTGCTTTCCCTGTCCAATCTGTCCCTTGCCCCTCTGCCTTGTCATGTGCTCTGGCGGCTGAGCTCTATGTCTGATGCCTCCTGGGTTTCCAGTTCTCTGGCTGCTGGGTGGTTTTAGGCAATGGTAAGCCACAACAGGAACCTGGTCTCCTCCCTGGTGGGCACATGGGAGTGGCTGTGTCCTCCTACTGAAGACCAAAGTGTCTCTTGGACCTTCTCCCCCAGATACAGCCCTTGCTGGGTTTCAGTGACAGCTCCCCCTGCACCAGCCCTCTTAGGTCTAGAAGTGGTAATGGCTTCTTACGTTGCTCGCTATTTCCTATTGCTCAGGGTTTTTAACTGCTCCTTGCTGGTTCCTTGACTCTAACTATGTAATAGTCCACTTAACTCTCTTCAATGACCCTTTTGAGTGGCCACCTTTTCCTGCCAGGAATGTGAGTGTTATGCTTCTGGGTAAGACAGTTCTAATCTTAAGGCACATACAATACATCCTGGTAGAAGAAATACAGTCATCTGTTATGGGCTTGCATTGTAACCCCTCCCTGTTCATGTAGAGGTCGTAACTGCCAGCATCTCAGAATCTGACTGTCTTTGGATGTAGAATTTTAAGAGCTAATTAAGGTTAATTGAGTCATATGGGTGGACCCTGATCTAACCTGACTGGTGCCCTTAAAAGAGCAGAGATACTAGGGCTGCACCCAGAGAGAGAAAAAGACCGCGTGAAGATACAGTGAGAGGACAGCATCTGTAATCAAGACTCCAGGCCTCAGAAGCCAGACCTGCTGCCCAACACCTGGACCTTGGACCTGTAGCCTCCAGAACTGGGAGAACCAAAGTCTGCTGTGTGAGTCGCCCTGTCTGTACTGCTTCGTGTTGCTAGCCCTCGAGGATGATTGCCACAAAAGCCAAATGTGAAATACGTGGTAAGTTACCAATTCTGTGACTTTCAGAGAAAGGAGTTATTGTCTCTGCTTCATGGAACTGAGTTCTCTCCTGGTGGTTTTTAAAATTTGAAAGTTGAAGAAAACTATTCCTACCTTACTGTATTAGGAGGATTAAGAATCTCTGTGCGTCTCTAGAACTGTTGAAAGCTTCGTAATGTACAAGGACACACAGCTGAACTCATAGACCTGGTGTAGAACTGTCTCCTGACTTCTTGTGGGCTACTCTTTCCAAGCTTTGGATTATTTTATGACATTCTGAAGTTCTTTTGGGGGGGGCTGGGGGGACTGGGGATTGAACTTAGGGACACTCGACCACTGAGCCACATCCCCAGCCCTATTTTATATTTTATTCAGGGACAGAGTCTCACTGAGGTGCTCAGCACCTCACTTTTGCTAAGGCTGGCTTTGAACTCGAGATCCTCCTGCCTCAGCCTCCCGAGCTGCTGGGATTACAGGCGTGCGCCGACGCAACTGGCTCATTCTGAAGTTCTTAATGCTCAATCCACTTGAGTTACACTTGGTTGTCAAGGTCCTCCACCTTTGGTCTCATCTCTTGGCTCTTAACTCTGATGACATGATAGTTAGCCTCTGAGATGGCTCCTAGGGATCCTTACTTCCTGGTATTTATGACCTTGTAAGTCTCCTCCCACAATAAATCTACAACCCATTAAAGTACAGCAGAGATGATGGCCTATGACCTCCAAGGCTAGGTCATAAAAGGTTATTACTGTCTCTGCTTGGTTTCTTGGATCACTACCTTTGGGGGAAGCTAGTCACCATGTCATGAGGATACTGAGGCAGCTCTGTGAAGAAGCCCACAGGATGAAAAATGGGAGCAGCTACCAATGGGAAGTACCAACTTACCAGTCATGTGAGAACTGGAGCTGATCCTTCAACCCAGATAACAGTCTCAAGACAGTCTCAGCTGATTTGACTGCAGTTTCAATAGAGACTGAGCCAGAACTGTCCAGCCAAGATACTTCTGAATTTCTGATCATAGAAGCTGTGAGAATAGCTGGTGTTTTTAAAGTCACTACATTTTGGTTTGTTACACAGCATTAGATAATACAACCTTCTAACCCTCCACCAGCATACAATGCCAACACACAGTTCTCCATATTGTCTTTTTACTTCTGTCTTCTCTCAAAACAACTAGACAAACAGCAAACTAATAAATAAATTGTTGACCTTGTTTCCTCCTGGGATGCCCTCCATTGCATCTTAAAATCATCCATTTAGCTCAGTGTTCATGTCATGAAACTTGTCTTCATTACAACATTTTGACTTGTCTTCCTTTGGTACTTCAGGATTGGAAACAGAATTATTTACTTTCCGTACTGTATCATTTCATTTTAAATGTATTAATTTGTAAACATAAAGATGATGTAGATTTCTTGTGTATTCCATAGCACCTGGCTTATGCCACACAGAGAGCAGTACCTTAGCAAAATGATTGGGACTTTTAATAGGCCACTGTCCAGTAGGAAAAAAAAAATGGGACAAAGGTTATTTTCTTCTTCCTAGAAAACCAATATTATGGAATCTAGGAGTTAATCACCCAAAACAACCATGAGTAATAACATCCTCTCTGATATAGAAATACATCTCAGACACTTAAATTTTCCATAGTTGATCATTTATCTTACTAAAAAATTTTGTGTAGCTGGGCACAGTGGTGCACACCTGTAATCCCAGCTAGGAGATACAGGAAGATTGCAAGTTTGAGGCTAGCGTGGGCAACGTACCAGGATCCCATCTCAAATTTTAAAAAGAAGGAAAAAGAGAGGGCTAGAGATGCAGATCAGTGGTGGAATGCTTGCCTGGTATGCATGAGGTGCAGGGTTCAATCACCAAAACTGCCAAAAAAAGAAAATAAAGAATAAAAGAAAAAGAAAGCCAAAATTACTCCTTTGTCTAAGGATTGGAATAAACAACTTTCAGGCTCAATGTTTTTGCAAAGTTGACTAAAAATAGTTTTAGAGGTATGTAGGGCATTGTGTTTTATGTACAAAAGGAAAATTTAATGCAGAATAACTAAATATATATGCATTAGGGTCATAGTACATGACAAGTGTGGTCAAAACACGACCCTGAACTCCCAATGAACTTTTGTTCTTAATTGGATCCTGGACCCTGCTCAGCAAGAATCCAACGATCTTTGTGTTCTTAGCTTTCTGGTGTTCCTCACTGGAGTTGACAAGTTAGCAATTCCTGGAAGACAGTAGGCCAGAGTGGAAACATAGCTCAATGTCAGCATATGATTTTGGAAATTAATTCATGGAGACTTTAAGTTTAGGGAAGACATCTTGAAGCAAAGACTGCCAACATATTTCCAATTAAACTTCAAAATCATTGCTGGGTATTAAGAGGCACTCAGTTTAATTCATTGTCATGTGTAGCTCATTGCTAGAAACGGAATCATTTATTTGCTGTCCTGTATCACTTGTTATTATTTCACACATTAAACAGAATATGTATCTATTATATATGCATGGAAAGAGAGAGAGAAGGAAGAAAGGAAAGAAAGGAAAAAAAAGAGAAAGGGAGAGGTAGAGACAGGTGAGTTTCATGTTAAGCAAGGCTTCAAGGTGATGAGCACTGGCAAGTCTGAAATTTAGAGTAGGCCAGAGACCAGAAACTCAGGCAGGATTAATGTTAGAGTTGTTTAGTTTAATTCTGACCCCAGGGCCTTGCACATGCCAGGCAAGGGCTCTACCAATGAGTTTACATCCCCTATCCTAATGTTGTAGTCTTAAGGCAGAACTCCTTTGGGAAGCACCAGCTTCTGCTCTGAAGACCTTCAACTGACTAGATGAGGCCCACCCATGTTAGGGAGGGCGATCTGCTTTCCTTAAAATCAGTTGATTATAAACATGAATCACATCTACAAATATCTTTATGGCAACATCCTAGACTAGTTTTTGATCAAACACATGGGTGCCATAGCCCAGTTAGGTTGGCACAAAATTAACCACCACTATCCATATTTGACAAAATAAACTTATGCTTTTAAAAATTTCCATACTCCATTATGTCCTATACATAGAGTACTCCAGATGTTCTGGGCACCACATAGATTACAAAATCAAGAGAAGACACATTGATCTAAGAGTTAATCACCAAAAATAACTAGAGTAATAACAACCTCTCTAATGAGATATAGAAATACATCTCAGAGACTTAATTTTCTATGGATGATCATTTGTTTTATTAAAAAATTTGATGTAGCATGATATAGTGGCACACACCTGTAATCCTAGCTACTTGAGAGGCTAAGGCAGGAGGATCCCAAGTTCTAGGCCAAACTCAACAACTTGTTGAGACCCTGTTTCAAAATAAGAAATAGGTGCTAGGGATGTAGCTCCATGGTACAGTGCCCCTGGGTTCAATCCCCAGAACTGGGGAAAAAAATTAACATAACACTAAAGTGGGGGATCTAACCAATCACAAAATAATCAAATGCCTCCTTCTGCTGACTCAGCTTTGAAAGGTATAACAACATTCAGAGTTGCCAAGTTATTCTGTACAAAACTCGTAACAAAACTGAAATTCAAAAAGCATTTCTCTATCAGAGCATATACCTTTTTTCATAAAGAAGTTCCATGCTGATGTCAAGGTGACAGAAAAACAGACGAGGTGAGAATGACCTCAAAGACAGCCTCACCTCCCCAAGTATGATTTTAATGAGAAAGTTGCAAAATGCTGGGCTGAGCAGACAGAAGGCCTGACTTACCCCAATTCCTGGGGTTTTATAAAGTACTAGGGATGTTTGGAGACTCTCATAGAAATAAAATAAACATTATCACTGCCCAAGTCATATTTTATGTATAAGATGCAGTTTCTCATGGTTAAGTTTGCATACAGGCCCTTATATTTATTTGGTCTTTTACTCTATAAAACACTAACAGCACTGGCTAGATGGAGGGATCATGGCATATTAATGTGGCGACAGTCTTAGAAGCATTTCCTGTTTAGGGCAGGTCATGACACTTTAGCATGACTTAGTGAAATCTCTGTTGTAGAAAATGAGTGACCCTAAAGAAGTGGGTCTGGGAAGTATAATTAACAGCAGAACTGGGGTTCTGATCTGGGCACACTCTATGGAAGGGTGGGAAATAAACATTTATCCGTCCTAACATATTTATATATCCACATGTATAGTATGTCCTTAGTTCACAATCTCAGTATCCAAATCATCTATTTAAAGGTCCTGAAACCAAAATGTTTGAAAATTTTTATTTGGGTAGCAGAAAATGTCTACAATTGGATCTTTACAAAATAAGGGGAGAAGTAAATTTATACATAAGATTTGCTGCTGAAATGTGGGAAGACATCAACAATGAATTTAGGTTCCAGAGTTCACGCAGACTGCGTCTGAGAAGCAGCTCTGTTATGAGTTAAGTTCATAGAAACTTGGAGATTATACTGAAACTAAAGAAAAATAAATCTATGGGAAGAGCAGACAGACTGAATTATTTCAAATCCTAGTAGTACATAAACATATTTAGAAAGACTGAAAACAATTATCTCAATAATATGACATTGGCTTTCAAGTCCACGATGACACCAGTACTCATGGCGTTTCATCTCATGGCTTGGTATTTAAAATCACATAAAAAGTTACGTAGAACATCAAGTGTGACTGCAAGAAACTGTTGTCCTTGGATATACGTCTCTTTCTTGCTCTGTAAACCCAGCTGATTTGGCCACATGTACAGCCCTGTCACTGACCTGAACACCCAACAGCAGAGGGCAAGACCTACCAGAAAGACCCACAGACAGGGGCAGAAAGATCAGTCCACCTCACTGTAAAGCCTCAAAAGGTTTGCAGTCATTCATACTTGGAATGGGCCAAATGAAGGAGGCACTGCTGTTCGAGAACAGCAGAGAATCAGAGTCTATGGCACGGTACACAAGCATAATGTAGTTAACATTTTAACAAAATAGAAAATATACTGTTTTCTCTATAGGGGGGAAGAAAGCAGACAACTGTCCACTAGTATTAAAAACAACAACAAAAAAAAAAAACAACACTGGTATTCAGTTTCCAATTTGTGAATAGGTAGATGGTGAAGGTCCAGAAGAACTTATGACCTTAATGTACAAGAGTATTTCTATATCAAACTAAACTTAGTATCTGATTAAACATAATGCTAAGTATGTGTGTACACACACACAAAGACACACCCATAGTACCTTTATGAAATTCTCTAAAATGCTCACAGTAAAAATGTATAAAGTCTAGATTAAAACAGCTTGTATAGCTCGAGTGATACCTGCTGTGGGTTAAATAGCTCCAATTTTTAAAATATGAATTTTGAGTTTTGAAAGCAGAACTGTGCTTTGGCATTCAAACCTACAGAAGATCTTACAATCTTGTGCTGGGTGTGGTGTGCACGCCTGAAATCCCAGCAACTAGAAACTTGGTAAGTCCCTGTCTGGGGATGTGGTCCAGTGGTAAAGCACCTCTGGGTTCAATCTCCAGTACCAAAAAAATAAATAAAAATTTAAAAACAGTGACAAATAAGGAATACAAGACAGGGAACATCAAATGTGGGGGAAAAAGATTTCCGATCTCTAACATCACATGGGTAACCAGCAGTTTTCATTCCATGCCTGCCTGAAATCGAGCTTCTTGGAGTTGATTTAGGGGTGAGTTAAAAGGATGTCATTAAATTTAGTTTAAATATGTATTTTAAAACTTACTAAAAACACA
The DNA here is from genome assembly GCF_902686445.1 of Sciurus carolinensis. Taxonomy (NCBI): domain Eukaryota; kingdom Metazoa; phylum Chordata; class Mammalia; order Rodentia; family Sciuridae; genus Sciurus; species Sciurus carolinensis. The sequence goes on along the minus strand of NC_062222.1, from coordinate 20,111,462 downwards.
CATCCTAACACATACCTCATTTTACCACACTGGAGACTGCTTATTTATTAACTTCTACTACCAAGATAATTTATATCTTCATATAGTCTTTGAAAGATAATTTCAGCTACCTCTAATTAAAGACTCCTCCAGAGATGTGTTTTTAGACCGTTATTACATGCACTTACATTTGTGTTTTATTGGTAGCATGCAAACTGCTAAGATTTCCTTCATTATAACTCCACATTTGTGTTATTCAAAAATAATTCAGAAGTCTTGTTTTTCATAGTAATGAATTAAGAGAAGTTACTTGAAATACATTTATACAGATAAAATCAACTTTTGTAGGTATTTGAGTAATATATTAAACATTTTAAAATATTCTAGTCCTGAAAAATGTTTGGAAAACACTGATCTCTAAGAAACTATCTTTTAATTGAATTTGTTAATACAATGTTTAATGTGATTTAGTTTTGCAAAGCAACTTTTATAATATTTCAATTCTGTGTGTGTGTGTGCTGCAGATTGAACCCAGAGCCTCATTCATGCTAATAAGCATGTGATCTACCATTGAGCTACATACCCACCCCCTCAATTCTTCAGTGTAATGGTAAGAGTTCTAAAAAGCAGCGTGCTGTGAATCTACAAACATGGTAACCTGTAAAAAGTTAAGGAGAAACTACACTAAAAAACATTCATAATTACTTTGGGCCCTCCAGTTAGGGAGCTTTAAAAAAAGACTTTTATTTCTGAATTAATCACATATTTGTTATCGTGTTTTAAACCTCAAAACACATTCATCCTCCAGGTAACATATCAATAGTATACTGTTACACATCATCTGTGTTGTGTGTTTTGACAGTTTAGGCTAGGCACATTTTAATGATTTTAGATTTTTATTTTGTGGTTTTATTATAAAACAGCTTGTACACCAAACTCAAACAATCTTTTTTATTTAAAAATCCACCTCAAAATTCAGTTCTGGGTTTTAGTTTTAGTTTAAAATGAAGCAAACATTTAAAAGCATCAAATGTTACTAGTCTACATTTCATCTTGCAATGAGCACATAGTTTGTGGGCTGGGGAAGTAAACCCAGCACATGAATCAGGCACAGTACTAGGGCCAATGGGCCAGAAGGGCACATCTGTGTACTCAGGCAACAGTGAGAGGTCTGAACGGAGTGGGTTGGGTCTCAGTGGCAGGCACCCCATCATCTCTATGTCCCCCAAAAGCTGTTAGTAAGTCTGAAATCAATAGAGACTGTACGCGACTTAGGTAAATAGAAAAACAACCCAAACAACTATATTTGTTTTCTAAAGTATGTGGCAAAGCCAAGAAAGATGAATATAACTGTAGTCTCATTACAGTTGGTGGTCTTGGCACCCATGTCACAGGACCATGTTACAGGTGAGACAGAATTACACCATCCCTCTGGTGGTTTTAGAAATCTGGTTGGAAGGGATCCATGGGTATAAGATTTCACATTACAGCAAGGCTCTGATATTTCATGAACTGGGGCAGTGAAGACAAATCACAGTACAAAATCCTTAATTCTTTCACTGGAAAAACAATAGGTGCTACATATAAGAATCACTTATATAACATCTATTTTTTAAAATGAAGATATAAAACGTTAATTGCATAGGAATTTAAATATAAGGCCAAGAAGAATATTAAGTAAAATAAAATCATAGAAAGGGCACTATGGTGTCAAAAGATAGCATTTCATTCTCAAGAGTAATAAATCTCAATTACTGTCTAATTAAGAATCACAGTATGTTGCTATTACCAACAGTGAATGTCAACTGTTTCCTTAACTCCACACTGGAAACCATTATTAGGATGAAGAAAAACACAACTAAAGCTCATTGTCTAAACCTGATCAGTGTATTAGCACTTCAGTGCTGGTACGTACCTGATTTAATTATATTATCTACCTTCTGCAAGTAATGCTTAATACACGTTAACAAGCATAAGAGCATGTCATTACTGCACGCTGTCAATGATTTTCAGAGTTACTTGAGAGTGTAATTTATATTTAGTCTTTCAAAGGTGCAAGATCCCACCCGGCAGAATCTTCACACAATGAACCAAAAACACTGTAATTAACAAAATAGAGCAAAATCCCACCATTAAAAACTAAATGTACATGAACCAGAGAACTAGGTCCTGACACCAATATATACATTATCCTCAGCATATTGAAAGGCAATGGAGGGCGAGTCCAACTCCACTTGGTAGTTTGAGCTAATGGTTACTACCCTGTAACGTCAGGTAGAAGGCTAATTTGGGATTCTACTTTTCATTTTAATGTTGTTAGACTGTAGTTTCAACAGCGATTTCCAGATCTAAAAGTAGCTTAGTTAACTTAGTATTGTTATTGAGAGTAGTGTGAGGGAAAACCGAGAACTCCCAATGGAATTCCATTAAAGTTCACTGGGAATATACCCAAAGTAATGTTCTAAATGAAAAAGTGCATAAATACAGTAATACTACAAATGTGTTAACTACAGGACCAATGTCTCTCTGGGAGCTAAATGATACTATTTTTCCACATTATTTACATGTTACAAATTGTTCAGACACCACGAAGCACCGTTTATAGTCCTAATTGCTTGATGACATGTGACAGGTCCCTTGACTTCAAACTCTGCTCATTTGAGATCTAGCTAGCATAGAAGCGTCTCATCTTCAAACAGGATTTCTCTCTATATATTGGGTTCTCTTTTGTTCAGAAATGGCGAGGTGGTCTTTTCATTTCACACCCTTGGTTGGTGTTTCCGATTCTGTGGACTGTCTTCCGTCTGTCCAGGCTTCCCGGGTGCTCTTCAGAGCCAGGGTCTTCTGCTGGTCAACCACCACGTAATCCACTCTCTCGTCAGCCACACTGCTGCCTGAGCCGCTGCTCTTTTGCTAAAATGCGAAGAAAAAAAAAAAACAAAAATTCTACATCAAAAAGTAAAGCGGGACTGAGTGAAATTCAGTCTTAAAATAGACATATAGGCACTGCAGATATTCTTAAAATTCTATTGGGTCCCAATGAGTTAACATTAACTACCTCAATTTAACATTGCCATCCCTCCCCTAACTATGTATCATTTTCTCTTTGATTTAAAATTATGGAAGAATTCAGATTAACACTCCCACCAGAGATGTTATTCATAGGAAACAGCAAATACCTGGTTCATCTTTTATTTTATTTATTTTTTAATTATTTTTTATTTTTACAGACTGCATTTTGATCCATTGTACACAAATGGGGTACATCATTTCGTTTCTGTGGTTGTGCACAATGTAGATTCACACCATTCGTGTAGTTGTATGTGTACGTAGGGTAATGATGTCTGCCTCTTTCCTTCATTTTTTCTTTCTAGTTATACATGACAGTAGAATGTATTTTGACATATCCTGATTCATCTTAACATATGCAGTTTGACTGTCCCTTTAGCTTAAGCTTGACTTTTTTTCAAGTCTAGAGAACATGAATCAGTGTTTATGTTCAGAGCTAAGGAAATGTGTGGGTTTTTTGTCTGTTTGTTTTGTTTTTTGTTGATTTTTGCAAAATAATAGTTCAAGAACAGTCAACTACATGGGCTGATGCTCTTTGACTCCCAAATGCAACCTGATAGTAGATAACTTAAATATAATTCTGAATGCATTGGTGGGCTCACTAGAAAGAAAAGAGCTAAATGTAAGAAAAATGGAGGGACAGGTAAAGGCACTGAAAGGGAGCACTGTCTTCAGGATGGATGTCAATCTAGCAGGGCAACCAGGAGGCCGGGGGAAGGAGGTGATGCTGAAGCTGAGGCTATCCTGTTAAGCTGAGGCCCCTGAAGGGAACTGAACTATCATAGTAGGAGCTTCTGGTTCCTTGCAAAAGGAGATACAAATCTTTTCCGGAGGAAATTTAGATCCTCAGGATTCACTAATGAATTTGCAATAAGACAGTGTACAAACATGCAATCCATAAAGAATGTGAATTAGCAGAAAGAACAAATACAAATTTAGACCTCCAAGGGCTTCAGACTATCAAAATTACTATATCAACAGCATAAAACATGTATGCATAAAATGTCAAAAGGAACCAAAGCACAAAACTAAAAGGAATAAAACAAGTAAGAAATCAGAAGCTATTAAAATCAGTAAACTTAATTTTAGAAATGAAGTATAAACTAATTGAAAATAAAAACTCAACAAATAGGAAGAATCAAGAATTAGTGAACTTGGATGTAAAGAAACTATCCAATTTAGGCATGGAGAGATGACAAGAGATGTAAGAGATACAGAAAACAATGAGACATTCTAACATGTCTCATCAGAAATGTCAAAGGAGAGAATAAATAATATTTAGACAGATAATGACTGACAGTTTTCCAGAGTTGAGAAAAAGTGCAAATCCAGAAAAAGAAAAAGCAGCACTTCTACCGAGCAGTAGAAATAAAAAGCAATTCATGTGTAGACACTGTTGAGAAGCTGCAAAATGACAACAGCAAAGAGCTTAAAATCACCCAGATGGAAAGGACAGGGGACCCACACAGGAGCTACCATCCGACTACAGCACACTTTTCAACAGGAGCGACAGAAGCCAGGTGAAGGTGGAAGTATCTTCTATGTGGTGAGAAAGTTACTGTCAGTCAAGAGCTGACAGCTCGATACCACATGGTTTCCAAGATTGGGCAAAATCAAGACATCACATTGAACAAAAAAATGGAAAGAATTTACCACCCACAGAGCTCCTCTAAAGCAACTTCTAAAGGTTGCATTTGAGAGGGAAGGAAAATAATTACAAGGTCAGAGATACAAAAAGGAATGACAGACAAGTTGGTAAGCAGGGAGAAAAATGTAAGTAGATATTGTTACAGCATGTACTCCTCCTAATACTACTAACAAATTGGCGGGTTTAACAGAAGGAAAAAATTAAAATTTTGGACAGAAAGAGCAAATAATTTGAGATAACTTTCTAAAGAGAGTGAAAACATTGTTTAACTTATGAGACAGACATCATTACCCTATGTTCATGTATGATTACATGAATGGTATGAATCTACATGGTGCACAACCATAGAAACGAAATGACGTACCCCATTTGTGTACAATGAATCAAAATGCAGTCTGTAAAAAATAAAAAAAAAAAAGGATCTCTTAAGCAATCCTTTCAGTGGTAAGAACAGAAAATGTATAACTGCCATATCATCAGAAAGAAAAACGTGACTTTATTAGTCTCCATAATTTTTTTTCCTTTTTCTTTCTTTTTTTTTTTTGGTACTGGGGATTGAACCCAAGGGTGCTCTACCACTGAGCCACATCCCCAACCCCTTTTTACTCTTTGAGACAAGGTCTCACTAAGTTTCTGAGCTGGTCTTGAACATGTGATCCTCCTGGCCCAGCCTCCCAGGTCTCTGGGTTATAGGCATGCCTGGCTCAGACTCCATCATTTTGTTGCAGTTTTCAAAAGTGCATTAAATAACAGACTTTGCTAAATTTAAATTAAACATACTAAAGGCTTCCCCAAGGAGACAACTCTCATTTAAAGTGTACGCCAAATGCATTTGTGGAACAAGGTCTCACTCACCTTCCGCGGTGGTGTGGACTTCCCGGAATCTAAATCGAGATCGAGGTATTCCACCTGCTTGTCTCCTTTGGGCTTGATCATCGGACTACTTCCTCCATCGAGGCTATTACTGCCAAAAAGATTCTGAAAGCAAAACCCACCACCAGTGGTCAAACACTCGTGAGACATGCTACCTACCCTTTTTCATTTGAGTTGGGGGGGTCTCAAAGCTCCTGGGCTCAAGAGATCCTCCTGCCTCAGCCTCTTGAGTAGCTAGGACTACACGTGCACACCACCCCAGTTGGCACTTCAAAAGAACATTGCTAGAAAAATATCTGCTTAGAAAATTAGATAAACTTAGGCTTGAAAGAAAGTAATATTTTAAAACGTTTTTCAACTTAGAGCAAGCTAAAAGTAGTTTAAATTTGGTTAAACTAAGACTGGGACATCAAATAACAGCTGGTCATAAAAGTTCATTCTGAACCTTATTAAAATTATATTGTAACTGAATTACATTTTTATAGCATAAGGTCCTTATACTCATTGCTTTCAAATTACATTTAAAAAAACCTTCTACACTTAATTTAAAGACTTGCACACAAAAAATTAGTTTTGAGTTAAGTATGTTATCTCAAGGTTATAGATAATGACTTCAAAGTCTGTTTTATTTTAATCATCTGGATTTTTTTTTAAACCAATTCATTTCCTCTGTCTCTTCTTAGCTTGATCCCTTCCTTCCTAAAAGGAAGTGTATGATAGGACTACTCTCTCAAATAAAGAAAATGGGAAGGCACAAGATAGCAAGAAACAAAACCTAAAAGTTAGAGGCTTGAGAAAAATAAAAATGGAGCAAGTTAGCAGGTACTGCAACCCAGTGCTGAATAGGAGGGTGGCAGGCACTTACGCTTACGTCCCTACGTTCACCCTCTCCTTTCCTTACGGCAGTTTCTAAGTGCACAACACTGTTCCCCCATCTAGAAATGCTGCCTCCCATGCTCATTAGGGACTCGCACCCACACCCGCTACCATGTTGACACCAACGTCCCACTACAGAAGGGAAATAGAAACAAGGTAACAAACGTCAGGATTTTTTCCCACAACCTGAAAACTGCACCAATCTGGTTCTGTTGATCCTTTGATGTTGCTACTTGACCCCTGTCTCCTGCGACCCCCCAGTTCAAGTAGACAAAGTTGTGTTGAAAGGAAAGAATCTTTGCTAGAAAAATACTCAGTTTATTCCCTCGTGTGGGAGCAGGGATGCTGACAGGTGGTAAGATCCTTTTATAAATGAGAAAGAGGTGCTTCTTTCTCTGGGGTGACACACTCCGTGCCTGGGCCCACGTGAGGGGCACCACTTGGCCTAGATTTCAGGCAGCGGGGTGTACCCTGTGAGTGGAGTAAGAAACTGCACAGGTGAATGTAATGGCCTTGTTTGGAGAAAAAGAATATTAAATCAAATTTATGAATAACTACAAACAAAATATTGAAAAACATTGAAATTAACAAGTAGAGCTGAAAAATATAAGAAAATTTTGGTCAAGCTGAATTCCTAACGACAGTACCCCCTATTTTACTAATTCATGAAGAAGCTGAAATCAGTGACTTTCTTCTCTGAATAAGGCCATATTTCACTCTCAGGACAAGTCAGCTGTGAAAGTGAGCTATATTCCATGCTCAAAGGTGACGGATAACAACCCACACCCCGTGTTCCCCAGCCTGGAAACGCCTAGATGTGCTCACAGAGTTATAAAGCCATAAAGGGAATCCATAAAGCCATATGACCTGCTCACTTAAGCCCAGTGAGTTGTCCCCAAAGAGAACTTCTCAGAACTGCTAGTTAAGCTTTGTGCCTAATGACTACTGGAACTGGGAAAGTCTGAGTACTGTTAAAATCTGTGCCCACGAGGAAGTCTATTTGCTCTTGATCCAGTTTCAACAGGGAACAGTCTCCCTCTGTGTTCTAGCCTTTGACCCAGTGCGTTTCCAAGAGTGTTTAGAGAAACTCTGAAGACTCTTGAGGGAGTTATCCTAAGTGTTCTGTGGGTTAAATAACAGAACGGTAGTGCTAGATTTTCCTAAATCTTTAAAAAAATACATAGAATCATTTAGGAGAGACACGTTATTCTGTAACGATGTGTGCCTTTAGTAATAGTGCACCATCACTTAAATTTCAGGTGTTAAATTAAGGGTTCAAATGCAGGACATTGGCCTTCATACAAACTAGAGGACAGCATCACCAATTTAGTGTTTCATTATATATTGCCTATGACATGATTTCCTACGAAATAAGCTGGAAAACGTCAATTTATAGCATTTGGTCTTCACTGTATGTGTGAACCAGATGTGTCTGATCCTGTCTCAACTTAGAACTTCAAGATTATTTTATTACTGACTTCGTCAGCACACATTAGATCCCGTGGACTTCCATGGTGTTTGGTCTGTAGATTAAGTTCCTAATACTGCTACGATGATCCCATAATTCTCTAAGGGAGAGCTACAAGGACTACGAGGAGGCCTTACAGCTGGTGGCACGAGGAGATGGAAATGGTCCAGTTGACTTTTCTACTGCACATAGCAGACAGATATTTCCACCTGGATCATTTTTGCTCATTTCTTTGTTTTTTTTTTTCTTTCCATTTTTGCTCATTTCTAACACTTAAGCCCAAAATTCTTCAGAAATCCACCAGTGATTTAGACATCTCTCCTGACAAATAAATGCAGCTTTCGGGTTTAATGTCATAGGTACAAAAATACATATTTTTACTTCCTTTGACTTCTGACTGTAATGGTCTTTTTCTGGTCTTTTACCTTCACTTAAGACAAATCATACTTTCCAAGTTTCCTATTACATGGTCTTTGTAAGATTTTTATGGCTACTTACTATTTGGGGCAAAAGAGTAGTCTCTCCTCTACCTCAGAAAATACTCTAATTATTTTGCAACTAGGAAAAAAAAATTGGTTCAACTACCTAAAGATGAAAGTTGGCCACAACATTTACTTTGATGTAGTATTTAGGATTTATTTATTCTCTTACTTGAGTCTATTCACTATTGTAAGAAAACAAATTAAATTAATAAAAAATGATAGAATGACATAGAAGAACTACTCATCAAATCAAAAAACACTGAATACAAAATCAAGTCAGTAAAAGTTTCTCTGCCTTAAGTAATCTGTAAATCATTATTGGTCTAATTAGTTACAGTCTAATTCAATGTTGACCTAAATATTATAAATTATTTTTGAACACCTAACAAATTTGGTAATTTTTAAAGCTAACCAGTATAGCAGTGATATGAAAAGCTTATACATACATGATCCCTGACATACATGTGTGAGGGACCTATTTTGCTTAAAGTCTATGCAGAATGAAAAACAAATTCATTGATTGAGCTGGGCTTACAAAAAAGAAAGAAAATAAGACCTCCAAAAGGTGACTCAAAATTTTGATAGTCAATATTTGCTTATCCTGGTTGGATCCCAATGGCTCTTTCTCCCACGATGGATCTTTGACTTGAATCCAATGGTCTCTTTGAAAAAAGGTTGTTTCCTAGACCCTTCTGTGTCTGAAAGTGGCCAGACAGGCTAAGTTCTGGTTCCTTATTGGTCTATGGCAGTTTCCAGGAACCTTCTTTATGAGGCTGTTGGGTTGAGCCCTTTGCTCTGCTCCCTCTGCCCAATCCGCAGCTTGCATGTCAATCAGTTGGCTGGAACATTACCTTGCTCCATGAGCCTATGAGCTATGTGCAGAGGGCGGCACCTTGCACAGCTGGAGGAGGCCCGAATCCCAGAAGACTCTAGAGCACAGCTCTCAACTGACTCTGGGGTTTTAAGAAATAAACTTCTTTCTCAAGTCACTGTTATTTATTTTCTATTTCTCAGAGTAAACCTGAAAAACGGGTTAGTAGGTACTAAACGGGTTTAGTGGATACTCTTATTGACTAAAATATAAATAACAGAATAAGCATTAAATCTAAATTAAGAAAAAGCAAAAGCAAAATATTTTTAAAAATTAGAACTGTTTTTTTATTCTAAAACATCTGAAGTACTTTTTAGATTTCTGGGAAATAAAAATTTGCTGCCATTACAAAGTTCTCCTGCCTTGTGGCAATATAGCCAACCTGAAACAAATTATGTTCGTAACAGGTCTTCTTTAAGCTTTAATCGTAAGGGTATGTTCTTAAAGATTATCAAAGACCTCCCATATGAGACCTTCTCACCACGACAGTGCCATGAGATGGGCCTGAAGAACAACATCATCAAATGCTTCCAGTGTATCTTCTTGAAGAGTATCAAAAACCAAATACATCTTAAATGGAGTATTTTTAGAAAACTGCTATAGATGGATCAGGAATGTCCCCCAAAAGCCCACATGTTAAAGGCTCAGTCCTCATTGTGGTGCAACTAGAACGTGGTGGCACTTTTAAGAGGCAGGGCTTAGCAGGTCTTGAGGTCACTGTGGCATGCCTTTGAAGGGGCGGTTGAGATCCTGGTCTCCCTTCTTGTTTTCTTGTTTCCTGGCCATGAGGTGAGAGTTTTGCTCTGCCATGTACTCTTGTCAAGATGTACTACAACAGGCCCAGAGAAACAGGGCCAATTAATCCTGGACTGCAACCTCCAAAACTGTGACCCCAAATGAAGTTTTCCTCTTTGTAAGTTCCTAGTTTAAAACATTTGTTATAGTAACAGAAAGTTGATTTAACAGAAAGCTGATTTAACAGAACATTATTGTTTTTCAGTGGTTTATAGTTATGATGACATTATGATTTTTTTTCACAAAAACAATTAAAAAGTTGTCTTTGGTTGTTTTCCCTTAAGCAAAGGAAGAAAGACATGAGGTTCAAGTCTATAGACTGAGGAAGAATGATAGCTTGAATGATTGCAAAGGACGGCTCAGGAAGGGAGAAGTTAAGGCAAAGACTTTACGTACTGGGTCTTCGCTGGACAGGTTTGGGTTCATGGGCACGTAATTCTCCTCGCTGTCGTGCGAGTCACTGCTTGATGTTGTGCTATGCACTGAGTCCGGCCGTGGGGACATGGGAAACCTAGAGGAGCTGATCACAGAAATCATCATCATATACATAAACCTTGATGAAATTGCTCCCCAAAATAAAAATGATGGTGAGTATTTCTTCTGAAATATTCATTTATGTTGATTATACACATTAATTACAACAGAATTTATTATACACATTAAAACAACTAACACAGATGTATTATAAAAGGAGATTTGGACATCAAATTATGTTGTGCAATACAAACAAAAGATAAGGTATTACCAGTGATGTGTAGAGAAGAAGACTTTCAAATAAACATAAAAAGGTTTAAGAATTCCTATTTTTTAATAAACTTCCTCTGTGTATACATATAACAATAAACGCATGTTCATAAGTTTGTAAAATCATTCTCATTTCCCCACGTATATATTTAAATACATCTCAAGTAAGTAATCCTCCTAAGAAACTACTGTATCTTCCAGATCACTAGTTCTCAGAAATTTTTGGTCCTATGAACCCTTCATACTCTTAAAAATATTAAGAACCCCAAGATGCTTAATATGAATTATTCTATTGATATTTACCTTATTAGAAATGAAAATTGAAATATTTTTAAAATACAAGAGTACAGAAATACACATTCATTGTCGTGATGATATTCTCACATATCATGAAAACTCACATGATCTGGAAAGTTCCACAGAGAGAATAGAAAAGGCAAATGACATCTTAGTATTTTTTTTTTTTTTTTTTTTGTGGTGCTGGGGATTGAACTTAGGGCCTTGTGCATGCAAGGCAAGCACTCTACCAACTGAGCTATATCCCCAGCCCAGACATCTTGGCATCTTAATGAAGTAGTTTTTACTATACAGAATCCCCAAAAGGAGGGCGCCCCAGACCATCCTTTGACAATCATTGTTCTAGGTAAATTTCTTAATAATGAAAATTCTAGATGGTCATGTTATACCGTGCAGTTTTTAATATATTTTTTAGTTACAGATGGACACAGTACCTTCATTCATTCATTCATTTATTTATTTATTTATTTATTTATTTATGTGGGTCTGAGGATTGAACCCAGGACCTCACACATGTAGGCTAGTGCTCTACCATTGAGCTACAAGCCCAACCCCTGCACTATGTGTTTTAAATAAAGTACTTACTCTCGAGCAAAACTCCTGGTGATGGGAGATCTAACTGGAGCTTGTAATTCTTCCCATTCTGGCAAAGGTTTTATTTCTAAAGGTGCAGGTTTAGCTGAAAAGAAAGGGAGAAGAGACGATTTTGGTGTATAGAACTTTGGAAAGCAAACAGGATCCTCTCTCTGTATCTGTTTTTGTTTGATAGAATATACCCGAGACCAGCTAGTTTCACATATGAAACAAAGTTCATGTTACACAGCTAAAAGCTTAGAAAAAAATGTTTCATGATTGCTTAAGCTCTATCATGCAGGCCGTTTCTTAATTTAATATTTTGTGAGTGTAAACTAAATGTCAACAAAAAAAAGTAATGTGACCCAATTCCTTTATAGTTGTCTGATTTATACTTTTCATTATATCATTAACTTATTATTTTACTAATTTCATTTTCAATATGGAAATTAAATCACCTACATAAAAATGTTACTATTCTTCCATATTGAAGCATCAGTTATCCAACTACATAGGTAAGATGATGCATAGGAAGGATTAAAACCAAAACTTTGGTAAAATCCAAAACAAAATTATGCTAAAACCAAAAGGATTAATTATCAAATCTTTTAAAACAATTCACACACAGTCTGGAAACAAAACAAGAAAGTAAATAATATCTTTGGACTCAAATTTTGCTCTAAGAAAAGGTCATAATTATTTTAAACAATCACCCTTAATTTTTAGCTTAATTTAATGAATGAATCTTTTACCAAATTAAGTAAAACTAAGTAATGCTTATTTTTAGTTTTATTTAGAAGAGGACTTTACTTATTTACCTCATTATTGCAGTAGATAGTTATTAGAATGAATATGTACCAGAGTTCTCGGCCCTTTCCTTAAAGTCAAGACTGAGATGTTTTTCAGAAAGATACAGAGTGAGCAGAAAAACTATTTTTAAATATTATATTGTAGAAGACTGCTCAGACACATTGGGTAAATATCTTAGTTATGTTTCATCTTGCCACTCTAATGAAAAACATTCACTTTGCCATGTTTCCTTGGTCTTCAATGATGTATATACAATTTGAATCAACTATGTAACAGTTACCATCAAACTGCAAAACAGGCAGTCATTTCAAGACTACAGCTATTCTCTGGGGCTCACAGGTATTTTTGTCAACCTAAATATAATGCAGATTGATTTATTAAATTTGAGTTAAAACAATTCTGCTTGTCTAAAGTAGACATGTACAGAATGTTATGCTGACTGAAGATATTTCATAATTCTTAGTGTTTCATTTTTTTTGACACCCAAAGGCTAATAGTAATTTAACTGTCAGTTGCTAAGTAAAGGCATAATTAATACATGGAAATGATTTTTTATTCTGTCTCAGAACAGAATACGTATATATGTATATACATATAAAGATAAGAGATCACTGGAACTCACAAGCAGTTCATAAGCTTAACGAAAACAATGTTTCACTGCCTAAAACATAAAAAGAATAATGCCACAAGACAAGACTGAATATCACATATTATCTGATATTGAACATGCTGCTGTTAATGGCATACCAAGTAGAACCAGTGCATTATGGGAAGCATTCACTTTAGAAATAACGTGCTTTGGGAAGCTTATTTACAACAGCAGTAGTATTTAAGGCTCCTCTTTTTTTACTTTTTAAGAAAAAAACATGAAATAATAAAATTCCCAGCGCCCCAGAGAGCATGCGGTGCTAAAGTACATACCCTTTCTTCTTGTAGCAAAGTCACCTATGGTTTGTGAATCAGTTCGCTCTAAACCATGGGGTTTGGGTCTTAAAATTTTAGGACTTTGACCTAATTGGTAGAAAGAAGACTCTCTTAATATAATGTTATTTTTAAATTGGAAAAAAGGATTTGTTAAAAAAAAAAAAAAAAAAAAAAAAGCAGCAGAACCCTGTGCAGAAATGTTATATCTCAAAGGCATAAACAAAAGTTTGTTCGCGGGAAAATATTCCAACCTTGCTACACACCATTCACGATCAGCACAAGGGAAAGGAGGAAGCCACATGCAACAAGGTAAGGGGTCAAGGGTTATAAAGGGTGGCAGGGTTTAAGGGGGAAACCATCTGGGCTGGTTATCACTATTTAAAGGAAGAGAGGGAAAAACGTGTGCCCTGTTAGTTTTTCTTCTTACATGTCTTAGAAAACTGGATCCAATAAAAAATGGTAAAAGTTTGGTGTTCCATGAGAAAGCATGAAGCCTGCTTCCCTACAATACTACTTTTCTCATTTGGTACCGATGGCTTTCAAACTGAAATCTGACTATTCCCACTCCTCCTGACCAAGGCCCTCGTACAGAAGCAGGTGGCCACTATAATATTTGCTAACCTAAGACTAAAACCAAGACCAAGGTTGACTGTGTCCCCTGACTACACAGTAACTGCCCAGTGACTTCATCTTCCAAGAATGAGATATTTGGATTCTGGCACTAGTGACAGTCCAGCTTCAGCATAAGGTACTTGAAAGCAGAAATGCGGCTGCCTCTATTTTCCTGTCATTTTCTCTGTCACCTATAAATACTGCCAAAAAGGTCTGTGAAAAGTACCCAGTTCACAGCTGTTGGTTTCACACCTTTCCCCATTAGAAGCCTGGATGCCAGAGTCGCAAAATCACGGGAATCAGTAATTTAAGTTACCCTATTCTCAGTGGTACCACATTTCCTTTATTCTTGAAATTCACAAAGTTGAGGTGGCATTTACTGGATGGCAAGTTAGAATTTGCTGGCCCAAGGCTGATATCTAGCACCTTATTGGAATCAAAAAGTTTCTTAAGATATGATTCAGGTTATGGCTGGGGACACTTTCCTGGCATGCATAAGGTCCTGGGTTCAATTCCCGGTACCTTGAAAAAAAAAAAAAAAAAGAAAAAGAAAAAAAAAGCTTTAAAGATATGATTCAGGTTAAAAAATGACAATTCTTTAACCAACTTTCTAAGTTAGATAATTAATACATTGAGTTTATTCAGAAATGAGAAAGGTGTGTAGTTTAAAATGTGAGTAATCAAATTTGGGGCAAGAAATATTCCCTAACCCCTTACATTATCCAGGCCTACAAAATGACAGGACATCTTTCTAAAACAAAGGTAGATGTCTGCTCTTTAAAACCCCAACAGTGTACTACCCTTCCAAAAGCAAGAGGCAGAGGGTAAGTTAAGGAAAAAGGTTATTTTTGAGCCAAAAGGTCTTTAGATCCAATCCAGCTTCTTCATTTTATGGATGAGATGTCTCTGGAAAACCAGACGTTAAGCAACCCGCTCAGGACATATTACCCGCAGGCTCCCGCCAGCCTGCACCTCCTGGGGAGGTATTCCCATATGTGACCACAAGGGCCTCCACCTCTGTCCCTTTTAAAGATAGAGAACCCAGGGAAACAGTGTGGAGTTTACCTGTGGACTCTGCAGTTTAGCCCAAGGTCTCCTAGCACTACAGAGTCACAAGCTAGGCAACTCAAGTAGGGAAAAGCAGAACAGAAATGTGCTGATCGCACACTCCTGTGTGAGCTGACGTAACTCTGGATACGTGCTGTGGCTCGCGGTGCTACACGGCCCAAATGCCTCAGTTGACATGGATGATGTGATATTTGATAATTACCAAGTGCCTTCAGAATTACTTTCACTTTGCTGCTGTCTACCCCAGGGCTGTCCTCACTCCTCCTCTTCTGAAAGGCCCATTTTCACTAGTTTTGAAAGGCTGAGGCCTCTTCCTGATTTTCTTCACTGTGGTTCTCTCCCAATGGTCACTGTGCCATTTCTCAACTGAGTACCCTTGGTGTCCTATCTGGGCATGTGGTTAAATAATCAAGGTTGAATGACTGCCGGGTCCACCTAGCTGTGGTTTCTTGCATTTTCTTTAGTCCACACATTAGCTGCCTGTCAGGTCACTACCAACTGTCCTTTCATCTCCAAATCA
The DNA here is from genome assembly GCF_902686445.1 of Sciurus carolinensis. NCBI lineage: Eukaryota > Metazoa > Chordata > Mammalia > Rodentia > Sciuridae > Sciurus > Sciurus carolinensis. The sequence continues at coordinate 20,095,853 of NC_062222.1, read as the reverse complement.
TGCCACTTTTCACCTCTAACAGCACTAGAAAGGGCACTGTTTATTGATCTTTGGATCCTTAGATGTAAAAATCTCAGGGCTGTATTTTAAGAGTTCATCTGCATTTGGTCTTAAAATGCTGATGATTTGCCAATATGTCACAACTTTTATTTTGGTACCAGGGATGGACAGCCACTGAGCCATATCACCTGCTGTTTTTTATTTTGAGACAGGGTCTCACCAAGTTGCTGAGGCTGGTTTTGAACTTGGGATCCTCCTACTTCAGCCTCCTGAGCTACTGAGATTATAGTCGTGCGCCACCATGCCCAGCCAATATATCAACTTTTAAAATAAGAGCCCTGTTAGCCTGGCGGGATTCTAAAAGATAGCATCACCGTCATCTTTAATCTTGCTTTTCTCTCCCCTACTCGATTTCTTTCTCCTCCTAGCTTTCCACTCTCTAGTGTGCGCCCTTTCTCTTTCCCTTTCTTTTCCTCTCATTTTCTCTTACCCTGTAGGGAGACACTGTTTGCTTAATAAACTCCCTTATGTGAAAAAAAAAAAAAAATAAGAAGCACAAAATGGTAGCTCACAGAGGTCAGTGAGAACGTTACCTAAGCTTGGATGAATGCTGTCTGATGACTGTGATTGAGAATGATCAGAGGCATGTGAAAAATAATCAGGAGCCTCTTTTAAAACCTATGCTCGGGGGAGAAAAATAAGGAAGGAAACAAGCTTCCTATTTGTAAAGGAAGAGAAAGTAATGTTCATAGATAAGAGAGAGACACTCAATGCCTATCTTGCATGGGTCTTCTCCTGCAAGGAGAAAGATCTTCAAATGAAGAGAAGAAACAATCAGAGCTACTAGTGGGAAGGGGGCGTGGTGGTACCAGGTATTTTCAAGTTTTATTTAATGAACTACATTTCAAGACACCAAGTGGGTTTAGAGGAAAGAAGACAGAATTCCTATCAGTAATCTCGGGAAATCATGGAGAATGTGGAAGGTGCCATGAGAACAAGTTACAGGTATCTTTAATGTCCTATTCGTCCCCTGAATTGTGTGTTGTTCGGGTTAAACGGTTTTTTTTTTTCTCTTTTTCGCATGGATGACTTAAAAATTTCAGTCCTCTTCCCCACTCTTTCACTGTCCATCTATCATTGTTTTATTTATTTATTTTAATTCTAATTGGTTCATTGCTTTATTAATCCAGTGTCTTTCATTTCTACGCAAAGATCGTATTATAATATGTTCTCTGAGACTGCCTTGAGAAATACCTCTGTACTTAATCATTAATAACAGCCAGTCATCAAGGGTTTCTTATACATTAGTTATTCTAAAAATTACTGAACCCTCCCAAAGACTTGGTAAGGAAGACAGGAGGAGAACAGATTTTCATATCATCTCGGAGAAGCTGGGGCCTACCAAGTCACCCAGACGCTGCCTGGTGGTGCCAGGACAGGATCTTTTGAATCCACATCGAGGGTTGGTGTTCTTATCTGTCTGTCCTTATTCCACCCTGGAACCCTTACTTCAGCTATTCTGTTTGTATTGTTTTGCTCAGGGACAGTGTCTTCTCAACTACATGTTAAGGACTTCACACATTAAACAGAGACATAAAACAATCACATGTCTCTGAAGGCCTTTTTACCTTCATGACTACTACATTCTTGTTGGCCACAAGAAAAACAAAAATATAAGTGACTGAGAGGATGCATGCCATGTGGAATAAGTACTTTACAAAGAAGCTACGTGATCCAAAGAGACGCAGATGAGGCAAAAGCAGACGCAAGGTATCAGAGGTATCAGGGAGCTTCGTCTTTCCTTTTTGCCACAGTACTAAAAAGGCACTCCTTGTCCAGGACATTCCTTCTTTCCTTCTCTCTTTCCTTCTGTGTGTGGGTGGTATGGGGATACTAGGGATTGAACCCACAGTCTTGCACATGCTAGACAAACACTCTACCACTGAGCTGCATCCTTGGCCCTCTTACGTTTTATTTTGAGACAGGATCTTGCTATGGTGCCCAGGTTGAACCCAAATCTGTGATCTCCTGCCTCATCCACCCAAGAAGCCAGGATTATAGGTATGTGCCACCATGCCCAGCTCATTGGTTTGCTCTTTAGAAAAATATAATAATTGTAGTTAGGTTTTAAGAGTGCACGCATTTATAAAACTTACACCTATGCCCTGCTATATAAAAAGCTTAAGTTTGATTTTCAGGTAAAAGTCACAACCCAGGAATGTTGCATGCAATGTCCTGGGTCACTTAGGCATTTTGGCAGCTTTATGTCCTTCCTAACTCAATTTAGCATTTATATTCCAAACAGAAAAGTCAGACCCCAATGGCAGCCTGATATGACTGATGAGGAAAGAAAGGAGAAAAAGAAGTCCAAGTATACATAAGCTGCCTCATCTCCTCTGCCTGTGTGCACATAATCTGAATGTTCTTTCTGATTGTTACAGAAAACCGTGAACACAGATGAGAAGAAATAAGAAGACTAAAGCAAAAGCAAAAATGAGCCAACTCTGGTGATATGTAACAGATTGATTCTCCCATTCTGAGAGTAAACAGAAATTCACTGGAGCCTCAACCTTTAAATCCAAGCCAGTTATGGCTTGGCTTTCACCAGAACAGGCCTAAACTAAGAAGGCAGCACAATCTGGCAAGCAGCACCAACCATGGGTGAGGTTCCTACCCAGGCTTTAACCCTCAGGGAGGCTGCCACTCTCTGGATCCTGCCATCTGACCTGGTAAATCTTACTCTCTGGTCCAGATCTTTTTCCCAAACTCCTCATCTAGGTATCTAAAGTCTACAGAACACCCCTGATGATGTTTCTCAGTCATTCAGACTATTTAAAACTGAATTCATCACTGACCCACCTCAAACCTTCTCTGATTCTTAGATGACCCGCTGCCATAGTAGATGTCTCATGTAGATTCTGGCTTCTCTCTTACCTCCCTGTATCTTTGACTTTGTAAAAATAAATAAATAAATAAATAAATAAATAAAAATTTTTGAAAATTTATATATATAGTAGTTTGTTTTCATTATAAAGGAAATCTCCAGGGAAGCAAATGCATCTTTAATCTTAGTAGTCTCATTATCTAACACCATGGCTCAAATACACAGACCAATACAAATTAAACTAGGCTTGTTTGAAATATTAAGTGAAACTTGGGGAAAAAAGTTCATATTTAAATTAGAGCTTTAGATGAATATTCTGAATCTATTCAACATTTAAAATGACACAAATGCTGAGCACAGTGGTACGTGCCTGTAATCCCAGCTATTCAGGAGGCTAAGGCAGGAAAACAGCAAGTTGGAGGCCAGTCTTAGTGAGAACATGTCTCTAATTAATTAATTAACAAATAAATAGATGAATAAATAGACACAAACAGAACTTGCACTTCATTTGGAAGTAACTAAGAAAAAATTCGAATGTGTGACTTAATAAATATAAGCTAAAGTTAGAATTTGATTTTACCAAATTTTCACTTTACTCTTAAAATAAAAAAGATATTTTACTAGTTCAAATTTTTCTTTTGTCACCTTTATCACCTGAAGGTATATGGTATACAGAATAATTTTGTTCATTTGATAAATTTTCACTAAGTGCATCTTACAGTCAAGGGTCAAGAAGCATCAACGTGAGGCGATCCCCACTGATTATGAAGCATAAATAAATGTTCACTGTGTTGGCCTGGCCAGCTGTTAAACAACACAGCTATCTATAGATTTGGCAATAATTTTATCTCTTTTATGAATTTGTGTTCTTTCTTTTTTTAAATATATATTTTAGTTGTAGATGGATACAATACCTTTATTTTATTTATTTTTATGTGGTGCTGAGGCTTGAACCCAGAGCCTCACATGTGCTAGGCAAGCGCTCTACCACTGAGCCATGAACTTGGGTCCCAATTTGTGTTCTTTCTATGAATCACAGAGTTGCTAAGGAACATCCTGTTTTAGAAATTATTTAATTTTACATTTTAAAATAAGAAAATTAATACACAGGTAAGTTAATTGATGTCTCTATTCCCATTTAATAGGAGGGAGTGGTTGTTAATGGTGGTTCTAGATGTTTGAATTCTTGGTCTTTTTTCTACTGTATTGCTCTTGAACCTTACCACTATAACCTACTTTAGTGACTTATTAAAAAAAATTAAAACACTATATTCCAGAAAATTTGCTATGCAGATGTAAAATTACTTAGTCCATAGTCCCCAAGCCTTCCCTTGATTTGCTCTTGACCATCTGTTTTCTTCTGGAGGAAGTAGGGTACTTTCATACTCCTAAAAGCTACTAGAGCCCATCAAAACAGTGAAGTGATTTTTATTCCAAGGAACTGCCTCCAAGAATGAGGGAACATCCTTGCAAAATCACAAATAACTTTTGCAAACGCTGACCCTGAGGGAGCAAGTCTCAAGGCAGCCCACCACTCTCGCCCCCTATGGGGCGAGCGGCATACTGCAGGGTGCTCTGGTAGAATGCAGGCCCCAGGGAAAAAAAAATCTGTGTGTTTGATGTCTGTTTTCCTTTCTTTCTTTCTTTTTTTTTAAATGACAGTTCACCAACCTGTTTTATTTCTCTAAAAGTGAGGAACTCGCCCCATATGGCTTCGTGGCCTCTACTACAGTCTCAGTGTCCTCAAACTTTCTAGAAAACCACTCTTAAGTCCTGCAAGTTGAGGGTGCCAGAAAGAGACTTGGGGCATGCCTTTCCCTTCTGATCCTGTCCCAACTGAGCTTCAAGAATCTTAGTCTTTGAAAACTGGGCAAAGTACTCTCTGAGGGAGAGGATGAAAGGGGGCGATACCTCTAACCTTTTACATCAAAGAGTACAATCATTTCTTCTATTGCATTCTTAAATCAGAATGAGCTTTCCAGAGCCAGCTTGCTTACCTGCATAAAATCCATTAAGGGTGCACACAGAATAAAGTCGAACCTCATTAGCATGGACATAGCACCCCTGGGACGGGGCACCCGCAAGGCATTTGGCAATAGCTCCTTCTTTTGGTTCTTGCCTATCTCCCTCTTAGCCACTCACCCACCCACAATTCTGAGCCAGTCTCTTCTCCCCTCTGAGGATGGATTGGAGGATGCTACTTATTCTAACCAGAAGCCCCTGTGCTGTCCGCCCTCCTTGACCACCTTCATTGCCACTCAGGCTCGCCAGCTTTGCTTGGGGGAGCATCCCTCAGCGTGCCAAGAGCTTACCTCAGCACAGCCCCTTCCCTGGTAGTTATGATAACATGTTTACTTTCCTGTCTCCTCCACTAGACTGAGTCTCTGCAGAGAGGGAAGCTTTTTGTTCCTTGTGTTTGGAGACATAATGCCCAGAAAAGGGGATCCATAATGGGTAAGCACTTTTTAAAATCTGTCACGAATGACTGTGAATAACTACCTGTGCTTACGCTGGTGGGGGTTCATCTGAGCAATCTCACACATTTTTGCTTGTCCTTTAGAAGGAAAAAGGGAACAACTGAATGTCATTTCAGAAGTGGGTCATCTCTAACATGGTCAAGGCTGTCATGTGAGTTCACATTTCTAACGAGCAGATGTAATCTTTTCCCGAAACTGCACACACCAAGCGTCCTTGGAGGTAATGCTTGCATATATTTGACTCAAGATGGAAATTTTATTTACTTTCTGTATTAGTACAGGTCTGATATAACTACAGTATTTATTTGTCCAAAAGTTTTATAGATTATGCTACTATTTCCAGAGGGCAGTTCCAAAATCAAGAAAGGAGAAGAGTAATTCACAAGATTATTATCCTCTGCTAATTCTAAAAAGTCAAGACACAGTTCTGAAAAATGTTTATACTTGTTTTAATGGTCTCACTGTATAAGGAGGAATATAATGATGTAACGATGGTAATCATACCTGTAGGCCGAGAATACTTAGGAAAAACCCTGCATGATATTAAGTATGGAGTACTTATGGAATAAAAAGGCACTCCATACTTATTCCTTTAAACTGCAATAAGTTTAACTCAAAGCACACACTTTAACACCTATTTATCAAAACCTGGTTACATTTACTGGTAACATTCATTCATCCTCAGAACATTTGTTAATTTTTAATTACAACTGATATCTTCTTTAGAGAACTCTTGGAGGAAAAAAATGTTTAAATACATCACTAGGCCAAAAAAGATGCACAGAAGGAAGGAGCTCCCTGGGATTAGTCTTCTGGATGCTCTCTTCACCAAGGTGAGGACCTAGACCTGAACATACTTTAACCAAACCAGGGTATAAAACACCCTAAGAAATCTTGGACTGCTTTTAAAAAACCAGTACCATAACTAGCATGAATGGACAAAATTGAATAAAACATAAAGACAGCATGTGGTGTTCAAACAGTGCTGTACTGCATTAGAAAGAGGCAGAATGGAGGTGATGGGGCTTAGGTTAATTTAGGGATTAAATATGGTAAACTTACACAATGACTTAATTTTGAAGAAAACATGATAGGTCATCTTACCCCACATTCCCAACCCTTACAAAATTACTTTTCCAGTAGAAAAATAAAGCTTTGAGTTGAAGTAGTCAAAACAATCTTTCCTGTCCTTGTGATGTATCTGCTTTCCCAGCGTTTTACACAATATGCTAAACACGTTCCTCTTCTATTAATATATGCAAAATTTGGTTCATAGCAAATGTTACAGTGACAGAAAGTCTGGTGCAAATGTGGCTGCCATGCACTGGGTGATAGCCAAGGGTCCCTGACAACACGTTAGATATCAGCACTCAGCATCTATGTATTTCTGCAGCTTCAGTTACTCAGAAGTATTTGAAAAACTCATAAGTACTCCAAACTACAGCAGCTGATGTCTAAAACTGGGCTAGTAAACAAGACCAGAATGTCACTCATTTATTGTAGGCCCTTCCTAAGAAGACAGTCACTAAACTCAGTTATCCTGGGTGTCAAACTCATATTACCGGGCTCCGAAACTAATAGAGCCATACTTGACAGAAAGATTTTCTTAGGAGTTTTACTTAAAAAGTCATACTAGAAAACAGATTAAGTCATTCATCTGATGTCACAGAATCTGAAATTAAAACACTCATCTGATGCTATGAATAATGAGAAGGATTTCATAACCAAATTAGAGAGCTGTTTTATAGTTTCTATTCAAGGATAAACTTGGTTCTGAGATCTGAATTTGGGTTTTAACCATGTTTTCTTTAATGGTTATAACTTTCTGAAGTGAGTTGACAAAGCTCTCCCTGTCACATTCACTATCTTCTCAACGCCTCCTTTCTTGTATTGTATTTATTTACAAAGTATAAAGGTATTGAAGAAAAGAAAAAGAACCACATTTTTAAATACTATGATTTTAGTAACCTCTTTACTGTTTTACTGAAACAGTTCCTGATTTTGCCTAAAACTACATGGATGGTTTAGTCTGGGCACACTTTACCAGTTCATTTTTTATCTAAGCAAATATATCAGATAAGTAATCTGACCAATGAGCTCAGGGTGGACTCTGAATGGTTCAGCTAATTTTAATTTAAATCAATTAATCAATCAACTGATTTCTGTGGTGCAGGGATGGAACCTAGGGCCTTGTACACGCTAGGCAAGGGCTCTAACGCTGAGTTACACTGGCAGCCCTTTCTCTTCCCCTCTCATTTCTGTTAAGTTTTAGAAGAATAAACACAATCTCTAGAAGTGACAGAGAACTGTGAATTTGAAGAAGTAGGACAACTGAACTCTTATGTACCAGAGTCATGGGACCTTCACTGCGTGCATCTGGAGATGTGATTGTGAAGCGCACTTAGGACATATCCGTAAAATAACGTGGGACACACAGGCTGTATAGTGCCTCGCACCCTTCCCCAGACGACCACCTCCACATTATGTGGGACCTCAAGATGGCGTTAAATGTCCACATTATGTGGGACCTCGAGATGGGGCTCTGGTGCCATCATGAACCAAGGCAAACATGGAAAGCCCCAAGTTAATGTTTATAAACATATTTCAATATTTCCATACATGTCCAGAAATGCTTTCTGTGTACGATCCGCAAAGAAGACTATGACTAGGGTCTATAATAAGACTTAGAGACAACTGAAGACCAAGAGAAACATAAGCAAACATGACTGAATAAAAAGCCCTGACACTCGCCCCCTAACTGCCCCTCATAGCCTCATGCTGCCTGCACAGCGCTGGGTCCCCAGGTGGACACCTGAGTCATCAGCAGCCAGTCTGCAGGCTGGCCGTAACCTATCATGTCAAAAGTCTGGTGTGAAAAGTCAAATTAGAACAACCCCATCATCTCTAAGCAATCCACGGGGACTAAATAACAAAGGAGGTGATTAGAAGCTGAAGTGGGAGCTATAAGTGTTCCTGAAAAGCCAGGAGGCAGAACAGAGGCCACAGAGGGGCGCTCCAGGCCAGAGCTTTCTGAAAGCCCTCTTCAAGGCAGGTGGAGGATACAGAGCAAGGAAAACAGAGAGAGAAGAAAGCCAGAGAGGACAATGCAGAGGAGGCCAAGACTTCCCATGAGCCTGAGCGCAGAGAGGGCAGGACACAGCAATGATTCCACAGAGCAGCCTCAGTTTCCCCTTACCGCCCTGTTCCAGCACGGTTACGTTCTTACTTCAAAATCAAACCAAAAACTTTTTCTTAAGCTAAGTATGATTGCCAGCCCCCAATTCCTCAACTCAACCAGACCTAGTACTGATAATCTAAGCCCAGGTTAATTGGAAATATACACAAACATCACATATTCTCAAAAAGTTGTGGACAGCACAAGGGACTCTTCAACGTGCCGACAACCCCCGCACTAAGCCAGAAACTGTATCACTCATCACATGTATGCTAATTTCTTGGGCTGTCAAGATTAAGTCACACTGACAGAATGCTGCAACAGAGCAGGTTGTTTGTGTTCAAATGACTTGTGCATAAATTTTTAAAACCTGAGTAGGTATTACCCAATTTGGCTGAAAAGTTTTCCACCAAGAGTTCTTAACAAAACCATGCTACTTTAGAATCTGATGTGACTTACCACATGCAGTAAAACGAGTAGACTAGAGGCATTTATTTATTCCCCAGCCGAAGCAGACTAATTTTTAAAAAGTTGTTACACAGGTAGATGGAAAGCTGATACAGGCATTCTCGTGGTTCTTCAGTAATTATGTCAAGCGTGTTAATAACCCTAAATCTGATTTGATTGTGTACACTCTGGAGAAGAGGTTACAAAACCGCAACGGAAGGCCATACATGCCTTGCAGAAGTGTTGGGTTTGGTCTGATCATCTCCGTATCATCAAGAGATAATACATTCCTAGATTCTTTGGCTTCTCGTGATACACCAGGAGATTTGCCTGTATGAGCCCACAGCTTCAGAAGTCAAAAAAGGACTTCAGGCCATCTTGGGACCTGTCTCCAGGCTCCCTCTCATCTGCTCCGATGGCTCACAAGTCTCTGCCATAGCATCTGTCACTTTGTCACCTGCAGTTGCCAGGAGATCCATGGGGGGGATGGCAGACACCCTGAAGCTAGAAATGATGCTGCCAAATTGACCTGAATCTGTATCAGTCAGAGCTCCCCCCCCAGGATCTGCTAATCAGTCAAGTTAAGAGCTACTTTAGGAAGCATCACAAGAACATGTCGAGATTTAAAACATATGATCTAAAAGATAACATTTTATGTATCAGAATGTTTATATAACATTTTACTTTTTCCCATTAAATGTAGGACATGAAAAAAAAAAAAAAAAAGATTGTAGCTGAGTTGGGGGGGGTTAGTCACCATATAGATGGGGCCAGGAAAATCCAGTTTCTCCTAATCCTCCCCTGTTGCCTGCTAATCCCTCTGGGTATTTTAGTTTGTAACCTCTACTCTAGAGATAAGAGACTAACAAATCTCACCTGGGCATCAACGCAAGTTGCTCATCCATAAACAGCCGTCCTGCTTTACTAAATTGAAGACCATGGTAAGAGGAAACATTTCAGGATTTCTAGTCCCAAGTCAGCCTTTTGCTTAAGGACCGCTAACTGTAGCTCTAACTTAGCACCACCCCAATCCCTTCACTTGGCATCTTCCCCTCACCTTTTCTGTCAGGCTTGAGGTTCCTGTCCACAGGGGGTGGCTCGCAGTCTGCAACAGGAACGGGCCTTCTGGGAGGGGTCTTGGGGCTGGACCTGAAGCCCATATGAGCAGGAGGAGGAACTTGCATTCCAAATGAAGAAAAATCAAACGTCCCTGGAGTCATTGGCACGTAATTCGCTTCCTGGATGGGTTCTGTGAAACTGCTGGAATGCTGTCGTGGAGGCGAGTTGGGATTCATTGGGACGTAGTTTTCATTCAGTTCGTCATTTGAAACACTTCCCACTGTCAACACATTTTTGATTTTCTAAAACACACATACATTTCTTTTAATAAACACAAACCATTGTCAAACATGAAAATACAACTGTCACATCCATTCACATGAATCTGAAGGTACTTTCATTTTGTGATCTCAGTTAGTCTCAGGGTACTGCGTAGAAAGAGTCTGACAATAAAATACACTCGACAATGCCAAGGTCATTTATACTTACAAAGTGATTGTGGAAGCCTTCAAGTGAACTAGATCTATCGCTGGGAAATGTTCGTGGAATATCGTAGCAGTCTTGAGAACTAGCATCTAGAATAAAGAACAACGATCAGCATTCTTTCCATTTTCGCCATGCTCAGGGTCATCAGGAATGATCTAGTCTCTTTCTCTCTCCGCACGCACACACACACACACACACACACACATGCATGCACATGCACACGCCCTGATTTAAAAGGGATGCTCACAGAATGTTATCTTGCACTGGCACATGAAACCACAGCAGAAAATGCAGACACACACTTATAGGATAAGTAATACCCATTTCTGATTATGAGATTGAACCTTGGGCCTAACTTCTATCTCACTAACTTAAAACTAGACTATCCAGTCGCTTTGAAAAGGGAGTTAGAAATGGGTATTGAATGGCTGAGTACTGACACAAATATTTCTTATGATACATTAAATCTTTTTCTTTTTTAAGATAGCCAGAAAAACTCTAACAGAAGATTTTACTACAAAGTTTTTAGAGTATATGCATTAAAAACTTGGGCTTTATATATTTAGGACTTGCAGACTCTCAGAGAATAATCCAGACCCATTTCGCCACCCACTTAAGGTCTTTAATTTCTGACTACAGGATCTTAGAGGAGGTGTAAGAAAAGTACAGCCACGAGCAGCAACTGCAGTGACTAAATGGTAAGAGGGGAGATCAGTGCTGTGGAAACAGATAAACATCAAAGAAACGAGATGCAAAAGGGCTTGATGGGAATAGAAGGATCACCTGCTAGACATGACATGAAAACATAGAGGAAGGAAGGAAACAGAGCCCAGATGTGACACAGAAGTGACCATAATGGCACACAAACACAGGAAAGGGTAAGCCTGGAGAGGCTTTGTGGCTGGCTCATTTCCTGCTCCTGTCTCAGCAAAGGGCCTATGCACCCAGGATGCAGGGAAAGTGGGAGAGAGGCACACACTGCCTTCCTCAGGCAGGAAGACATGGTGAGGGCCATCTTCTCCAGGAGCCAGAGCTCCAGCTTGCTCCTTTCCAGCAGAGCACAGACGCACTCATGCACACTCAGCATCCCCCGCGTCTACTGAGACTCTCACATCTTGGCTACATCAGCTCTTTCTGCAGAGCTGAAGGAAAAAAAACGGGCTTCCATTTAACACCATACTACACTGGGAAGAACAATCATTTGGGAAAACAGATTTTCTGTCATTAACCTCTAACAGAGTAAAAGCTGACTGAAGCTGACCTTTTCGCAGTTTGTTCAAATCCACGGTGGAAATGGTATTACTACGTGATGGCGGCATCCCTGTGGTAGGAACACAGTAACTACCGTCGGCGTCTGAGGCCGTGCGTGGCATGCTACAGGTTTCCACAGGAGATCGGTCATGAGCTGGGTGTGGTTTTGGTGGCCGGGGTGGAGGGGTATCTGGAATAGTGTCTAGCTTGGACGTCTGTCCCAAGGTTCCTTCTGGAAATGTCCGTGGAATCTGGTAAGTATTACCAGGTGTTGGAGGAATGTCATAACTAATAGAAACGTGCCTCATTTGAGTCTCTACACTCGACGTCCCCGATGGGGTATTAAAAACATAGAGTTCTCCATCTGCTTCAGGACTCGAAGGAGACTCCTTTGGCAAAACATCATGAGAGTAACTCCTAGGCAGATTGTAAAGACTGGAGTCCACAGAGACAGACGGAGCACGTGACGGTGGAGAGTCATACATCATTTGTTGCTGGAAAAAGCCATTCACTCCATGTTTGCTCTGGGAGGAAGCAGGATTTTTATGAGAAGGGACGTTATCATTGCAGTCTGTTTCAGAAGAGGTGGACTTTGCAGAATCGGCGTGGGTTCTGAATAAAAATTGTTAATGACAAAATATGACAAGGTCAAGAATAAGAATACAGTTTTGGTAAAACATATTCAGAGCTTAGCAATCAAAATATCTGTTTTTTTTTTTTCCCCATTAGATTGTTTCTGTGTGATCTATAGATTCGAAGCACAAATGTTCTTTAGTTTTTTTTTTTTTTTTTTTTTTTGTTTTTTTTTTTTATGATTACAAGACAAGAAAACCACCACCACAAACCACCAGGAGCATACTAATTCCCATCCTATACCTGCCGAGTCCCCAAGTCCCCCTATGAAATCCACACATAAAAGCCTCAGTCCCTGAAGCCCTGAATCAGACAGACATTAAGAGTGTCTGGGAAAGGGAAATGAAGAAGGCACAGAAACAAGAAGCAGCTTTCCTATGAAGAAGAGGCCAACACCTGGGGCCAGCCAGTTCATCAAGCTGATCCACTGCTCTGGAACCTGCCTGGGGCAAATCTCTGACTCCTCAAAACTGAACACCGAATGCCTGCCTGCTACTGAGGATATGCAGCATGACCCACAAGGAGCTGGCAACTTAATAGGTCTCGTGTACCTCCCCTACTCTTAACGTCCTTTCATAAATACACAGCCAACCCTCTAAGAGGATCAAAATACACAAGGTAGACTTCACCAACTCCAAACAAGCATTAACCTTGAGATTTCTCACTCGAGAATATTTCTGCTTTGGGTACATTTTTCCACCTCTGCATTCTGAGATATCACAAAATTGGTTTAAGCCATGAGCTCACCATACAAGCACGCTATCACCTAATGACAAACAAGACACCTCACTACCTATACATGTTGTCTAAAGTCCTGCAGGAATTTAAAATTTCTTTAGATAACTTGGGATTTTTAAAAAGTGCTTATCTTCCCTAATTTTTTAGTACCACTGGGCATTAGAGAGTGTATTTATTCACTGGAACTCTGGCCCCAGGGTATCAGAGAACCCATATTGTGCTAAACTGATTTTCCTTCTCCCTCGATGATCATTCCCCTTGTTTCAGTGACTGGCCCTTCCCCCATCTTTCCACACAGGCATGGCCAACGGAGTCCAGTCCTTTAGTCCTTTTCCACACATGCTGCCAGAGAAATCCTGTTTTTCAGACATTTATTTTCTTCTCTAAATGCTGACAATGGGGGCCAGGGTTGTGGCTCAGTGGTACAGCATTTGCCTAGCACATGTGAGACACAGGGTTTGATCCTTAGCACCACACACACAAAAAAAAGAATAAATAAAATAAAGATATTGTGTCCATCTACAACTAAAAATATATTTTAAAGAAATAAATAAACGCTGACAATGCCTATATTCTCCCCAAACCCCAAGTCCCATATTTTCAAACTGATATTTCTACTTGGTTATCCTTGGTATGCTCATGGGTCCCAAACCAAACTCAATTTATTTCTCAAATTAACTACCCTTCCTGACCTTACTGAAATAAGTGACTTTATCCAGATTCTCTAGGCTCAGAACCCAAGGAGCCTGATTCCCCTGTGACTCCCTCTAGCACCTGGTCACCGAGTCTTAAGTCCTTCTTCCCAGTCACATTATTTATGCCCTGTGCTGTTTCCGTTGCCACCACCCCACATCTAGGTTCAAATAATTCTGGTGACATCTACAGTACTGAACCTTCCTAACTGGATTTCCCTCTGGTGTCTCCCTCTTCCAATCCACCCATCAGACCATGCTGCTATGAGATCAATATTTTCAAAATATAGTTTTATATTATTCACTTCCTCAGTGGAAAACCTATTAGGTCCCTACAGGCTATGGAACTACAAGGTCACAAACAACTTGACTTCATGCTCTATGTCTTCCTAGTCCCCAAACCAAACCTCTCCCAAGCAGGCTCTCCTTCCATCTTCTTCTTCCCACCACGCTCACATCTCCTTTACCCCAAGAAATTTTTGCACCAATTGCTAATGATATGCTCCTTTTCTCATACCAGCTAGATACAGTTCAAACCCTACTCTTCCTAAGAAGCTTCTGTTTTCTTCATCTTAAAAACACTTGTACCATCCCTTGGTGGAATTTTTAATGCACCTATGCATATTTTGAAATTTGCATAATCTAAAATTTGCATTAATGCAGGAGCTAAGAGAAGTTAGGGGTATAATTAGTGGTAAGCAAAGCTTCCTACTCTGACTTGCTTATTGTTTAGTGGAGAATAAATAAAAGTACCAAGCTATTTCCAATACTATGATAAAACAGAGATAAGGCGAAACCATTTAAGCATTAAAAACTCAGAGAGACATTTAATCTAACCTCCAAGTTTGGGGAAAATACTTCCTGGAGGAGCACTTGTCTGAGCTGGGCACTGCAGGATGAACGTGAGTTTTCGCGTATAAATGCTTAATGCTTGTATTCTTGGATTTCTTTATAAGCCTCACTTGCAAACTCCAAAGGCAACTGTATCTGAGGGGACTGTGTCTTACACAATTGGTTTGCACCTTCACAGCACCTAGCATGATAGTGGGCACTATTGTTATTTAATTGACACTTTTGCAAAATACTGATGGCAAAATATATCTGGGTGATGATTGGAAGCATAATTTCTACTGCAACAGGAAAACCATGAAACCAGAGGAATCAATGAAAGACACTAATATAAGGGAAAAAAAGAGGTTCTGACACCTGTCAATTAGCTGTTGGCTTTAAAAAATGATATTGAAGAGCTGGGATTGGGGCTCAGAGGTGGAGCACGCACCTCGTGCATGTGAGACACTGGGTTTGATCCTCAGCACCACATACAAATAAATAAATAAAGATATATAAAAAAGTGCTATTGGAAAGTAACAGGGAATCTCCGGAAGTAAAATCTTCGTTAGTAACACAGGGAACAAAATCGCAAGTGTGTAATTTTAAATTCTCACAGCAAACAAGCACAATCAAGTTAGAATTTGATATTATTAACTAGTGTTGATTCATAAAATTTTCTTGCTCTTACAAGTAAAATCCCATTACAACAAATATACAGAAAACCATCTTTGGAACGTTTGTGAGAGGCTTACTGTCACCTCGGGAAATAGTTCACAGAAACTATTATGTGGATTTTAACAAATTCTACTTAAATTTTTTTTTGTTAACAAGTGCTTTGGTCCAGTAACAATTGCTTTTTATGTCATAAAAGTAATAAGGCTTAATAACTTACAACTCTGTTTGAAAAACACCTTCGCATTCATTATGCAAGTCACCCCACTTGATGGTGATATCACTAATGGCACATAGATGTTCATGGCAGAAGTCGTTTTCCTGCTTCTTTTTAAATAGTAAAACAATTGCCCTCCAACTCCCTCTTGCACTTCAAGCTTCCAACCACTTGACATCAAAGGTCAAGGAAGATCAAATTAAAATTATCTTATGGCTTGTAAGAGCAAAGGGGTGCAGGAGTAGGGAGGGAGATGGCCAGGTACCTAGGGCTTGGGCAAGAATTTACAGCCCCT
The DNA here is from genome assembly GCF_902686445.1 of Sciurus carolinensis. Lineage (NCBI taxonomy): Eukaryota > Metazoa > Chordata > Mammalia > Rodentia > Sciuridae > Sciurus > Sciurus carolinensis. The sequence goes on along the minus strand of NC_062222.1, from coordinate 20,079,996 downwards.
TTGGTCAAGATGTGCACCCCATATACTTCTGTCTACTTAAAAATTTGACAGGTCAAGGTTTGGGGTAAGTGCTGCTTCCCTATGAGGTATAAAAATTTGAAAGTTTCGCTGCTTTAAGCAGTACATTTAATCTCATCAATATCTAAACCCCAATTTTTATAATTCCACAGAATCTGCCATATTGGGATTTTACCTGTATGATTAATTTCTCACACGGATCCAAAACAACTACAACACACTCACTGCAATGGAATCGTTTTGCTTTCAAAATCTTCTAGTAGTAGGTATTCCTCTCCTTCTTCAGAAACAAAAGATGACCCTTGGCTGGTTTATAATCACATAAGAAATGGAGCAAGATCACCATTTATAAATCAGTGCACTCTGTTAAGCAAGTAATACTGTGAGTCTCTAAAAAAGACTGAAACAGTAGCCTGATCTCCACAAGAGTCTCAGAGGTACAAGACTCCAAAGATGGCTCAGGTTGTGTCTCTTCAACAAAACCTCCTGAATATCAGAAATCATTAATAGAGGAATATAGGCCTGAAATATAAGGCTACCAGATAAGCCTATGGAGATGGCTTCTTTTAAGCCCTCAAGTCAAGGTTGAAAAGTTTAAAGATAAGATTTTAAAATGTATATATACACACACACACAGACACGCAGCCACGTACACGCACAGAGAAACAAACGACTTACCTGGTGGGTTCGGGCTTCTTGCTTTGACAGTTGATCAGCAAGAGGTAGTCTTGAGGATCCTCCTGGATGCCAAGAGTTTCCGGGTGTGGTGGAAGGCTGATTAGCTGATAGGAAGGAGGTAGAGCTGTGGAAGATGCATCCACTTGGGCGGATGGTGGTGCCGTATTTATAGCGAAAGGTGAATCAGCTGGTGCTTGTAGGGAGCCGCCGGGTGGCTTCACGGGATCTGCAATGCCAAAGTTTAACTCTCACTGTCCATCACATTTTAAGAATTTTTTTCTGCTGTTGTTAAGCAAAGCTACTTTAAAGTTTGGAGTGAAATCGTTTCAACACACCAATACAGAATAAACCGTGACACAGTCAGTTAAAACAAATGACTACTTACTGAATGGAAACATTTAGGAAGTGATTGGTTCACCTCCGAGATCGAAAATGTACCAGGGACTTTAAAAATAGGCACCGTTGACCTGGACTTAGACAATCTTTAGGTTTATGGCTGTTTTACAATCTTAGCAGAAGAGACAGATTACTTATTTATTTGGGGTGCCAGGGAACAAAACCCAGGGCCTTGTGCATGCCAGGTAAGTGTTTGGCACAGCCAAAACCCAGCCTGAGAGACAGGTTTTCCCCCCAATAGCCAACATGGTGCTTCCTAAGCTGGAGACCTGTTTGGTGACACAGCTTTCACAGGCCCCTGCTGCCGAGTACCAGGGCCTCTTCCTCCTACGTTTACTTTATTGCTCATTCTTTTCTTTCTATTGCTCACAAAACTAGGGAGAAGTAGTTTTAATTCTGAGATGGATGATGCTGTTCATGTCCAGGGAAAGGGCTTCTTTAAGGCCTCACCCTGTCCCTCAGCTCGGGGCCTCCTCTGCCAGTTGTGGACACCGGGAGCATTTTCAGGGAAGTGAAGAAGTACTTTATTAAACCCTTAACCATGTTCTGAAAAGACACATGAAAATAGCTAAGTTGTGTAGAAGGAGGTAATTTGAAAACAAGTTGAAAAACTAGAAATAAAATCCCTCTGTAATTACTGACATAACCAAGTATAATTTTAAGGACCCAGAAGGAATATGCTCTGTGAGTTTGGTTAGGAATACAAAGCTATAAATAGCCTTAAAAAAGGCAAATGTTCCAGACATAAATAAACAAATTTGTTTGTTGCCTGTGCATGTTTGAACAGAAAAGACTGAGTTAAAATTGACATTTTTCACAACAAAACATTAAGTACAAGATGCTAAAAGTGGTAAGGGGATAAACGTTCTATCAAATGGGATCAAAAGCAGGTCACTTGACCTGTGCATTCACCAGAGAAGGGCTCAACATCAACTGTCTTCTCTAGATACTTGCTTCTGATAATGTCTTTATGTATTTAACTGTAATATTCACATAAACACCACAGACATGTCTACGTAGCTCATTTTACAACTCTCTCTCTTAGGTGCTGAAGGTCAGATCCTAATTGTGAGGTGTGAAGTAACTGTGTCTCCAGTAGTGACTCCCAACAGCAAACAGAAGAGGTTCAGAAATAGATGCTGGAAAAAAAAATGTTTTCATCTCAGGTAGAAACTCTCTGAGTACCACTCTGTCAAACGGGAAAAGATTAGCACCAGGAGCACTTCCAACTCTGCAAGACCTGTTTGCCTGCACGTCCAGTTTAGAATCTGCTTCTGAAGAACTCTATAAGCCCTTCCGGATGCTCCCAAGATCTGAAAACTTTCAATTAGAGAATACGGCCTGAGTAAACAGGGGTTGAGCTAATTCCCAACTTTTTTTTTTTTTTTTAATCTTTATGATACTCCAGGTAAGATCAAGTCTTCCCACCAGGTTTACCTTACAAACTCTAACACCTTATGTCAGGAGTTAATTAATTCTTTCTTTTTATGAAAGATAAGAACAGAAATGGAAAGAATAAATTTTTGGACTCTTACATAATGACATAACGTCATAATTTCAGTGGGTACTCACAAACTCTTGTTGTCATGCCTGACAACCTAGGCTGATTACCAAGCAACGCATGTGACATACCTCCTGAGAGGTTTCACTCTTCTGATTCAGTTGTGAATACACAGATTTAATTTGAGGAGATTTAAAATGGCAGAGATTAAACAGTGACTCAGAGTAAATCCCCCTGGACTTAAGAGAGTCATGAAAAATACCTACCTTTTAAAGACAAGCTTAAGAAAAGATATACAACACTAGGAAGAAAGAGAGGTGAAGGCACTTAAATGTATCCTACAGGTTGTACCCGCAAGTGTATTTTACATGCTTCTCTTTTCCTGTACAGTAGAGGCATAGTAAAATTGATAAATCTAGCTCCATTTTTAGCTCTCACCAAAACAAAACTAAACACTGACAATACTTCACTCCATAAATATAATCATGTGAATTCTAGTGCCTGTTTTTATAGATACACTTTTCCTTTAATACTTTTTCTAAATTTGATGGCTAAACCCTAAATGAATTGAGTGATTCATCTTAAGTGGGAAAAGAAAATCACCCAGCTAGAAAATCACAATCTGACCTTGTTTTATTAACACAATGGGACCACCTCATTTCCAACCTTCCACGTCTCCTACCTGTGAATGATTAGAGCATTTTAACCTCTTAAGAGGCCTGTGATTCAAAGGTTCCTTTTTCAAAAGTTTCTTGTTTTACAATGCGTGAAGATTAAAAGAGGCAAGAGCTAGAGAAAAATTCCCAAGATGTTCACTAGCAAACTCATGAAACAAAAGATCCTTCAGGATCCATTAAAAGTGCTCTCCCAGGCCCTGGCACACACAGGACTTCAACAGGGCCTGGGGGCCACTCTGCCGCTTGGGCTCAGATAACATACCATCTTCAACATATTGGTCTCTGGGATCTTTTCACTCATGTTCATTGACTGTAGCTCAGCTCTGCATATTTTGATACAAGCAATGCACAGTATCTAAATATTCTCTAACTGAAAATTTCTGCCTGTGATTAATGACTGGTCTGGGAAAAAGAAACTTCTGTTCTCCTTATAAACATGCTGACTTGTACCTACCTCTCCACCACAGAAATGGAACAGGCCATTCTGCTTTCCTCCTTGCTCGCCTTCTGAATCACTGCTCTAAGTAAGGCAAATATCAAGCTTCTAAGAACCAAACATTGGTTTAGGGTTTGCTTAAGCGTGTAAAATAATTTCCCACTTCTTAATTCGGAAGACGTGAAGAGTATAATTAACATTCATTAAAGGCCTAATAAGCTACTGGAGCAAAGTCCTAATGGAAATTTACTTAGAAAGCTAATAAATATTGCTAAGGAAAGTCTTTCACTGAACAGATTTTCAGTGGAGAGAAGCAGACTGTGACCTGATGAGATCCAAAAAATAAGAAACTGGTTCACACAACTCCTCCCTCAGCCTCAGTTTTATCCTACTTGAAGCCATAATGTCTGCTGTTAGTGTCCCTCAAGCAGTTGGGGAACCTAGAGAATGCTTCTAAATATTCCAAAGAATGACTTATTTAACCAAATGAAATGACACAAGTAGGAAATAATTCTCTCTTTCGTGGTAAAGCACAATGTTGCAAAGTTGATGGCATCTGCTAATTTTTTTTAGCCACTAACTTATTGTACCTGAGTATGCAGTGGAGCTGCTAGTGTTCTTGTGAGGAGACCAGAGGAGAGTGTTTTCCCTGAAGGTGGGCTCTCTGCTGATATAATATTTGTTTTATTTCCACTGTAAAAGTTTTACTTTTATGATCACAATTAATAGGTCCAGGTTACTCTGTATCTATGGATTACTGATTGATCTGGTGTGCTGTAAAACTTTTCTGTTAGAAAAGTATTTTGAACAGATCTATATCTCACTTGGCAAATAAGAGTCTATAAAGAGTATTCATTATCACAGGACTAATATAACCATCTTCTCACTTCTGAATACATCGTTTTTATGGAAGAACATTTTATAAAGGTAAATCTGACAAATGGACAGCAAAAAGAAGCAGTAGTAGGAACCGTTGGTGAAGCCGACTGCTGTTTCTTCAGCTTATTTAATCAACTATTAAAGCTTTAGTTATTACACAATATATTTACTATGTCAAGTAGAAAAAAAAGGTCTTATTTGCCATGACTCTCTCTTTAATAGACTGCGAAAACATTCTTTGGGACTTCAAATCCTTAGGAAATGCTGACACGTGCCATAATTCTTATCCAGAGGTATGATGGCAACAGAATCGCTTGGGGGTATTTTAGAGATCTAGGTGCCTGGGCCCCAACACAGGACACCCAATGAACAAAGATCCCAGGGACAGAAGCTTGAAAGTGTGTAATAAAACAGAAAACAAACAAACAAACTCAAAAAAATAAACTCAAACTTTGGTTGAATTAGTCCTCAAGCACATGTGAATTAAAGCCATGGATATCATTGCATACCCACAGAATGGCTGAGATTAATGGCTGACTGAAACAAATGTTGTTGAGAATGTGCAATAATTGAGTTCTCATAGGCTGCTGGTAGGAAAGCAATCAGCACAATAACTTTGAAGAACTAATCTACTGGAGTTAAATATATAGCTATCCTAGGATGTAACATTTCCACTCATGGGCATATACCCAAAGAAATAACTAGATGTCAATGTCTATCAAAAGACATGCAATCTGGGCATGGTGTAACCCCAGTGACTCAAGAGGCAAATTCAAGATCAACTTCAGCAAGTTAGTGAGGCCGTAGGGACTTATTGAGACCCTGTCTCAAAATAAAAAAATTATAAAAGGGGACTGGAGATGTGGTTCAGTGGTTTAGCATCCCTGGGTTTAATTCCCAGGACAAAAAAAAAAAAAGACACATAGAAGAATTTTATCTGCAGCTATATTAATTAGAAACTGAAGATAACCCAAATGTTCTTCAGCATTCAAATAGGTCCATAAAGTGTGGTATTTGCACAACAGAATGCTGCAAGAGATGAAATGCATATATGCTATAACCTGGATGAGTTTCATGGACTTAATACTAGAAAAAAGAAGTCAAACTCAATGGTTCTGTTGCACAAAGTTCAAGAAATCAAAAAAAGGACTGGGGATGTGGTTCAGTGGTTCAGTGCCCCTGGTTCAATTCCTGGTACCAAAGGAAAAAAAGAAAAAAAAATAGGTAATAGTCAAGTATGGTGGTGCATGCAGGAGAATTCCAAGTTTGAGCAAAGTCTCACGACTTAGCAAGATCCTGTCTCAAAATAAAAAATAAGAAAAAGAGTTGGGGCAGTGGCAGGGAGCATGTGTGAGGCCCTGGGTTCAGTGCCCAGGAACACACACACACACACACAAAATGAAAGAATAGGCGAAAAGAATGGATGATGGTCAAAGCAAAAGAAAAAGAAATACATTTGGGTGGGGGCTCTACTGAGAAAAGACAGAAAGAAAACTTTCAGGGGCATGCAAATGTTCTATTTCTTAATACTGGGGCAGCTATACAGATATCTCTATGTGTAGACACAGATATATAAAACTATTTTGAACAGTACATTTAAGATCTATACCTATCATAGTGGTAATTTGAATCTTAATAAAAAGTAAATAAAAAGAAATGTAAAAGTCCCTGAAAACGACTGCTTCATAGGAAAGGAAGTGTATACATATTCTTAAATGTTTATGTCTATTCTATCAGGAAGTGTATCAAAACTGAGAATTGCACTTTAAAAAAAAAATTAAGCCATTATAATCTGGGCATTTTGAAAAAAGCAACTCATAGGCAACTTTCTAATCTTGCATCCTAAAATTAGCCTAGAGGCCTTTAGAGAAGCAAGTGAGCTTCCTATAGCCCTTGGGCTGTGCTTCCCAGGACTTGTTTAGCAGATTTAACAGCTTCCACCTTGGTGGTGTGGAAATAAAAATAAATCAGTACATTTCCAAGAAAAACAAAAGAAATTAGTTTCTACCCTCAAATCTACTGAAGAAAAGCATTCAGAGGCACCACACACAGTTCAATGAGCTAGAATTTAAAAACAGATACAGGCTGCCAGCACTTTGAGTATTCAATAATAGCAAGTGGTCACCTGGGGCAGCGGAAATAACATGGTAACGATATTTTGAGATATTTTGAGAGGTTCCTGGAATCAAAACACAGGTCAGATTTTTCCCCTTTCCTTTTGTTTTCAGGGGAAAACTAGTTATTCTCACAGGGATTGTGGATAGTTATTTTCTCAGACCGATATCCAGGCACAGTCTACTTTTTCCCACATCTGGTCTGAAACAAGCACAGTGAAGAAAATCATCTCATATTATTATCCACTTTTCGAGCCAAAAGTGGAGCACATTCAGCTCTCCAAAATGGGAAGAACACAGGGCTCAGGGGACAGATCAGGGTAAAAACAAAAATACCTACACTGTTCAGTGATGGGCAGAGAGGTCTAGCTGGAAAACAGAGACTATGAACCAGGTAATAAGGTTAATGGAAGAACAAAGGTATTTTTTATTCTTACCTTATACTAAACTGTATGAATACAATTACAAAAGACTATAGCAATTTGTTGCTATTTAGAATTTCAGACAAATATTTAGATCTTATTTTATTGATTAATTTTGTGTATGTGTGGTGTCAGGGATTGAACTCAAGGCCTTCCTCATGGTAGACTAATTTTTTTTTTTCAAAAGGTATTTAGTCTACTGCTACAAATGCATAAGGAAGTACAGTAGTTAATTTTAAAGCCTTTTTTGCAGTTTAGCTACTATGCATAAAAACCCAAGGTGTAGAGAACAATGAAATATACTTGGTTATGATGCTACATAATGAAGAACAGTTCACTTTTCACAGATTTATTCCAAGAAGTTCAACATATACTTCACTATAAAACATAAAGACAGGGGCTGGAGATATAGCTTAGTAGGTAGAGTGCTTGCCTCACAGGCACAAGGCCCTAGGTTCAAATCCCCAGCAACACACACACACACAAAATATATATATATATATATATATATATTCATATTCATATACATGTACATATATGAAGACAGTTCTAATTATGGCTATTTGGGGGAAATGGCCAAAATGAAGCTCAAAAAATTTAAATAATAGAATCTAAAACACAAATGCAGTTATATTTAGATATAGCTCGTGAAATAAATGTAGAAAGTATTGGCAAATTACAGTCCTTAGGGGCTTATCTTAATGAGCAGATAAAAATGATATGTGATTTGCACAGTTGCCCTTGGTAACTAAGTCACAACCACACATATCAAACCTGACTGATTACACCTTCTCACCCTTTATATATATTGTGAAAATAAAAGGTTCACAAATAAAGAGTTTCATTCAACCTAAATATACTTCTAATGTGTTTTGTAAGGACTAGGGAGTTTTGCCACCAAAAAGTTCACTGAAGCTCTTAATTTTAAAACTTCACCCCTCCCTCTACTGGTAGAAGGTTTATAAAGTGAAAACAGACATTGAGACCCAGTGATTCTGACTTTTAAAATCGATGAAATGTTTCACTAAATACAAAAACAAAGTTCTCAGTACATTATCAGTGATATTCACAGAGCAATTTAAAACTACCTCAGCTTCTCCTGACCCTCAGGACTAAATCAGGAGCTGCTACCATCAATGTTTATCTATTTCTTTCTTTGCAGGGCACTTACCAGTAGGTATTACAGTTCCTGGATCATCTACTAGATTGTTCACACACACACACACACACACACACACACACACACACACACACACAAACATGAACTTGCACATATCAATTACAATGCATTATTATGGACATTGCTTATAATGAATCCTTTCCCACTAGATGCTCAGTTTCATGTCAGTGAGGTTTACCATCTGTCCAGCTAACAAGTCACCTAATATGTGTGTGCTGAACAAACGCCTGGAGCCTAGTGGAGTGTTAGCAAACCCAAATAATTTGGTGAACTAATGAATCCATTTTCTAAAGTAAAAAAGTTCTACTTTAGAACTTCAGGAACTAAAGTTCTTCTTCCCAGATCTGGTAGCTTGTTCATTTACCTCCTGGATGGTAAGAAACATTTTAAGTTGGTCAAACAAATCAGACTCGGTGCCTTAAAACTTGCAAAATTAATCCCAGACACAAGCATTTAGAAATTCTTATCTTGGGAGTTCTCCACTCTACCCAATACTGAATAGGCTTCCAAAAACTAGATATTCACCTTCGTTGACAGAATGTACATCCTCTAAGACAGCATCTCCTTTCCTTTGTTAAATATATTTTGGAGGATTATAAAAAGAACAAAGAAACATGGAAGAACACTTCTATTCAGCCTTGCAGATAGCGCAATCTACACAGGCAACAATGGAGATGGAATTCTGCTCTTAGATCCCCCAAATTCCAAATTGAAAAGTAGCAGGGAAAAGGAACAATAGTAACAACGAAATGATTATAAGATGACAAATTATTTAAACAGAAAATCCATCACAATAAAACTAATGTGATGTCTAATGTGATGTAAGTAATGATTATTACTTACTAGCTGTTAAACAACCATTATAAAGAGACCTATCTTGTTTGTGAAATAAACTTTAAAATCCTCCATGCACTCAAATATAGACTCTATCTGTGAACAAGAAGGAAAAGACGCTTAACCAGAGGTAGAACTAACAGCCCATGCCCACTTACTCTTTTTTTTTTTTTTTTTTTTTGATACCAGAGATTGAACTCAGGGCTATTCAACCACTGAACATATTTAGTAACTTTGCAACATAATCAAAGCCTGAAAATTAAACTTCAACATACATATTCATGCACAGGAAGAAAACAATTATATGTAGGGTTGGATAGTATCCTCAGTAGTGTCCTGAACAAGTGCTTCAGGCATCCACTGGGGGATCTTGGAACGCACCCCCAGGGATACAGGGGGACAACTAGATAACCTTGAAGACACTAAGGTTGAAGACCTTAGGACACCTTCATTTCTGATTCTTGGCTTACAAAACTAAATCTGTATTGAAGTCCCCTACACAGGTTCTGAGTGCATGTTTAAAAAGGAAGAGAAGCAGACACGGAATCAGTGGTCAGATAGCTCTTCAAGTTCCTGAACAAGACTTCCACATGAGACCCCTACTCACTCAGCGTGGCTCTTTCCAGGAAAGTCAAGATCTGAAAGCAGCTATCCCTTTGCCTCTTTTACCCATGACCCTTCTGCTCAGTCACGTATGATCCTGTTTCACCTTGGAGTTCTTTCTTTCCCAGGTGCCTGAATCTAGAGGGCTGTGTGCTCCACTTCCACCCATATGGAGACACTACTGACTTCAAAGCCTACAGCTGGCAATTCTTCTCCCCCCGGGAAACTGTTTCTACTCTTGCCTACTCAAACCCTGAGCCCCCTCTTCCTTCCTCTGTGCTCTTAGTACCTGTAATAAGTAAACCCACTTATTTGGTATCTTTTTTCCACTGTGTTTTGTTCTTGATTCTCACTTGTTTTTTATAGGTATTTACAATCGCCTTGGCTATTTCATAACTTTAAAACCGAATATGGTTTTGAAAATAATGCCTAAAGAACTGGGTTGAAACACAAAACTTTTGACATTTTAATAGGACAAACATAGTCAAATATCAACACTGTTAAATGATCAACTTAAGACTCATGTCAAAACTCAAAAAATGCACTTAAGAATGTCCTCTTGACACCTTCTTCCTCAGGACAATTACTTATACACTGCCCCGCAATGATTGTTAAGTCTCTCCCTCTCTCAAACCTGTAAAAAAAAGTTTCTCTCCATATGGATTAAGGAAGAGTTCCATGATTTCCCCAAATGTCAGTTTCCTATGGTAAAATGAAACACTGTAGCACATAAATGAATTAACAAGGAGTTTTATGGCACCTCTAAATATGTAGCGCAAAAAAAAAAAAAAAAAAAAGGAGAACTGAAGTTGGATAATAAAATCTTGGACTTACCTTCTTCTGTAGGATTAAACCCACAGATATCACAAATACAGCGGACCCACTTATTCATCTCCTCCTCGCTGTCGGCTACCAGGTAGAAAATCCGGTCAATAGTGTTGATATCAAAAATGTAGCTGTTTTCAAACTCCTTTTTGTTAAATGTCAATCCAGCATCGACTTGCTGACATAAATTTAAATCAATGATACGGATGGGCTTCTTGGCGTGATCATTTTTGTAATACTCCAAGACATCTGGATCTCCAGTCAAACGGCCACTGCGTAACACAAACCACCTCCTCTTCCATGCCTAGGAAAAATCAAAATAGCCATTTAGTATTAATTGGAGAGAAAAATTTCAAGAAGATACACATTTATTAAACCAATTTTATACATACACCCTCTAAAAAACGTTTTTGGTTATCATAGGATGATCTTCTACTCTGACCAGCAAAGCTTACTGATGCCTCAAATGAACTTTTTGATGTATGCATTTAGTATCTGCTGTTAACTCTCCTATGATGCATCAAGTGAATAAAACAATGAAGGTTTGGTTTTTTACTACATACAAAAAAGTAATGTTTTCAGTAAATGATGCTGGAAAAATGAATATGAATGTGCAGAAGAATAAAGTTGGACACGACGCTCAGCGAAACATCCACCAAGGGACAAATATGGTACAATTCTACTTATATGAGGTACTTAGAGTAGTCAATTTCAGAGACAGAAAGCAGACAGTGGTGGCCAGTGTTCAGCTGGGAGGGAGAATGAAGAGTTTCAGTTGGGAAAGATGAAAAAATCCTGGAGATGGATGGTGGTCATGGTTACACAATAATGTGAATGTTTTTAATACATATGAATGTATTCTTAAAAATAGAATGGTAAATTGTATGTTGTATGTCTTTTACCAAATTTGTTTAAAAAGCAATGTTTTTTCACACCTTAATATGCTGTAAAGTATACACATAAAGGTGCTTCTTCATAAGAACCATACAGTCTCTAAACTATAGGATTCTTTCTTTCCTTTTTTGTAGGTGTAGGGAGGTGGGAAACGGGTTTAGAAGCATTCCGGGTTCTAACCTGGGAAACAAATAGTGGGCTATCTCCCTTTTGACCGGTCTGTCAGAGAAGATCTGTATTCTTGAGTGTGGTTACAACTATTTCTAGTCTGCCTTTCCCACTTCCCAACAGATGTATACTGGGAATCTGGATCATATTCTCTCCATCCTCCCTCCATGAGTTCTCAATTTTTAAAATTTTGAGCTTAGTACGATGCCTAAACAAGGCTAAAATTCTTTTACTTCACCCTCTAAGATTATATATTCATCATATAATAAAAGTAGAATCAAATGGCGGAGTCTTTTTTTTTTTTTTTTTTTTTTAAATCAGTCTTTAACCCCAACATCTGTGTCTAGAAAAAAAAACCCAGCTTGACTCCTCTCAGGCTCATCCTCTGGAGCAGTAGGCTGAACTTTCACAAAGGTAAGCCCCAGCCACCTATTAGGCAGCACTCTGTACTCTATCGACTAAGCATTCGAGGTAAGAACACCTAAAGGGGGCAGTCCGAAAAGTGAAGGACAGAGAACTGTGACATTTTATGACCCCCACTGGGGGCACACGTTCTCACTGTTCTTCCTACTCATGCATTGACTGTGAGCACCTGTTACGATATCTCGATCCTTTAATCTTGGAAAATGAGGACCAGCAAGAGCATGTCTCCTTTCCAGGGACACCTTGGTATGATGACAGTCTTGTGTCTACGGTATTTTCAGAAATTTTATTCATCATAGTATACGAGTTGGATGCTCTACAGTCTGATTAGATCAAGAGTGCTTCCGTTGGGGCCAATTTCCCCCAAACAGCATTTCCATGTCTTCATTAACATATGGGCCTATTTATAAGAAAATAGTGACTAAGTTTAAAATCACCAAAAGCAATAGGGTATGACGCAACAGGTTTTTAAGTTTCAAAAAATCGAGCAAATGTAACACAAAAGGCATTGTAGTGACAATTTCAAAAATAGCTTCGTTTTATTCCGAAAAAAAAATCAAAGGGAAAAAGGGGGATTGATAACTAAAATCTGCATACGCCTCTCAGGCAGATGTTTGGTCTTTGCCTCCATCTTCACTAAATTTTATAATAAATTCTGATACAAACTGATTTTGAGTTGTGGTTCCCTGATTGAGGGGCCAGGAAGCTACGTCAAAGATCCCAGCCAGAGACAGAAAATGAGAAGAAAGGGACCCTGAAAAATTCACAAACCAGTCATGTAAGCCTTCAGTAATGTGGACAACTGACAACCAAAATAATTTGGTGATAACTTTAGGGTTAATATTTTAAGAGGTTCTTGGGCTGCAGTGGTAGAACGCTTGCCTAGCATGTGTGGGGCACTGGTTCCAACCTCAGCCCCACATGAAAATAGAACTAAAAAATAAAAGCAAAAATAAAAATAAAGATTCATTGACAACTAAAAATGTTTTTTTTTTTAATTTAAGCATTATGAATTTTATTTTTTTATTTTTTTTATTCCTTGATTCACAAATGGGGCCAACTTTTTGTTTCTCTGGTTGTACATGAAGTAGAGTCACACTGTGTAATCATACATGTACATAGGGTAATGATTAAAAATGTTTTAAAAAATATCTTAAGAGGTTCTTTAAATTCTATCCATTAAAGAAAACTTAGATGCATTAAAATAAAATCAATGAATTAGTCAGTAAGTTACTGAACATTCTGAAGATACCATATAGTGTACTTGTGGGAAGAAAGACAAGTTTGAAATTCATGATTCCTACCTTCGATTGTGGAGAAAAAAAAAAAAAAAATTTAAAGAAAAGTAAGCCAAAAATAAATAAACAAAAAAATAAATAAAAGTCTTGTGTAAAATTTAAAAAGATGTGAAGAAAATATTTAACATACATGAAAGTAATTTAGAACACAGCAACCCTGGCAAAATATCTACAGAAATATTGCTAAGTGGACAAGCACTCCTTTACAGAAAACTTGTAATCCTTTAATAAGAAACTTACTAAAAAAAAATCACAAAGGCCCCAAAATGTTAAAACATCAATATTTTAAGTTAATTTCTTATTGCAGTTCAAAGGAAAAACTACAGAATTGGAGTCAGAAGAAGAAAACAGAGGTTCTATAGGTGTTTTATATAATGTTGAAAAGTCACATGTTATATTCACACAAATCTGGCACTGGGTTATAAAACTCCATTCATTCAACATACTCCCATTTATTTAAAAATAAACAGAAACCATCTCTGAGTAAAATTGGCTCTGTACAGACACTTCCCTATTGTTATGATTTGGATCTGGAATGTCTCTCAAAGGCTCACGTGTTCAAGGCTGGGTCCCCAGTGCAAAATGCTCAGAGGTGGGGCTTTGGGGAAGTGACTAGACCTTGAGTCCTTGAGGACTCTGACCTCATCAGTGGATTAATCCATTGATAGATTCATAAATGAACGGACCATTGGGAGGTGGTACAAACCGCAGGAGATGGGGTCCAGTTCCAGGAAGTAGGTCACTTGTGACATGCCCTAGAAGGGTATTTCTTGTCCCCCGTCCCTTTCTCTCCCTCTCCATCTCTCTGTCTCTCTTTCTCTCTCTTCCCAGTCACCATGAGGTAAGCAGCTTTGCTCTGCCATGTACTGCCTCACCACAGGCTGAGAAACAATGCAGCACACTGACCTCTGAAGCTGTGAGCAAAATACATCTTTCCTTCTTTCCCTTTTTCTCTCAGGTATTTTGTCACAGTAACAGCTGATTTTTTGACATATATATACTATATATGTATGTGTGTATATATATATATATATATATATATATATATACATATATTTTTTTAAAATGGTACCAGTAATTGAACGCAAGAGTGTTTAATCACTGAACCCCATCCCCAGTCCTTTCTATTTTTTATTTTGAGACAGGGTCTCTCTCGCTAAGCTGCTTCGGCTGGCTTTGAACATGTGATCCTCCTACCTCAGCCTCTTGAGTTGCTGGGATTACAGGTCTGCACCACCATGCCCAGCGGTAACAGCTGATTAACACACCTATTAAGCAGTAAGTTTGAAAGAGTAATGGAGAAATAAATGGAAAGGAAAAGAGAATATGTTATTTATCCAGGTCCATCAAGGAATCCTATCTTTTGGGTAGTGATTTCTCTAGATAATGGAGGTTCTGTCTTTAAATACAGAATTGACTTTTTAAAACTTCAATGTCTTATAAGGAAATCTTCTTAAAATGCCTTACTACATAATTGAGTGTGCATAATTCCTCCATTCCCTGCTGACTCAGGCTAGGTAGCACAGGCATCAGTTTCTATACTGCACTTTATGAGACTCTCAGAGGCTGTCGGGCCTCTCAGTAGTGCCTTCGGCTGTGCTTGTTAGTTCATTCATAGTCTTTTAAATGCAGCTTTCTGTCTTTTCTCTCTTAATTGTCACTTCTTTTTTTTTGCGGGGGGCACCCAAGATTGAACTCAGGGGCACTCTACCACTGAGTCACATCCCCAGCCCTATTCTGTATTTTATTTAGAGACAGGGTCTCGCTGAGTTGCTTAGTGCCTTGCTTTTGCTGAGGCTGGCTTTGAACTCACAATCCTCCTGCCTCAGCCTCAAGAGCTGCTAGGATTATAGGCCTGCGCCACCGCACCCAGTTGTCACTTCTCTTTTCTGATAACGTGAGACTAAAATCTTTTCTCCTTCAGGGATTTTGCACATGGCTGTTTTCTAAATGCACTATGTTCTTTCCCTTGGTCTTTACATAGTCAACTCCTATCTTCAGCCTCTCCTACCCGACCACCCTCAAACCAACCAACCCCAATGTAAAGCAGGGTATAGTTTTGGGGAACCCTATTACTTGCCTATGTTGTGATTTATATATGTCTGCAATTCAGTTTTTCTTTGTATTTATTTGTTTAGCATCTAACCCCCTAGCCAGGTGAGGAGTTACAAGAAGATAATGACCATGGCTGCTTTATGTGCCATTACATACCCCACACAAGGCCCAGGTCCTGGTGCACTGAAATATTTGTACAATAAACAAACAGAATTCCCCTAAGAGAACAAAGTTGTCAAACTTTTGAGAATATTAAATTTGGTGTACAGGCCACAATAAAAAGAAAGGAGTGCTTTCAAAACCTCTTCCACTGGAGAAAAGAAATCCAGAACTTGACAAAGATGTGACAACTAACAAGATAAGTGCATCAAAGCACATCCATGAACACCTCTGGAGAAAAACAAAAGAAGGTGTATGTTTGTTCTTTTGGTTTCTCTTATCCGTTCCTTTGCTTCCTGTTGAAATCCCATTGTTCAAATTCAACAAAGCCCTTAGAAACTAAAATAGCCAAGAAGTGAGTAGCAATGAATTGAGGAGCTGGAGATATAGGGCTAGCTACCGACTGCGGAGGCTGAGCAGACATCCTACTAGACGTGAACCCTTCCAGCAGGAAATGACAGCACTAAAACACAGAATTTCGCCAAGCAGCACCTGCCACTTATTTATTTATTTTTAACATGGTACAAATGTGAATGTTTGTCTCGGTCGCAAAATGAGTCACTCTCATTGAATCTGGCACCGACGAAACTGGAAAACAAAAGCAATTACATAAACTACACACTTAAATAAGGCAGATACAAAGGTTCTCTGGATTATGGTACAAAGCACAATTTAGCTACAGAATAAAGCTTGATGCTTGACAAGAGAACTGACATCAGCACCCTTGCTAATCGCAGCACAAAAGCGTCTCTATGTTTGGTCAGAGCACGAAGCGGGCCTGCATAAATCAGTCTTTGTTATCTGAAAATATCTGGGATTCTTAAAGTTTGTCCTATTTTTATCCTTGCTGCCTTGGTAGCCCCAGAGAAAGCGGTACACTGGCCTCGCCAATCCTGCCGAGCAGTAACGGACAAGAAGGACGAGTTTTCTAGAAGCCTTCAAAATCAAATACTCAAAGCAATTTTAGACAAGATTCACAAGAAAACCCATTTTAACTCTTAAGACATCCATTATGAGCAGGAGGTGAAGGTGAAATCAGCAGCAAGTTTGGCACAGTACAGAACAATGTAAAAACTTATTAAGTTGTCATTTCTTAGATGCAACAGTCACTCCAATTTTAAGTTGAATAAATGATGCTATAACATGACTTTATCGGTAAGTCTGCATTTTGATGTAGCCCCAAAGTACCACATTGTGCTATCAACTTCCTCTGCTTGGTGTCTGCCCAGTGCCTACAGGATCAAGCCCAAACTCTAGTAGGGCACACGGGACCTTCTCATTAATTCCTGTCCTGAACCCAATCTTTCTAGCCTCACTCCTTGCCCCTCTGCCTTCCAACCACACCTCAAGGGCTTGCACTCTCTCGGATGTTCTGCTCTGTCCTGCTGCTGGCCCTGACACATGCTGCCCCTCAGCATCCAACTACCCCCAGACTCAGCTCAGCCCCTCTGGGCACCATCCCTGGGCGGGTCTGAGCTCCCCCTTGCACCTCAGTCACGTGTTGGACATTCCTATGTTTGCATTTCTTGAGGGCTGGAGCCATGTCTTCCCACCTCTCCTCTCACTTCTCCCACTGCCTGGCCCCACGGAGGTGCTCTGTCAATGTCTGTTAAACGTGCAATTAACAACTCTTTGAAGCAAGGATAAAAATACTCATGTTCTCACCCTCTCTGTGCATTACAGGAATGTTGACATGACTACAATCTGGCCAGTCCTTTCAAGAACTGTCAGGCAAGGGTAGGGGTATCACTGAACAGATATTAGAGGTATTTTTGAACTTCACTTTTTAAAGTACTTTCTGTATTTAAGCAAACTGGATACACTAAACGGAAGACAGACCTGTCACACTGAATCTAAAACAGGCTCATCACACGCCACGGAGCACGGTACGTACATATTGACAAGTACAGACTGGAGTCCCCTTATTTAGTGGGATGGAAAAAAAAAAAAACCTAGATTAATCCCAAACCATTAGTTATTACAATATTATGAACAATTTTGTAAAATATGTCTCTTTAGCCTAAATGGTCAACGGGTTCAGTGTTAAAGAGAAACACTGTCTCTGCCGAGCACTGGTTGTCTGAGTTCTCTGTGGTTACGAATGACGGAGGACATGGCTGGACTAACGCTTGCCCAGACCCCTGTAACTTTCCTGGAAGAGCTAATTATTGAGGAATCCAATAACATGAGGACAGGCAAAGAACAGAGCTTCGGTACACACTTGTGCTCAACTCAGAAGACCACATATTAGAAACATCTAGAAAACCTAAAAAACAAAAGTGGAGACGCCTCACCTCAGACGGACTGCATCCTATTGGAGTGGGAGTGAGGGGCAGGGGGTTGTAATCCTGGGCATAGGTAGCTTTAAACCTTCAGCCAGGGATTCTGATGTGCCACCAAGATTAAGAACCACAGTCCTAACCAAAAGACAGAATCATGTTGCTCCTTAAAATAGAATTTTTTAAAAAATGTAATTCTCTTTTGTCACCTTCTGCTGTGCCAATGCTGCTTGGATCTTCCTATTTTCGCTCACAGTATTTATCCTACAGGCAGATATCTCTGTACATCTTTCAAAGTCAGTCCAGTCTTCAAGATGCTGCCTGAACCTCAGGTTCTCCTCCCGACTCCTGACCACCAATCAATCTCCGCCCTGCAATGGATCTTGCACTGCTGCTGGACTCCGTGGGCATGGCCTGGTGTTCTACCTTCTCAAACTTCCCAAATGCTTATGCATTATTTTCCCAGCTAGACATCAAGCTTGGGAAGCTGGGGCTATTCCTTAATCATCCCCTTTTTAAATACTTGAGATAGCATTTTATGCATCGTGAGAGTTCAAAGCCAGAATGACTGCAGAGAGCCAGTGAACTTCAAGGAAGAGATTTCAGGGGAAAAAATATTTAAATCTAAAGCTGTTACTAAGTCCAAACTCCTTTGACAGGATGGCATTCCAGGGTGCTCACCTGCCTCTCAGCCCCACAGATGGCCACTGAGCGCCTGAAGGCCTGTTCCTGCTCCGCAGCCTTACCTTCCATTTTGTCGGTTCTCTGAAGCACCTCATCACCCTCCCCCATGAGCTTCCACTCATCCTTCAAAACCCGTAGCTCGAGACCTCTTCTTTCAAGCTTTCCCTGACTTTCCCTGTGCTCTTGCTCTTCTGGGCTTTTGGCAGGCAGCACCCAGTAGCCTGCTCCCAAGCCGGCTCCCTCACACCTGAGAACAAACTCAGGTGACAGCATGAGGGTCCCTCAGTAGCTGCTGAAGCCTAACCAGGCTTCCCTGGACCTGAGAGCCGCACAACAGCACTTTGTATCTTCTTGAGCCAACTGCCCTTCTGAAGCCTCACCACTGCAATTTACTAACCCTGTAGTATCCTAAGAAGATGCGGAAGAGAAAAGTGCAGCAAAACTTCTCTATTTTGGCATCTCTCTCTTTCTCTTTTTTTGACAGTACCCAGTATCAAACTCAAGGCCTTGCACAAACGAGGCAAGCACTTGACCCCTAAGCTCCATCTCTAGTTCTCTTTGATTTTTATTTTGAGACAACTCTCATTAAGTTGATGAGGTTGGCCTTGAACTTGGGATCCCCCTGGCTCAGTCTTCCAAGTAATTGGGATTATATGTGTGTGCCCCTGAGCCTTGCTATTTAAAAATATCTTGAAAGGAACTTCACAACTAAATATTGAGGGAAGTGAGACCATTAACTGAGAGTTCTTTGGCAGAATTCAAATTTATGTTTAATCTCAGAAGTCTGTAGAATGTCAGGGGTAGAGTTATGTGTCTTACAAGATGAAAATGTCAGAAAGATAGGCAGATATAGATCTATAGATACAGATATAGATATATTTTCAGAGCTGGAATTGAACCCAGGGCCTTCCACACACTGGACAGTGAGCTCCACCCCCAGCCCCACAATGCTATTTTATATAATATAGGTTTTAATGTAAATTTCATCTGAAGGATAATGGGACATCTGTGCAAAAAATCTATGCAAAACACTTAAAAGTGAAATGGATCTCTCTATATAAAATGTCCACAAGGTAATTGTTAAATGAAAAAGGCAAATTGCAGAACTGTACACTGTATAACTCTAGTTGTCTGAAATAATGGTGTTACACACACAACAAACCATATTTAGAGGACAGGTCTGAAGAGATACATGCCAAATTGTTGACTGGGGTAACTCTACTTAAAAGGGATGGGAGGAACATTTTTATTTTACATACTTAGTCTGATAATTTTTCCAAGGAGCTTCCATTTACTACTTCTATAATTCGAAAAAATTTACATGTTTTAAAAGTTTATGTCTAAAAAGGTTCTAAGAAAGAAATTCAAGTAACTTTTTAAAATCTGGGAATGATGTACACAAAAAACTGAAATGCAAACGTTTATGTACGTATGGAAGTGCCATCTTGCTATCACTCTGCAGTTAGTGAATTTAACCTTTCTTTTGAACACAGAATTCCAGGATACGTCTGGAATGAGTCTTAGGAAAGAGCTTAGACAAATAAAATATACTGACTTTGTTTTAAAGATGGGGAGTTAGGGGTCAAAAACAAACAAAGAAGGAAAGCTGGGAACAACTTAAACAGGGGAACACATTTCTTGTTAAGTCCGGTGCTTTGAATATTCACATTGTTTTACTCTTCTTTAAAAGCCATGTCGGTTAATGGTCATATGTTCAGATATTTCAAAATCTAAAATAAGCACCTTGGGAATGACTGTACCTATTAAAAAATATTAAATTTCTATAATAATACCACTAGGGTAAATAAAATAAAGAAAAACAAATTAGCCATGAAGCAGAGACAAAAGAAAACCATGTGCTCGGGTTGTTTTCCAGGAAGCACTATCTTTTTCTACTAGAGCAAAATAAGGAAAAAAACAGGCTGGCTGGAAGTTTCCACTCCACTGGCTCTATCATGATGATCATCTGTCCCAAACACACACAAGCCTAAAATTTCCTGTTTTCCAACTATTGTCACCATTTTTCTAGCCTTGTGCTATCCGTGCTAACTTTAGCTTAGTAATATAAACAAAAGAATGTACTGAAAATAATGTTGAACAATGCCTAGATCCAGACTGCCACAACTCCATCAACTTTTTAAAATATGAAAGTTGACATATATTGCCTGGGCGAAAACAAATTAGCTGGAAACAAAACAATTTCAAAAGAGACCAAAAAAAAAAAAAAAAAAACCAGAAAAACAAAACAAAACAGAATTTAACTGGAATACTACAGCAGCGAGGAGAAAAATTCAAGGAGCTGTAAATTACCAATAATGGTGCGTATAATTCACTTGTCATCTTGCTAAACTGATGCCGACCTCAGGGCCTAGGCAAAAATTCTACATATGACAAACAAAAACAAAGCCATGATAAAAACTCCTGAGTATTTAATATAGTTCTCACATCTTTATTGAGGCAAGAACTGCTCTTATGAAAATCTGAAAAAAACTGCAAAAGTTTTTTCCTAGAAAAAGGATCACAGAAACTGCACGTTTCAGGGGTCCCGAGGACCCTGCAGCACAGGTTAAGAACGCCTGGACAGGACTTCACCTTAATACTCCTTTCTACCAAAACAGTTTGCTATGAGGCTGGTCTGCCTTGGGCCCCAACCAGGGAAATCTAGGTACCAACATTCCACAGGAAAGCGGGTCGCCTGGTGGCGTTAACTCTATACAACACTGTGAGGTAGGACCTGTGGATTTCTGCTTACACTATTTCACTTCTCCCAACAGGGTGCCCCCACTGTTGGGGCTGTGTTCATTCTGGCTGTGGGGTTTTCCAGGTTTCCTTACACTGACCAGGAGGAGGCTGGAGAGAGACAAGAGTCTGGCTGGGAGGTGATCCAAGGTAAGCATGCCACCTTCAGGGCAGGCGGGACAAAACCTGGGGTGACAGGGTGAGCTCAGCATGTACTAGGAAGAAAGCCAGCCTGCCTTGGGTTCATCAGGTCTCACCATGTGTACCAAGAGTTGGCGAGCTCAGGTCAAGACACAGGCATTGGGAAGTGGGGTCAGGGCATCCGCTCCATCTTTAGAGAGGGGCTTCGGACCTCACTCTGGTCTAGACAAAAGGTAGCTGGAGTTTATATATTATCTGGCCAGTTGAGATTTGGAATGAAAGCCACAGCTAGTGAAAAACAAGTATGTACCTGGCCGTACCTTCTGTTTCCCTATGAATCTATGAAGGCCAAGATGGTGCAAAGGTCCAGGAAGAGCCCTCCCAACCTAGCTGAACACAGCAGAAGTCAGGACAGAGCCATGCATCCTCGAGAGCTCCAGACACGCCCAGAGTCACTGAGTCATTAACTGCATTTCCAGGCATCTCTCCTATGGAATAGCATAGAATGAAGCTAAATATCAGGCACCAAAATATTCCACAGAGTGTTGTTTCTATTTGTAAATATGTGAAACAATCTAAATATGCGACTGAGGAGGGCAACCAACTATCCCTGTTTTCCTAGGACTGCCCGGGTTTAGAAGCCCTATTCCAGGGACCACCTCTCCTTCCCCCTCCTGGGTGAGCCAGGATGGCTGACTGCAGTAGGGAACAGAGTAAATAAATTATGACACATGCCCACAAAGGAGTCTTGCACAACCACTCAAGTGACGCTTAGGCATAGCATTTATTTGGAACATCTTTTCTCCCACGGCTTGCAAAATTTCCACAATTCTGAGACACGACAGCAAGGAACTCATTTTTCCACTTGCAATAAGTAGAATCTGGTATGAAGAAATACGGGCAACACCTTCCTTTTTGCATATTCTGGCTCCCGGGTCACCTGTGCCAGGTCAAGCCGCCTACTCCAGTGTGTCCCCAGCACCTTGGGCATATCACCATCACGGTGCTCTCCTCCTGCATTTCAGGTAGTCCTTGGAGAGTCGCTTTCTTCTCGCAAGACCCTGTATTATTCCTCTTAAAGGACCTGGCAGCAAATGGGCATGTGTGATAACTGTTACCTGAATAAAAGAACGAATGAGTGAATGCCCTCTGATACCAGGTCTTCGGGTATAATGGATAATCATTTGTCAAAATGATACAAATGGCCTTCTTATTGTAACAGTTTAGCCACAACCTCTATCAACTCTCTGCCTCCTCAAGGATCAGGAAACAAAAAGTGAAACCCACTTAAGGGACAAGTCAATATGAACTCCAGGGTTGACACCAGACCAATACCGTAATGTTAGAAGACCACAGCTTCCTACAGAATTAGGAGAAGGCCCACAGATTTGGAAGGACTTAACCTAAATGTTGCTATTCTATGTGACAGAAAGTGATACCACATTTCCAGGTCAAGGTCCCATATTTACCTGCACAGATACAAATTCTAAGTGCAGCTTCAGAGCAGTGCTGTCCAGCAGGACTTTCTGTGCTGGTGGCAATGGCTGTGCTGACCATCACAGGAGTCACTGCCAGGTGGCTACAGAGAACTTGAGAAATGACTGGTGCAAGCAAATAACTGGTTTCCAAATTTATTCGCTTCAGTTGAGCCACACGGTGCCAGGAGCTGTAATATGGACAGCACGGTTTTCAGGGACATTTCTTTAACTTAAGGAAGAGGCAACAACAATTGCCGAAGCGGTTGCAGCTCTCAATAAAAGAAACCCACGAGGAGTCCTTCGGTTGTGTAATGCTAGTGTCAGCACCGTGCCTGAGAACCCATTTCCTGACTCTGCTGTGTTCCACAAACTTACTCTATCCCACAGATGCACATCCCCTGTGTCACTGTTGTCATTATTTGGAAAAGAACATCCTTGCTTAAGTAACTTAGTGTTTTTAAAAAACCATGACACCAAGAGTCATCTTGATTTTTTAAAATCAAATTTTATCTTCCATAAAAATCAGCAGATTTCTAAGTTCTTTTACTTGTTTCTCTATCAATCCAAAATACTCATTTCTGAGATACAGCTAGTGTTTTGAATTTCCAGCAAAACACAAAAACATTCCCATTTTCTAAGAGTCTCACTGAACATTCACAAGGTTAAGATTTGGATCACGATTCAAACAACACTTTGACATTAGGAAGCAGAGGGAAAGCACTGCCGCGTCACTAAAACAAATTTCGAACTTCTACAATTACAAGGCTTTATAGTAAGCCAGAATAATGCATAGGATCACTTTCTCCTGAATATTAGAACTTGGTCTAAAGCTTCTAGGACAAAGACATGGCAATGAAAAGTTTCCTTGGGAAGAATTTATCTCCAAAGAGAGCAATTAGGAATCCTGGACTAACTGGCTAAAACACACTGAGTCCAAGATGCAAGATGCATAACCTTATCCAGAGAGGATGCAAACTCAGTATAAAGTTGCTCCATAGCCATGAAGTCAAGATCTCTGCTGTGAATGTGGGAGGTTCAGCCTTGCAGCCTGAGATGACACGGCCTCCACCCCAGCCCCACCCAGGGTTGGGGTATCACCTTTTGGTCAAACATGCTTCTTGGGGAAAATGAGTCTTCATTCATACAACATTCAGACAATGATCTCACTGTAGAAGAAAAGCTGAGGACTGTTTATCTCTTTGTTTGCAAAAGATCCAAGCTTACCCTTTCCATGGTGGGTCAGCCCTAAAACTGGGTCCGGTTTTTTCCCTGTCAACTTTGCATCTCCTTCCACACCCCCCAAGCTTCGTAACCTTTGGCTAGCAGGAAGTAGATACAGTGGACTGAAAATAAAAGCGACTGTAGGGATTTCTGTGCGTGTGAGTGTATGCACGTGTTTGACTTACAGCTTGAGCGCCAGGAGAAAATGTTAGGCGAAGAGAGCAGGGCCAGAGGAGTACCAGTGCCACCCGGCAGGCACAACTCACCTTCCACTCCTGGCAAAAACTGCTGCCCAGTTCATTAAAAAAAAAAAAAAAAAGACCGATATATAGTTACACCATAGGCAGTTGACACAAGATGACCTCTGCCCTCAACTGCTCTGAAGTGTCCGAAACCCTGGGAGACAATCAGGGCCATTCACAAAGTTCTGGCATCTGAGGCACAGATGACAACCAACTATGACTGAGTCGCCAACCTGGAAGTTCACTAAAGTCTGTAAAAGTTAAAAATAACCACATAAACATGTTTACAGCATTTTAAAAAGACAGGATCCACACTGTCTTCTAAATATAACCCTAGAGTTCCGATGGCTGGGATTGGCTCCGCGTGTTCAGGGGTGTCAGAGGACCGTCCCACACTGCACTGCACAAATTCACATTTCGGTATCTCACTTTAAATAGAGAGCTGCTGGTGTTTGACTAGAGCGAAGGAGGGGTGGGTTTGGGACCAGGAAGGCAAACAGGAAAGGAAAACGATGTTGCCTCTCCCCTACTTAATTAGAGGCTTCGGAGGACCACGAACCCTGAACTCTTGGTCACCGGTGGGACCTGACCTTCGTGAAGTTCTGAAGAGGATGTCCCGCCTGTATTTTTCCACTCTCCAAACCAGCACTCCCGTCTCCCTTCCTCACTCCTGAGACTATAGATGCTGCTGCGATAGATGAAGGCAGATAGGAAGTCATCTGGAACGCACCCACGCCAGCCAAGCCCCCATCCCGCCTGGCCCACGAGGGCAGGCATGCTCAACACGACAATTCTAATTCTTGTTCTGTTCCTGAAAAGTGAGATATTCTCATCAAACACAGGAAAATCTTCCAAATAAAAACCATGATGCTTCCATCAACAGGGACAGCCTACCGCAGCTATGTTAAGACCATCAAGGATTCTACAGGAGTATTTTATTAGTGTAGGAAAAAAGACTTGGTCTCTATAAATTAACTTCCATACTAATTTTTAGATAGGATTGGTTTAAATTTTATCCTGCCTTTAGTGTTAGGAAACCCTTTATGTTTAGTAGCTGTTAAAAAAAAATCAGAGAAGAAAAACCTGTACCAACTAGCTTAGCCCTGTGTTTGTATGCAATGAACTTTAAATGTCTGGACCTCTTCAAGTCCTGGGGTAGAATCTATATTTCTGAAGGTTGTCCAATAACTAAGAGAAGTGTGCTCTAGAGAATAAATGTATGAGTAGCATAGTTTATTTTTAATAAATTACTAGCAACAACAAAATCAACTGAAAAGTTAGAGGAAAATTATATATAATCCCATCCCTAACAAAAGGTGTATTTTCTTTTTGGACAAGGTATCACCTAAGCCATCCAGGCTGGTTTCAAACTTGTCATCCTCCTGCCTCAACCTCCAAAGTAGCTAGGATTATAGATGTGGCCACCAAACCCAGCTTCAGCTAGTTTATAAAGATGAATGCATCTTTGGTTTCACGAGTCACACTTCTAACTTTCTGAGGCAGGTTTGTCATTAATTTTTCACTTGTTGCAACTTTTCCCAAGACCTGACAGGAAAGGGAAGGCCCTCACTTAAGTGCTTTCTGAATCCCAATGAACAAAATGTACTTCATGATTGTAAAAACACAACCCAGTTATTTACTATAGTCTTTCTTAGTGGAGCATCCCAGATATATTTTAGCAATTAAGGTGTTTAATTATAACTCTCTTTGAGAGGACATTCTTCAAGTCCTGTTAGGCCTTGCCTAATTTAGTACAGCATGTAGTTGATGGTCTAGGCAAATAATGACTAAAGCAAATTATGCATAATCCTCTTGACTAAAAAGCTGTGACTGTGTTCACTAATTATTGCAATCTCGTACTGTACAGAATGACTTATTAAATCTAACAGATGAATTTATTCCAGAAAAAAGAGCTCTAAAATTTTTTTATTATTAATATCTAGCAAGCGTGCATATTAATGGGCTCCAGTGTAATATTTCCACACATACATACAGCATACACTGATCGAATCCAACCTCCCCAGAAAAAAACCCTCCTTTTTATTTTGGTAACTGGGGTTTGAAACCAGGGTCTCCCCCATGCTAGGCAAGTGCTCTACCACTGAGCTACATTCCCAGCCCTAAAAATGATCTCTGATGTGTCAACCTATGTTAGGTGTAATGAACACTTTCTCAGGATGCCTTTACTTCTCATTTATGTTTATACTTCAAAAATTTAAAAAAAAAAAAAAGAAAACTTAGTTTATCTAGAGTGAAGAAAAAAAGGTTTATTTGGTTTATTCCCCAGAGAAGCTGAAGAGAAACAAAACATTTCTAGTTAAAATTCAACTAAGCTTTAAAAAGAAATAAAAACAACAAAATATCACCGTATTATTTTGTTGAATAATTGACCATGAGAAGGCAAAGCAATGACATTTTCTCTTCAAGATTATGAAACACACGTTGCCTGACAGAAATCATGTTTTAGTAACTGGATTCAATTTTTGGTGGAGTAAAGAAAGAATAAACAACACACACACACACACACATCTTTAGCTAGCTGCCTAGACATATCAGCACAGAAGAAGAGGAAGGGCTTATTTATTCTCTCACAACTGAAGCCCCCAAACCACCTCCATAACGACATTCTAAAACTTATATAAGCATCTGGAAAGGAAGAAGCAGAAATAAAAACTACCCAGCATTGTAGCTGTGGAGAACCCCTTGCTTCCTCTCCGGCCTAGTCTTCTCACCAGGTGGCATCCAGAGCAGACCAGGTAAGTGCACTTGGTCTCCTCACTGCTCCATTCGGCACCAAACAGACAACACGGGACCAAAGGCAGAGACTCAAGCGTGAATGAGCGAATGAGTGAAGGAAGGTCTCCGTGCACTGCACAAAATGAACCCGACAGAGCTGACCGAGACAGTCATCAGTAAAGAACCACCAAGTGTTCTTTACTAAGTAGTGTGATGACAGGAATACCAGAGAGCAAAAGAAATACTATGATAATGAATCGAAGAATCATCACTAAGCTTGTATAAATATGTGTACATTTTAAATGCAGAAGAAAAGCAAACTAGAAACCACTTTGGATGCTTCTATATGAAACACAACTCAGTGGAAAAACTACCCTCCTCCCCAAGTGTCCAAAAGGAGCAGGAAACCTAGCTTAAAGGCAGTGTGCTTACGTGGTTCCCTTTCTTCTCTGTTCTTTTGTCTGCCCCCTAGTGGAAAGTTTATGAGCAGGGAAAGCTTAAAACAGGCAGGCCTTGCAAAAATCTGAAAAAAACAACAACAAAAACGAAAATACAGCAGAACAAAATAAAACAAAGCACAAAGATGTTACTCTCAACTTCCACAAGTCAGTCATTCAAGAATAGAAAGATAACCTGTGAGTTCCTATTCAACACCTTCAATCTAAACACAAAACTTTTTGTATCAACTTAGGTAGGCAGACTATTTCCTCGTGCATCTTTGGACTTTTGATCGCCGTCTTTTAAGGAAAAGCTGACATCTCTAGATTGTATCTAGGTACCATCTGGCTTTCTAACATAAGACAAATAATTCACAGGACCCCTTTATGTTCGGTTTTCTGACGTCCTACACGTGAATAACTATTTCCATAAAGACAGCTCTCTGAGAATCTAAGGATTCACTTCCACAGGACTTCAAGGAACAGGTAAAGCAAAACAGAGACAGCAGTTCGGGGATGCCAGGCGAGGCAGTGTGACTCCTCGAGGAAAGCACGCTTATCTCCACGGGATCTTTCTGTCTAGAGAGGGGCGTGGGTTTTGCTATGATCTCATCATCACAACAGCCAACTCACCTCTAAACTTTTTATACTAGTTTCCCACCAACCTTCACAGTTCCTGTAAGGTAGAGAGGACGGGCACTGCTACAGACTTATGTAAACAACCCGGCAGGGGCTCCGCCCTGTGACTAGTGCTACGTTTGCAAGACAATCAGCCAGGTTTATACAAATGGCACACACATGGGATCAAAACATCAGAAAATGAACCCCCAAGGGGAGACACGAGTACCAAACACAGTTTCTGGCCTTAAGTGATTCACTCGGTGGTTCGGTTTCTTAATTTCTAAAGCAACCAGAATGCATACTTGCTCAGGATTATAATGAAGAAAATGGTCCCTAGACGTGATTCTGGGTTTCCGCTCATGTTTAAGAATACATAACTCTTGCATCGGTAGGAATTCTGCTTCCCGTAACTGTAGAAGAATTACATGAGACAATCCATACAGAAATATCTGGAAGGAATAAAGTCACTAAAATAAACTGCAGTTACTTAATTACCATTTTAACACCCCTTGCAGTGATTCATAATAATCTTGGTGAGTTCTAAACGCGATCGGCTTCCAGGAATTTATGACTGCACCTTACCTGTGTGCAGTGTGGGCTTAAGAAACCCTCACCTGCTTTTCCACAGAGGAAACAGAGGAGGCAAAATGGGGGCAGATGAAGTACATACTCAAAGGTTTATTTTAATAAGCAAATGCCCTGGATATAA
The DNA here is from genome assembly GCF_902686445.1 of Sciurus carolinensis. Classification (NCBI taxonomy): domain Eukaryota; kingdom Metazoa; phylum Chordata; class Mammalia; order Rodentia; family Sciuridae; genus Sciurus; species Sciurus carolinensis. The sequence continues at coordinate 20,051,149 of NC_062222.1, read as the reverse complement.
GAGGACAAAACCTGAACCCTTCTAATCTGAGACCATCGGGAATGCCATGGAAGATGAGCGGGAACTGAAGACAGCTGAAACCCGTCTTCTGTTGTACAGTTACCTTCTCCCTTTGAACAAAACCCTTCAGCAAAGGGAAATCTCAAAGAAGATGGAGGAAAACGCCCGAGTTGTAATGCATTTCCCAAGTCTCCATCACTGCTCACATCTCTACTAGAAAAGCGAATTTCAACCAAGGACTCCCAAAGGATTTACTCCAGTTACCACAGTTCATGTGTCAGGAGGAAGGAGGTGGGGGCATTTTCCCAGCTCTCTATACTTGGATACAGACCCCTGGGTTAATCTTTATCCCTTGTCTGTTTTACTGCCAAATTATTTATAGAGGGTAAAACAGCTCAAATAATTTAATTTCTTCAAACTTACTATATTTAGACAATGATATCACCACTAAGTTTTAAATATACCAACATTATGATATAATTCTTAAGGCATGCTTATACATCTAATTTAATATTTTGGAGTCTGTTCAAATTATTCATTAAAATGAGTAACAAAGAACCAAACAATGAAGTGGCAGCTGTTCCATCTGCCTAGCTGATTTGCAGCAAGCAGTGTATTCACAGTTAAACAGAGCAAACTGTGCTGTTAGGAAAGAACTGTTCGCATTCCCAAACAACTAATTATATTATCAAAATTAGTGGAGTGTCATTTATTAAAGAACTCAGTTTATACACAGCATTAACTTTTTAGTGTATGCTCTGAAATTAAATTTACAGGGTCAATCATAATCACAACCCATAATCATCCTTCTTGTGTTTTTTGCTAGTTTGTTTAGCATTTTATCTTTCCAAACAGACTATAAGCAACTTGAGGGCAGAGACTCTGAGTACTGTCCATTAGACTCCTATGTAGAACATTGGATGAAATAATAGGCAAATATTTACCTTCACTCATTCTATCAAGTTCATGCCCTACAGGAGGTTAAAACATCAGTTCCCAGAAGAGTTTATCAGGCAACACAGTAACCCCCATCCCCGGCATCCTGCCCCCACTTCTACTCTAAGAAAAGCCTGCCGGGTTTTGGTTTCTCTTGGTGGTCAACCACATCCCTTACTAGTTGTTCCTGGCGGACCTCCTCCCCAAACCACCTTACCCTACCTGTTCCCCGCCCCTCTGTGTGAGGAGGGTGATGTAGGGATCCTCCTCCTTTCCAGCAGTGGCTGCTGCATCCGTGACCACAGCGCCCCCAGGTGGCCACTCTTCCATTGTTCCCCTGCTCACTGGGCTTGTGTGCAGTTATTATTTCTTCCTGTCACTCAACTTCATTAGGAGTCATTATATTAACCTCTTAGAATAAAAGGAGTAACAAGACTTGAAAAGCTCTCCAAGCTCTCGCCTACACCCAGTTCATGGAATCATAGTTCCTTCATTAAAGTCTGTACCTGAGTCATCTGGGTTGGATTCAGTTTATCCTAAGGATTCTAAAAAACGACACCTCGTATTTCCAAATGATATATTTATATATGACCAATCGCTTTCAGACATTATGAAAGTCCTGTCTTGACAGCTGACCCTCCCCCTTTCTCCCAATGTAGTCATACCACCAGTTCCAAGAGTCCTTCAGCCAGAGAGGTTCCAACCACGCACTTAAGCCACTGCTTACTGCATGAACCTTAGCGCTCATCTTCTACCTTCCTTGGAATTTCATTCTCTCCATCTTCCCTCACGACCTTAGGCTGTCTGAGTTCATCTGCTGTATCTACACTTTCACATTGTCAAAGCTGACAACATCTACATTTTGTCCTATAACCAGCTCGATTTCCTATGCTTTTTCATTCTAAAGGTTGAGAGACAGAGTTTAAAATCAATAAACAGCATTTACACTATCATGCCATGGGTGCGTTTCCCCCTCCAGTCCCAAGTAGGGGCTAGGATTACACTGGCTTCTCAGCTTGGTCCAGTGTCAGTATCACTAACCCCATGCCACTCAAAGGAGACTGTTCCCAAGGTCAAGGTCTAACGGAGGCTCCTTTCTTCACCTCCCCAATTGCCTTTATCAGATCTTCCTCTTCTTAGCCTCCCATCATACTTCCTATGGTATCAATCCCTTCCTTTCCTGGGTCTGCTCTGCTGGAATCCACCCACCTCCCAGCTCCCTGAGTCCCTTCCACATCAGGGAAAGGGTGCCCACAAGCCTGGAAGGGGATCTCCTCCTGCCATTTCCTACGCTGTTCTTCTGGATGGGTCCACCAATCCCAGCACACCATCACACCATGCCCCCTTGTTGGCAGTATTCTCTACCAATATCCAAGTCCTAAGAAAGGGTATAAGGCATGCTAAAAAAAAAGGAGCACAGCCTAGTGGTTATAATAGGTTATTAATAGTGTTTTGTAATTTACTTTTATTTGAAAGAATGCCTTTTCAGAAATTAGTAGTTATTATATCAACCTCTTAGAATAAAGGGAGAAATGATACTTTAAAAGCTCTCAAACACTTTAACTGTCTGGGTTACTTGCATCTAACAATCCCGTTGTTCATCAGAGTGACAAAAATATGAATCCATGAAAGCATGGGTCTCAGGTTCAATTTGCCTTTCATGTAGTCAGCTGTGTATCTGTTAAACAGAAATCATTCAAAAATTAAAATCTTCTTAGCATAAAGTCATCTGAAAATCACATCCATGAGCGACCTACATGGGGATGACATTTTCTTGGGAATGATGATTAGCTGTGTTTAATCTATGCATTAATTTCCCTCATCCAGAAATACTTATCAAGCCACCATATATGTCACTACTCTAACTGCTGGAAGGACAGTGGTTCAAGGAACAAAAATTTGCCTCCTTCAGCAAACTGAACCCCCGTGGAGGGAGAGAAAACAGTAAAGAGAGTGCCATCTGCAATGGCTAGGAAGGAAAATTCAAGCTGATCAGAGAGTCCTGACCTTACCTAAGCAACTGGGATGTGCAGCAGGGAGCCACCACTATCCTTCACACAGTCCCTCTGGGCGATGACAATTAGCATGCTCTTAGCATCAGATCCTGGGAGCCACAGAGGTTTAAAAGCTCTGCAATCTTGCCCTCTTGAACATCTCCATCAGTAATAAGATGAGGTAATCAATGTGGGGCTCCACTGTGTGATCTCCACACAAGGCCATTACTTCAGTCCTCCGACATCATCAAATACCCATCCTTGAACACCCATCACTCTGGTCCGATATCCATCAAGAGGATACGCAACCAGAGTGAAAAATAAGGAAAACAGAATAGCCCACACATCATCACTTATTTATTTTTTTAAAGCATTTCCTAATTTTAAAGTCACTAAGTTTGTTCTTTCTCTATTTGAAATGGTATGTGAAGCAAGCAGAGCGGATAAAGAGATGTATCTTGAAATTCATCAAATGTTCAGTGATAATGATGGTGACTAAGGCAAGTGGCTAAAGGGAATAGGATTGCTTGTCTTAAGAAATAAATACACAAAACATGATGATTTTATATACACACGTGATAGGTTTTTCTGAGGGAATCTACCCTACTTATAATGTATGTTCAGTAAACATACTTGGTGCTAAAAATTTATTTCTACAATGGAAAGTGGTCAAACAGAAGGATTCATACATCCTGCAAATGGGAGCAATTAAACTGGACACAGAATAACCGTGGTGGAGTCCCGAAGGAAGAGAGGTATCCACACTGGACACCCCAAGAAACCTCCAGCCTCCTTTTGGTCTCAATCTTCCTCCCCATCTGCTGGTTACCTTCCTTATCCTTATTTGCTCTTCCTTCTCTAACATTATCTTCTCTTCTACATCCCTTCTGTCTACTTTGTTCTTCTTATGCTTGACCTAAGTACATCAAAGAACTTTTGTTTGCTCTTTTTTTTTTTTTAAACTAGTGCCATTTAATGAATAAGCTTTGACTATTCTTTTCTTAACTTAAAAAGTAGCTTATGGTAGTATTTCTTTTTATGTTTTCAAGCTTTTTTTTTTCTTTTCTTTTTCTACATTTTAGTACGGGTCCATCTTGACTTTTCTTTTTTTTCCCGCAAAGCAGACACCATTAAAAAAAAAAAAAAAAAAAAAAAAGGCCCTCCATTCTTGATTGCAGAAATCAGAAAATGATCACCGACAATGAGGATATTCACCATTTGAAAGTAAGAACTAGTTTAGATGCTCTTTCAAGACTTCTTTCCACCATAATAACAATTATTAACATTTATTGAGTACTCGTTAAGTACCAGACATTGTTCTAAGCGCTTTATGTTAACCTAATCCTCACCACAACCCCACAAGGTAGACCATAATTATTCCCATTTAGAGATGAGAAAACCAGTCAGAGAGATTGAGTAATTTACCCAAGTCATCCTGGAAATAGAGAAGCCAGCATCTGGCCCCAGAGCCATGCCCTTAATCTGTGTCCATCATAGTCCTTATCTATGACAGCAGGCAGCAGACTTTTTTGTAAAGGGCTGGACGGCACATATTTCAGCCCTTGTAGGCTACACATGGTGTGCTCATATTCTTCTTCTCCTTTTTCTTCCTTTACAACTTTTTAAAGAATGTGAGGAACCTTCTTAGACAAAATCATCCCCGCAGGCCACAGCTGGCTGACCGCTGGTCTATGATTTGATTATTTTGTCGGGGTTGTCCACTCCTTTTCATTCAAATTGGCAAAAACAAGAAGGTTTACATCCCTAGCCCATGAAAACCTAGGAAATATCTCAGTTGTGGTTAGACCTTGAAACCGTGCGGGTAGAGAAAATGCAAAAGTCAATCAAAGAATCGTAGCGGTTTGTGGACACACACAAGGATACACAGCTCACAGATAAGAACCAGGTGCAGTTACCACTAATGAGCAGCAATTCTTAAAAATCTTCAACAACCCTGTATTTCACAGTTTAAAAACTCAGAATACTCATGAGCTTTATCTGTTAGACCCAACCACTATTATTGTACACTATTCACAGGTGTAACAGTATCTGTGTACTAAAGAAATCTTTTTCTTCAAAATCCTTTATAAGCATTAATTCACTGTTGCATTATCAAAATATTCATCATCTTTAATGCCAGAAATGAAAGACAAGCAGTATATTAACTACTAGTCAAGACACCTGCAGAGTCTAGAAATCTTAAGGATACAAATATCATCATCCTGTATTCTTTCTTCCTGGTCATCTGGCAAAGAACAACTTAGATAAAATAACAACGTCACCACCATTTACTGTTCTCTGAAGATATAAAAAATTTGAAATCAGTTTTTGTAGGCTCCCTATATTTGACCATAATTTGTCTTTAAAAAAAAAATCAAAAGTTTTATTTCAGCAAAGCATCACTAATTTTGACAAATGCAATCAAGAGAGTAGAATTTAAGTAATTCATATTGACTTTGTCTCTACCAAACAGATCAATCTGCAAATCCCAGTTTTCAAAAGCTGCTCTTTACAAACATTTAGATAAAATTGGGTTCAAAGCATATTCTGTTCATTATTTTTGCCATTTAGGGGGGAATTAAAACTTAAGAAGCTGACTCACTTTTACTTTCTTCCCTATTAACTTAGAACCATCTGTTTAAAATAACTGCAGCTATTTTCAGCAGTTAGGCAATAGGTTGCTTATAAAATCAGAGGCAGATGCCTTCTCTAAGAGATCACCCCCTTATCAAACATATGAAGAACATTACTTTCATAGGAAAGCTCCTGTATGTGTTACTTGGCAAGCCTAAAACTGCAGATTTTTAAAAATACCCGGCAAGCAACTTAAGACATCACCTTATGCCTTCTAATTGTTTTTAGCCATTGCTAAATGTACATGAAAAAAGAATGTGAGGTCATTATTGTAAGCATTTAATAATATTTGCAGTAACCCGGGCTCTTTACTCACAATTTAGCTTAAGAATTCGGGCACTTCTTCTGCTGAAAAGAGTTGCTTACTTAATAGTTAATTTTTACCTGAAGTACTTTCTTCTAAATGCAGAAACCCGTGTATCTCGCCTGTGTTTTCTCTTGGGCAACAGTGACAGGTCAGAGATAATCTTGACGAGTGTGTGATTTTTTTTTCCCTTTCATAGAACAAAGCTGATCTTTCAAAGGGAAAAGTGGAGGTGCACATTTGCCCTGTGCAGTTCTCTTGTTCTCTGGCTTCTCTTTTGTGCTCTGAAGTAACTGCACTGCTCTCAGAAAGTTTCTTTAGAAGCCAGTGTACTTTGTCCTGCCAGGTCAGATAAGGGCTTAAGTTTAATTTACAGACCAGGCCTCTTTCTTTCTTGTTTTTATGTTTTTTTTTTTTTTTTAATTACTTTTACTGTACATATTTTTCTGGGGTAAAGTGCAATGCATATATATAAATAATAGGTAATGATTAAATCAGGGTGATTAATGGTTCCATCTTCCTGTTACTATCTGGTTTAAGGCTGCACTATTCAGAATAGCTAAGAACATGGAACGAAACTAGATGCCCATCAACAGACCAAGGGATAAAGAGAATGTGTTAGGCAGATAGGATGGAAGATTATTCAGTCATTAAAAAGAATGACATTGTATCATTTGTGGCTGAACAGATGGAACCGGAAGACATTGTGTTAAGTGAAATAAGTCAGACACAGGAAGACAAAAACCACGTTGTCCCTTATAGATGGATGCTAAAAAAAAGTCCATCCGCAGAGGCTGGGGAGGGGAGAGGAGGAGGCTACATAATTGGTACCGAAACACAGTGAGAAACAGTTAGTACTAGTGTTCTGTAGCGCAGCAGGATGATCATGGTTCACAAGAACCTGTTAAATATTTTATGAAAAGCTGGAAGAATGGAGCCAGAAGTCTCTGAACACACAGAAGTGATAAGCAGACCTTTCCTTTCTTGTCAGCCAGAGTGCTTAATCAGTCTTCACTCCTCTTCCACACTCCTTGCTTCCATTCCTTTCTATTTATCCTCTCTTTTCTCCCTCTAGGTTTACCTGGATTTGAGGTTCAAAACTTAAAGGAACCTTCCCGCCCCCCCCAAAAAACCTGACACCTTATGGGAGACACAAACTCTGTACTGCAAGAACTCTTTAATATCTCTTGCCCTAGAACAAGGATAGTTAGAGCTTTCTTTGAAGTATTACTTTTAATACATAAATAATGGTTACCTCTATTAAAGCACCTTGGTGCACAGCATTAGTTGCTCACCCAAATCCGTTCTTCCAGTGGATTATTAATGCAAAATAAGCTTGTTCTGGCTGTTTAATGTTATGTTTATTATGAAAGGGCCCTTGAAACACTATTACACAACACTGGGTTTTTCCTTTCAGTAATATGAGGCCACACACCTTCACTCCTCCCAAACTGCATGTGCCAGAGAGGTATGAACTAGAGGAGTTGGCAGGGGATGAGGAGGAGGGGGCTGGAAGATAAGCGTCTTTTGTCTTTACATCATAAAAAAATCATTTTGCTTAAGAAACCTTTCATCTTCCAGAAAGTTCTTACAATTATGTGCCAGAATCTACTTACTTATTCATTCAATAAATACATACAGAACATAGTTTGTTGAGTACTCTGCCAGACGCTGAATATAGTAAGTAAAAGAGTCAGAAGACAAAGCAGAGACTCCCTTATAACCATAATGATTTTTTATTCTAACTTAAGCTTAGAAAGACTCCAGAATAAATCGTCTTATTCTTCAGCAACCTCAAAATGCATAAAACCACAAGGAAAGAGAGACCTTTGCTTTCCCTCCTTACCTGACTGCCATCCCTCAGTGAGAGGGCACTGGAAAGCTTTGTGCATCCCTTCCTGAGCGCACAGGGGAAGCCCTACCACCCGGCGAGTGGCCTCTTTCCTACCCACCCCATGAGCAGGTCTCAGTAGATGGCGGAAACCCATGGTTATCCATGTGTTGCCCAACACCCTTGTCAACCCCACTAGATTTTAAATCCCAGATGAGTGAACGATGTGAGTTCTTAGCCAGCGTAAGCAAGTATTTCATCATTTATCTGGGTCTCCTCGTTGTAGGCTTGGTTAAAAAGACAGAGAAAGAAAAAGGGTAGGCAGTCAAGAATGAGAAAGCTCTTCTTATTCTTGATTGCCAACTGTGGAAAGATGAAGCTGTGAAAATACTACCCTCTGTGGGTATGATGTAAGTGGACCTACGTGAGGTCAGGTGCACCCCTGGCAGCCTGGGGGAGAAAATGTTCCAAACCTGCTCTGCCAAAGGGACTGGGTGGCTTTGCTGCAGGCAGCCCCTCTGGGAAACTCACAGGGGGTTCTGCCCATAAGTTCCTCCTTATGTCTAGCAAAAGCTCAGTCTGATTTCTGATTCAGCCGTGGCTTTTCAAGGAACTGTTTAACACTTCTCAGTAAGACTGCATCAAATACTTTGGAAAAGTTTTAAGAATGTAGTTTCTTTTGTTAAAAACTAGTGAAAGACCACTCAGGGTTTTTAAGATCTTAACCAACACTCATTTTCAAATTGTTTTCATTTTTCACTTAAGTCCTTCAGGTAGTAAAGAACATTTTTAGGAAGAGGCACCAGTTTGTAGATGGCCCTGGTTGTAGACCGCATCACTACAACACAGACCCATAAAGCAGGCACCAGGCACTTACTAAATGAAAGTGAAGAATTTGCAGTTCCACAGATCTGGACCTGCCTTCAGGTCCAGGTTATGCAAGATCAGAGATGCACAGGGAATCTGACGCAGGAAGTAGCAAGGACCTCACAGGACATTAAGAAAGCATGAAGCACACTCTAGGAGGAAGCGCTCAGCCTTAGTGTGGGAGAAGGGGCCAACTAGAAAGGGGAAGGACCTCCCACATCCTAGAAGTACCGACGTGAAGTCAGGCTCCTCAGCTCCAGCCAGGAATGTGCCTACCATGTGCCAAGGCCTTTAGGCAGGGGAGGCAGAAGATACAACAGGGACAAATACGTGTAGATGGCAAAGTCAGAATGGGCACGGGGTGCATCCACTAGGCTGGAGTCCAGAGTGCATGTGAGACTGTGAGGGAAAATGGAATTGGAAACAAAGATCGGGGCCAAGGAGCAGGAGGACCTTAAATGACAAACCATGCTTAGCCTCTAAGGAGGAGGCAATGGGGACTCACTGGAAATTCTTTACAAGGGAAAAACCAAAGGGCCAAGCTTCCAGAGGGGCTTTGGAGGAGGCTGAGACTCCAGGCATGGAGACCAGTAAAAGCAATGGGTGGAAAAGGTCTGACTTACACTAGTGGCAGTGGGAACAAAGCAAGAATCAAATGCATGACAGGGCAGAGGGCTGCAGAAAGGGGAAAGTCCTTAGGGTATGATCCTCTAAAGATGGAAACTCACAGGCGCACGCAAGCTTTTGCACTCTCTGCCTTCACTTCCACCAGATTACCTCATGTCTGGCTCCTTCTCCAACAATCATCTGCATACCAAGTCACCCCCTGCCAACCACCCATGGACCACTAGTATCCTTAAGTCCTAAGAATTACTAATTCTTAAGTCCTAACTCTGCATTTCCAGGGCAGTGACTCATGCTCACACCAAGTAGTAAACTGTTGCACAAATTATGAATTACTTCCCTCATATTCATTTCCCCATTTTCTAAAGTAGAGGTCAGCAAACGTCTGCTAAGGGCCAGAGAGTAAATCCTGTAGGTTTTGCACGCCATATGGCCTCTGTAAGGACTCAACTCTTCCATTGCAACATGAAGGCAGACAGGCGATTTGCAAACCAATGGGCGTGGCTGTGTTCCAATCCCACTTAATTACAAATACAGGTGGCAGGCTGATGTAGCACTTGGAATCGAATGTTTCCTCATTCCTGTTCTACGCGGAAGCTTCAGCAGCAGGATGTCTGGCTGCTTAAGGGTACATTTCCCAGCCTCCCTTGCAGCTAGCTGGGTCATGTGACTGCCCAGTAGGCAAGATGTTGAGTGAAAATGACCTATACAACTTCTAGGTCATCCCTCTTTTCTTTGGTTGAAATGAGTTCGTGATGAGCACTAACTGAAGCTGGGGCCAGCACTGTTAGGATGGCAGTGAAACAATAGGAAGGAATTCGTCTACTGAGGTACCAAATTGTTATGGACCAGTAACTGGTTCTGATAGAGATAAATACCAAGACCTTTTTATTTAAGTTATTGTACTTTGGGAGCTGATGGGGTTTGGATCCAGAATGACCCCAAAATGTCCCCCATGTACATGGTCCCCCATGCAGCAAGATTCCGAGGTGGGACAAAGTTTTAGGCAATGATTGGGTCATGAAGGTTCTGACCTGATCAGTGGATTAATCCACTGGATTAAACTGCAGATAGCTGAGTGGGCTTGGGAGGCAGTGGGGCATGGCTGGAGGAAGTAGGTACTGAGGTGTACCCTGGAAGGGTATTTCTTATCCCTGGCCCCTTTCTCTCTATCTCTTCTTCTACTTCCCAGCTGCCATGCCCTGAGTAGGCTTCCTCCATCAAACCCATCTGCCATGATGTTCTGCCTCAACTCGGGCCCAAAACAATGGAGTTGGCCAACCATGGACTAAATCATCTGAAACCATGAGCCAAAATAAAACTTCCCTACTCTAACTTGTTCCTGTCGGGTATTCTGTTCACAGTGATGAAAAGCTGACTAACAGGTATCTTTTAATAAAGATTTGCATTTTCAAGTTCAGTTCAGGGTACAAGGCTGTAATTAAATCAGAAAGGAAAACAACTTTGTTCCAGGACTACAGAACCCCAATGATCAATCGCAAACCTACACAGCAGGGTCAGATGACTTGGCATAAATCTATCATTATTACAGTAACTAATATCTAGTAAGGGTTTACTCTGTGCTACTCTTATAAAATACAAGCTCTCACTTGTCTTTAAGGCAATAGTTATTGTGGTCACTTTTACAGAAGAAGTTCAGAGAGGTTATGAAAGAAGCCCAGAGTGGTTCTGTTCCTAAACAGTTGCACAGATATGTAAATTCAGGGATATATGACTCTCGGGAACATCCTTTTCCCAGATCAATTCCCTCAAATCAAGAACAAACCACAGATGTGATAGTGATATTTAGGAGAGGGTTCTGCGATCCTAGGTTTCAATTTTCAAACTGAAAACTGCACTAAGATCCACTGACTGGTGGCTTTAGTTTAATTATTAGTCCCCTTTAAGAGCCAAGTAAACCAATGACACAAGGTTACAGGACTTACCCAGATTCCTCTGAAAGACTTGGAGAATGCCAAAAGTGGATTTCATCAGACGGCCCCCGTGGCTGCCAGCAAGCCCCAGCACGAGCCATCGCCTCCTGCCTCCCTGCCCACTGGGAGCTAGCAGCCTGGACATGTGCTACACCAGACCGGGCAGAGTCTGCGAGGGCAGTGGCAAAATCCACCAGCAGAAGGCCGGAGCTTTTCTCTCCAGGAAAGGGTGGATCACTGACACTGGCCATTGCCCCTCGTCTGTCGGATGTGGCGTCCATCTCTGCCGGGGGCTTGGCACCCTCCATGGGGACCATCTGGCTCCACTTCCCTGACCACAATGGCCTTTCCTGGCCTATACAGACTGGAGGTGCAAGAAAAATCAAATTCACCCTGAAATTACAGCAGAGCCAATGCGACCTGCTGGTCATGGTGGATGAACCCGGAATTTAGTTGCAAAAAAATTTAACCTTATTTCAAATTTTAAGGAAAAAACGTGTTTCAAGATTAGCTTGATTTATTTTCCAATGGGATAAAATCTGACTTTTTGAAAACATCACAAATAACAGCTATGAATAATAACCTGTTGAAATTATTATAATTGTTGCTATACTAAGGATTATAGGAAGAAAATGTTCATTTGTTACAGAAATGTAGCAAAGAATTTTAGTCTATGTTGAGTAAAGCATGAAATATACATGTTCTCAATTATTCTTTTAAACCAATTGTTTATAAACTTAGGAAAGGAGACATCTCCAAAATGGTCATTTTTACTTTACAGCATATCTTTATCTTTTTCCCAAGCAAATTATCATGGATGCAAAACTAGGCAGCTATTTAAAATCACATTTTCAAAGAAAATTTTAGGATGTGGAAAATGTGATCACATATATTGTTTAAAAACTAGGTGTCAAAACATAAGTACCTCTTACAAAATGAATGATTATATATCAATATACATATGCATAGAAAATTAATCTGGAAGTAAATATCTCAACGTTTTAATAGTTTTTCTCTTGAGTGGTAAAATAGCAAGATATTTTCATTTTCTTCTTTACACTTACAGAATTTTAATTTTTTTATAATATATCATATATCACAGGTATTTATTTATTTTGCAACACAGGAGATTTAACCCAGGGCCTTACACATACGAGGCAAGCCCTCTGCCACTGAGTTATATTCCCTGCTTTTCTCTTTGAGACAGGGTCTCACAAAGTTACCCAGCCTGGCCTCAAATGCGGGAATCCTCCTGCCTCAGCCTCCTGGGTGGCTGGGATTGCAGCCACGTCACTGCAAGCAGCCCCAGTATATACTTTTAAGAGAGCCAGAAGTAAAGAACACACAGCCCTCTCCCTTCGATGTGTTTAAGAGGATGCAGAAATGATTTAGAGACTAGGACAAGCTATTCTATGTCCAGATCACATAGAAATCTCAGAGACTCACACACTAAACAGCTTGCCAAGTCTTAATAATTTGATGGTGAATGTTTTGGAAAGATCAGAGGAGCACCGTAGCATATGGAAATAAGGGTCTCTGGGGAGAGGGTCCGGTCCATTACAACACAGCTATTATCCATATTTTACCTCCATGCAACCGACATAAAAATGGAGAGGGGAGTGTGTGTAGCACTCAAACATCTGTGGCATATCATTACAGAAGAATATTTCTAGGAATTATGATTCACAATTACTGCTCTCCAATTGAGAAAACAGGAGAAAACAATGTTAAATTAACAAGAAGTACATGCATGCCCCGATTCAGCAGCAGCTAAAATTCACCAGAAACAGCTTTTATTTCACAATGGGAGTTATTACGACCACAGAAATTAGGAAACAGTTTAAATCTGGTGAACGTTATCTTGCCTCCACCCTTACCCGTCACAAGGCAAAACTGGATCTGAGGCCTCATGTTTATTTGCAGATATTGAAAAAAAAAAAAAATCTTAACTGCTCGAGCTAACAAATCACTGCCCCACGCTTCACACTAACGGTCATATGATCCTCAAGTGCCGTTTCTCAGACTCTATCTTCCCCTGACAAACAATACCTCCTTTCATGGAGCCAGCAGATCATCCAAACAGGGCTCAAACGGCCAGGCTGTGGAGCTTTCTAAATGAGGGAACCTGTTCACAGAGTAGCACAGGACTTTGAAATATTTCAGAAAAAGAGAAGGTAGGGAGTTTCAGGGTAACGCCTGATAAAATTCCATTGCTTTTTCCAAAACAACAAAAACACAGTTCCCACGCCCCAAATTCAAAAGCAGAGCAGAAAATAAGAGTACGTTCTTCAATTACACTGCTCCCAGGGGGGAACACACTCTCACTTGGTATTTACAGAAGTACTTTTTCTCCACAGCATGATTTCATTTATAGAGAGAAAAAGAGAAAACAAAAAAAAGCAACATAGAAAAATCCCCCAAAGTCTCAGTATGTTATATAGTACCTACAGACACCTACAGTTCCATTGAGAAATTCCGCCAGCCTTAAAGAGATAATAACTTAACAAAGAGAAGATTTTCAACAATGGAACAACAATAGAGAAAGATGCTCAACAAAAGGAACATTAGTCTGTCTAATCAGAGAGTAAGCAGAACAGCAGCCCAAGAGCATAAAGATCGCAGAGTAAGAAAAAAATACCACTAAGCTACTGAGTGATCTAGTCACATAAGCATGATGAAGAAAACAAACACACCTTTCATGTGGGCTGCCTAAAGGGGCAGCTTCCCCGCACCTCTGGCTTCCAGCATCCTGCTCATGACCAGAGTCTAGGAAAGTAATATATGACCTCAGTAATGCTGTCTGGCTTGCACCCAAGGCAGTGACTTCAACCGCTCCACATTAATAACAAAAGCCATCCTGAGTGGACACGCGGGGCCAGTGCAGGAGATGAAAGACTGGGGAGCAGGCTTCTAAGAGCAGAGTTACCTCCTGTGCAAGCAGAGGGTCAAGGACCTTTGAGAGCAAGAGTTTCCCCGGCTGAAGGGAGGGCTGTCATTAGAAAGGCTGCAGTCCATGCAATTTTAAAAAGCAGCGTGCTCTGAACTCTTAGCAACAAGACAATCCCCACCATAAGAGAATGGAGTGAATACCAAGCTGCGCTAGTGCCAGCCAGGGACTGTTCCAAGCACTTTGCACAACTTAAAGGTCTCTCAACCGCCAACAACCCAGGTAAGTAAATGCTATTAGCCTCAGTTTACAAATTGGGAAACTGAAGCACTAACAGAAAGAGCTTTTTCAAGATCATAGAGCTGGCTGACTTGAGCACGGGATTCTAGCTCCAGAGGCCGAGGGCTGAGCCACTGCCCCAGGCTATCCCACACTGACCGATCTTAGCATCCACAGCCTGAACACCCCAAGGGGCCTCAGACACTGCAGCTCCCAGGGCTATGCTTCTGTGGCTGCCTGTGGCTGCTCTTGGATTTAAGAACAAGAAGGCAACTTCCTTGGAATAATTGCTTTGTTCAGAGACAGTGCATCTGGGAAGACTCGACCAAAGTGTTAGCTGTCTTTACAGAGCCTCCGGTCATCCCGTGCAAGGGCATCTTCACCTCTTCTACCTCAGCTGTTACACCTTCAGAAAGGACAAACGCTTCACCTGCCATGTGATATGAACAATACCATGATTATTTCCTGTTACTGATGGAAAATAGATTCTGAGGGACTAGGTAACCTCATGACACCAGTGAAAGGCAGTGCTGGTGTTTGAACCTACGTCGCTTTGTACAGGGCCTGTCTTCCTGTCACTCCAGAAAGCATCCTGCCTCCTCGGTCACAGGCTCATCCCCCAAATGGGGGCTGATCCAACAGCTAGAAATGGTCTGCCATATTTTAGCTGAACATTTAATAAATGAATGCTGCTTGGACTATAGGGAGGAATGTGAGGAGGGAGCAAAGGCAGGTCAGTAAAATTCCAACAGACAGACAAAAAACTCTCAAACCATCGAAAACCTTCCAATTAGCTGACAGAAAGCACATTTGGTGTGCACACACACGGCCCTGCTGCAGAGAACTATGAACTATAAATACACAGAACTGCATATCTCTGGTTTATATACACCAAACATCTGCAAGACACATCACATTTTAAATGCACTAGCAAAAATCACGATTTAAAAAACAATTCTGCAGTTAAATCCCTTTGTAGAATCAAAAGTTCTTTTATAATCATCATCTTCTAACTTATTTTCTTAGTTTTCGAATTTTCTTTTTTTTTTTTTTCTTTTTTCTTTTTTGGTACCAGTGACTGACCCAGGGTACTTAACCACTGAGTCACATCCCCAGTCCTTTTTATTTTTTATTTTCTCACTAAGTTGCTTAGGGTCTTGCTAAATTGCTGAAGCTGACTTTGAACTTATGATCCTCCTGCCTCAGACTCTGAATCTGCTGGAATTACAGGTGTGCACCAACACGACTAACTAGTCTTTGAATTTCCAAAAGCAGTTATATTCTATTTTAGGCAGACCTACTGGGGCATATAATGATCCAAATTATTTTATATACACTTGGGATATAGTTTTGCCCTAAAATAGAAGAAATGTCTCTCTCTAGTCAATCGGTCTATGAGTTGCGAAGTTGCCCATCACGTCAGCCCATCATTTAATTTGCATTTACAACTTGGCTAGGAATATCTTGAAATAAAAGGAGTAGTAGGGATCAAAAGCAGGATGATCAAAATGTTAAAAGAATAATGAGACTGTGACTCACAGAATGTAGAGATAAGAGGGATTCCAGACTCAATCGACTCATTTTATGGAGAAGAAAACTGAGGCCCAGGAGTTAGATGATCTTTTCTAAGTCCTAACTAGAATCAGTGGAAGAAATTCAATGAAAGAGACAGAACTAGAACTAACACCCAATTCAATGTACCGTCCAGAACAGGCTCCCTCTAACGATATCACATAATACTGTACTGTCAGCTACAAAAGGGCGGGAACTATGTCACATTTCTTGTTTCCACAGCTCCAACCAAATGCCCTGTTTAATATATGCTACTAATGTCCCCTGTGGTAGGAGAAAGCAATAGAGGTGGTATCGGAGGCTGTCTCCCACTTCATTTCTCATCTTTGTAGACTATCAGATTCCAGGGTCTCAGTGCACCATTGTGGAAAATCAGTGCCAACCTTACAGACACCAGAGGGTGTGACAAGACACTGATGCACTGTCTTCAGGATATCCTGTGAAAGGACTCAGAATTGGCAGGCGGGGAACAACTACAAAACAATTAACCTATCCAGCCTAAAGATCCTCTACTCCAACATGGAAAAAATTCTACTTCCTGACCTCTGAGTCCTCTTCCAACATTAGTTATTATTCTATCTGTTCCCTGAACTTTATAACGTTGACACATAAAGTAATCCTTCAATAAAATCTTTTTAATTTGCCTCTTTGTTTGGTGGGTTGTAATACAAGTAGACCCACCTCCCACCTTAGTGAATAAGGCAGGAAAGGAGAAGCTCTGGTCTACAGTGGCCAACGGGGCCCCTTTCTTTTCCTAACACTCTTTCTACCCTTAAAGCTCCTCAGGCTTGGGGGACAAGGCCCAGAGCACTTGTAGTTTTAGTCCAGCATCAGGGCTTAAAGCTAGGCCAAATCACATAAAAATACTGTCTGAAGGCCTGGGCCCCTTCAGACAGGCAGCCTAATTGGTCTCTCATAAGACCTTGAGCTTTAAGAGCTGGTCATCTGCAAGGTCCGGCAGTGTGTAGCTGATCTGAGGCCAGAGACTCAAGGTCAGAGGGAGGCAAGGACTTCAAGTCTGAGCCCTAGCATGTAACTTGAAACTGAAGAAGCTGATGAAGAAAGACATACTCAGACAAGCAAAGAACAAGAGAGATTAGAAAAATAAGAGGAAAAGAGAAGGAGGAGAGAGAAGACTTTGGAAGTTCCAATCTACTGTACCTCAAATGCAAATGTTTCTGTCACCTACGTGAGTCACAATAGCATGCATTTATTAAATTTGTGAGCTGCATTGGACCTTATGAGTTATTAAGCATAAAGAGTTCTGCTACTAATGTAAGGAGTGTCAAAAAAAAAACAAAACAAAACACAAAAGACATAGGATTTGCATGATTAAGAATAGAACCAGAACATATACGGTGCATTTACACAGGACTTTACAGTTCACAGATCACTTCATTTATAAACTCTGCTCTCATCCTCACAATAACCCCATGGCGTGTGCAGAAACTGAGGCTCAAGAGACTGGCATACTAGGGCAAGGTGCCCAAACTGCTAAGTAGCACATCTTCAGATCTGCTTTGTGGGGGCTCTTCTACCATGCCATCAAGTCTCTTTAAAACTGTTTTTCCTAAAAAGCCACCTTTTAAGAGAAATAAAATATATTGTTTATTCATTTTTAAAACTTTTTCATTTTAATTCCTAGCACTGAAAAGTGGCTGCAGGTTGAACATCACTGAACAGTGTTTATATACTACGTACATCACTGCCCTTTGCCGCCAAGCAAGCAGGTACACCATGGGTTAAATCCTCTTGGAGGACTGGTCTGGAAACTTCACCACCACATATACTATACCATTGTTTCTACCGGGGGCTCTGGTCCAAGTTCCAATCAACTGACTTAAAGGGGATAGTTTGGAACACAGGAACTCGACTAAAAATAATCACCACTGCAAACTTAAGAAATTGCTTGAATTTCACTTTTTTTTTCATTTCAGTTCAACACATACAGACACACACACAGAGCCTGTTTTCATGAAGAGGCGCGTACGGCATGAAAAGCCAAGCATTTTAGTACAACAGAAGAAATGTCACAGAAGTCCCGCATACGATGATGGTGGATTACATAAAGAAGTGGGAAAGTCCCCTCCGCCCCAAGTCTGTGCCAAGACATCTGACATGCTCGTGTGTCTGCCAGGGTCCTACAGTTATTCAACTCAGAATCCATTTTTTAGAAAAATCAGCATAGTACTGCAATATTCCAAAAAGCTCAAAAAAGATGTCTTGCCAGAATAATTAACTTCTTGAGGTTCTCCAAAATATTTGTTTTGAGAAAAAAAAAAATGTCTCTCTGCTAAGGGATTTCAAAGACTTAAAGCAGAGTGGCAGGTTTTCTGTTATTAATTTTCAACAAATCACCAACATAAAAGGTCATAAACTTTCACTGCTAATTTTGTCCAGTTTAATATTTAAAAAGCAGTTTATAAACGGAGGTTAATCAAAGCATGGTTGTAAGCACTGTGTCTATGAAGCAATGAGATAAATTCAAATAACAGATTTTCCTGATGCTTTTCATATTATTTGACTAAAAATGGATTTATCTACAACTTTTCGGTAGCATTTTTTATGTAACTGTATGACGCTTAAACGAAATCAAATGAGAAAAGAAAGAATCAGCTAACTAAATCTACATATTACACTATTCACCCAAAGTCATGAAGAAACATCTGTCAGGTTTCACTCTACCTCAAATAGCAGGTATTGTGTGGACCTGTGGTTCAGTCTCCTGCCATTTTCTCTTGTTCCCTAAGGCCAGTCCTTCCAGCAGAATCTTTGAAAAGACAGACTAAGAACGATAGGGATCAAAACAAAAAGAGCTTACATGCATGAGAAACTCTGAACTGCCTAATTTCAGTCCAGTCTGCCGATCCTCTATAATTTTTGATGAAGTACAACATAAACCTGTTTAAAGCTGTTTGTAATCAAAAGGTACAAAGTGTGAGAACCAAATTCCCTTGGTTATTGAGATGAGTCTTAAAATAACCACAAGCAGCTAATATTTAATTTGGTGTTCTTACCTTTCTGTGAGAAATCTTGGTAAGGTACAAAATGCCCTTATAAAACATAACAACTTACTGTAGAAATAGCTCAGCTCAGATTTCTCTATTATCATTATCTCTATTTTCTAGAAATAGAAAGCAAGTCATTTTTTTCTTTTTTTTTGAAACAGGCAGATTACTGTTACTTTAAATACTCTTCTCTGTCACTTTCTTGATACATGTACTTAAAATAGGCTAACATGAAGACCATACAGCTCCACAGGCTGTGCCAGGAACCCAGTTACCTTCTGGGGAGTTTGCCTTATTCTTTGAAATCTGAAAAATGTTCACCGTACATCCTAAATTCTTTGTTGGTGGTGCTGGACATTTGCTCCTCTGGGATACTGATAATTACCCACTCATTTACCTACATCTCTAAGCTTATATTTTCTTATTTTGAGTTAAATGAAATCAGATACATGTTTGCAATCTGTAAACAAATGTGAAAAAACAAAAACAAAATTCTATAGTTCCCAAACAGGATCTCCTAAGGTTCTTGTATTTTTTTCTTCTCTCTGAGTCACTAATCCCTCTGGGCCACAGTTTTTTCAAACCATGGTGTGTTTTGGAGTGGGCATGAGGTGAAGAGTGCCACAGGACATAATCCACGAGGTGGATGCTGATTCCCGTCCAGAGCCGAATTGCTACTGCTTGATTTCTCTGGTCTGCATTTATCCCAGTCAGGAGCACCTGCCCAGCAGTAGTTCTTGTCTGGGGCTGGTGATTTGCTTCCCCCAGGACATCTGGCAATGTGTGGTGACACTGACATGGTGTATGAGGTGGGGGCCACTACTGGCATCTGTGGGTACAGACCAAGGATGCTGCTAACTAAACATCTGACAATGGCCGGAGGAACCGTCCACCGCAAAGATTCACCCAAGACAAAAATGTCAAAGGTGCTGAAGTTGAGAAGTCACAGCATCGAGTTAGAGACAATCTGCCACGTTCAAAAAGCCACAGAGGCCATTCATTGCTCATAAATGCTTTCATCAGGGTCAACCTAAGGGTCTCCAAGGGCCAAAAGGGAAGCAGAGAGCAACAGGGCTTAATCTCAGCTCCTTTTCTTCACCTACCTCCTATCACTGAATGATCGCCGCTCGGAAGCAAAAGCAACAAGCACCGGTTCCTGCCTTCCAGGTACTTCCATCTAGCACAGGAGACAAGATGGTCTCCTGCACACCAGAGTACAGGTGCTCAGAGAGCCAGAAGCAGTGGAGCTTACAGAAGTCCATCGGTTTGTCTTTTTTTTTTTTTTTAAGGAATCAAAATTGCATTTAATCAGCAGATATTACTAAGGAGTCTTCATTGGCAAGTTTTTAAATAGATCAATTCTGTTGAAAAGTCTGGTTACATTAAAATGTGTTTTCAACCTGCCAAAATGACGATGTTCCTCTGCCACGAACGTCACCTCCATCCTTCACGAGAGGATTTCATCAAACAGGGGTTCTTTTCGTAGGGAAAGGTGGGTAAGGATGGTCTAGCGGTCAAAACAACAACTGCACAGAGGGAGCCGCTTGCTTTCTAGGATACGCTGGGACACATCCAGGGGAGACATACAATTTTTCCTCCACACTGAGACATTTCTGAAAGTGAGTTCCCCCAGGAGAACAGTAAAAACCAAGACAAGCGTTCACCAGAGCCATGAAGACTGCGTAGTACTTAGGAAGCAACCTCGGTTGGACAATGATACCCACACAAACCCTGTGACAGCCACAGAGAGTAAACATAAGCATGGCTGCTACTACTTGTTTTGTTTTTTGCGGCGCTGGGGATGGAGCCCAAGGCCTCACGCATGCCAGGCAAGCTCTACCACTGAGCTACACCCCCAGCCCTAACTGCTATATTTTTAGTCAACTAAAAAGCAGTTATATTCAAAAGCAAAGAAATGAGGCACTTGGTATGAAATCCACAAAAAACACATTTAAGCAAACGGCAGATCTAGAAAACCCGAACATACTCTGTTTATGCATCGAAAGTCTAAGATTCCCACAATAGTGTACACCAGATGGGATTTAGCCTTTTCTCTGCAGCACACAAAAAGCAAGAGAAATCGTTAAACAGCTTCTCTTTTAGAAACTTGGCTAATGCAGGGATCCTCCAATCAGCATAAGCACGTGCCTGGTACTCGCAGCCAATACACACCCCCAGCGAGAGTCACGGACTTCAGAGGTC
This sequence comes from Sciurus carolinensis, assembly GCF_902686445.1. Classification (NCBI taxonomy): domain Eukaryota; kingdom Metazoa; phylum Chordata; class Mammalia; order Rodentia; family Sciuridae; genus Sciurus; species Sciurus carolinensis. The sequence continues at coordinate 20,030,077 of NC_062222.1, read as the reverse complement.
TGCCATGATCAACCCATGCACAAGGCAAGAGGCTGCTTCCAGAAGTCTCCCTATGAATGTCACACTCCCAGCAAAGGCTATGGGCTCTTGGGCCTTTGGGCAGAGTTAAGACGTTATATATTTAATCTAGAAAATCCTATAAAACAGGATGCCAACCCAGGTAGAATAAGGTCAACACTCTCCCTATCTTGATTCTGGCCCATAAACCAGGAGCGCATAAAAGAAAACACTGCAGTCTTACAGGGAGCTCACAGATTAAACTCCAAACCAAAAACATGTGCTGAAGCTTGGGGTCCATCACTAAGTGCAAGAGTTCACTCCCTGCAGCAACGTCAGGAAGGCCAGATGGAGCCCAGGACTAGCCAAGAGCAGCAATGGTCGCCATGACACATGGTTCCACTCGCCCACTCTCTTAAGCTTTTCAGAAGCAAGATAAAGAAGACTGGGAAGAAGGTGATCTTTCAGAGAAACCAGAAGGCAGAACTAACTATTCAACTTTACCTCTATGTTCCAGGTTTGATCAGAACTGAAGCAGTGGCCCATCCTGAAAGGAGGGAACAAAGACCTCTAGAAACTGTGGCCACACTGCAACCTTAGCCCCAGTCTCTACGTGTAAGGCAGAGGTGCCAGAAAAGATGGAAGATAAACCACTGACGGGCAAGCTTGGAAACAGGTCAAACAAAATTCAACCTTGTTTTTTTAAGGAGACAGATTGTGAGGACTTAGGTTTGGGAGGGATGACAGCTGCCTATTATACTTCAAATGTCCTATTATCCTGCTATGGCTTTTGATAGGCCTGGTAGCAGATGGAAATGCCATGAACAGAATGCATTTATATTTCTGGATACTATCTGGATAAAACGAAGACATGTGGACTGGATGACACAGATAGGTGATCACCCTTCTTTGCCAGTATCTTTCTAAGAGAGGCTGTATTATTGAGCTGCTGTCATCTGAAGGAATGGTCTAGTGTCATTTTTCTTTTTTAATTAAGCAATTATATTAATCACGTGGATGAAGTTCAAGAATGTGCTTATTAATATGGCAGGTGACACAAAGTGAGACGGAGACAATAGCAACAAGACTTTGGTGCAGAATGCAAGCTGGCAGTGAGGTGATGTTTTAACAGAGACGTTGGGCGCTAAATTTAAGTTTAGCAGGAAGTCATACAAACAGAAATGCTGGAAACCTCGCTTAGTGGTACTTCTACAGCGAAGATCAGAAGTGACACAGCTGTTTGGGTTTTTGTTTTGTTTCAATTCTCAACTGCATTACTAAAATGAAATAACCAGATCAAGGGAACCAACAGGCCAGCAGGCTTTACCCACGTGGAAACCACATCTGGAAAAACGACTTAAACCCTGGGAGCAGCATTTTAAGAGGAAATTAATTATCTGGAGAAAGACTGGGACGGTTATGAGTATTAAAATCATGCCATGTGAGAAACTGTTGACAAAACCGGGAAGAGTTAGCCTAGAGAATGTTCTGTGAGGAAAGGAGGGCTTTCTCCAACTATTTAAATGGCTATCCTGGAGACATTCCCTAAACAAGTTCCAGTTTGTCAATGTCTCTCCAAAATGTAAATGCAGTCAGTACTCCGGGTCTGGCTTGGTGGTAAGAAAGCAGCCGACCTGTGAGGTTGGGCACGCCATGCAGCCAGCGTGAGATGGAATCAGGCTTTTTGGCAACTACATCACATGGTTGACTCACAATGAATTTAAACCCAACTTAAACCACAGTTTTCTCTTGTGACCACAGTGAGATGCCATTGGTTTCAGCAGTTATCACCAGCAGACATCACATTACATATCTGGTTGCTCAATGGCAGTCTTCATCTACGAGGATGCAAATTTCACCAGGGCAGGGGTTTGGTCTTGTTCATGGCTCAAGACCCAGCACTGAGAACAGGTCCTGGTCAGTATGGAAGAGACGGCAGTTGCCTATTATACTTCAAACGTGGGTCACTTCACATATTTTTGAGTCTTAACGTGGGTCACTTCAAAAATTTTTAAGTTAATGATTCTTCAGAGAAATGAGTTCTGTAATATCGACGGGGCTGACAGGGATGTCCCATTCCATAGGACATCTGTGCTGGACAGTTTCCACTTTCCCCTCCAGATTTACTTGGCCCCGATTCCTATGCTGTTCTGAGCCTGGGGAGATTGAACTTGAAGGACTGCATCCATCCTGGTTCTCTGGGTTTCAGGTGGGCTTGGCCAACAGCAGATCATCAGGAGAGGAGCCTGCGGTCAGGAGACCGATTCCCTGGTGTGACCCTGTATGCTCTCAATGGATGTCCTTATGCCATGATGGAGACCTCAGCTTCCACAGGCAGCCATTTCTTCATGGCCATCTCTCACTTGTGTCTCATGACATGCCTTCCTCTTCTCTTCAGCAGAGTTGCTGGCCCTCGCCAGCCATGCCTACTTGCCCTTGTATTCTCACCATGTCCTCCATTTGTGTAGTCTTTTTATGAATCATTCCTCACCTATCTGTTACAGTTTGGATCTGGTATGTTCCTGGAGGATATGTGCTAAAGCCTTAGGTTTGGTCACCAGCCTGTGGTGCAATCGGGTAAGGAATTTTAGGAGACAGGGCCTAGTTGGAGGAAGGAGATCACCAGGGACATGTCTTTGAAGGGTATATTTTCTCCCCTTCCTCTCTGTGCTCCATGACTGCCCTGAGGTGAGCTGCTCTCCACCACACCCTTCCTGCCATGATGTTCTGCCTCCCTAATGGCCCATAGTGATGGGGCCAAACAACCACGGACTACAACCTCTGACACTGTGAGTCAAAATAAATCTTTCCTACTTTAAGTTGATTTCCTCAGGTATTTTGTCACCGTGAAAAAAAGCCGACTAACACATTATCTAACTTGAGGATTCTATCTGTCTCCCTAGAGGCCACAGATCAGTGCCCCTGATCAACACCTGAGTTGTTGTTCAACCAGTTTAGTGTCTATGTGAACACTTACATGCAAAGGGAGGGGGCACACTTGGTTTTGGAAAATTCTGTTGCACAGCTCTGTCATGACAATGGAGAGACACAAGGCATGCCCGGGTCCCAACTTATGAGTCTTGTCTCAGCACAACTGCATCAGCAGTTGGATATCCTGTGATCCCATAGCGATTCCCAGGTGAAGCAGCATCTGGCTTCCCATCCACTCATTCCTGAGAAACAGGAAGCAGCAACAGGCTACCCAGCAACAATATCAGACTCTGGGCACCGAGAGCCCAGAGGAAATCATGAACGTATGTTATGAATCAGGAAATCACGTGGGTACGATGCTCCTCCTTCAGAAATGAGTTCATGAAAGAGTAAACACCACCGAGCTTCTCTTTTTCATCTTTATTATGAAGGCTGTACCTTCTGTGGGAATTAGTAGAACAACAGGATATTTTCCATCCTGCTTTGATTTTTAGCTCACTAGCGTACCAACTGGGAAAACATTGTCTTTTATAGTATAGACAGAGTGGCCTACAATGAATTAAGATATTTGGTAAGGGTTCGTATTTCTTTATATGGCCTCGTGTCACAGCAAGCATCAAGCAAACAAAAGATCAGGCACACAAAAAGTACACACAAAACTGGATGACTTTAGACAAAGGAAAATAAACATAATGTTAAAGTTATCATAAACAAAGAGAAAAAATTTTAAGAACTGTGCAAAATACACAGAAGACTATCCATAGCGATTTACTGCCAAGAACAACTATTTCCACATAATTAAAATATCTTAAATTGTAGGCATTTATAGAAATTAAGCATATCTGTAGTAACGCAGGGTGGGAATGTGGAAGATAAAAATGAAAGTTATAGGGCTGGGGAGATAGCTCAGTTGGTAGAGTGCTTGTCTTGCATGCACAAGGCCCTGGGTTCAATCCCCAGCACCGCAAAAAAAAAAAAAAAAAAAAGAAAAAAAAAAGAAAGCTATAAAACTGGTATAATTTCTACTAGGATATGTTTATAAACTGTTCAAATATCTAAGTTTCAGACACTCACAATCAGCATCAATGACTCCCAAAACAGCACATCCAAGAAGAGTACACCTACTATGAGGAAAACAGAAACCAGAACCCCAAGAATCTGGTTGCTCACCTCTCCCAACACTGGGCTGTGGTCCTACCCAAGGTGCCCTTTCTCTGATGTTTGACTACAGAAAGGACTCAGCATTAGAACAGACAAAATTCTCCGCCATGTTCACAAGAACCAGTATACTATTTCCCCCCCTTCAAATCTAGGGCCTACCAATAATACCTTTCTTTGTTTTCAAAAAAACCCAAGTATATAACTAAAAACACCAGCTCAGATTCAAAGCCCTTCCACACTGTCCCTAAGACTGCTGGGAACTTCATTAAAGACCCTCCTCCAGATCTGCAACTCCACCTGACTCAAGGTGGTCCAGATATGGCTTCGGTAGAGAAAGAAGATGAACCCACAGCCCTTGAACTCAGAGGAGAACTTACTAAGGCTTCAGTGGTCACTGGAATTGCCTCCTCTGGAAGCAAAAGGAAAAAAAACACAAACATTTGCCGACCATATCCAAATGGTCGCATCTAAATATGACATCTCTTAAGAAAGTAAAAAGCAACTGCTCTGGGGCTCTGCATGTTTTCCTCATTTGACCAACATATGTTTTCACTCTCTTCCTTTTAAACTTGGCATTCTATTTATTTAAAAAAAAAAAAAATCAAAAATTTCCTTTCCAAAGACATTGAAAATTTCCCCAGTCCTGCTACCAAATACTGGGTCCAGTTCAACCAGCATTTACTGAATTCCAACCCTGTGCCGCACACGAGACCACTACACGAACAACAAAAACATTAGTTTTCCCCATAGTGTAATTATCTTTCTCAATTCCTGAGACAAGAGTTTTGTGGCATCCCAACTAGAAATTATAACCATCAATTTGTCTATGTGTTTCAAACCTCATCTTGTGTAACCCAGGTGATCTCCAATCATCTCATTCATTAACGTACAAACAACTGACTGCTGGTTGTTCACAAAGCTATTTCTGACAGCAACAGAAATGTTTCTGTCTTACGGATTAGAATCTGGAATGAGGGACAAGTATATAAAGAAGCAAAAGTCCACACTGAAACTGTGGCATGTGGGAATCTAAAAGGAGACTACTCATTACTAATGGATCAAGGGCAAAACATTCACAAAAAGTAGCATTTGAGATAGTCCTCGAAGAAGGGAATATAGCACAGTGAAGACTAAGCCACGCAAGACATGAGACACAGGCAGCGGGAGGCAAGAGAAACAAGGTTGGGAAAACGACAGGGGATCGTGAAACTTTCAATCCAAAATCCAGTTGAATTCACTCAGAACAGATAAATTGTGATATATTTATATACAATGGGATATTAATTAGTAATGATAAGGAATGAAACTGATACCACACGCATGAATTGTAAAAATATTACATGGCTGGGGGGGGACTGGGGTGTGGCTGCAATCACAATAGGGTTTCTTTTTTGGGTGACGACAATGTTCTGGAATTATGGACAGTCATGATGGTAATTCCATAAGTACAGGAAAATTTTTTAAAAATGAAGATCAAAAGTCATTTTCTTTCCTCTTCTGGGTCATATTTACTATGTACCTGTATCTATACCTGGGTCATATTTACTATTTATCTATTTATGTAGCTGAGGATGGGACCCAGAGTCTCCCACATGCCAAACACACATTCAATCACTGAGCCACCCTCCTAGCCCTCGCTGTAAATTTCTAATTTTCTTCTTTGATACACACAATGAACTCAGGGGAAAAAACAAATAAGCACTAGAGTATAACAAAACTTGACCCACTGCAAGCATTAAAAATCTAGCTTGGCCGGGTGCAGCGGTGTACACCTGTAATTCTAGCAGCTCAGGAGCTGAGGCAGGAGGATCACGAGTTCAAAGCCAGCCTCAGCAACAGCGAGGCACTAAACAACTCAGTGAGACCTAGCCTCTAACTACAAAACAGGGCTGCGGATGTGGCTCAGTGGCCGAGTGCCCCTGAGTTTAGTTCCCAGAACCAAAAAAAAAAAAAAAGTAAAATAAAATAAAATTTAAAAAAAAATCTAGCTCAATTAAATGTTCATTTTGTAAAGCAAATGAAAGTGAAAAAGATTGGACAAACTGTGTTTAAAGAACAAAAATCTTATCAACTACGTACCATCTGAACATAACTGAGGGACAAACAGAAGGAAAGTGCCTTGCAATGTACAAACCAGACTGTCACATAGTCTCAACTTTTTAAATCTGTTAGGCTTCTTTGCCATAAATGAAATTGTCATTTATTGTGTAGAAATTATATGCTAGTTATAAAGAAAAGCATTCATTTTAAATTTGATTCATTACTTTGTAATAATGTGATTTTTCCCCTAAATCAGAAATTTTACTTAAATACAATCTTCTAATGCACTTGTGAAAATCTCTCTACTTTTAATTTCTATAATTACAAAATAGTAAATACCAGTTAAACCAAGCTAATATGCATCCAGTTACAAATTCAAGATTCTTGCCAACCTTAATGATCTCTTTTTTGGTAAACAGAAATACTGCTATATACATATGCATGAGATATCATTCTGTATTAAATAAAACAGCAAAGAATACAGGAGCAAATTACTAAATACTTTCTGGATTGTTCTTTTACTAAAACTGACGTTCTCCTTGTGTAAGTTTGCGATTTCCCATAATTATGGGCACCAGATTCCAACTACAGACTGGAATGTTTACATTAAAAGAAATTGCCAAAATTATAAGAAACTCACAAGGTAATAAAACATGAAGTTTATTAGTATTTATTGTAGAGAAGGAAAAAGAACACTCTGAAGTATATTTACAAATTCAAGTTTAAGTACTGATTCAGGGACTACGTACGACGTGCAGAAACTGATCACTATAAGAAATCCTCCAAATTGGAAACAGTGACTATTTTTCTCCAGGTCCTGCCAGAAATAGTTAATAAATTACTTGAATTACAGACATTAATTAAAAATAAAAGAGATCCACCAGTTGGATGTGTGGTTCAAACCAGATTTAAAATTAACCACCTGATAACTTGTTCCAGTTTGAAGATAGACAATGACTTCCACACAACCCAAGACAATTTAGAAAACTCAGAAAAGGCTTATGTTTTACTCCAGGGAGTTCTGAGTAATTTTTTAAGTACCTGCAGAACTTCCTACATAAATATCCAAATTGCCCACATTTGGGTTGGGAGAATGCTTGCCTAGCATGTGAGAGACCTTAAGTTTAATCCCAGGCATTGCAAAAACAACAAAAATCAAATTTCCCACATTCTAGCTCCCAGGTACTAAGTTAAGATACGCTGGGGAAGAGAGGGATTGTGGGTCACCGATCTTGAGAAAGAAACATGTTACTGAAATATTTGTACTTATTTGAAAAAACACTGCCTACGTGCATGTACATTATGGTGGTAATGGGGTAATAACACATTACCACTACAAAAAGTTTGAAAATTACAGGCAAGTATTTACAAAAAAATAAACAAAAATATGTACATTCTCAACACCCATACATGTTATCCTTGCAGGATACTTAAGACTTTTAGAGTCAAATCTCTACTGTTTTATTTTTATGTTAAATTTTTGATGTTTGTAGCTCTCCTCTTTTTATGATAAAAAGAGTAAAAATAAATTGTTTGCTTCTGTATTTTACATCCTTAATAATGACACATTTAAAACTACATAAAAGCTACAACGGTCTTGGTACTATGAATTGTTCCTGGTGCATCATGTCAAGGTGCTTTCTCCATTCTCATCTAAAAATAAATTGATAACAGAACCATATGACAAAGAAAACAAGCAAACGAATACAGCAATTCAAAAATCACAGTACTCCCGAATTTCAGAGCGGGGAAGTGACCTTGTGGGCTATATGAGTTCAATTCTTATTTAAAGGGAAATCTGACTGTGACCTCCCCAGGATAAAGTCTCTATTTTATTCACGTGCAAATCTTTCCCTACAAAGCCCAGCGTGTGTGCTCTATAAATGCATTTAAAATGAACCACCCATGTTTGTTGGATGAATAAAATCCATTTTAATGTAATAATTTATAATCTCAGAAGAAAAGACTTCTGGCTCTGGTCCTTCTCTATAAAGAAATGGCTCATTGTTCATTATTAGTAATGAGTAACAGCCTGCACAGGACAACACGTAATGGCAGTCCTCAACTAATGGATCGGTTGTCATCCCAAAGTGTGCCTGCACGTGGATTCATCTGAACTCAATGCATTTTCCCATTGAAGCAATGTTACCCATTACGGTTCACTTCTCTGGTCAGCCCACAAAGCTTCCATAAGTATAGAGTCCTGGCAGACACTAACCACCATGTGGAAAAATGCTCCATGCAAGCATGCACTCAGTACCCACTGTGGGAACTGTCTTCTTGCTGCTGCCCCGGAGAGAGGCCCCTCAAGATTAGAGATGGAAGGATACCTGGGTGAGAGGTCAGTCCAGGATAAAAGCTGCTAAGAAGGATGCAGAGGGAAATCATGGCTTATTCCCTCCAGTCCTTATGCACCAAGCAAGAATTTTTTTGGGGGGGGCGGGGGCTGCAGGTGGTGGTACTGGGGATAAAAGCCAAGACCTTGCACACGCTAAACACACTGCCCCTGGGCCACGATCTCAGCCCAGCAAGCCTGTTCTGAATGCTCTGCATGTGAGGCCCTGTGCTCAATACTGGGGAACCCAGGGGATGAACCCTTCCTTCATCGACACAGCCCTGGTCCTTCCGGAGCTTACGATCTAACAGGAAGGAAAAGGCTGAATGATTAGAAGGGAGAGAGGATGAGGGTGAACAAGAGAAGACAGGGGTATGATGAGCAGAAAAGGAAAAGAATATGATCAAAGTTAGGTATCATGTCCCCCTCCCTCCTCCTCCGTCTGCACCTGTTTCTTCTCAGGGTGCAGAGGGGGGAATAAGGAACAGAAACGATTAAAAAGTAGACCCAGGGAGAGTTTTCATTCTGGTCTGCTCTTCTTTCACACCTTTCTACAGCTCTTGATGCCAACCAGTACGGGAAATAACGAACCAGCACTGATTGGGGTCGGGGGAAGAGGAGGAACCCACACGGGACTGGGGCGGCGATGACAAAGGCCTAGAGGAGGGAAATCTTCATCACCTGGGAACCAAGGAGAAGTAGGTTGTGATCCAGATTCGCTCGAGGCTGCTCAGGGCCACCCAAGGCGGACCCCACTGCAGACATTGACGGTTAACACCCAGGAAGATAAGTCCCAATGAAGATCCGACTTTCTCCACAGTTTTCAATAACCCTTCAGAAATCCTCTCAATCTTGCTTGTGACTCCCATCATTCCTCAGTATCCTGGGTGGATTGGTTCCAAGACCCTCCGTGATTCCCAAAATTGTGGATGCTCAAGTCCCTTATATGAAATGGTACAGTATTTATATAGAACTATATATACCTGCACACTTTAAATCTTCTTTAGATCACTTGGAATACCTATTATAATGTGAATGTCTTGCAAATAACATTGTTAAGTTTAAAATGACAGGGAAAAAAAAAGTTCATCCATGATCAGTGTAGGTGAGAATCTGCCCGCCATACTTATTAGCTGATTCTAAGAGGGACCAACTGACTATTTTTATGCCCAAAGAGGTTCTCTCAAAGGGAGGAATTAGCAAACTGTAAATAGCTAAATTTTAATCACTACCCTTTCTGAAGTTTAATTACAATGATGCTTTAAGGTAACATTAAGCTCTTTTGATTTGCAAAAAAAAAAAAAAAAAAAAAAAAAAAGACAAACAAATAGCATAAATGGCTGGAAGATTTCACAAGGCCATGTGCGTAGGAAGGAAAGTGGCAGACTGGCTTCCATGTGGGCAGATATAAAATAACAGATCTGTTATTCTTGAGGGATGGTGGCCTCTAAAGCACAGATGTGACTCTAGAACGGGATACAGGAAACACCCTAGTTCATGTAAACGGTTCATGACAGAGGTGTGGCCCAAAGACCAAAACCAGAGCACCATAAAAAGGGAATTAAAAGTTACATTAAAAAAAGAACTCAAAATTTAAACACAAAATAGCATGTGTCCACTGAGTATAGGAACCCAGAATAGTGTGGGATTTCTATCGCTGAACCTCTTGGCAGAAGTAGAGAAGGGAAAGGGCCAGAGAACACAATTTTGAATTACACAAGGCCGCACCAACTTCCTGCTTGGCTGGTCCCTTCCAATGGCCTGTGAGCCACCTTTCCAGAGCACCTGGCTCCTGTCCACACTTCCCCTCTTGAACTATGCTTTTCAGCTCCCCTGAACAGTTTCCTATTCTGGTTCTCCTTCTTTTTTTTTTGCGGTACTGGGGATCGAACTCAGGGCCTTGTGCTTGCGAGGCAAGCACTCTACCAGCTGAGCTATCTCCCCAGCCCTCTGGTTCTCCTTCTACCAAGTCAAAAACACTCAATCTTTTGCTGGTTCCTCCCTTTCTGACTTAAACCCCAAAGCAGTGTTCTGTTAAGTCTCATCATCTCTTGCTCTACAAACTCCTTCCAGACAACCTCACTGATGTCCAAAGCACTGGGTGACTCTTCCATTCTATGATGCCACAATCTGCAGTGCTGGTCCTAAGTCATCTTCCTGGGCTTAGCAGGGACTCACAACTCATGGTAAACAGTAAGCAATGATGCATTAAGGGACATGATGCGGAAGCACCCTCAAAAGTTTCTGATTTAGCTGGGTTCAGTGGCACACACCTGTAATCCCCAGTGGCTCAGGAGGCTGAGACAGGAGGATCCCGATTTCAAAGCTAGCCTCACAATGGTGAGGTCTTAAGCAACACAGTGAGAACCTGTCTCTAAATAAAATACAAAAAATAGGGCTGAGGATGGGGCTCAGTGGTTGAGTGCCCCTGAGTTCAACCCCCAGTACCAAAAAAAAAAAAAAGAGTTTCTGATTTAAATCAGGGAGGTTATCGGTGCTCTTTCACAAGATTTCTGTGAGGAGGAACCTGGTTTGATAGCAAGAGCAGAGGTTTCTGAAGCGCGGATTGAATCTCGGTGACACCATATTTTAGCTGTGTAATTTTCGGAAGCTACTCTCAGCATCAGTTTCTTTACCTATAAAAATGAGGACGATAACATCTACTTTTCAAGATGGATGCATTTATTAAAACAAAACAACAAAAATCCAGCAAATAACAGCTGTTTAATAAAAAGAGCATCTGCTCCATTATATCTGTGGATGCAGCTATTATGAGAATACTAAAAAAGTATGGATTCTGTCACAACATTTTTTCTCATTACCATTATTAACAGACAATTAATTTTCCGTGTTATAAGATGCTCTTGTTCTAATTTTTTGTTCTACCTCTAACTCCAATATGCCACATATAGAGGAATTACCTGATTCTTGTGAGTTGCCTAACATCTGAATTCCCCCTTCCTATGTTTGGAAAATCATTAACTCCAATAATACAAAAGCGGAGAATTCCAGATAACTGCTTTCTCGGCCACCCTTGCTAGCAGAGTGCGGGCACTATATCAGGTACCACTGGCTCCACTAAACAAATCCATCCCAGATTTTCAATCTCAAGCAGTTAAAAGAAGCGAGATCTTGATAGAAACCTGGGTCAGAGGTTGGGGCAGAGAATGCAGTTTCCAGGGGCAGCCTGTCACTGGTGTTGGTAAGGAAAATGTGGGGGCCTATGTTCACGACCCGTGAGGCAACTGTGGTACATTCCCTGGACCAGTTCAGCAGCATTGTTCCTAGTTGACAAGCTTCCAAGACAGATTCTCACCTTTCCCAGAGAGACTGGGAGCTACCTAGGATACTGAATAAACTCCTTTTCTGGTTAAACTAGTCAGAGTTTCTGTTGCCTACAACCAAGAATCCTGACTGATAATGCCAAGTCAGGTAACACTTTATTGCTTTTGGTCAAAGTCCATCGTTGAGATTTACAGAGTAAACAAACACAGTGAAATCTTCCCAGGAAGTCAGAGACTCAGTAAGCCACTGAGCAAGATGTTATTGGTATTTCTGAAATAATGTCTTAAAAAGAATGAGGATGAATACATCACCATGCTGTTTAAAGAGCAAAAACCTAAAATATACTTTACTTTGGCCTATCAGACCAATAGATCCAGCAGCACTCCCCTACAAAAGAATCCAGTTACTTCCTTGTGTATTGGACACAGCTTCTTATTAAACAGAGATCCCTAGAAAAAACGTGAATTTTTATCTCTCTGCCTAACTATTCCCCAAGGAAGAGTGGTACCATCCATCCCTCTAAGTGGGCTCGGTCAGGAGCATCACTTTATGTTAGTTGGATTGAGAAATCTTAAATCCATACGTCCTTGGGGCTGAGACCATTTGGGAATTGAAAAATGAAACTTGGGAAGCTGGAAATAAGCTCTCAGGCTTTATCTTTGATTAGAACTGATATTTCTTCTAGAGTCATTAACTTCAGTCACCTCAGAAGATTCGTTTAGTTTCTTCTAGTCGTCATAAACTGTACCGAAGTCCATATTAAATTTTCTTTTCAGAAGAACCGACAATGTTTACCAATGTACTCTGTCAAAAATCTTTTCAGTTAAGACCCAAATTGCTGCAGAAGTCACATGAAAAATAAAAATCTGGCCTATGGGGAAAAAAAATTCTTATTCACAGTAAGCAGGATTCTGAGAAACAGCAACGCATAAGAAAACTTTTTTTAGCATGAGCACAAGGGTTGGGGGAAAGGGAACTTACAGGAAAAAGAGTTTGTGTTGCCAGTTTTTCCTTCACTTTTTTTTTTTTTGGTGGTGTTGACACTATTTTTAAAATGCCCCAAGTAAAATTCCTTATCCTAAGCCTAATTTTATTTCCCACTTTGCCCTCTAAAGGTCTCTGTAAAGTTCAACAGTCAACCACTGAAAAGATGGTAATTCCATGAATACAGGTACTTTAACCTTTAGTTCAAAAATAAAACGTTACCACAGAAAAAAGTAGTTTTGATCTCCAACAATAAAAAGAAACTCAAAACAGGAAAAGCAATGTTTAAAAATCATAATCATAAGAATGTAAACTGAAAATTTTCCCCAATTCCTGAGTCATGATTTTTAAAAAACTGGTGTGATCTATACACAATTATTCTCTCCCTCGTTACCTCAGAGCAGAACAAAGAGTGGTGGACAGACAAAGGAATCTTCTGTTTCTAAGCCAGTATTTATACAAAGTTAGATTGCTTGCATGAGGCCATATAGATTTAGCCATTTCCTCTTGTGCTCTGTAAAAATCATTAAAAACCAAAGATGCTAAAAAGTCAAGCAGGCTGCAACCTGTCTGACCGACAGAAATAAGAGGCTCTTTTAGTATATTTCAAACCAGTGTGACTCATGGGAAAAAAGTAGGCTGCTGTTAAAATGAGATCTTCTACGTTAGGGTTCCTCCGTCTGTGAGTCTTGGGGACTGGGGCGGGCAGGGAGTCCCCAGAGCACAGCAAGGCTAGGAAACTCAGACCCATGACTTGTTTAACAAACACCTTTGGCACCGGAAACCCCTGTCAATCTGAGAGAGGCCCAATATGGAGGACTGAGGTATCCAGGAAAGGCTTCCCCATCCACCACTGGATCTGGGCTCTGGGTGACCCAATGATAAACAGGACATGCCCAACACTGATGGGGCTCACAGTCCTGCGGAAGACAGGGAGACGAGACACCCCCTTCCTCAAGCTTAATAGACAAAGCAAGTTTAGGGAAACCCAGTCACCCTAAAACTGGGGAAGAGTCCCATGCAGCCATTAGAAATGGTCATCAAATGTTCCCTTGTCATTACACACTGAGGGAGGAGGACAGCAGGACACCAACAGCCTTCACTGCTTTCACAGTGAGCCCAGAGAGATGAACGTGGTTCTACCGGTTTTGTTGGTTGGTTCTGCCTGTGGTCAGAGCCCAGGAATGGCCACAGTCGTTAACATCTACTTTTAGTGTGGGACATTCTCGGTATCAGACCTGCACACTGCACTCATCTGTGCAGGTGTTACTACAGCTTCGCTTATTTCCTGTCACTCAGAGAAAAGGAGGCAGTGCGGGGGCACCTGACGAGGGGACCCTTGGCACATCACTCCAGGACTGTTTAACTTCTAATGCCATTTCAAATGCTATCACACATTTACTTAGCTCTGCAGTTTATAACAGACCTACCAAACGGGACAAGCCGGTCTGGATTATACAATATGTAAATAAGCCAGGGAGCCAGGCGAAGCTGAAGCAGGAGCTGGGACCATGGCTCAGAGAGTAACCTCGCCACACCTGAAGGCAGCCTCTGCACGCCCTGGTCTCCTTACGGTGCTTCATAATAAAACGCGGATAATGCCAAAGCCAACAGGAAAGTCCTGTGTCCCCACAAATGCCATCTCGTACGTCACTGAAAATAATTAAAAGGGACACAAAAGTATTTAAATTTCATTTAGTTTTTTTTTTTTTTTTTAAATCTGGTGGACCTCCTGAATAATTCATATTTAGGCCTGATAATATGAACAAATGCTAGAGAGATTATCAGTAATTAGTATCTTCTTTCCCCACGCATGCTGTCAGCTTAAATGTGAGCCCGGGGCCAGGGTTCAAGTTTCACTAGTGTGTGAACAAACTGTTTTAGTTTCATCAATGTACTTATTGAAAAGTAGATCTTATATCTAACACCTTGGTAAATGCTGAAGATACCATACGCAGTGAAGCTGGTACTGTTCTCAAGTATCCCTGCAATACAACAAAGTGACACAAAAGAAAAGCTCCGCAAATGACAGATGGAACATTTTATAACAGAAAAGGAAAAATACTGAAATGGTAACCAGAGGTGTTGATTAATTCACAATGCTTCATGAAGCTCACGATGGCCTGTAAGTCCTTTTAAATGGTCTGTTATGAATCAACTTTTAAAAAAAGTTAATCAAAGTGGTATTTATACAATTAGTTAAGAGTAGATGGTGATCGTGTAAATACGTGAATCACACAATATTGACAAAATTAAAAGGAAATCAT
This sequence comes from Sciurus carolinensis, assembly GCF_902686445.1. Lineage (NCBI taxonomy): Eukaryota > Metazoa > Chordata > Mammalia > Rodentia > Sciuridae > Sciurus > Sciurus carolinensis. Next base: position 20,015,077 of record NC_062222.1, on the reverse strand, counting down.
TGCAGCTCAACAAAAGAGAGCTGACATTTAATAACTTCAATCTAGAAATTTAAAAGTTTATTACACACAAACACCACTGACATATAAATATATATGGCTCATTAAAATATCTATTAAAAATGTTGGGCTTGGTTTACTGTGCCAGAGTCTTTTCCTAGGTTCTAGTTTTTAAAAAGTGGTTTTAAAAAGTAAGAATGATCAAGTTTATTGTTTTCTGTTTCTGATAATGTATATATGTAACTTAAAGTTAAGTCTTATGAACCACCTTTGAAGAGAGAAAGGAAAAAATTAAATGCCCTAAAGGGGTAAGTGGACCCTCTTTTGGCAATTTTATTAAATGCACATTTAATATATTATTTCACAGTCCTTTGATAGGAGGGTGAGAGTTGGAATTATCAAGCTGGATCTTTTCATCCCAAGGAGTAGGCTAGAGGCAGGATTACAAACTGATACTAACTATGGAAGCCACCACACTGGTGTAGATTCAAATGACACTGTCATCCTACCCACCCTTTATCACAATAGGTAAACAGGAAAAAAAAAAAAAAAAAAAATCAGTGTGAGTAGTTTTTAAAGCGGCTCTCTGGTAACTGGGACTGCTGTACCTGTCTTCCAAAATGAGAACTAGAGAATCAAGCATTTGCTACATGGCCTTCTTACCTTGAAAACCCTGTGGATGGAAACGATGAGAGCCCTCCTTTCAATGGACTTCTCCCCTGCCTAGTTTTAGAAGCCAAAGTTGTGGTTTCAGCCAGTTATCGGCCAATGACAAGTCAAAAAAGCATCTCTGGACAGAGAGAGATCCCAGGGCACAAAGCTAGCAATGCTGAAGATCTGAGCTTCCAGGAGGAAGGGGCTCCTCTGCAGGGCTCTGGTTTCTGTGACAGGCCTGCAGAGGAGGGTCTCCAGCTGCTCTCCCAGAAAGAGCTTTGGGGACTCATTCCCCAGAAAGGAAAAACAGACGGAGTAAGACCTCAAACTCACCCAGGACAGATCATCAAGGTGTTTCTGAGATATCTCCTATGTATATATTTATATATTTTGAATGTACACATCTTCTTTGTATATATATTTTAAAATATATACAAAGGAGGCAGAAAGAAAAGACCCAGAATTAAAAAATAACTTTTTTTTTTTTTTTAATTAAAAAAACAACCAAACCAACTAGGTTGTTTTGTCGTGAGAATTAAGGGGAGTCTCCTAAGTAGCATCTTCTAAACTTCTCCTGAGGCCTCAGTCCTGGATCAGGAGTTCGCTGAAGTAGATCCTGACACTAAGGCAATGCTGAAGCTTGGGGCGGGCTCTCCAAGTTGCAGGTCACTCAGCCTACTGCCAGGATGCATTTCAAAAACCACGTGGAGCCATTTGGATCTTTCTGCTATGCTGTAATATTTTCAATAAACCTGAGACAACAATAACACACACACGAAAATTCTTCTCTTCCAAGAAGAAAAGGTATAATAAACACAACAGGCTCAAATCCCTCCACTCCTCTCAGAAATTCCCACTGCTATGTAGGCAGGCTGCCAAAAAGCTGAGCTTAGCTGGCAAACATTCAAATACAGTTATTCAAAATATGTTAATGAGGCTAACATGGGGGCCTGCACCATGTAACCCCACCCTTCCTTTCTTCGTGTGAATTGAACCTGTGCAGGTTAAAACAGGCGTGCCAAACACTTGCTAAGTGAGATTACTGACTGCTGGCTGAACAACTGCCAATTTAAAATAAGCATTTAGGGAGAATAGCTTTGCTCAAATGTATGCTGCATTTAAAAATGGACACAGGTTTTCATCTTGATGTTCAAATCACTCCCACTAACATAGTCCTCTAGTGGTATAAAAACAAGCATTAATGATTTACAGTCTTTTAAAAGTGTTCTAAGGATTCCAAGGCCCTTTCCAAGTACTGTGCACTTTTCTAAAATAATTTCCCAGTGAAATATTTCTCATTCCACAAAACTGGATGGGAAATAGTGGTCATACACTGTACAGCTAATGATAACAGAAATCAAAAGCAGAACTCACTTATTTTATCAGTCAATACACAGATTCAACATCTCTTTAGCCCAATATCAAGTGTGTCTTTTGGGTGCACGGGAAGTCACAGAGTGCGAGGTTGCTCATCTTTGGCTTGGATGAATTCTAAAAATCTCAATATGCCCCCCATAAAAATCCTACCATCTCAAAATTTTCACTCCTTTCTCCCTGCCTCCCCCAAAAAAGCAGTTGCTCATTCTTTTTCCACACAGACATTCCACACATAGTCTGAATTTCAGAACTCAGGCCATGCGGTGTCATTTGCAGCATAACAGAAAGCACCGATGATTCCAAAAACATCAACACCTCCCGGTCCCTACGTTAGTCCCCAAATCACCAGACCCTATGCAAGAAATCAGGATCTAGCATCTTAAATCTAAAAAATTAAAGGGGAATCGGAAGGAAGGTATAAATGGATTACACACTTACCCATGGTGATGACTCATTCTCATATGCTCAAGATTAAACAGAGCCACTGAATCAAGGACCAGGAAAGAATTTTTCCTCGGGCAGAAAGGGGTGTGGGATTTCCAAAGGTACACTCAAGTAAGATCATCTGTGTGGATCAGGTGAGCAAATCCCACATAATTAACTTCCTACTACTGCAACTCCCTACTACCTGGGAGCAGACCTGGGTGAGGTGCATACCCTCCTGACAGGCTGGAGAAAGCCCCTTCCCTTCCAAGGGTGCACCAATGTGAACATCTCAACAGGGCTGAAGGGTACACTGAAAAAACGGTTAGGATGGTCAATTTGATGTTATGCAGTTGCTTTCTTGGTTTTCCCAAGAAAAAATTGGTTAAAACCACAATTGAAATGACAAATTTGGGAGGATGAATTTACGGTATTGCCACTGCTCTGAGATGCACCTAAAAGGTTCCTGCAAATGTGCAAGCATTTGACTCAGAATCGTAGTCACCCACGGGAGATGAGGGGATAGCTCCAGTGGGCCCTGGAGGTGGTCCTTCCGCTGCCTGCTGGAACCAGCTGGTCTTGGGACTCAGAGGACTCCTTAGGCTTACGTTCCCTACAGGTCTTATTTTTCTCATTAAGATTAGGAAATAGTGGTCTGGGGATATAGCTCAGTTGGTAGAGTGCTTGCCTTACAAGCACAAGGCCCTGGGTTCAATCCCCAGCACCACCAAAAAAAAAAAAAAAAAAAAAAAAGGATTAGGAAATACACTAAAATTTTTTCTCCGATTGATACTGCCAGAAAAACTGGCCTTTAATTTCCTTGAGTCATTTTCTTCTGTGTTTTAAGACATACCCCATCGTTAAGAATATTTCTTCTGCTTTGGAAATAATAGGGTTTAAAAACACAAGGGATTCTATGTGAAAACAAACAGGAATGTTTGCAAGATTAGAACTTATTTGAAAGATGAAAAATATTTCAATAACCATGTTTCAGTTTCCCTTAATAAGAGTATGAGTTTCTCAATACAGAAATAATTTTCCAAATGGGAGCAAAAACACCTTTGCTTAAAAATGTTAAAGAGTACCTTTTAGTTGTTTAAAAATCACTGGAATAAGCAGATAGATGTTAAAGATTTAAGTATATTGGAAATATGAAAAATTAGGACCTGAAACAAAGACATAAAGACCCAAAACACTATGAAATTTAAGGCAATCTCTATACATTTGCTATTCAGAAATAAGTAAATATTAGAACACTATAAGACTAAACATGTATATTACAGTTCAATGACAAACTTAGTATAGAAGCTACACTGAATTACTAAAGAAGCACTCCCTTTTAGTAACTTGGCAAAGGGTGATAAATCTGCTTACCTAATATTTAATAACCCTTTATTTTATATGTTAAACCCAGACAAGAAAACTGTGAGTTAAAATACTTCCACTGACAATTTACAAGCAGTATTCTTTTTATGTTGCAGCTGGATGACTATGTGATGTTATGCTTCTCCTTAAAAGCACTCATACTTATTTTTAGCAAATACAAATATTCACTGATAATCCATATATTTATGGATTAGAACAGATTCCAGAAAAAAAAATCTGAAAAAAAAAATTAGGAATATCATGAGGTTAATAAGAAAGACATCCACCAAGTATAAGGTTTAAAATACCCAAGAGAGCAAGGGAAAAAAGGTCACCTGGAGAAAACAGCTCGTCCTGCACCCAGCCCTCAATCCCTCGTGCAGGGTCCAAGCCACCGGCGCCACCTCTCCTTGGTCACCAGGGTCAATGGCAGAGGCCAGCTCTGGGTCTGCACCAGCGCCCGGCAACAGCCCTTCTATTCTCTTCAGGAGCAAAGTGATCTACTAACCGAACTTACCTGGACTGTCAGAGCAACGAGGGTGTGGTGGCCACTTCACGTAATGACAATAATGATCCTCAACACTGACAAAGCAGATGTGAAGATCTTGTGGGCAGATGGGCAGGGTACCTGAGCGACCGGAGTGTTCTTGAGCAAATACATGAGGAAGAAATAAGTGAGGGAGCCCAAAGGATGGCAAGAAGGAAGAGGGGAAGGGAGGAGGGAGGCCCTGCAAGCCAGCTAACCACGTTCCACCACGGTAAGAAGTTCTGAAGTGTGATCCGGGTGTCCAGCAGGTGTTTCAAGGAAAAGAGGACATTTAATGCAGAGATGGCTGGAGTAAGGAGGTCCATGAATAACAGAGGCTAACACCATCCATCATTTTGTAACAAACTCCTATTTTTTTTTTTTTTTGTCAAGATCTCTCTGCAAGGTAACTGAATAGAATAATAAAGTTCCCCTAAAGAAAAATTATAGCTAAAAAAAAGAGAGAAGCAGGGGGCAGAGAGAGAAGGCAGGTGCGTGAGCACTTTCTAGAAGCACAATGAGTTCAGCAGGTCCAGTCAGGAATAAATTCCTCTATTTTATTCCTCTGCCAGGGCTAAGTAACCATTCCTACCTGGTCTATTTCTTGACTGATTTTCCTAAAAGAGAGTCTGTCCATCTGTTTGTCTGTCTGTCTCTCTTGCTCTTTTTCTCTAGCGTGGACTTTAGATTAAGCACATATTCACAAAGAGTGAGAGATGAAAAACGAGGACTTAACTTCCTTTAGTTAAGAAGAACCACTATGGTATTCGTCTACCAATCAACCACATCACAAAACTAATCAAAAACCAGCACAAGCCAGAAAGATACTCTAAAGATGATGGGAAAAAATAAGGATATCTGAATTTTGAACTATTCCAGGCAATCTGGACTCTTAATAACATGCTTTCAGATCCAATAACCGGAATAACCAGAACTTCTGGTGGAGAACTAATCCTCCTTCATCTCTCCTCTTCATCTTTAAGTCATTCACAAACTCTTGATTTAGAACGCACCTTCTTTTTTAAATCAATACCTGCTTCGTACCTTCTTGGATTTGACAACGTCTTTTGAGTATCTCGGTGATGCTTGGGTACTTTCTCATAGTCCAAGTTTTCTAAAAACTGTCATTTTTATCATCCCCTAAGTGTGTCCTCTCTGGGGGACAGTTGATGTTAACCATTGCCAGGAGAAGCTAAAAACTTACCTTCTTCAAACATGATAATGTGTTCCCTCCTCTCACAGAAGAGAAGGCAAAGTTACTTTCTAAAGTTTGATTTTTGTTTTTTTATTCCACCCTTTATAAGTATTTACTTCTACTGAATTTTCTTTTCTTTTTCCTTCTATGGGCAATTTGGGATTTCCCCCAGTGTAATCTGAGGACCACCTACATCAGAATCAGTGGGGGATTCACACTAGAAAACGCAGGTTTCTGGACCCCTATGTAGACTTACTAAGACTATCAGATGGGGAAGAAAACAAAAAAGTGAAGAAGCTTCACTTTAAACATGACCCTGGGGGCTGGGGAGATAGCTCAGTCGGTAGAGTGCTTGACTTGCAAGCACAAGGCCCTGGGTTCGATCCCCAGCACCGCCAAAAAAAAAAAAAAAAAAAAAAAAAAAAGTTTAAACATGACCCTGATGATGTTCTGCACACTCAGGTTAGAGGACCACTACCCCAAACCCCTAACCTTTCCCAAACCAAAAGACAAGGATTCTCCCAAGCTGGAAGTTTTCAGATTATCAGACTGGAGAGGCACAGTGTCAGTTCTCTCTACCTTCTTTTGAAATACAGATGGAAGAGGCAAGAAAGCTTGGACAGTGGAAGATGAACCGAATGTGAGACATCAGCATAAATACAGCCTCGTCAGCCTGGCTCTGTGGCTACTGCCAATTATAGTAGCCAGACCGGCAAGAGGACTTGATTACATGTAATTTATAAAAAGTAAACAAGCTGGGCGGCTTATGAACAATGAATGGTGATATTCCAGCCAAGAGGTAATAAAAAGCATGAATAAATGACTCAGCACCCCCTCCCCCAGCACCAGACAACAATAGGTGGTGCTCTAGCTAGGGGAGCGAGGGGAAAGTAAGGATTTTGGCAATGCCTCCAACAGCAGCAGATCTTTGGAGAGGGCTTTGCCTATCGCATACCTTCCTCACAACCTCTGATATTTAAAAGCTTGGCCATCCCCATGACTCAGGATTCCTGAGGTCAGAAAAATAAGTGTTTGATTCCTGTGCAACAATACAGTCCTTGATCTGAATCATGGTTTTAAGTGGAAACACTGGGAAATCAACTAAATAGATAACATGGATGTAGAAGCCAAGCTTCACAAAGGACTGCTCTGCCTAGGGGTTTCTTGACTGCGATATTTTGGACCAAACAGTTCTTTGCTGTGGGGCTGTCCTGTGCGACACAGGGTTTTTAGGAGCATCCTTCATTCTACCCACTAGAGCCCAGAAATACACCCTCCTCCAGCTGTGGCAACCAAAAACGTCTCCAAACATGACCAAGCATCCCTTGGAGAAGACAAAAATCACCTCCTACCCACCCGAAGACCACTGTTCTACACAGAAACATCAGGAAGAAATGCACATATTGGTAGACGTACATACTGGTAGAACAGCTCATGGAACATATTTTTGACATCAAAAAACCCTCATGATTTTTGGTCTTAAGTGTGTGTGTGTGTGTGTGTGTGTGTGTCCATCCATATGTATCCTTTTAAGTATGTCATCCTATTTCTCTATTCCCAGGGACTAAACTACAAAATCTAAAAATTGCTTTAGTGAGCTATCTAGACCATGGCAGAAGTAACACAGAACAAAATAATTGAGTGTCTCCTTCCCTTTCCTAGCCCCAGTCGACCAGGTGACGTACACTCGTCAACTTCATCTCCAAAGTATCTCTGTTCACTTAACAGAGCCCAAGGACTCAGCCGGAAAAGACACAATGCCGGGGCCCATAGTACTTTTAGGAGCACAAAAATGTGTTTTAATATCAATTTCTCTTAAAATGAGAATTAAAAACGAACAATAATAAATACATAATAACAAGTCCAGCTCAGAATACATTTATCTTTATATGGACAGAGCTGCAAAATAAATTTTTTTTATTTTTCTAATGGAGGAAGAAGAGCCCAAGAATCACAAAAGTCACACTGAGGCCTCACCAGCTAAGGAGAAATGAGCGAGTAAATAGCAAACAGAATCAAGTGGACAGTGTGCTGCTGGGGAATAGCAGCACCTCACAGGAGCGAGAACAGATCCTCCTTATACTGTGGTGGTGACAGTGGCAGCAGATTCTGGGAGGGCCAAGAATTCCTAGAAGAGACAAGAGCATTTGCAAAGGCCTGGAGCGACAGACCTTGGGGCCACTCTAGATGGAGAGTTTGGCACTGCTGAAGCGCAGAGTCTGAGCAGAGACGCAGCAACCGATACTCCTGGGTGGTGCTGATTCTCCGTGAAGCCAAGGGAAGAGGTCCCGGCATTCCTAAAAGCCAAGGAATACACACAAAGGCTTCAAACTAGGAAATGGCATTATCAGACTTGTCTCTTAGCTGCCTCAATGAAGAGAGAGGTTGCAGGGTCCCAAGAATGGATGCAGACCCTCTGCTATTGCAGCAGTCTAGAAGAAGCGCAGTGGTGATTCAGGCAGAATGGGGGCCAAGAGTCAAGAGATACTGGGGAGGTAATACCCACAGGGTTTGCTCATCAAGGGTGCAGCCAAAGGAAACCTGTCAACTCAATCACCAAAGGAGTATGGTGGTGTCTTTGTTGGGAGGGAACAGCAAGAGGAGCTGGTCAGGGGAGCAGATAAAAAGACCTGCTATGGGCATGTGGACTTAAGAGTCTGTTAGGCATCTAAGTAATTAGATCCCTAGATCTGGAATAAGAAATGAGCTGAGGATATTCAAATTATCAGCATATAATGCAGGGGCATTTCATAGGGCATTAAGATCCACAAATGAGCTTTTTAAATTTTTTTTAAATAGTTATAGAGGGATACAATGCCTTTTTTAGTTTTATGTGGTGCTGAGGATCAAACTCAGTGCTTCACACATGCTAGCCAAGCCCTCTACCACTAAGTCACAACCCCAGCCCCAGAGATGAGCTTTAAAGGTTAGAATGCATGCAAGTTATGATAATGTTTCCAAATTTGCAAGAATTATAGAAAATGAGAGCCCAGGGATTTATCAAATTCTCAGAGGCGTTCACAACCTCACAAAAGATGAAGAGCCACTAACAGAGATGGGAGAAGTCAGGGACTGACCGGCACTAGCGCTGGAACCCTTAGAAACTCCAACGCTTAAGGAAACCAGAGCTAGTGTCAGGAAGCAAGAGTAAAGCACGAGATTTGGGAAGAAGGATTGGTCATCTCCATCCATGTTCTCAAGAGCTCCATGAAAAATAAAAATTAAAATGTGTCCATAAGATTTGGCCACAAGGAGATCACTGGGGGAAGTTAGTTAAAGGGAATTGCTCAGGTAAGAATGGTGGGGAAAGGACCCAGGCTGTGTTCTATTATGAAATGAGTGGCAGGTGAGGAAAAGGTACAGCTACAGCTACATAACCAACTCAAGAGTCTGGCTGGGAAAGGGAGAAGTGGACATTGGATCTCACTCCAGCACCATCTTTGAAAACAGAATCCATCTTTAAGGTCTAATGAAATGTCTCTGGCCACCCTGGTTAAGCCTTCAGAGTCCCTGAGTTAACCTCTCTCTGCTGAATCCTTCTAGAGCTCCATCTCACACATCCTTGGTCATGATACAGTTTGCGGAATGATTGCATCCCATTCCCCCAACGGCAAAAACACATTTGCAGGGGACGAAAGCGTCCTCCTGGCCCTCTTTTTTTGAATCCTTCCTAGGTCCTCGTTCACGGCGGCATTCACTCAGTGGTAAAAGGACTTGCCCAGAGAGGTGAGAGACCTGACCCTGACACAGCAGCTGGTGAAGTTGTATGACCTTGGACAAATCAATTAGATTCCCCAAGGCTAATTTTCATTCCCTGTAAAATGAGGAGGCTTGACTCTTCTGAGCAAGTGGAGAGGGAGATGTGTACAACTGAAAACAAAAAGGATATTTAATATAGCTATTGTTTTTCTAATGCAAATCATAGAAAGCAAGACTGGATGAAAAGTCAAAGGGCACTCCAACGACATATGAGAGGAGAATGGATTAGAAAAGACTGAAGAACACTGGACAAGATGATTTATAACTTTTGGCTCAACATTCTACAATTATTTGGTCATGCTGCTTGACAGACTGTGCAGGATACCACACTGTACACTTTAGGCAAAGTACAAATGCCATTTTTGTCCTTTGGAAAGTATATCCTGTTACGAACACCAAAGAATGAAGTCGTAATTTTGGAGTAAACAGTTCATGTGTTTAGACCTTTTACTGTGTACACTGTGGGTCATTTGAAATTCATCTAGAAACATGTTAGGTTTGCATTTCCTGTTTGAAGTTCTGCACATTGATAAATTTGAGCCCCAACTATTTGATTGCTTACGGAAAAAGAAAAAAAGGACACTGTTCGATAGCACTAGTTTAATTTTGTGCCCCTTTCTTTGGAGACAAGTGACCTAAATACCCAGTGAAAATGACTCCAAAGACTTTGGTTTTATGTAACAGCATCACTAATGAACAAATTACCTGCCCAAATATTTTGCATTCTTACTAGTTCAGTGTTTCCTTCTACCTTTTCTCAACCCTTCAAATATTCAAACATGAAACTGTCAGGGAGAATTTGCAAAGTACAAAAACTCCTACCTAACTTTGGGTCAATTATAACTTTGCCAGAGGGTAGGGGCTTCAATTAATACCTCCCTCACTGAACAAGGCCAAGGTTCCTTACCAAGCTGTTCCTCACCAAGCTCTACGTTAACACCACTGTAATTCAAAACGAGGAAGGTAGCATTTTACCAAGTGTTTCTCTTCCAAAGTCAAAGATTAAAGTGCTTCTCTACCAAATATCAAGGGGTCGTCCCTTGAGCCAGAAGCACTTTAATTTTGGCCACCTCAACTTTGGTCAAGACACTTATGGGAATGTGCTATGGATCAGAGCTGAGAAATCACACCAGGCGTTTAATTCTTTAATCAGGTAGTCATCTCAGGGAGGGGTTCTGCCAGTCAGAAAGTGGCTCGACCACATTTCCCAATACACTAGTAACTAAAAACTGCATTTCAGGAGAGAAAAACAATCTACATGCTAAGTGGAACATCATCATTCCTAATCCTCATTACCATACAACAGTGACACAAATAAAACCAAGAGGGCAGGGGACAGTGGGACAGAACGCTTCGCTTTTCTCTTACTTGAAAAAAATTAGCACATACGATTTCATAGCAAACCAATGCATTAAACACAATAAAAACAACAACAAAAATAGGTTGAGTTCTCAATGTTCTCTTGATGCTACCGGCCTGCAGAGAAAACAGGCCTCCTGACTAAAATTACATTTCCCTGCTTATTTCATGCATAACAGTCAAATCTCTCTATGTAATGATGATAAATTCAATCTAAGCAGTCATCATGAAAGTAAATTACAAAAGTTGGTGCTGTCTGACATCTGACCTGTTCTTCAGACCATGGGATGGCCTCTCACTTTTCTCTTGAAATGTAAAATGGAATTGGGACGTTTTATTCCACAAGTGTTGTTGTTAAAGAAAAGTGCACAAAACTATTTAAAAAATAATAATAATAATGAGTTAAACTGCACAAGTCAAAGCAAAAGAAAATAAATAAAAAGGGGAAAGGAAAAACAATGAACGGGATAGCTAAAGCAAAGCTTGGTATTTTTCTTCCTTTAAAAAAAATAAAAGACCCAAGATTTTTTTTACATTGAAAAGAAATGTTTGGACTCTCAGTATATTGTTTTTAATTCACAGAACAATGTAGCCATTTGGATTTTTTTCCTTTTAGGACATTGTTTTTTAAGAACACAACTTAGGGAATTACCTAGGCCAAGTATGAATTCAAAGTAAAAAGCTGGGAAGAAAGAAAAAAAGAAAAAAGAAAAACTCTTGGTAAATTTGGCATTCTTTCCAATACGTAAAAATGAAAAGAAAACTCATTTAAGAAATATGATAAACATTTCTGAAATATACACAAAGAGGTAAGGAAAGAACAATTAAATGGCAAAAAAATATATGATAACTCACATTTGAAGTTCTGCTCCTTATAACTTACACCTTTACGTACAGTTTGCATATAGCAGCTCTGTAAAAACAGCCACATGGAAAATTTTTGCTCCAGATAATACTGCAGGACAGGGCTTGGCAGCTACAAGTTGTAATCAGAATGCTTCAAGAGCTAATGTAACAGAGATAACAACCAAATATGCGTTACAGTGCAGTCTTAACTCCTTTCTATAAAGCAGGCTGTAAGAGGGTCAAAAGCCCATTAGGTTATACTCTCTATGCACTTTTCAACTGGTGAAATTTTTGCTCTGGATAAATTAAAGAATTGTTTAAAATATAAAAGGTTCTTTCAGTGAGGACACTATATATTATTTAAGGTGCTCATACTACAAGCCTGGCATGGTCAAGTTCCTAAGATGACTTTTCCCCGCAATTCTTATAGGCCTAAATTGCCACCCACAATTCAGCAAGTCTCCTGGAGCCAGCAGGTTGAAGAGGCTACTTATTTAATAGATGTGGAAATCCACAGTATAATGAGCCACTTTCCCCCAGAGCCATCTAAAGAAGAATGCTAATTTTATTTGTGCTGTGGTCCAAGAGAAGAAAACAATGAGACTTGTGACTCGATACGTTTTCCGTACTTAGTCCACAGACGGACTGAGATAAAAGGAGTCTCAGAAATGTTGTGACTTCAATCCAAGTTCAAATGGCAAATTCAGATGGAGCTCTAACTTGGTGGAAATTAGCCACCATGTTAATGTGAGGAATGTGAAATGAGAGAAAGCCCTCCATCAACAGTCAGAAGGAGTTTAATGTGATCCAATGGCATTATTCTCTTCCCTCCAACACGGCCTGGCACTCACACAGCTGGGCTAAGATGGCTTCCAAAGTCCAAAATAAGACACTAGCCCAAGGCAGCGCTGGCCCTCCTGCTGGAACTCAGAAGCAAATGAATCAAAGGCTCTTTTATTCTTCCTCCCACCAGAACATGCTCCTTCTCTGTTGTAAACTAAATGCTTGCCAGAATGAATTATTTCGCTCAAAACAGACATAAAGAAATCTTCAATAACACATGTCCCTTGGAATTTCAATAAGTTCAGGTGACCAAACAGGTTGCTCTGTTTGTTTCTAGTCTGATGCAGAAAATGCACTGGTGGTTTAGGAATCCACCAAGAGCATTAGGTCATGCAAAAACAAAAGCCTCTCAAACTTGAATTCCAGCTGAAATCCAAACTCCAGGCATGGAACGGAAGGGTTCAGAGCACTTCTCTTCACTGGGACACCCTCTCTTGCTTTACAACCAGCCTTCCCTCAAGAATCTGCTTTTGCTCTAGGTAGCACCTCAGTTCTTCCAAGAACAGAGCTTGAAATTCATTTGGGAAGTCTTCTCTGGCAGCTCTCTTCCCCCCTCTGTTCTCACTCTGAACTCTTGGGCAATTATAATCCCAATCCCTCATTTGGCAATTAATCATATATGGTCCTATAACATATCTCTTGTAAAATGATTTAAATGTTCATGTCTTTACAGCTTGTCTGAACAAATAGATCAGAAACTCCTTAAGGGCAGGAAGGGGTCCAGTCCCTTCACTGCATTCCAAACATGGCACATTACAAGAGCTCCTGAAATACCTGTTTATTTATTCAGTCCACAGACACTTGTTGAACTTCTACTGAGCCAAGCACTGCTCTGGGCGCTGGACAGACAATACCAGGCACAGGAACAGAGCAGCCGAAGGCTCTGTGCTCTGATTGTCTACAATCTGCTCAAACACTGGATAGAGTCTGCAAAGAATTCTGCTCCAGCAATTTCTAATACATTCACTAAACTATGTGAGATGAACAATAACTGAGATTTTTACCCAAAAGACAGCCTATGGAGCATTAACTCATCTGCCCAATCACCCAAGGAAATGTCTAAGAAGAGGAATGTTACTTGTAAAAAAAAAAAAAAAGGCTGTAGATCTATTGCCCTTCCCCAAAATGTACAGGTAAGAAATGGAGGATGGAACGGTCAAAAGTCACATGGGTGGGGAGAGGCAAAGTCAAGGAGAATCTAGTCCCAACACATGAACTGAATTCCCTTCCACAGAAGCTCAGTGTGCCCCCTAAAAGCATCAGTGGTTGCATCAAATTACTTTTTTAAAAAATTCTTCTAAAGGAAAGTAGTAGTCCACCTACTACAATGTCCCTTCTGTACACCAGTCTGTATAAGAAAATTAGGAGTGCTGGTACCTAATGTTTTGAATCTACCACTTCTTAAGCTTTCTCATTTTCTAAGTTATCAAGACCTGATCTACATATTTTTACGTTGACTTTAAAATATGGAGTTTTATATAGTTCCTTACATATGTCTTAAGAAGATTTAGTGTGGCAAAACACACCAAATAACCAATTCCCAGATTATTCAAGGATAATTCTTGCCATATCATATTTTATTAAAACATTATCTTTACAAAAAATAATTTTTAAAAAAGTCTGTAGAATTGTAAAACTACCCTCCAAATGGATACACCTTCCAAATGGTAATTTTGAATTCCCAAAAGACAACAACTGAATTTAGGGATTCAACAAGTTTTACATGGACAGTTTTGTTCTTATCATTAAACCCAGGCACAACAAAGAATTAACTATCATTAACTATTAAAAAGGCTTAATGTAATTGCTAGTTGAAGATCTTTGTTAATGGAAACAATGGTCCTGTCACACTTGAAAAGATAAAAAGAAAACATTAGTGATTTGAATTGAATGTTTACCAACATGAAGAGAGCAAGAAAAAAATTTCCTTCAAGCTTCAGAATCTGTTGGTTGCTGCTGGCAATAAATAAATATTTAAAAAAAAAACAAAAAAGAACAGAAGGAGCTTCCAGACGTTTCAGTCCTCTTTGCTGCAGTGACACTGTTGAGCAGGCACCTCATGCTTAGCAAGGTCTTCAGTTGTCCTTGAACCAAGGAGATGCTGAGCTTCCACCTGCCCAGCATCCCCTCCTCCATGTCAGATGTCAGGTGCCCACCCAGTGGGAGAGGCTATTTCTGTTTCTAGGCCCATTTCCAGAACCAGGATTGTGTTCTCGAAGTCCAGACAAGAACTGGCCTATTAATTGACAGCTGCAAAGCAGACAGAGCTCCAGCTGGGTACAGATTACCCACCCAAGAACTTGCTCCCAGGCTGGTTGTCAGCTAACAGGACACCTTGCTGTGGCCTCAGAAGCAGGTTCTCCTGCTGAGACTGCACACCTGCCCAAGGCTGACAGCCAGGCTATGGGTCATGGAGGAACCCCAGCTTGGTGTCCAGGTTTGTGGCAGGCCACAGGGAAGCTCCTCCTGCAGAGCCAGGGTGGTAGCCAGCTGGCTTGAGGCAATCCTTTGTTTACAGCCTCTCATTTAATTTCAGCTAAAATTTCAACTCCTGATTAAAATTTACTAGTACTTTTTTTCAACAACTGTTTAAAAATCTGAATACGTACAAGAATTTTTTTTTTTTAATTTTATGAAGAACTACAAGACAGGAGTTCAAAGGTTGCCAACAGAAAAAAATGACAAATATTTAAACATATGAAAATGCTAATTATGCTGATTTGATCATCACTCATCATACACATGAATCAAATTATCTTGCTATACCCCATAAATAATGTATGGTTATTATGTGTCAGTAACAAAAATTGAAATTGAAATTAAAAACAAAAACTAAGCACCAGTGCTGAGTGCAGAGTAGCAGGAGTTTACTTGTTGTGTGTAACCCTAGTGACAATGCTCTTACATGATTCCACTCAGGCCCTTAACCAAGTAAAAAAGCAGCTGTTTAATATACGATACAGAATGCAGACGGCAACATGGGAATAGCAAAAGAAAACAAGAAAAAAGCACGGAAAATCTCACATGCATTTTAAGCACTTTACAAACCTCACAGAGAAATACATATAAAGAGGTTCTTGCTCTTTTGAAAATACAGGAAAAATAAGGACAAGAAAAGATGGGGGAGAGGCAGAGGTGCTCCCAAGTCTTTCTCCCTTTCTTTTATCTTATGTCACTTTCACTCTCTTTAGGAAATCCAAGAAAGTTTCCATGTAAGATGAGCAAGCTACTATTTGAAGAAAATAGTGTTGCTGGAGGTGAACGAAACAGCAGACCAACCAGGGAATTTCAAATGGAATTCACTGGGGGCCATAGTTTGAGATGGCTTTAAAGATAAACCTAAAACAATTTTTTTGTCACTAACAAGCCTTTAACGATCATCTGAATCAGTGTTTGGATTACCCTATAAATATTGTAAACAGTGAAACAACTGTCAAAGTCCCACAGGTGACATATTTCCCAGCAGAATCATGATGCTCAAACTCCCTAAAGTCTCATTGAATAATTACAGTACCATGCATCCAAGATAGCTTTTCACAGTGAATCTGCTCATTAAAAATCATTATCAAGGACTTAGCGTATGGCTCAACAATAAAGCACTTGTCCAGCATGTGCAAGGCACTGGGTTTGATCACCAGCACCCCAGAAATAAAATTTAAAAATTAAAACCATGATTGAACAACATTTTGCCTATTGGATGGCCTACAATGTTTCTTTTCATCCAGAAAATAAAGATTCCACATGAAAGAAAGCAAACACAGAAAATGCATTTATTTCTGTCTCTATTTTCCACAGTCAATGCTGCTTTAGCAAAAACTACCCAAACTGGATACAGAAATCAAAATATCAATAATTTGAGAATGTCAAATTCTTCTATGTAACTAACTTGATAGATAAAATCTAAGGTGAGCCTCCTTTAACTTAAAATAATACTCCATTGTCATCCTTCTGGTCCCTTAACTCCTAATAGCCACATCCCCATTGTCTTTCTGGATCATCTTCCTGGACACCTATTTCTCTAATTTATAATGATGACTGTAGTGTCCCACCAAGCAAGATACCACCCCCAGCTGGTTCCCCCAGCTGTTAGCAATATTTCTTCCCCTGCTGAAACACAATGTAGGTATCTCTCCTCTAAGTATTCCACGGTTTCGGCTGGGAATGGTGGCACATGCCACCCAGTGGGTCAGGAGGCTGCAACAGAAGGATCACAAGTTCAAAGCCAACCTCAGCAATTTAGCAAGGCCCTGAGCAACTTAGCGAGACCCTGTCTCAAAGTAAAAAATAAAAAATGGGCTAGGGATATGGCTCAGTGGTTAAGTGCCCCTGGGTTCAAGCCTTGGAACAAAGAAAATGTATTTTCACGGTTTCAGACTACACTGAGCTTGTTCCTCAAAACACTGATAAAATATCCACACCACTCAACTCGGACACAGACAGAAAACACTCTGCACTCATGGTTACTTTATCACACATGCTTATCTCACTGTTCCAAAGATTCCTAAACCTGCTTGAAGGCAAATGCTGGGACATGTGTTTCTTCAGCACCGTGCATCTGATCCCCACCTCTTTCCTGCATTCTCAACTTCTGTTCATGGGTTCCCAGCAAGTTATAATCTCCAAGAACCTTTAAGCTGACCTAGTCAGAGCTCCACATTTGAAATGAACTAGATGAGACTCGTTAACCTTTTATAGCCCAATCAAGCAGATCTGAGTTCAAATCCCACCTCTGGCATGTCTTGGTTATTGAGCCTATTTTCTCTGTTGTAGAACATACACTGCCTAGCTAAGAAAACTGCTGTAATCATCAAATAATATACACATACACATATCTATATATATATTTAGACTTTTCCTTTTTTTGGTTCTCGTTAAGACAATCTTTTTCCTGGTTAATATTATAATAATTGAATGCCCAAGGGGGGATGAGGGGGGGCAGGGCTTTTTTTCTACTGTATTTTGTAAACTTTAGTAGGTGCCCCATAGGTTGATGCCCCTAAAAAGTGTCTTTGGGTGAGCCATAAGCCATGAAAGAATGCATTAAATTTCTATTATCACTATCTAGTTCAGCAAATGTTATTTAGTTCTTCCAAGAACCCCACTGTGCCTTCTCAAAACAAATATATCTATCTCCCTACCCACTTCTCTTCTCTCTCACACACACACACATTGTCTTTAAAACTAAGAGCTGGACAAACTGCTGCCATACTCAAATTTTTAAAGTTAGCATCTTTACCAGGATACTCAGGCAAACTGATAGATGGGGAGACAGAATTTGGAAGGATTCAACAGTTCTCTGGAGAGCTTTATGATGTGTGTGACATGGAGTTCTTCAGTGAAATTACTTGTCTAAAAAAAATTCTAGTAGAAAGTAAACCAGAAACTCACAGTTGAGTTGTTAGTAAAATTAACTATTGCACTTCACTGTTTTATGCAAGCAAACAGTGACTAATAAGATTAACCTGAGCTCAGTACTGGGCGTAGATACCCTTCAACAGAAACAGGTTCAATTAGTACAGTTAGTGAACTTACATTTAAGGGAGTAAATATCTTGCTTTTGGAAGTGCATTTCACTAGAAAAATATGTACTGCAGACGCCAAGGACAAAAATGTCATTTTTTTCCTTTGAAGGAACAACGACAAAAGAACTGATGGGGAGGATGAATAAGGTTCCAGATTCCTGAAGACTCAGATCCCCATTTAAATGAGTTTGGTTCTTTCAAGGAATATTTTCCTAACAACTAAAACGATTTAACACACAATCAACATCTTGTATCAATTTCACAAATACCATTTAAGCCATTCTGGTGCCTGGGAAAGAATCACAACACACAGAAATCCCTGCTGGTTTCAGCTGTCCCCTCCCGCGGGACTTAACAACGCGTCCAGAGCTCCCAAAACCAGCCACTAGGCTCCCCCCAGCGCCCTCCTCTTGCATCAAACCTGCAGGGATCACCGGCCAAACTCCAATGTCCCTGAATTCAAAACCGCGAAAATGTAAACGTGTTAACTTTCCTTTCTTTCCCTGGTGCGCACATTTGAGATGCTTGCCTCTACGGTCCATTTCTCAGGCCCATCGAGTCCTTCCCTTCAACCCACCTCAAGGGGCTGGAGTGAGGGAGTGCGGACCGAAAGGAAGACTAATTCGTTTTAAAAATCTCAGCGGTTTACCTAGTGCGGGAAATTTAGTGCCCATCAGTCCCATAATTACATGGAGATATAATGGGAAAGGCTCCTCTCCACAATGCACCCGCTCCCTGCTAAAAGGAATAACAAAAATATGCAGAAGGCAG
Source organism: Sciurus carolinensis (assembly GCF_902686445.1). Lineage (NCBI taxonomy): Eukaryota > Metazoa > Chordata > Mammalia > Rodentia > Sciuridae > Sciurus > Sciurus carolinensis. Next base: position 19,996,440 of record NC_062222.1, on the reverse strand, counting down.
CGAGCTAGAGATCTGGGCCCTCCCGTGGGGCGGTGGGGCGGTGGGGCGATGGGGCGATGCGGCCGGGAAGCGGGCCGTCTGTAATCTGGAGGAAGAAAGTTGCCCGGCCAACTGGACGCCAGGGCGTGAGTGAAAAGCAGCTGGTCCACAGCCTGCCCGGAAAGGGGTCGTGGGCAAAGAGACCGGGATGCGAAGCAGCCCCGGCCGCCAGCGAGCGGGCCGAGGAGGGGTGTGGGCGCCGAGGCCGCGGAGCGGGGCCGGGGCTCTACTTACATAACGCTTCAACTTTTTCTCCGGGGGGGACTTGCGGAGCCACCCGGAGCAGACCACTTCGCCGCCGCTCATGGTGCGCGCCTGTCCCGCTCGGGCCCGGCAGCTGGGGGTCGGTGGGCGCGCTCCCGACACAGCAGGCGCCTGCAGGGCGCGCAGCGAACAGGACCTCGCTCTGTCCTCGACGGGGCGGCGGGGCTCCGCGGCGCGCTGCTCGGCGCTTTCGAGCCTCGGGTCCGCAGGTCCGCCGACGTGAGCAGAACGCGCGCGGGGCCGCGCTGGGCCGAGGGCTGGCTGGCCTTCCTTCAGTGCGCCCGCCTCGCCGCCAGGCGCGCCGTCCCGCCGGCCGCCTCGGCAGCGCTGGCGCTCCGCGGGACTCTGCCCCGACACGGAGCGGGAGCCTCGGTCCCCTGCGCTCCGCCCCCTAGGGACAGGACCTCCCCGGAGCGCTTTCCGAAGCAGACACAACACTACACACCACACACACACACACGCACACACAATGCCCCGCGCGCTGCCCACTCCGGTTCGTCCGCTCTCGGTTTCGGTGCGCCTGGCGCGATCCTCGCCTTCCCTCTCCTCCGGGAAGGGTGGGTCGCTTCTCCCCGGCGCCTGGGCAGCCCAGAGGAAAAGGGAAGCCGCGAAGCTCCCCGGGGCAGGGGACGCAGGGCAGGTCCCGGGCTACCGAGGGAGCCGCCGAGTCGGCAGCGAAGCGCTGGGCGTCGCGGGGAGCTGCGGAGGTCGCAGGTCCGGCGGGAGGGTGGGTCCGCGCTCGCGGCCGCCGAGGAGGGCGGGGAGCGGCGGAGGAACGAGGCGCTGGGCGGCTCTGCTCCTGGGAGGGATCCCACTGTCCCGTCCCCTCGCGCTCCTCCCCGCCGCCTCCCCCACCCCGGGGCGCGCGGCTGGTTCTGAGCGGCGCGGTCCTGGGTCCCGCTCCCGCCTCCTCCCGGGCTGCGGACCCCTCTTCCTCCTTGCCCTCCTCCCCTCCCCACGCTCGGGCCAGGCTCTGGTTTCTGCCCAGACTTTCTCTGAAACTCCGCCGGAGCGCTTCCAGCCAAAACAACAAGGGCCGGGGGAGGAGGGGACGGGCGGAGGGAGGGAGCAGCGAGGCTGGGCGCGAGCCCCAGAGGCACCCTGGGATCTGTAGTCCGGGAAGCGGGCGCAGGGTCCTCGGCCGCCCGCGGCCCCCGGCCCGCTCCGCGCGCGTGGAGGCGACCGAGGCCTCGGGAGGGCAGCCAGCGGGGCTCCGGAGCCGGGAGGAGCGAGGGACGTTGGCACGTTCAGTACGGGTTTGCCATCTTAGCTCTGCCCGGGTATCAGTTCGGAGTTTGTTCTGTGCACGGGATCGGGAGTTTCGGGGGCTTTCTCCACTTGACAGCCTGAAAGGGGAAACGGCCGGGTGGGACACGCGATCCCGTAGGTCTCCACCGCTTGAGACTGAAAGGCTACGACCAGGAGGACAAGGCATCACGCCATGGCGACCAGCCTGGAGAGAACCCAGGGGAACACCAGGAATGCCGCGGTCTGGTCCCGGAGCAATCCTGCCGGAGTGGTGGGAGAGCTCAATGGGGCTCAAGGCCTTGATTGGGTCTCTGCACCCCTCCGTTTGTTGCCTGTTTTTTCCATTTGGCTTTGTATTTGCTTTCAATCTGCCCTGGAGATGTTGGATAGAAAAGGGAACCTTTGCTGAGTGTCCTAGTTCTATTTGCCTACTCGTCCGTGTTTTACAATCACTATACATGGTCCTGAGTTTAGCAGAGCCTGTAATACAAACTTACTTACCAATTTCGTTGTAAAAAAAAAAAAAACAAATTTTAGAAGAATTTTCAGATCAAAGTAATAAGAATAAGAATATAAAGAGCTAAAGGAGCATTTCTGGGGGAAAAAAATCCTCTGGTATTTCCTTATTGACACAACATTCATATTCAGCAGTCTTCTGTACTTAAACCTTGTAGATTTGTAGTAAAAGGTTAGATGCTGTGTTGGTGACAAGACCTTTAAGAAAGCAGGTGCTGAGTCAGTGAGAAGGTAGATGTATGCAGGTGGTGGCACAGGATAGCAAACCAAAGGGTCGACAGAACTACAGATTGTCATTAACGTGTGCCATGAGAGAAAGTTTGAGGTGAGAGAATAATGGGTGTGGGACTAAGGATGAGAAGGGAGTCTTGGTCAAGGAAGCATTTAGCCAGAATCATAGTTGAAAAAATAAAATAAAAAAGAGAATCAGATTTGTTGGGTGAACTAATAAGAGGAAAAATTCTAAGCAGCAGCAAGAGGGTTAGTTCTTAGGGAGCCCAATTAGAGACCCCAGAAGAGCTCCAAGCAGGGAAGAAGGAGACCAATGGTGGAAACTGCAGTCCCCTAAGCTGGGACCGTGGTAAGAGACCCCCCATGACACATCCTGAGTAGACTTCATCATTCAGTCATTCTCCATTGAATTAATATTCTACTAGTGTTATTACCAGAAATATCCATTATAATGCTATCTTCAGCTTTTCTTAAAAATATATTTAATAGACAACACAAACTGGGCAAGGGGGCACATGCCTGTAATCCAAATGGCTTGGGAGGCTGAGGCAGGAGGATTACAAGTTCAAAACCAGTCTCAGCAATTTAGCGAGGCCCTAAGCAACTCAGCAAGACCCTGTCTCTAAATAAAATACAGAATAGGGCTGGGGATGTGGCTCAGTGGTCCAGGGCCTGTGAGTTCAATCCCGTTACCTGCCTCCTCTCCAAAAAATAGACAACACAACCTGCAGAGGCATGGTTCATTGGGGTTAGATACCTTCATCATTTGGGAGATACACAGATATTATAGGGGCTTGAGCTTCTTCCACATCTGGATTCATTTCCTCACATCACCACTAGGTCAAACTGCACCATATCTCTGAGCTTTGTTTTTCTAACAGGTGGAATAGAAAGTGATTTAATACCAATTTTGCAGAATTTTAATGAAAATTAAAAACAATAGAATGTTAAATGCTAGGCACAAAGTAGATGATGTTGAGGCTTTCTATGTTGGTCGTCTTTTTTTTTTTTTTCCTTACTTTAAGGCTTTTTAGAACATAAGTGGATGAAAATTTTGTGGCAACTAATAAACCAACGTGACTCTTTTTTAAGTATATGAACACATCATGTGTAACTCCTCCAAAAGAAAATAAATGATCTTATTTATGTTCCACTTCTCCCACAGGCAGTATGTATATACTCTTTGAGTCAAAGTAATAATAATCAGCATTGTTAAGACTAGTCCATTCTTGAGCAACTAACTCTTGGATTTAGCAAATTTATTACACCCAGTCCTGAAATTAACGTGATCCTGTAATAGAGCTACATTTCCCAATATATTTGAAACAAAACCTCAACATAAATTTTAGAGGACAACAGAAATAGACAAAAGTGCTAAAAACATGAGGCCATGAAAGTCCATTTCTGGAAAAAAATAACCATAGGCATTTCCTTATTAGCAGAGCATTCACTCACACTCAGGGGTTCCTCTCTGGTTGAAAATACTACACACTATAGCAAGAAATTAGGCTCTGGAATGGTGACAAGACAAAGGTCATTATATACATCATGGATCATACCTACTCCTTCCACTCGTACCCTAAAGTCCTTTTCCCCCCCAAAGCCCTTTTTAAATGGAAAATTGTAATATATCTTATATTATTTTGCCTTTGGAATTTCCAGTATATTTTTTCTTTATTTCAAATAAGGCATTGGTTTTCTCATTTCTATATAAGATCTCTGCATAAGTACTTTTCCTATCTTCAGTGTGGTTGTAGACTGGTATTTCTAGAGATTCTCAATGAGGTAAGGATGAAGATAGAGTATCTGCATTTGCTGGTAAATGGATGGAGTTGGAGACTATCATACTAAGTGAAATAAGTCAAGCCCAAAAAAACCAAAGGCCAAATGTTTTCCCTGAGAATCAGATGATGATACATACCGGGGGTGGGACAGTGGGCAAGAGAAGAATGGAGGAACTTTGGAACCTATAGAGGAAAATGGGGGGGGGGGGAGGGGGTGAGGGAAGGAAAGATAGTAGAATGAGACAGACAGTATTACCCTATGTATATGTATGATTACATGAATGGTGTGAATCTACATTGTGCACAACTATAGAAATGAAAAGTTATTACCCCACTTGTGTACAATGAATCAAAATGCAGTCTGTAAAAATAAAAATTAAAAAGAAAAAACAAGTCTAATAAATACAGCAATAAGAACTTAAAAAAGATAAGTGTGTCTATGTGTAGTATTTTTAGAAAGGAAATATGTATTATTTTTTACATTATATGCCAATTTTAGATAATCTGTTATTTCACATTTTATATCTTTGTGCATTAAATGGCCTGCTGGGGAAAACTATTACACCTAAGTATCTTAAATTTTATTCATACAACAAATATTTATGGAATGTCTAGTATTTGCAAGTCCCTAAGAATCTGAGATACAATTGAGAGGAAAGCCAGACTTGTTCCTGCCCTCATCTGGTGGAAAAAAAAGAAAGCACATTTTCATAAATAATTAATCCCATAATGTCTATAATTTAGTTGATAATGCTGTGGAAGAAAAATATGAAGTCTTGTTTGGGCATGTAATAGAGGATCTACCTCCCTGAAAGTAGGGATGGGGTATGATGGGAAAGATTCCCCTAAGGAAAAGATTTTAAAATGAAATCCTGAAGACAAGCAGAAGTTGGTCTGGTCTGGAGAAGCTAGACAAAAGAGAAACATCTAGATGTACAGGTAGTTAGTCTGGATGGAGCTTCTAAAGAACTGAATGAAGATACCCGCCAAGTGAGAGAATTAGCTCTAGGTGAGATTACAGAGGAGGCATAGGGCACACTGTGCAGAATCTTGGAGATCTTTGAGTTCAAACTTTTCCTTAAAGCAAATGACCACGACTGTATTATCTCTTGTGACCTTAAAATCGCCTCACTCATCTCCAGCATCCTGGTTTCACCATGTATCATCCAACTTGATTTTTTTCAATTTCTTCCTATACCATCATTCTTTCTTCTCAACAGCTTGTTCTACTCTATCAACATCTCTGCTCTTTCATGATCTATCAGAATTCTCCTTCCTGGCCCACTCTCTCCCCCTTTTCCAGTTTAAGTTCTACAGCCCACATTTCCAATAACACACTGCCATCTCGAAAAGCCCCTGCTCTGGATGAGCCGTTTGTTCTGTCTTCTGCACCTAAGCAGCCATGTACTGTTGGAGTAAGTCACAGACAGATGAGTGGCATCACTGTGGATTTAGGATCCTTGACTTCAAATAGATCCTCCACTGTCTTCAGGAGCAAGTCTTGGTTTGCTGGGACCTGAAATATTCACAGTTTGGGGAGTTCTTTTAACAAAAAGAATATGCAATTACAAATGCAAAATTAAGATGAATATGCATTTAGAATGAGGAAATAAATCACCAACAGATCGCTGAAGCCTTGGAAGAACAGATGCCTTTCTTCTAAGATCTATAGGTGATGCTCAGAATCGTGCCATGCATACGCATCCTGAGTATACCTTGGCCTCTCTTCCCAGCTGGGACACTCTACCTCTCCCCACTGTCTTCTCTATACTTTCAGGGCCTGTGCAATAAGAGGACCACCCTGAAGCTTCCACGGCATCACGCATGTCTCCACTACTTGGTGTCTTAGTCGGTTCAGGCTGCTATAACAAAATACATTAAGCTTGGTAATTTATAGACACTCAAAGTTCTGAAGACTGAGAAATCCAAGATCAAGGCACCAGCAGATAGGTGGCTGAGGAGGGCTTGTTCTTCATAGGTGGCACCTTCTTGCTGTGTCCTCACGTGGCAGAAGGAATGAGCAAACTCCTTCAGGTCACTTTCAGAAGGGTACTAATCCCAACATTCTTCCTCTTAATAGCAATATATATAGGTTACAGGGTCACAGACATTATGACCTTAGCACCTGGCAATCCCACTTTATCTGGAAAGTTCACTTGCCTACTCTCTTATTTTACTTTTTCTTTTTCCTTTTTAAACCATTAGGGAAATGGAGATATACTCCATATGCCAAAAAAGAAAAAAAAAATCTTTTTTTTTTTTTCTTTCTGTACTAGGGATTGAAAAAGAACCTTGCCATTCTGGTGGCAGAGTGCTACATCCCTAGCTCTTTCTGGTTTTTTAGACAGGGTCTCACTACGTTGCTCAGTGTGACCTATTACCTGCCCTAGAACTTGTAATCTTCCTGCCTCAGCCTCCTGAGTAGCTGGGGTAACAGGCATGTGTTATCATATCCAGCCCAAGTTCACCTTTTTCAAAGGTTGAATAGTTTTTAGTGTATTCACAAAACTGTTCAACCTTACCACTATCCAATTTCAGAAAATTCTCATCACCCCCAAAAGAAACTCCATTCTCATTAGCAATCACTTCCCATTTCCTCTTCCTCCTGGTTCTGACAGCCACTCATATTTCTGTTTCTGTGTATTTGCTTCTTTCAGACCTTTCATATAAATGGAATCATAAAATTTGTGACCTTTTGTGACTGTTTTCTTTTTCTCACTTAGCATGCTGTTTTCAAGGTTCATCCATGCAGAATTAGTATTTCATTCCTTTTAATGACTAAACCATCATCCATCATAACATATGCTACATTTTGTTTATTTGTCAGTTGATGGACAGCTGGTTTGTTTCCACTTTTTTGCTACTATGAATAATTCTTGCAATCACTCTTAGAACTTCTTAGTTATCAAATTTTCAAATCCTCCACCATTCCAATCAACTGGGATCTTTTCTTCTTGCTTCCCTAAGAAACTGAAGGGCTCAGATGGAATATCCTTCAACCTCTGACCATCACACATGCAAACCTACCTCCCATCTCCACTCCTCCTACTCCCCCTCCTTCCTGGGGCAGACAGAGGGAATTGCCTTTTTGCTATCAAGGTCAATCCCTGCACTCAGGCTTTTAGGTTCCATCCCATTACACCCTCTTAAGAATCTCAGTATGAATGACCTCTCTGTAGCTACTCTTGGTGTCATTCTTTCAGTAATTTCTTGTGTGTGTTGCAACAACATTTTATTTAGAAAAACAAGTGCTAAGCCAGATTTGGCCAGAGTCATAGTTCCAAAATTTTGACTTATACTACCATGATCTAATTGGGGACTTCTGAGGAAGAGGTCGTAATTCTGATTTTACTAGTTTTGTGAATGGAAGCATGCACAGACATACATGCACACACATACATGCACACACACATATACTCCTTACGCGTTTTTTTTTTTTTTGGGGGGGGGGGTTCTGTGGATTGAACCCAGGGCCTTGTGCTTACAAGGCAAGCACTCTACCGACTGAGCTATCTCCCCAGCCCTTACGTGTTTTTTTAGGGAAGTGAACTATTACTGTGGTGACTTTTAATTTTTAATGAATTAACTAATTTACTTGTTGTGGCTTGAGGTACGATCTTACTTGTTCCTCTTAAAAATTATTACTTTCGCCTGGATTCAGATTTAGAAATAGTGTCAAAGAAGAGAGACCGCATCTCTTGGCAATCTGTTCCTAATGTTTTGCTTTGGTTTCCTTCATCCTCCTAACCAAAAATTTAGAATATTCTGAGGCCCATTCTTTATTGTTCTTGGTGTGCTATTTCTTCAGAGCAATATGTTGCTGACATTTGTGTTGCAGGACATGTTAGGTAACAAGATGCTGAATCTTGTTTGCTTTGGTTCTAGATTTCTCGCTTTCTTTGCCTAAGGGCTCTCTGACAATGTATTGACTGACATCATTTCTTTAAAGAGTTTGAAATGTTTGCATATCCTGCTCTTTTGAGTCCCAAGCAATGGGGTACAAGTAGTATCCATTGGTCCTGAAATACCCTTCTCTCTTTTTTCACAATAAGCAAGTTGAGATTATTCAGATTGGCATCCACACTGCAAGCTGAGTGAATCTGCACTTTTTTTTAATTGATTCTTTTTGGTTATCCACAACAATGGAATCCGTTTTGATAAAATTATACATGCCCAGATTATGTCTTATTCTAGTTAGGACCCCATTCCTGTGGATGTACATGAGAGTAGGATTCACTTACATTTTTTCAAATATGTACAAAGTAAATAATCTGAGATTCATTCTGCCATCTTTCCTATTTCTCTCTCCGCTCCCTTCCCTTCATTGCCCTTTGTCTAATCTACTTAATGAAAGATGGTTGCATTGAATTTCAGAAAGGGCTTGTAGACAATAGTTTAGTGTTGACTTCAACTTTAATTGAAAACTGAGTTAAATTATCTAACACCTTTTATTTAAAAATTTTTTTATAGTAAAAGGACTCTAATACTTTTTAAATATAGAAAATTCCTCTTCAAAACCAAAACAATGAGGAAAACTCTCTGCCTTTCATAATTCTTTTTAGCTATGGTCTTTTCTCTCTTCTTTCATATCTAGGCTTCTATTAATGTTAGTCTCCAACTTTATCTCCTTATTTTCTACCTTCTGCTTAACCTGCTTTATTCAGGCTACATCCCTATTGCTCTGATTCTGGCCAGCTTTGCCAATGACCCCCACATCAGTCAATCACACATGAATGTGTCAGTCTTCACATTTCTCAGGGTCTCTGTCTGAAAATTACTAATACGCTTGGACCCTGAAATATCACAGTGTTGAATCTTTTTATCTGCTTGCCCCTTCTCAGATTTCTTTGCAAGATCTTCTTTTACTGGTCCAGGAGCCTCCTCTGTTCTCATTCTGTACTTTCTCATTTGTGGTGACATCAGTTACTATTTACATACAGACACTGCACAAGTTCCTGTCCCTAAGCCAGTTCTCTTCTGAACAACCAACCTGTAAATCCAACTGCTTTCTTTTTATCTCCGCTTAGTCCCCAAAATAAACAAAACCAGAATCATAACCTCTTTCCCAGACCTCACCAAATCTTGTGTCCTCCTCCAGTGTTTTGCTCTCTGTCTGGCTCTGAGGAATCATCCTCACATCTTCCTCTGTCGTCGTCCATCACTAACTCACAACCAAACACAGGTGAGCTGACCTACAAAATGCTTTCCATGCCATTTATTCCTCTGCATTACTATTGTTTTTCTAGCAAATTCATCTTCCACCTGGTCACATACTGAGTGTATCTACATCCTTTTTTCCCTAATCAATAAACTTTCCCCTTTTTAGCCAGAGCAATGCTTATAAAACACACATATGATCACGTCAATGACTGTCCATTGGTCATAAGATAAAGACCAAAATCCTGATCATGGGCGGACAATGTGTGTACAGCCCCTCCCTCTGCAGATACCCAGCCTCCTTGGGCTCCGCTATCCCATTGCCTCCTGAGCTCGGGCCTTCTAACCCTTGAACACACTGTTCTCTCTTCCCACCAGACCACTGTTCTTGCTGTTTCTGTGCTTGGAAAGCTGCCATCCCCCTTGATTTTATTGAGACTGGTTTATTTCTGCCCAGCCTTCAGATTCCAGGCCACCCTTCTCTCCCACAGGAAAACTCTTCCCCATTCCACGGGTTGAGTCATTGTCCCTTCTCTCCTACCATTCTATGTACTTCTCCTTCAGAATATGTACCATGGGCATTTTTTTTTTTTTTTTTTTTTTTTTTTTTTTTTTTTTTTGTGGTGCTGGGGATTGAATCCAGCACTCTACCAACTGAGCTATATCCCCAGCCCACTATGGTCATCTTGTATCTCTTTGTGAGATTATTTTATTGACAATACTTCTCTCCCTTGGTGATGAATTCTATGGAGAGTACCAATTTTGCTTATTTTGTTCATCTGTATCCCTAAGGCTTAGCAGAGTGCCTGGCATATAATAACTACTTTATACATATTTGCTGAATGAGAGAAAGAATGAATTTAGTAAAGGGGTTGGACTCAGTGGTTGGTTGACCTGGGGTTATGTAGCCACAGAGGGTGCCAGAGTCAAAATGTTTGAGTAGGAAATAATCTCAGAAAAATCAGACTCCAAAAGGCAACAAGTTGCTTTGTATAATTACCTAAAGGTAGGGTTGTTTTCTTTAAATTTTTTTTCCATTTGACTTGTGTTTATTTGATAATTTATCCATAGCAAAATACATTACTTTTGTAATAGGATTTTTTTTTAATTTTAAGTCTTAAGAAACTAAAGTCAATATCTTTCCATTGACAAATTTATTCAAACCTAAATATTTTAAGTTGAAATTTTCACCCATCTAAACATTTGTATGGAAGCTGTGCTTACATTTTGGCATGAAAGTATTCTTGGAATAAGATTTATATGTAATGCAAAATGATCTTTTGACATGGGACTAAAACACTGCTTGTTTTTAGAATTTTTCAATTACAATTATCTGGTGGCATGATAAATTTAATTGTGGCATCACTGCCTATGTTGCATACATTCATTTCTAAACTAATATGTAGCCAAGAAACTGGTCTACGTACTTACAGTCACTAAATTGATGACAAAGTTGACATTAAAGTACACAGTAGGGAAATGATAGACTTGTCAATAATTGGTGGTAGGTCCAAGGGTTATTCATATGGAAACTGAGTCTTGACCCCTACCTCACAACATACACAAAAACAAAAGCCAGACAGACCACAGATTTAAAAGTTAAAGTGACAGATTTGTAAGCAAAAACTTGGAAAACTGTCTTCTTAACTTTGTGAAGGTAAACAGATGCAGAAATTATTAACCCTAAAATTAAAAAGTGATGTTTTGGGCAACATTAAAATTGAGAGAAACTTTTCAGTAAAAACCATGTTTAACAGAGTCACAGAATGGAGGAAGATATTTTAATATATATAATTATCAAAGAGCTTGTGATTGGAAAATATAAACTCCTCCTAGAAACAATAAGAAGATGTAGTAGCTTCCAACAAAATGGAGTAGGAGAGACTAGACTTACCTGCCCGACTGAAACAACTTCTAAAGAAAGAGCCAAATATATGAAACAACAATGAACATCAGGCAATTGAACATCAGGCAATGAAGGACAGGAATACGTGGAGACAGAAATCAAGCAAGGAAAGTTCCACAGTTCTCCCAGCTTAGTGCCTGGAGAGACTTTCTAGGCCATAGCACAGAGGGCTTGGAGGTCTCTCTGAGCTAAGAAAATGGAACTGGGTGTTTGGGATGCTAATGCCCTCAGAGATGGCAGCATAGATTACAGACAGAAAAGAGCTACAGAGAGAGGGCTCTGGAAGATCACCACTCAAGTGGTCCCTGCAAGCCTTCAGCTGAATAATGATCAGCAGATGCAGGTGAAAAAACTACCTGATGCTAGAGGGAAAACACCAGAAAGCATGAGACGGGTCAAAATCACCAGGGTCACCTACGTTGGAAATAGTTCCTCTTCTCCCCAGCCAGAGCGGAAAACATCATACTTTACAGGGCACTGCTAAGTTCTCTGAACGATTTTGTCTTAGTAGCGTGTAAAAATATCCCTAGACTAAATGTTGCTGGAGTCTCACCCAGGAAAACTTAATAGCAAGACCTCATCGGTTCAAACAACTTCCAAGTAACTCCGTCCCAGAACACAGCTGAATATATTTATAGGAAAACAAAAATATCCAACAGTCAACAAGATAAAATTTATAATGTCTAACTTCCAATCACAAATTCCAAAGAAGCAAGTAAATGTGACCAGAAATGAGGATAAAAATTAATCAATTAAAGCCAACCCAGAAATGAAACAGATGATGACATTAGTCGACAAAAACATTGAACAGTTGTTAAAACTGTATCCCATACCTAGCATGCATAAGGTCCTAGGTTTGATCTGCAGCTCTGCAAAACAAACAAACAAAAAGCCCCACTACATCCCACATGTTCAGGAAACTAGAGGAATGACTTCACATGTCATGGAGGAACATGTAGGATAATATACAGACCTAAGTCAGACCTGTAGAGATGAAAACTACAATGACTGACATAAAAATAAAGTGCATGCAATTGGCAGTAGATTAAACAACACGGATTAGTGACTTTGAATACAGAGCAAGATAAAACAGAGAGAGGGAAAGATTGGGAAAAAAATGAATAGCACAATAATGAAAACATGACCACCAATAATAACCTAATATATGTGTAATTGGATTCTCCAAAGGGCAAGGGTGCATTGAAAATATTTTAAGAGATAATAATCAAAAGTTATCCAAATGTATTAACAACTGTAAGTCCATATATGTAAGAGATAACAGTGCTGAGAGAAATTAAAGACCCGAGTAAGATATATATGAGTATGTGAATCAAAAGACAATATCATTAAGTTGTCAATTTTCCCTCAGATCAATCTATAAATCCAAGACATTCCCAATCAAAATCCCAATATCCCAGTCAGAAACCTTTTTTTCCTTCAAAATTGTCAAGTTGATTCTAAAATTCATGTGGAAATGTATAGTAGCCAGCTTTTCACTGCTGTGACCAGCTGTCACCAAAATACCTGACAAGGACAACTTACAGAAGAAAAGTTTATTTTTGGTTCACAGTTTTAGAGGTTTAGTCAATGATGAACCCACTCCATTGCTCTGGGCCTAAGGTGAGGCAGAACATGGTAGCAGAAGGGCATGGTAGATGAATGATTCTCTTTTCCTAGTAGTCAGGAAGCAGAGAGAGAGAGAGAGAGAGAGAGAGAGAGAGAGAGAGAGAGAGAGAGAAAGAGAGAGAGAGAGAGAGATGGGGTAGGGGCAGAAGTAACCCCAGGAAGAGCAAGTGTTCCAGGGCAAACCCCCAGTGACCCACTTCCTTTAGCCACACCCTACCTGCCTAGAGTTACCACTCAGTCCATTAAAACCAGAATGAACCCATTAGGTTACAGTTCTCATAATCTAATCATTTGACCTCTAAATATTTCTGCATTAACACAGGAACTTTTAGGGGACAGCTCATAACTAAACCATAACACCTACCATATGACCTAGACTTTTAATTCTCAAATATTTACCCAAGATATACCCATACAAAGACTTATTCATGACAGCTTTATTTCATGTAGCCCCAAACTGGAAACAACCTAAATGTCCATCAACAGATTAAGAGATAATGCATGGCATAGCCGTATAATGTAATACTATTTGATGATAAAATGAAATGAACTAGTGATACATGCAATGACATGAATGAATCTCCAAATTATTATGTTTAATAAAAGAAATTGGAGAAAAATAAAGACATTCCATGTGATTCCATTTATGTGAAATTCTGGAAAATATAAACTAATCAATGACAGAAGGTGCACATGGTTGTCTGGGTAGGAGGAATATATATGCACTATCTTGATTGTGGTAGTTGTGGTTTGGGTCTGAAATGTCCCCCCAAAAAGCTCATGTGTTGAGAGCATGGTTCCCAGTGCAGCAGGGTTCAGGTGTGGGCTTTTTCAGTCAATGAATGGATCATGAGGGGTCTGACCTTTTGGGGGAATTGATCCATTTGATTAGTGGATTAATCCATTGATAGCCACATGGACTACAGGGAGGTGAGACCTAGTTGGAGGAAGTAGGTCATTGGGGTGTGCCCTGGAAGGGTTTATCTTGTGCCAGGTCCTCAGTTCCATTCCTCTTTCCCTTTGCTTTCTGGCTGCCATGATTGGGGTACTTTTCCTCTGCCACACCCTTCCGCCATGTTTCTGCTTTGGAGCCTGCTGACGTTGGACTCCTCTGAAACCATAAGCCAAATAAACCTTTCCTTTATGCATTGTTCCTGTCAGGCATTTTGATCATAGCAATGAAAATCTGACTAAAAGGGTGGTAATGATTTTGTGGTGTGTACATATGCCAATATCTACCAAATTGTACATTTCAAATTTATGTACTTTGTTGTATGTCAATTATACCTCAATTAAATTGTTTTTAAAAATTAAAAGACAGTCAACCCAATAGGGAAAAAAGGGCAAAAGATTTAAATGTAATTTTAGGCAAAGCTGATCTGTGGAAGTCAGGAGACTGGTTACCTTGGCAGTACGTGGGTTGGGCGGGGAGGGCACTGCATTTAGTTGTGATGATGTTGAAAACTTGATCTGGATGCTGGTTACATGTCTGTGTTTACTTTTGGAAATTCATCCAGTTGAACTCTCATTATTTGTACACATTTCTGTATTCATTTTAAACTTTAATGTTAAGACTTATTTATAATAAATCAATTACATCCTACATCTGCAATCATGATATAGAATTCTGCAACGTGTTATGAGCTCTGTTTCAGGGTAAAGTCTCTGCCATTCCTATTCTGGGAGATGAATCCTCTTACTGTGCTTTCCAGGTGGTATAAAAATTTCCTCAGAAGTTTCTCAGAAAGCTGTTTATTATTTTTATAAGTGAGGGATGTGCCTATTTTAGCTTCAAAGAAATCAGCAACCTCCACCAGACAGGAAATTGCTTAGGAAATGCAATTACATTGTTCAGAATGTTAATGCAGTTAGATTCCAGTGGGGCGGTGCCTCGACAAGTTAGCCAATTTACTGGCTCTGTCCATATGCCTCTTCCCTGAGAACTGCCTCCTTTCCCAAGCCCACCAGGATGGAATCTTTGGTCATGGTTTCACTCTCTGACACTGTTGCCTCTGGTGGCAGCTGATGGAAAACAATTAACTGTGCCAAATCAGTCAGATTTGTCGTTGAAGAATTTGGAATCAGAACACTCTAGTTGGTGATGGACTCTGGAGCTGGGAGGTCTTGTAGATCTCCAGTAATTAGTAGTGAAGGAAAGAGAGGAAAGCCCATGAAGCGCCAGAAGGACTGAGACAATCTGGTTTCTTCTTCTTGAAGAACCACGTGGAAATTCTTACCCTTGGAGTCCATGAGGTTTCATGTGTTAAACAAAACTATGTCTTTTGTTTAATGTAACTGGAGAGGTTTCTCTTCTTTGTATTGACCAATTTACTGGCTCTGTCCATATGTGTCTTCCCTGAGAACAGCCTCCCTTCCCAATGCTTCCTGTCTAAGTCATTTGGCAAGTCGTAGATTGAAGTAGAACTGGGTGCAAAGGCTCATTCAAGTCTGTGTTGCCTGCTGCTTGGGAGACTGAGGTAGAAGGATTCCTTGAGCTCAGGAGTTCAAGGCCAGCCTGGGCAAGATAAGACCCCATCTCAAAATAAATGGGTTATGGTAGCAGAAGGAAAAGTCCTGACATTGTAGCATCTTAAATTTGTGATATAACTTCAAAGATATCCAAACTTCTCCCTCATTTCAGGAATCTCTTGGCTGTGAAAGCCATCTATCTTCTCTGCAAGACCATTTCAAGTCTTCTTTCCTATCCTCCTTCCTTTCTTTTATTCCCCCTCCTCACTCTACCTGTCTCCCTCCCTTCATCAAATGTCCATTAGTTGTCACTAGCCAGGTACTATTCTGAGTGCTTGACACTAGGCAAATCAAGCAAAAATTAGAAACACAAATCCTCTGCCTTCAAGGAGCTTCCTTTCCAGTGAGGAGAAACAATAAACAAGAGCATAATAAGGTAATTTACATCAATATGTTAGAAGGTAAGAAATCCTATGGGAAAAAGAAAGCCTCGGAGTTCAGAGCAGAGAGTAACAGTGGTGATTAGAGAGGGCATTTCAAAACAGGGTGGACCTCACTGACAGAGAGCCATTTGGAGGTGATGGAATTTAAGGAACATAGAGGCATCAGAATGAGCTGAAGGAGAGTTGTAGGAGATGAGGTTGGAGGTCTAACAGAGACTAGGTCCTGTGGAGCCTTGTAGGCAAATGCCAGGACTTTGGCTGTTTCTCTAAGTGACCTGAGGAGCTTTTGCAAGGTTCTGAACAGAGAAACACTCTGACTTATGTTCTATCACACCTGGCTTCTGTTTTGAGGTCAGAGATGCAGGGACCATGTGATTATTCCTAAGGCAGGCAACACCATGGAGTCAAAATCTTTGTTCTTGTTCTGAACTCTGAAGCACTTGAAAATTTAATTACTTTTCTTTTAAAAATATGTTTTATACAATTGATCAACAAATATATGAAAAAATATTCAACATCGCTAGCAATTAGAGAAACACAAATCAAAACTACTCTAAGATTTCATCTTGCTCTAATCAGAATGGCAATTATCAAGAATACAAACAACAATAAACGTTGGTGAGGATGTGGGGGAAAAGGTACACTCATACATTGCTGGTGGGAATGCAAAATGCTGCAATCATTATGGAAAGCAATATAGAGATTCCTCAGAAAACTTGGAATGGAACCACCATTTAATCCAGTTATCCCACTCCTACAATTATACCCACAGGACTTAAAATCAGTATACTACAGTGATGCAGCCACATCAATGTTTATAGCAGCTGAACTCACAATAGCTAAACTGTAGAGCCAACCTAGGTGCCCTTCAACAGATGAATGGATAAAGAAAATGTGGTAAATATATATATATATATATACATATATATATATATATATATGTATGTATGTATACACACATATATGATGGACTATTACTCAGTTTTAAAGTAGAATGAAATTTTGGCATTTGCTGGTAAATGGATGGAGTTGGAGAATATCATGCTAAGCAAAATAAGCCAAACTCCCAAAAATCAAAGGCCACATGTTTTCTCTGGTGTGCAAATGCTAGTTCACACTAAGGCAGGGTGGCTAGGGAAAAAGAGTTACTTTAGATTAGGTAGAGGGGCGTGAAGGGAGGGAAAGGAGTTATGGGGGTAGGAAGAGTAATAGAGGGAAACAGACATTATTACCTTACGTACATATATGACTGCATGACCAATGTGATCCTACAATATGTACAATCAGAAAAATGAGAAATTACACTCCATTTATGTATGATTTATCAAAATGTATAAATGCATTCTACTGTCATGTATGACTAATTAGAACAAATTTTTTAAATTTATTTTAGATTTAAAAATGTTTTATCTGGTTATAAAAGTGACCATATATATTCCTAGTAGGATCATTGGAAAACGCACACACACAAAGGGGGAATCATTGGTTACGCTACCTCCAGAGAGAACTGTATTTTCATTTTTACATCACATTCTAATCTTCATACTATGCATACATTTTACAATTTTGAATTCCTTTCCTCAACAATTCTTCAGCAATTTGATGGCAGATGATTATATTTTCTCCCATAAACACGTCATCGAGATTTCTTATTCTGGGGTTCATGGGTACATTCTAAGGTTCTAGGAAGCTCTTGAAAGCATAAACAAAATTGCATGTGTATTTGTGTAGAGGAAAACATAAGTTTCCTCAGCTTCCCAAAGGGAACGTTTTAATCCAAGAAGATTAAAAAAATACTAGTATAAAAAGATTTGGGGTATTTACCTGTCACCAAATGATCTCGTTAATCATCCCCTCTCCACTCACAGAGGTGGATTCAAGCAGCCATGTTTGTGTAGGATACTCTAACCACTTGGCCACAGTTGAAGGAGACAGTGTAGTCACTTGACCCATGCTACACCAAGCAGAATCCCTTCTATTTGGAATTCAGAGCTGGGACAAGGAGAAAGCTAGCTTCTGTGGAGTGGACTAGAGTCTGCAGAAAGCTGTCTCACACAGACAAAGAAGAATGAAGCAGAGGGGAGAAGCAGAGAGGCTATACTGCCAGCTTTCCCAGTGACATTCCATTTCCTGGCTCTAGCCCTTACTCAGCTCATTCAGCTGTATTCCTAACCTTGGATCCTATGAAACATTCCTGTTTCCAGGGGTGATCGCCAAAATATTTAAAGCCAGCACTCTATGGGAACCAAAGAATCAGAGTAGATGCCAGAGATAAACAACTAGTTCAAGATGCACCTCATCTCACTGGCATCCCTGTCTATTCCATTAGGATTCACACCTCCCTTTTGGTTGCCTAAACCAAGTTATCTATTGAACCTAAAGTGGTTTAATTGATATTGAATCACTGCTCCGGTTAAACAGCTGTCCCAGCAATTCCTGGTGCTGTGGAGAACCCAGAGCCTCTTCATCTTTTTCTGTTTCCCCTGAGTGGTCTCTGGTTCTTAATGACCATTTGTAGGATGGAGGTTAACACCTGGTAGTCAGCTGCTGCCTGACCAGTTGAGGGTTCCTACGCTGGGACTGTTGCCTTGCGTGATTTGGACACAGTCCTACTAATGCGGCCCACAGAGGATTAGCTTTTAGAGCAACTAGGTCACATCATCCTGAACTTAAGATCAACAAAAACACCCAGGTCTTTTCACATAAAATAGTCAAGCCATTTTTTCCATCATCTGTATTTATGAGATGATGTTTGGAACCCAAACTCAGGGCTTGTTAAATTTCATTCTGTTGTTCTTGAATCAGACTACCACACTCTCAAAAGCTTTCAGAGTCTCCATCCTATTAGCCATCTCTTCTATTTTTGATTCATCCACGCCCTTGAAGCTTTCCTCTGTTGCACCCTGGCAAGAGTAGGCTTGTTTGAAACCCAGTCTGGGGTTACGCTCAGTCAATTACTAGAGTTCCAGTTGGGTATCAGATTGTGTCCAATATCTGGAAAGCTCAATTGTGGTCAGACAGCTGAGTTGCCAACAGGTATTCTTGTGAAAGGCACCGAGAGGGGTTATAGGACGTGTCAAAAACCTGTAGACAGAGGATTGGGGATATAGCTCAGTTGGTAGAGTGCTTGCCTAGCAAGCACAAGGGCCTGGATCCAATTCCCCAGCAACCAAAAAAAAAAAAAAAAAAAAAAAAAAAAAAAAAAAATCTGTAAATAGGAGCAAAGATAAATTGTAAAACAAATGGAATAACACAGGCTGCAAGGATGGGGAGTCCTTTCATACTGATAGAAGACTCAGCCCAGAACTGCTTTTCTACTTGACTTCATTGACCTGATCCCTATGGAGAACCATCTCCCAAAGCATGGGGTTCACCTCCCACTGACTTCTCTCCAAATGGTTTGGTAGTCGCTGATCATGACAGCACCAAAGGCAAAACCACCCACAACTTGGATATTGTTGGACCTATATTCAATAAAGAGACAAAACTTGGATATTGTTAGACCTATAAATCAATAAAGAGACAAGGTCAGGAAGTGTGAGAGAAAATGGGACACTAAGCCTACATAGTAATGAGAATCCAAGGTGTGGAATGAGAATCCGTAAGTGCCTGAAAAGGATCCTGACAGTGTTTTCCTGCAATGGAGACACTGTGAGTACCAGTTCTTTTACCCTGATTTCCAAACCCTCCTGGTTTAAAAGTGTGGTTTCCTGAACACCAAATCTATGTTTGTTATAAAACTTATTTTGCACAAATTATAGGTGAGTGGCTTAGTCACATGTTTCACTGTAAGTTTCCTTTTTTTTTTTTTTTTCTTTCTTTTAATGTAAAGTTAAGATCTGAGATTTCCTCATGGAATAAGTAACAAATAATTTTCAGGTTGTTAGTTGCATGACAAACATTGAAGTTGGCAATGAACAGAGAATAAAACAAAAACCATACTCATTATCTTATTATAATCATGAGGTACTTCAGGGTCAGTAAAAAAGAAATTAACATGCTTAAAATTTGTACACTAATGTGATTTCCAAAAATGGCACTACTACCTTTTAGTCAAGTCTATATTACTCTATTATTTCATACCTTAACATTTTTTGGCAATAATTGCAAATATATGCTATTTGGTAGTGGAATATAAAACTATTGTAAGTTGTCTATAATTTCTCAGAATTTCTTTAAAATAATGCTAAGGTCATTTAAACAAGTACTAGTATTTTCTAACCAGATTCTTTCTTTTTTAAAAAATGTATTTATTTGTTTATTAGCTTTTCTTTTAACCCTGCATTTAGACACTAACATAAAAATGTTCAGTAATTTGAGGGACACTTACACAGTACTAACAGCATGGAGAGAGAAATTTCAGGAAAGGGACAGGTTCAGGTCTTTTAGTCCCTGCAAGAAAAGTAGGAACTTTGAGGTCTGCTTGAGATGCCTTGAATCTACAAAGAGCTGCTGTCCAGGAAGAAGGCACAATTATGATCATGTGAGGTGGGACACCAGACACCCATTCACCATTTCTGTCCCACAGAGAAACAAGTTGCCTTCTCAGTGCTAACACTTCCTTTTCATCCTACCATAAGATGAAATTGTTTTCCCCTGAGTTCCTAGATTCAATGAGTAGTTACTTACACTTCAGGATGTGATTGGGTTGACTTAGAGGAATACATTTCTCTTAGAGACTCCAATTTAAGATCTGGAATTTCCTTCTAGGAAACATGATTTCTTTAGTTATTCATTTACTTTCCTGTAAAAGACACTGTCCTAGGCACCTTGTGAGATACCAAGGGGGGGATTTCATAGAAATCTCACAGTCTATTAGAAAAACTCCAGGTTGTCTAAGTTCTAGGGAGGATAAGCAGCACCTATAGGTTGCAAAAGGGCCCATCTGTTGCATGAATGATTTGTTCCAGTGGTTGCATACAGATTGCTACCAAAATGTCCTTCTTTCCTAAAATGTCTTCAGGGCCCCTTTAGGTCCTGCAAATCTCTTGGACATTCCCATACTACACCTGAATGTCCCAGGAATTATTCTGCTGCTTTCTGGCCAAGCTGAGGTTTAGAATATTTGTGATATTCAAGTCCTTATTTGCTCAGATACATCCTGTGGACAACATCTCTGGGACCTGAAAGTCTCCCTGGAGCTCTGTCCCATAGGCACCAGGCAACTGCTTATTCCTTTCCATCCCCAATCTCCCAGAATTCCACACTGAAAAAAGTGGAGAAACACTCTGATGTCTCCGGCTGAGCTCCTGTTCTTCTTTACTTCTCCCTCCATCCAGTCTGGGAGAATTTTTTTGTTAGTTTCTTTCTCTCTTTGATCTAATTTTTTAAATCTAGAAATTCAGATTTCTGAAACACATAGAATTTTTTTTTCCCTGTTCCTTCTCTGGGCCAGAGCTCAGGTCTGACTCTGTGCTTAAATGAGGCGAGGAAAGGAAAGAAGCAATGAAGCCCAAGGAGAAAATGGGGGCTAATATTTGAGAAAGTTTTCCACAACGATAGTACAAGAAGACCATGAACACTAAATTCAGTATTACCGGTACGAATTGTAGTGGTTTACAAAGTATTCAGAAAAGGGAGAAATTAATTTTTCTGTAGAGACAGAGTAGGTTCCATGGAGAAGGGTGAATCCGACCTGGACTTGGATGGGGGGTTATGTTTTGGTCAGATAAGAAGTCAGAATTTTATGTTCTCCATATATACTTATATATATGGAGAGAATAATATTTTCAAGGCTGAAGTATAGAAAGGTGAAACTAGAGACTATTGACTAGGAAGGACAGAAAGATTTTGGAGAGCCCTGAATTCCAGATAAGGAAATTGGTCATTAACAGGTGAAATAATATTTTTTCACATGAGTTGCATTAATATATAGAGATACATACACACATACATACTTCCATGGTCAAATTAATTTTAAAAATTTATGAACTCTTACAAATGTTTTTTAAGAGCCAGAATATACAGAACTTTTTGTTGGATGTAGAGACTTCAGCAGCAAGTGAGGGCTATGTGTCCTGCTCTAGTGTAGAGGCAGCTATTTTTATTGGACCAGAGTTCAATCCAAACCAATGGCTTCCTGTAGTTTTTTTTTTTTTTTTTTTTTAACAAGGCATTTCCAGTCATGAATGCTATGAGAAAGTTCAAGGGGATGTGTGGAAAGTTTGTAGTCAGGGGACACAATCTGGTCTTGGTCTTCACTTCGGGTTAGTGGGAAGGGAATTTTCAACTGAGACCTGAAGGACATGTTGGACTTGGCCAGGTGAAGAGATGGAAGAAGACAGTGCCAAGCAGGGTGAATGGCATACGCTGTCAAAAGACAGAAATACAACAAATTAAGTTTAAAGATCTTAATTAGTTTTTATTTGCAAATTTAGAGTCAGACAACTCCACAGTTCATAAAACAGAAAGAATTTTCCAGTGAACCAAGCAGAAGAGGTTGGTTTATAGAGAGAAAAGGATTGAGGAAAGAAAAAACACAGAATAAAAAGTAGATTGGATGTTTCAAAGTTACTTTCTTTTCTTATAAAGTTTAAAGCAAAGGGTCCTTCCTTATCAAGGCAGCTAAAACTGGCCTGTTGGATGATTTGGCTATGTGTTAGTTCACTTTTTGTTGCTGTGACCAAAATACCTGACAAGAACAACTCAGAGGAGGAAAGATTTATTTTGGCTCATGGTTCCAGAGTCTTTAGTCCATGACTGACTGACTCCAAAGTGGAAACATCTAGAAGAAGGACTGGTGGAGGAAAGCTGCTCAGCTAAAGGCTGCCAGGAGGCAAAGGGGGCAGAGCAGAACAGGCCAGGGACAAAATACAGTGCCCCAGGGCATTCTCCCAGTGACTTACTTTCTTCAATCATGCCCTACCTGCCTACAGTTGCCACCCCACAATCCTGGTAGCCCATTCAGCTATCAATGAATTAATCCACTGATCCGGATTAATTCATGATCTGATCATTTCCGATAGCCTCGCCTCTGAATATGGCTACACTGGGGACAAAGCCTTCAACACATGAGCTTTGGGGGGACATTCCAGATACAAACTGTAACAGCTATTATTCCTTTTTCCTGATTTCTCAGAATATCAGAGAAAGAGCTTAGTTTTGACTTGGTGATGTGGAACTTCAGCATGACTGGCTCCATTTTGGTTTGGTGTGTGGACCCAGTGCAGGAACTGAGTCCAAACCAATGACCTCCTGTAAGTTTTATTTAACAATGAAAAGGCAAGGAGGGATGGTATAGAATATTGGAAGAATTTAAAAAGAGTTTTTGTGTGACTGAAGTGTATTATCAAGAATTTTAGGCCAGAGAAAAATCTGGGGTTAGCCAAGGTTGTAGACCTTCCTGGGTCTCAGTTCCTCCACCCAGTGGGTCAGGCTCATGTTTTCCTTAGACACCCAACTGAGGGGAAGAGAGCGTGCAGTGATCAGAGCTGAGGCCACAGAATAAATCTGCCTAAGCTTCTGTGGCCCTGGTAAGTTATCAAGCCACTTCTCTGATTCTCAGTTTACTCATCTATATGCTCATTGTTGCTAGGATAGAATGATATAAAGAATCCAAAGTTGAAGCAGAGAGTGGCAGTGACACAGACTGTTCAAATACTGTCTCTAAAACTAAAACTTAGTACAGAAAAAATTGGTTAATCAAGAGCCTTGCCTCCTTGGTGCTACAAGGTCTGACAATACACCTATTCCATGATCCTTGCCTGATTTCAACCCTATAAGCTCTTTCTTTTTCAATATGAGGAAGAGAGGTGAACTCAGTGGGTAAAGACCAGGGGGCAAGGGTATGTTTGCTCAAAAGGGCCTAACTGCTAAGACATCTTAAGCAAAACCCTGCACAAACAACACTGACCAGACTGTGACCTAAGATAAGCACAAGAAACAGAACTTGGAATTGTCACAAGACCCTGAGTCCCTGGGAAAACAAGATCCAGGCTTTACTTAGGTGGTTGTGGGGAAGAACATGTGCAGATGGAAAAATGAGTTGTGTAAGATAAACAACTGTCAATCAAATGGAGTAGGTGGAGACTGTGGGAGCTTTCCCTTACATCCAGATCAAGCTGAGCTCACCAAGAGAGCAGGGGTGGATCTCTTCTTCTCCAGACTTCTCCAGTCTGAGAGTGTACTTTCTCTTTCCTAACAAAAGCTCAGTTTCATGCTACTTAAATTCATATTTCTTGTCTGAATTCTTCCCAGTGAAGACCTAAGAACCCAGGATAGGACAGCTTCCCCCTCAGAATACCTATTGGTTATGCAGTCTCTGTTCTTAGTAGCCCTGAGTAGTAAAGTCAGGGGAGGTTGGTGTTATGGTTTGGAACTCAAATGTCCCCCAAAGGTATAAATGCTAAAATCTTGGTCACCAGCTCATGGCAATATTGGGAGGTTGTGGAACTTTTAAGAGGTAGGATTAGTAGAAGGAGCTTAGTCATTGGGGATGTGCCCCTTGAAGGGATATTGGGATTTAGGCTCTTTTCCCTCTTGTTTTTGCTTCCCAGTTGCCATGAGATGAGCAGCTTTGCTCCATCACGTGCTCCCACCATGATGTACTGCCTCACCACAGGCCCAAAGCAATGGTGCCAAATGACCATGAACTAAAACCTCTGAAACTGTGAGCCAAAATAAATCTTTTTATTTTTCTTTCTTTCTTCCTTCCTTCCTTCCTTTCTTTTTTTTTTTTTTTTTTTTTTTTTTTTTTTTTGAGGTAATTATCTCAGGTATTTTGTACCAACAACAAAAGCTGACTAACATACCTGGCATGAGCAGATTTGTTGGCACCCCATAAACAAGGCTCAGAGCTGTGAGTCCAGGGCAGTTCGGCATGTGTATTAGTTTCCTAGGGCTGCTATAAAAAATTCCAGAAGTTAGGTGGCTTAGAACAGTGGAAACATCTTGTCCCACAGTTCTGGAGGCTAAAAGGCTGAGGTCTCAAGGTATTAGCAGAACCATTCTCCCTCTGAAGACTCTAGGGATGGTTATTTCTTTGCTGGTGGCCTCAGGTATTCTTTGTGTTAGAGATGGTCATTTCCCCCCACGTCGCTTCACTTTATCTTCCCTCCATGTGTCTGTCTTTGTCCAAATTTCCCTTTTTTATGAAGACATCAGTCATGTTGGATTAGGGCCCAACCTAATGACTTCATCTTACCTTGACTGCATCCTGACTTGACTACCTCCAAATAAGGCCACATTCTGAGGTGCTCAGGGTTAGAATTTCAACATATCTTTCTTGAGGGGAGAAATGCAATCCTCAAGACAAAGTCCAGATTACAGAAGCAGATGTAAGAGACTATGTAGAGGAAATATGAACTTGAAAGGAAACATGTTAAGGGGTACACAGCCACTCTGGGAATTCAAACCAAGTTTACCTAATTCTCCCAGGGTCAGGGAAGCTTTCATATGAGATCTGGGCTGCAGAAGAACAGGAAGAGGCAAGGACACTGCCTCCTGGAAGGGAACACTCTCTTTGATGGAATTTAGGAAACTTCACCCTGTGGGGTGAACTCAGGGTCCACAGGAAGCCTATCTCACTAAGCAATTTCAAAGTAATTGTAATATTGATATTAAGGGACCTTTCCAGCTGCCACTAGGAAACATTAACCTAAAATATAATCTTACATCATATTACAATGACATCATTGAAGTACAGAATAGAGAAGGGGACAGAGTTGATATATTGGTACTTACACAAATAGAATCTTGAAAACAGAGAGTTGGAATATAATTGGTTTTTCTTTAATATAATCAAAGGTAGGGGGTAGTGATTCTACCTCTAGATTCTAGATTCTAGTTTGGTTTCTTAAGTATCCTTGTTTAGGTGTGCATTCCTTAACTCTGCTGAACCCAGTGACTCTGGATTAGCTGCTGATCTCTCCCTATGAGGTTCAGTTCTGGTCACTTGCCAAAGCAATTCTACCTTGAGGTATGACTCTCTTCAACAGCTCCAGGTTCCCCTCAAACCATTGAAGCATTATTATTTAACTTCTTTTAATATAATATTAACTGAATTTTATTTATCCTTAATATAATATCCAAACTCTACCTCTCTGCAAAAATCTGTGCTGACCACTGAGTTGCTCTGATTTGTAGTTTGCTCATCTGTGGTACTTTCACCTTAATCATAGGGTCTTGTCTTCAGTTTTTGAATTTATGTTCATGCATACTCACTGTTCATTCCTCTGGGATCTTCCCTTGACTTGAGAATGGAGATTGTCATCTTCTAATATTTGCTTGGTGGGTTGGCCCAGTTTAGGAATCAGCAAAGTTTTTTCTTTGAAGAGCAAGGTGGAGAATGTGTAAAACAACAAGCATCACTATGTACTAATAAATCTTTATTTATAAAAATAGGCAACAGATTAGATTTGGTCCCAGGGCCATAATTTGCTGAAACCCCAGTCTAAATCATAACTTGTCTCTTTACTGCCTCGTTTTCCACTCTTGTACTTGTACTTCCTTCACTTCTATCCTCTTCCCTTATATTGCTGAAAGTAAAGCACCATGCTTTAATAGAAAAATTCCAAGAGGAAACACTAATCACCACTGGATATGAGAATAAAAATTGGTCTGTATGTCTCAGCAACAGCTCAAAGTTTGAACATCCATGGGGGCTTCTTGAAGGAAAATTAGGGAGATTAGAATCCCAGATGGTTCATATTTTATTGGGTGCAATTAGGCAGTTTCTGCTATTTCCTTTTTAAGATATAGGACCTGCCTTTACACTCTGATACAATGTGGGTCTTAGTCATCATGAGTTGCTTTTTCAAATGCTATTCCTTC
Organism: Sciurus carolinensis; assembly: GCF_902686445.1. Lineage (NCBI taxonomy): Eukaryota > Metazoa > Chordata > Mammalia > Rodentia > Sciuridae > Sciurus > Sciurus carolinensis. Next base: position 19,969,987 of record NC_062222.1, on the reverse strand, counting down.
TTTATTCGGTGCTTAAGGACCCTAGCTTTTGTATGGTAGCAGGAAACGCTGAGAAGATGCCCCCCTCCTAAGTGGAGGGAATGAAATTTGCCTGGAATTCACACTGGATTATGTTTGGGCCCCAGTTCTGGGAAACAGTTTCTGGGGGAAATCTCCTTGGAACTTCTAGGAAAGAGCTTTTCTCCACCATGAGAAAGAGACTTAAGGAGAAACCCTGTCCCCTCTCTCCTTGCTATTTATTGTCACTATATGAGAACAATATTCATGCACTTTCTGTACTCATCCCCATCTTGGAACCCTGAGGGAAGATGTGATCAACACTCTAATAGAAGGAGAGAAAGGAAAGAGCATTTGATCCTCTCATAGGTGTGTAATAGATGCCCCATATTAACATAAAATTGGAAAAACTCCAAATTCTGAAACATACCTGGCTTCAAGTATTTTGGATAACGGATCCTGTACTGTATCATAATTCTTATCCTGCACTGGATGATAGAATCTCATTTCTAGGGTAAATAGTCTCCTCATGTTCCAGGAAAGCAATTTTCCAGATACTAACAAGGAGTCTTCCTCTATCCAGTTCCTCCCCAGAGTCTCTGCCTCACCAAATTCAAGGCTACAAATGAGAAGCGATGACAGGATCCCATGAGAATCTGGAGGTAGCTTCTCCTCTGGGACACATGCTTTTGTGAGGAACACCTCGTGCAGGGGTACAACTATCCTGAAGCCTCCTTCCCTCTTCAAGATACTGCGGTGAGGGCTAGGGATATAGCTCAGTGGCAGAGCATTTGCATAGCATGCATGAAGCCACAGTTTCCGTCCCCAACACACACACACACACACACACACACACACACACACACATGAAGATATTGTGGTGGAATGTGGTGAAGTAATGTGGGGACAGAGATCAGTTCTCTGTCTTGACCCTGTGCGCAATTGAAATACACAACAATAAAGGGGGATTTATCATTTCTTACTGGCACTTTTCATTTCATCCATTTTCCCCATTTTGTAATAAAAAAAATCAGTACATTTGCTTGGCTGATAAAATCTGTTTTAATAAGGCATATGTGCTTTGGGTGGCTTACAAGCAACCTTTAAGGGCAGTAAATTGCATCTTGGAAATGCAGGCTTTTTGGAAATGTGTCTGCCTCAGGACTCTGGGGGATTTAAATGCAGAGGGATTTGCAAGGTTTGCATTTTTCATTCATTAAGGCAGTGTTGCTGCCAAACTTCTCTTCCTGTTAGTCATACAGGGAGGAGAACTCAACACAACGGCCAGTCATAAATTACCATGTGGCTCAGAGCAGCCCAAGTGTAATACCAAGGGAAACGTGGATCTTGGCACAAGCCTTGTGAACAACTTGTGAGAACCCCAAATGTTTTGAAAAATCACGTTTACAGAGGAATGAAAGATTGAGTCTGTCTTTAAATTCATCAGGACAAGAATGATGCTTTTTTTTTTTTTTTTCCTCATTTAAACCAGTGTGAGAAACCCAGAGTTAACTGACTGTAAATATTCTATTTTTGTAGCATCTCTTTACTATAACGAAAGGGTACTTTATTCTTTTGATTTGTGGGTCTTAGTCTTTTTTTTTTTTTTTTTTTAATCCTTTTGAGAATTTGAAGAAAGCTCTCTGGACCTTCTGATCAGAAATTGCCCACAAATACAAACATAACCATGTGTATAATTTCTGGAGGTTTGTAGATTCTCCAAAGTATATCCATAATTGTAAGGTAAGAATCCCTGTACTTTATACTAAAAGCTCCTTGATGGTAACGATTATGTCTAATTGTTGCTCTAATTATATCTAATCTGCATAGCAACCCTCCTATGATCTTGCTGCATACTCTACCACCTATTTAGAAATTCTAGTTAATGTTTCCTGACATAATCTTTTGGTGATAAAGTTCCCTCTTCCTTCCCATCTTCTTCTTCTCTACCCACTGCCCCCTGCCCCCCTTTTCTTTGGTACCAGGAATTGAACCCAGGAGCACTTAACCACGAGTCGCATCCCCATCCCTTTTTATATTTTATATGAAGACAGAGTCTCCCTAAGTTGCTTAGAGTCTTGCTAAGTAGCTGAGACTGGTATTGAACTTGTGATCCTCCTACCTCAGCCTCCTGAGCCTCTGGGATTAAGGTGTGCACCACCACACCTGGCTCCTTCCTTCCTTCCTTCCTTCCTTCCTTCCTTCCTTCCTTCCTTCCTTCCACTCTTTCTCTATTTCTTTTGTGGTCCTGGGATTCTCTACTACTGAGTTACATTCCCAGTCCTTTTTATTTTTTGAGACAGGGTCTTACTAAGTTATACAGTCTGACCTCAGACTTGCAATACTTCTGCCTCATTCTCATTCTGAGTAGCTGACATTACAGGTATGTACCACCATGTCTAGCTCCTTTCTATTTTGATAGTGTTCTTTTAAAAAGTTTAAGATATTTATTTGCTCATAAATACAAGTAAGTTCTACAATGTATCATTATATACCCTTGATATAGGAAAAGAGAATAAAAAAAAAAAAAAAAAACAGTTTCTTCCTCTCTAGTTCCAGAATCACCCTGAACTGAATCTGTATTTAGATAAAATTGCACATGTAATTGCTGCTACCGGGAATTGCCCATTAGTTGTCTAACTTCTGATTCACATGGATTTTAAAACGTCCTCATCTTGGAAATGCAGAATGAATTTGATGAAATTAAGCTATGTGCTTGTATAAATGTACCACAGTGAATTCCACCTTTATGTGTACCAATGCAGTAGAGGTAAACCAGTAGAGCCGAAGAGAAATAGGGAGAGGGAAGAGGGGAGAGGAAGAGAGGGCATTGAGGACTGAAATGGAGAAAATGAAATTCCATGCAGGAATGATTATGTCAGAATGAACTCAACTAGTATGGGCAACTGTAATGCACCAATACAAGTCATCTTACATCTTCCCAGAGCTGTAGAGTAAAAGGTCCCTGCAGGCTGTGGCACAGAGCAAATCCAGGGAGCAACATTGACATACAAATGCAAGTAAGAGGGTCTGGACCTGAGTCTTCACCCAAGAAGGATAACTGCCATCACTGAGGCCCTCCTGTGCTAGGGACATGCATTACCTTCCCAGCATGAAGTAGGTGGATCATTGCCTCCAATTCTCACTTGAGGATACAGAAGGCCAAGAAAACTAAAGTGATGTGCTGACACTTAGTAAGTCACAGAGCTATAATTTGAACTCTGACTTTTCCAACTTTTAAACCCTGCACTTACCCATGATATTTACTCTCTTGGTCTTGGATTGCAGATTTGTCAAATAAAATAAGTTTAGAGCAATGAACAGAGAAGAGATTTATTCTTCTTTCTATTATTCCTGGGAAAACTTGCCAGGAGAGGTATCTGAGGAGCTCCCGGGAGTTGACACTGGCTAATGTTCCCGCTGAGGAGCACGGACAGCCCCTCTGAGCACAGCCTTTCCTATGAAGGGGAATTGAAGATAAGCAGCTGAGGCAAACATAGTGTGGCCCAGGACATACTGTAACGCGGGTGGGCGTGGTCTTGGGCTCCCCCCCATCCCCGGCTTCTCTTTCATCTTTCCCACCCAGAGTGCCACTGACATAGGGAACCCGGCTGTTTTCTCAATGATCTGTGAGGAAGTAACAGCAGCTTGCTGTTCTGGCTTTCACGGCCAGATGACAAAGGGAGAAAGTACTGAGGCTGGGAAACTTGGATGTGCGCACATGCCTGGTGGAGTTAGGGTATGCTGAGGAGGTACACGTACCAGCTAGCTCGAAAGAACCTCTTTGTCTTTTCTGGGATCCAGTTCATCCAGCAGGTGCCACTGGGAACTCCAGTTTGGAGAATTCATTCTCTTAGCCTGAGAGCACCAATCAGGGCATCTAGGCCTCTGGACTCTGATCCGCGAGCATCTTTTTCTTTTTGGTGCTGATGATTGAATCCTGGGCCTCGCACATGCTGAGTATGTACTTACTCCACCACTGAGCTAGCCCCAGCCTCTCCTTGAGTTTTCAACTGGCCTTTTCCTGGGAAAACCAACAGGTCGTAGGCAATGACAGAACCTGAATTATTTAGCAAAGTAACTGAAGAAGAAATAGGTTCTATTCAGCACTATACTTCCTAACTAGATCTTCAATAATGAAAATGGATTACTAAGATCACACTGGAGTTTATGCCCTAACGAATGGGACTACAAGAGCGTTACCTGGCTGGAGACATGGTTGGCAGGGTGCACCCTATGGTGGGAAAGGAAGAAGGAGGCTGCGTGGGAACATACTGTCTGGCAGCGTCCAGGACAAAAGCTCAGGAGCCAAGGACAAGCTTTCCTCCAACCTCACATCACCCCGGAGGAAGAGCCAAAGTCTCCTGGAAACTGCCCAGATGAACTTCTTGTCAGCAGTTCTGGGCACCCAGGAATATTGTCCTTCTGTGCACAGAAGTTTGAGTCCTGGCCTCCCATGAGTTGTGTAATGCAGAAAGAAACTTGCAATAGCAGTACTTGGACAAGGCTGGGTAATGGGGGAAACACCCCATGTAATACAAACTGCTAAATAACTTAGTAAAATTAAGATACCCCAAGGGTAATTGGGAAACATTTAAAAATTTAGCATAGAGAATTTTTCCTAATTGCTACCTAAACCCACATTTTGATTGAGGTTAAAAAAAAAAAAAAAAAAAAAGGCTATTCTACACCCCTACCCAGAAAGGATTTTGAACATCCAGAACATTAGACCCTGTTGTTGGAAGTCTCCAGCGGTGAAAAGAGTCACAACCTAATGATAATTTTTTGAGACTTGATATAAAGCCTTAAATACAGAGATTGACCTACAAGGCCCCCAAGCAAATCAGTATGGGAGTCAAACAAAAAGTCCTGATTATCTAATTTCTCATCTCCTATTACTATTTTTTTTTCTGCATGGTGAGCAATAGTCCGTGCTCACTCTCACCCCTCTGGTTGGTTTTCCCATCTCTGGGCAGGATCACAATTCACTGAAGGGAAAGCACAAGAACAAGACTTTGAGGATTATATTCAAAGCAGGACATGAAAAGTTTTGAAGATGGTGAGAGTTCAAAAATTACCTGTTCCTGGGTGTGGTGGCGCATTCCTGTCATCCCAGTGGCTCGGGAGGCTGAGACAAGAGGATCAAGAGTTCAAAGCCAGCCTCAGCAACAGCAAGGCACTAAGCAACTCAGTAAGACCCTATCTATAAATAAAATACAAAATAGGGCTGGGGATGTGACTCAGTGGACAAGTGCCCCTGAGTTCAATGCCTGGTACCCAACCCTCATGATAAAGAGCAGAGGGAGGGCTTTAAAAACTGTCACTTATTTTCCTCCTCTTCTTGTTATTCGTGTTTCACCTTCTTTCCATTTCTAACTGTTGTAGGAAGCAAGCTTGGCCCTTCACACCGGAAAGGGGTCCTCCATTCATTTTGCTTTGGGAAATGTAGCATTGAGTGTTTAAAGACACAGACAATTTTTTTCCTTAATGATAAGTAAAGTTCACGTTAATGTTTGTTTTGAAAATAAATATCAAGTTTAACATTGTGGTTTCTCAAAATTGCATTGGTATGTCTAGTTATGTGTATCCCAGTGCTAAAAAAGACAGGATCCATCAGCTGTTCAACAATCCTAAGCAATGTGTCATGTCTAAACAAAGAATGTTTAATGACATTAAAAATTACAACAACTTTATGATATATAATATTTAATGACATATTTTGAGGGAAACTACTCCATTCAGTCCTTCTAGAATTTGGGAAAGTCACATGAGTCCTTGAACTCTGTGGGTTTTCTTGGCATAATTCCATTTGTAGGCAGAAGATTATTCAGGGCAATATGAAATCTCTTTCATTCAGAAGAAACCACAGTAACAAGGCTCTCCAACTCAAAACCTGGCCATGTTAGCTCAGACATTGGTAAATTTTCGTACTGGAGACACCCAGTCCCTGACTGCCTGTGACCAATTGGCAAATGACAGGTGATTGAGAGAGTCAGGAGTAAGTGTAGACAAACCTCCCAGCTCATACGACTCGCCACATAGTGTTTGAAATTGGTTATAAGTTCTTTGAAAATATAGACATCGACTGGGAAAGTCTGAGACAGGATGAGTGCTAGTTCAAGGCTAATCTTGTTGCAGAAACAGACTGGTCGAGAAGCAGCCAGCAGCACTCAGAGGAGAACTCCAAACTTTATTATCTCCTGGGAAAACAAAAACTCCAAATTCTGGGCCCAGATGTACAGTTTCTCACAATATTTATGGGTTATTTGATGTCATCTTAGACCCATCCTTTCATTGGGGCTTTTTCCTCTTTTTTAAAAAATTCCTAACCTATGGGGCTGAAGGCCTCGTGCAGGTCTCTAACTAAACATGCTCACAGAAACAGATAAGAAGGAAGGGCTCTTTTCACAGCATCTGTTACATTTCAAGAGGGAGTAGTCAGACTCTTAGGGCGGTTATTGACAATCCAGAAGGTAGGGACCCATGGTTAACTAGGCTTCCGAAGAAAGGCTGAGGGAGGGAGGGCAACTGACCCCTTCCCCAGGCATTGGTTTCTTACCATAACATTTTCATAATTTCATTTCACAACCAGGTCTGGTTTTGTCATCACAGCCTCAGCAATTTAGTGAGGCCCTAAGTAATTTAGTGAAACACTATCTCAAACTAAAAGAAAAAAAAAAAAAAAAAGAAAGAAAGACTAGGGTCATGTTTCAGTGGTTAAGAATCCCTGGGTTCAATCCCCAGTACAAAAAAAAAAAAAAGATATCTCTTTGAATAGTTGAACCCATTTGTCATTTAAATGGTTCAAATTATGCAGATAAGATAACACTTTAATTTTCTCGCAAATTGGGCCCAGGTAAATGGAAGCCTTGGAAGTCTTGATAAAGGATTGGTGGTAAGAAGGGAAGGGTTAATTTTTCAAAAAAGGGTGTGTTTACCTCCAGTCCTCTAATGATGTGGACTTCTTGTACAGAGGAGAGGACACCAGTGCAACTAACTACGTGATCTTTGTGACATTGGACGGGGGGCCACATTAAGATTCTCAAAAACTCAGGAGCCGGGAGGCTCTAATAGCTGGACAATGTAAGTAGTGGGTGGAAGAAGAGGAATTGGAGAGGAGGCTGGGAGATTGGAAAGCTGCAAGTCACTCTCACCAGCTTCACAACGTTGCTCCAAGACCTGGTGCCGGGAATCACCCTTTGACACTGAGAAAACCTGCAAACTACTTTTTCCCCACTCAGTGTCTGAAGAGCTTAAAATAAATTGGCAAGTGTGGAGCTGATTTGAGTTTCCCTCTTCCTGTAATTAGAGAGATCTGGTGGAGAAGATGGTTGCTTTGGAGTGAAACAGGCTCTGTTCCCTATCCTGGTTCTGTCACTAATGTGCTACGCGATGTCGGACACGTGACTTAGCCTCCCTATAACAACCCTTTATTCCTCAGGTAGGGTTCATGCAAAAACTAAATAAAATGCTGTAGTTTTAATGAGCTCAGCAGAGTTCTTTCAATATGTACTGTATTTCCTTCCCAGAATGTCTCATTCCATTTTTGAATTCTGGAAGGACAGTGCAGAGCAGGACATCGGGGCCATTCTTGATGGGTCTCCTCAGCTGCAAGCCCACACCTCCAGGACTCTACAGCTGATTCATTTGCTCGGGGAACTGGGAGCAGAAGGAGAAATGGACTTTGATTTACTGCCAAGTAGAGCAGAGCCTTTCCAGAACTCTTCCAAACCCAAGGCGTTCCCCTGGAACCCTACCAGCCATGAGTGGATCAGGCCCGGTTTTCTGGGTCTGGCTTGCGTTGGACTTTCCAAAGAACTCTGCCAGCGTCCTGACAGACATGAGGTGCTGTTCTCTTTTTCCTCAAAACCATTTGTGTTAATCAGTCAAGGCATTTTGGAACAGGAATTCTTCACGTAACGGACATTTCCCACAAACATTCCAGCCTGTAACACATCTTTGAAGTGAAAAATATTTTGTGTTCCAACCCATAAAACGTTATAAGTTCAAACTGGAAGCAGTGACGGTTTGTATGTGTTCCCTTAATTGAATGTCATTCGAGGTGAAAAAAATCAATCGTTATCTCGGTAACCATCTAATGTATTATGAAATTAACTCCAGCCTTTCTAATCTGTATGGGGAAAAGCACTTTCAAAAACCATGCTCTAAAGAAAAAAAAAAAAAATTGGGAGTCACTGGGTGTCAATGTGTTTGTTAATTTTTTGCATGATTATCCAGGGTGATCAAAAATTTCTGTTACAATATTATTAAATCAATGCATCAAGTCCTTTATTTAATGGTAAATGGTTTTGTAAAGTGCACTTCATCTGGCAAAGCATGAGACTAAACCTCAGGTATGGCACATCTGAGCTTAATCCTACTCCTCCACAACAAGGAAGATGAATAACTGGGTCATCAAGATAGATATGAGAGCGTCTTGGGAAGGAGCAGGAGGTCAACTTCTTTTTTTTTTTTTTTTTTTCCTACTGCTTGGAATGTACTTTGGAGGGGAGCAGAACTTATTTTTCTTTTCAGAGTATTCTCTCAGTTTTTTTCGTTTTGTTCCCCCATGGCTGGTACAGGAAGAAAGTCTCAAGTTAGCCTGTCATTGGAAGAGGCCCCTGGACCTTTGCAAGCCATAGGAAGTCCTAAGAAAGAGTCTGGTGAAAGGAGGTGTTGGTCAGTTGTGCTTGTCCTGTGCAGAAGTGCTCTTTCTTGGAACTTCTTTCTGCTTCTGAAGAGGGAGGACCTGGGGCCAAGTTTTGGGTGTGGGTCTATAACAGGGATTTTCAAAGTGCATTAAGAATGCATTTGTAAGAATGCAAATTCTCAGGCTCCACCCTGGAATCAAATGCTTTGTGGTTGGGGCCCAGCAGTCCAAACTTTAACAAATCTTCAAGGTGACTCAACTGGAGTGCCTAGGTACTACAGTTGGGTTGGTCTTTGGTGCTGAGGTCATTTTCTGTTTCTCCTGGGTATCCAATGCCTTCCTGTTACTATTGCTATACTGAGAACTATTTCGAGTGTCTCTCAGAACTTTTTCCCCCAAGTTAATTAATTATTGTGCTGTTTATCCTAGCTTTTAAGTAGTTCTGGTTAGCTGAGTGGAAGAGTGAAAGTTTTGAATGCTCAGTATAGTAGTGAAGGTTTCTGAGCACTGGATCCATTCATATTTCTGTCTTGTGACTCCAAATCTATTACTTTTAGGGGCTGAGGAGCTTCAGATGAACTTACCAACTGCTCTTTGTTATGGATGTTACTGCAGGAGGAAGATTGCAGTCTTGTGAGTGAGATAGACCTGGGCTTGAATCCAGGTTCTAGCACTTACTAGGCCAGGGGCCTTGAGCAAGTTGCTTAGCTTAAATCTTCATAACTTGATAAAAGAATAATATGCTACACTCTCTAAATTAAAACTAATGAAATCAAAGCTTAATGATAACCTTTATTAATTTGTTTTTGTTGTTGTTGTTGTTGTTGTTTTTAAAAGTTTTTTTAGGTCATTATAGTTACACTTAGTAGTGGGGTTCATTTTGACATATTTATAAATGCATTTACCATAGCTTTCTCATAAGTTTCATCATTGATATTAATAAAGGGATAGAGCCAAACTTGGATCCAAAGTGAAATGTCTTTTCTGTTTGATTTGGAATGAATCATAAAACTTGATGTTGTTTTCCCACTACAGTTTTGGCTCTGCAATGTCATGTTGCCTGAGCTAATATTAATATTATTCTTTGATCAATGGGCACATGCATTGACAGGGGCCCGAAAGATGCTGGACGTGAAGAAAAGGTAAAACAAATTGCAACATTGTCCATAGGGAGGGGACGCTGTGTAAGCCAGGATGATCGAACTAAATGTTTTAGCTGTTTTGAATCCTGCTTTTCGAGGGGAGAGTTTTCCCTTCCTTTTGCTCCGCTCTTTGTTTTACTGGGAAGGGAGTGTCTTTCGGAAGGTGAGCAAGGTTGAAGAGCTTCATTCTGGCACCTGCTAGCTGTATGGCTTGGAGCAAGTTGCCTAACCTCTGAGACTCATTTTCATCATCTATAAAAATCAGCTTATGCCCAGCTTTTGGCCGAGTTGTAAGGTTAGAGATTCAGATAACCTCAATTAACTACCTTAAAGGAGAAGCAATAGATAATCTAAAGAACATGAATTTCTCTTTGACTTTGGAGGTTACAATGGTTCCTTTTTTTTTTAACCCCCTACAGATTCATCTTTCTAATTCTTTACTTAGGCCAAGACAAAAATCCCCCTGTATGGTGGGAATTATTCCCTTGGATTGGGGGGACACACTTATGTGGCAGGATTTTTCCAAGGGGATGTGCAAACCTTTTGCAGATGATTAACAGTTGACTGAAATGCTAGTCAATGCCCAGATGCATGATGGGCAGAAAATGTAGAGCAGGCTGGGTGGGAGGTGAGCTTGTGCTCAGGGAACAGGGCAGGTCAGGGGCCAGAGAGGACACCTCCCAGGTTGAAGTGGCCAGCCCTCACAAAGGCACACAAATGGCCACTCCAGAGATAGCTTGGGAAAAATAAAAGGTCCATTGCACCTATATGTTCTCATCTGCAAAACGGTGATAATAGCATATACTTTATATTACTGTCCTAAGAATCAGATAAGATAGCAGAATACAACCAGCCCAGAATAGCATACTTGATGAAGAGGTCCCTTAAAATCTTAATTAACCTCGAATTCTTGTCGTGACTCCCTGTCTCCATCTTCTTTCCCAGAAAAGCAACATTTACAATCTGTGAAATATAAATATGGATTATTTCCATCTGATATGTTGTTATCACCACCACACAGAAAATGTCTTCATTTCTTGAGAAGAGTTAGCTCATTCTTTCTCTTCATACATGGAGGGTTGCTGTATGTAGCCTGAGGGTTTCTTTCTTCTTGAGAGAGGTGCCACTTGGTTCTGAGCTCAAACGTGAACTCAGAGAGGCTCATGAGGTTTTTCAGGTTGTCATTCTGCTTAAGTGTTGAATCTGCCCGTGCAAAGAAAGGGAAGGATCTCTGTAAACATCATCATACCTGTTTGTTTTATTTTATTTTTTTGTCTCGAATTCTAAGTTAATTGCCTCATTTTCTTCAGAATCCTACTGAGGATAACATACAATTATTTTTCTTGTGATACTGGGGTGCTTTGCCACTGAGCTACATCCCCAGCCCCCTTTTTAAAAAAATTTTTATTAGTTGTTGATGACTATTTATTTATTTTTTTATTTATATGCAGTGCTGAGAATCAAACCCAGTGCCTCACCACTGAGCCACAACCCCAGCTCCCTCCCACCCCTTTTTCATTTTTATTTTGAGACTAGGTCTGGATAAGTTACCCAGGCTTGCTTTTTACCTGCAATCCTCCTGTCCCAGCCTCCCCAGTCTCTGGGATTACAGGCATGCACCAACATGCCTGGGTCAGACAGTAACTTGAATTTGTTCTATTTCTTGTTTTTTTTTTTTTTTTTAATACAGTAAATCAATAATATTTTTCTTGATGGTTGTTTTTATCAGTTCCTATATTTCAACAGCTACCAAGTTAACTTTTTGGTTCTTTTATGTAAGGTAGGAACTTTGGTGAAATGGTGGCATGGTGAAGTGGAAATTATATAATCTTTTGAGTTCAGTTGGCTCAATAGAGTCTGTTGAATGCTAGCTGTGCAACTTCAGACAAATCACTTACATTGGTTAAAGGTAGTACATTAAATGACTTTGCAGAAAGGGAGTATTCAATAACTATAGCTGTAATTGATTTATAACACTAGAAACTTATAACATTTGTCTGAAGAGTCAACAAAAGTTATGCTCTTCATAATTCTTCTTTGAGGTACTGTTGGTCTCTTTCTGTGGACAAGGAAAGGAGACTCAGGGAAGTCAGATAACATGCTGAAAGATACGCAGCTAAAAAATGGAAGAACCAGGTTTCAGCCTTAATTTTTTGACCCTTAATTTAAGGCACCTTCGATTAGATACCACCTTCCTCCTCATGATGGAAACCTAATTTGCAGTATTGTGGAGCCCAAAATTGAAAATGCCAAAAAAAGAAAAATGCTTTGCCTTTTCCCCACTGATCATCTTCTGTGCCATGGTATAATTATTTATGCATATGTATTAATTTTTCTGTTCACCTATGCAAAAAAAAAAATAGAAAAGAATTTTTTTTTACACCTGTCTCTATTCCCAAAATGCTTGAGGCGGCTCATTGCTCAAGTTAATCTGTACGTGCCTTCAGTGACTCATTTGGAGGGATCAACAAGTTCACATGCTGATGTGAATTTAGAAGAAGGAGGGGACAGGCATTTTATAATTTATGGAGAGACAAGCACTAACATATCAAAAATTTGTATGCAAACAAAATGTCCTGTTTAAATAAATCAATTAACAAAATGTAGATGTTGCAACCATTTCCAAGAAATGCTCTGCAAAATAATTAATGTCGTCCAAGGACTTACCAGATAAAAAAAGATTCTGCAAGTGTTCTTCTGTTTGGTCGTCATCCCGTAGGCTCCATGTCACACCACATTCTTTCCCACCAAGCTGCTCTGCACTTAATAAAGGCGGTGGTGGGTGTCTGTAATCCCAGGTCCTCAGGAAACTGAGGCAGGAGAATCACAAGCTTAACGCCATCTTGGGGAACTTAATGAGACCCTGTCTCAAAATAAAATAAAAAGGACTGGGTATGGAGCTCTGTGGCATAGAGCCTGCCTCGCATGCAAAAGACCTGGTTTAATTCCTAGTCCCTTTAAAAAGAAAAATCTTTGAAAAGGCCTTAAGTTATAAATGATTCTGCATAAATAATTACAGAATGACTTCTGGTTCGTTTCATACTATACAGACTTGCCCCCTTTAAGAGACAAGTTAGGCTCAGGATTCAATTAGTGATCCTCAGGAGAATAACACAAATCAGATAGACTCAACACAGCCGACTGTTCAGTGCCGGTGTGTGGGAAAGTTTAGACTGACCACTAAGTCCTAGTGGATGTGCTTTCAGAGCTAACTAACTTCTGGACTAATCCAGGGACCCAGGGGTGGTCTGAGAGATGAATTTCCACAAAGATAAGGAGTAGCAGTGACATGGGTCTCCTGCTTGGAACTCAGGAGGTCATCATTTTCTTCTTCCAGTATTTCAACTGCTTTTAGGCTGGGTGCTATTGTAGAAGTCTCTTCACTGTTTGAGCCCAGCTATATTCATGTAGAGCAGTGTTGATCAACTGGGGGTTATTTTATAGTATTTCTCAGCAGGGAGGTATTTTTACCCTTCAAAGGATAGTTGGCAATATTTGGAGACACTTTTTTTTATCAAGGCCCCCAGTTTATTTAGTTTAAAGCAATTATTAAGTACAGTGCTGCTTGGTGGGCAGGATGCAGAGGGACATGGAACTCACTGGCTGACAACCAAACAGATGGACACTTTCAGATTTTGTCCTCTGGTAAGTCCTTGGACTACATTAAATTTTTTGCAGAGCATTTCTTAGAAATAGTTGCAACATGAACACTTTGTTCATTGATTTATTTAAACAGAACATTTCATTTGTGTGCAACTCTCTTGATATGTCAGTGTTTGTTATAAAATATATTATAAATTATAAAATAATGTCTGTTCCCTCTCTCTTCTTTTTTTGTCTATGCTGGCATCTAGTGGGTAGAAGTCAGGGATGCTGCCAAATATCCTACATTACACAGGATGGTCCTTATGACCAAAAAAAAAAAAAAAAAAAAAAAAAAAAATATCCAGTTCAGCTGGGCACAGTGGCACACACCTATAATCTCAGCAACTCCAGAGACTGAGGTAGAAGGATCACAAGTTTGAGGCCATCTTGGACAACCTGTCTCAAAATAAAGGAAATAAAATTTTTCAAATGGGGCTGAAGCAGTGGTAGCTCAGTGGTAGAGCACCTCTGGAGTCAACCCCCAGTTTAAAAAATAATTTATCCAGTTCAAAATGTGAATGTTGCTGAGGATGAGAAACCCTGACTTAAAGAGACAATGGTACTATCCTGAACCAACTCCCTCCAATGGAATGTTAGACAATATTACTTTTGCAGAATACTTTGAAATATTTGGATAAAAGTTACTGTATAGCCTTAAAAAAAAAGAAAAGAAAAAAAAAAAAAAAAAAAAGAACAAAAATCATGTTGCGACAAGTCGCCAGGTCCCAGTGAAGTTTGCTGGCAGTGTCTGACTCAGCTTCTTCCCGTATTTTAAAAGGTTATCATTCCTTTTGTTGGGGTTTGTCTTCTTTTAAAAGCTTAAGGTATCTTTTCCTCTTAAAGTTGTTTGAATTTTAAAGGTTTGATCCTATACCTTCTAGTTAGTTGTCTAAGTCAATTCTGGAATATTATTAAGAACCTCAGAAATTTTCAGACTAGTCTTGGTTCTGGACTGAAGGGTACTTATTTTCTTTCAGAGGCCAGGGAACCAGCTAAGGCTTTCACGACCTGCCCATTGATGGCTGATTTGACAGCTCACTCCCATGTGAAAAAGAGTTAAGTTAGTAAGAGCAGCCAGGGTTTTTCTCGACTCTTCTGTTCCTTTTGCTACAGGAAAATTCTCTTCAGTAGCCCCTTGGGATCACATAGAGAATGACAAAGAAGGGAAAAAACAATTTCCAAAGTAGACACTCTCAAGAATCATATTTATTTTTTCTGGAACCATCTAGGAAAAAAAAAAAAAAAAAACCAAAAACAAAACAACCACACAGACTAGACAGTTTTAAACCAAGCCTGCTACTGATTTAAGTCATTTCCTTTCAGCCGACTTGTCCAAATTCAAGTGCATCGTATCAAGTGGGTCTGAAAACCAGATTGGTGCAAGATGTAGTTTAGGAATTACTTAGGTGGATACTCAAAAATATTAAATGTGTTGGAAATCTGAGAGGCCAGGAAAATGGAGAAAGAGAGCTTATTTTCATGGAACGTGAGTTGTGTACTTAGGCTTCTGGGAATATTTTCCCTATGAAAAATGATTTGACTAAAGGCTGAAGACTAGGAAAGAAAAACAAAACCATTGAAGATCAGACATAGACATAGAATTGCTACCTATGAAAATTTATTCTAGCATAGAAACCTCTACCTCATTATCTATGGAAGAGCATTCTTCCAGTCTGCTAATAATGCTTTACATTAATTCAACAGATTCCTTACCAGGTGGTAAAAGTCATAAAAACATGGCATGTTAGAGGGCACCACTGGAAGTATATCCAAGGAGCTGCTCTAAAGAGTCAGGAAGCAAGAGCTCCAGAAACAGGTTACCCACAGGCATTGCTCTCAGTCTTAACTTTGATGTTTCTGGGACAGACATTTCTCTAGAGTTTTCATCCTTTCACCATTTGAAGGGGATTATGGGAAGGCAGTTGGCTCATGGTGACGACATTAGCATTATGCATAATGCTTGGGGGGTAGGCCTAGGATGCTGGGAACTGACTGTTGGATTCCCAGAACATTTTACATAATGATGGCTGGGTTGCCAGGTCAGCAGAGTGACTGTCAAAGAAAATGCAGGAAGCAGAAATTCATTGGAAGTAGATGCTAAGAAACTAGATATTTAAACAGCATTTTGCAATTGTGTCTTTATTTTGTTCGCAGTGTGGTGTGGTTCTGTTTACTTTACCATAATTTGTTTATTCTTTATTCATAAAAGCATATAACTTGAAAAGTATTCATTTGCTGCTTCTTAAGTGCTACTCTCTCTTGGCTTCTTATGGTTGCTATAATCAGTCATGGCAGAAATCCATGACTTATCAACAAACCAGCAATCACATCTAAGTTTTCGTTTAGATTTTTCTTTGCCATGTTGTTAAATGTAAGGGTGGAACTAAGCTAAAGAAGAACATCGCATGTTCTCGTTGCTGGAACAGTAAGATAGGAAAGAGATTTCTCATGCAGATTTGAGGTAAAAGCAGGGAGGTTTAACTTTTGTAGGAGAACAAAGAGATGTTTTTGAGTATTAACTGTACCTAGAGTAGGGGAAAGTGCCTGCTAAACGTGGGTTGATTTTTTTAATGATATTTTAAAAATTACTACCATCAAATTAGGAAGCAAGGTGGTAAAGAGCAGAAAATGGCAGACTTTAAAGGCTCAAGTAGTGTTTCCAGGCTGGCGGGCCTTTTGATCCCTGTAGCAACTACTCAATCCTCATGTAGTATGAAAGCAGCCAGAGATTGCACCAATGTGTTGTGTTCCAATAAAACTTTATTTATGGACACTAAATTTGAAGGTCATGGAAGTTTCACATGTCACAAAATAGAATTCTTCTTTTTATTGACCATTTAAATAATGTAAACCCATTCTTAGTTTGCAGATCATGGGGTGTCATGGTAGATTTGGCATGTGAGCTACAGTTTGCTGTCCCTTGGTATAGAGGAAATCACAATGATTTTGAAATCATTACAGACTTGTGTTCAAAATTGTGGCCTCACCCAGATTTTGGCTGGGGGCAAATTGCTTTGCCAAGCTTCAGTTCACATGCATGGAAAATGAGGATCCTAAAATCTCCCATTCACAGTTATTATGGGGATTAAAAAGATACTGTAAGTGAAGTGACTAGTTCTATGTTTATTCTCCCTTAAAAAATGGTAACAAGATAGAGTTCATAGATCCAGACATAAAATGAACCCAGATCTGTATATCCTTTCCCATGTGAACAGATCAATTAACACTCAAAACATGTTTTTCCTGAAACTTCTTATATTGCTCCAGGGAGAAGCTTGTCAGGTTCAAATTGCAATTTATACCTGGGAGTTGCTGTGTTCCTGGCTGGCCCTTCTCATCAGAGCTGGCAGGACAAGAAAGAATCTTCCGTTTCATTTCAGGGCTTTATATCTGGGACAGAGCAAGAGACCATCATAAGAACTCTGTCTCTGTGGCTTTGGCTAGATAATGTAAATGAGCACCCAGAAAAAAACTTTGTTCTGAAAAAGTCTCCACATCTAACTCTTCAAGGTACAAGCAGTTCTCTAACCCCATAATTTGCGAACATAGCCTTCCAAGGGTGTGTCCAGCATCAAAATCTTGCTCACTTGAACCCAGATGCTTAGTTGAACTTCTCCTTTAAAAGTAGTACCTTTGTTTCTCTATCACATATTTTGATCATACCAGAATTAATTTTTATGTATGCTGAGGATCTAACCCAGGGGTGCTTTACCATTGAATTACTTCCCCAGCCTTTTCACTTTTTATTTTGAGACACGGTCTCACTAAGTTTCTTAGGGTCTTGGTAAGTTGCTGAGGCTGGCCTTGAACCTTCAATCCTCCTGTCTCAGCCTCCTGGGTTGCTGAGATTGCAGGCATATGCCACTGTACTTGGCACCAAATCAAAGTGTGAAGATAAGTTTGACCCATGGACCAGGACTAGGGTAAGGTCAGTGAGGCATTCACACTGAGTGCAAAATTTAAGGGATGACAAACAAATGAACAACTCAGTAATCAAAATAAATGAAATAATTGAATACTTTTAAATCAAAGTTAATGCAAGAAAATACAAAATTACCAAAATTTCAAAGTTTTAAGTCAAGAGAGGATCAATAACAGTGCTGGCCAAGCCATACTGGATCCAAGGCAAATGGAAAATTCAGCAATACTGATCCAATGGATCTTATTTAGACTCCTTCCTAACTATTTCTCCCTTGGGGGCTGCACCTAAAATTATTGCTGTAATTAAAAACATTGACTTACTCAGCGATTTAGTGAGACCCTGTCTCAAAATAAAACATTTTTTAAAAAGGGGTCGGGAGGAGGCTTAGCGGTAAAGCACCCCTGGGTTCAAACCCTAGTACAAACAAAAATAAAAACAAACGAACAAAAAATTATTGACTTAGAAACCCAGCTGGTTCTGTCTCATTCTTCCCCTCTCTTTACTTACTCTTTCTTTCTACATTCTCTTCTTTGACTGTTCTGCTCTCTTCTCTTTCTTCTGATACTTCCTCACATTTCTTTCTGCTACTGACAGCTTTGACCCATTTACTCTTCTTCAAATTTTGCAAGAAAAATGATCAAAGAGCTCTTTTATTTACAGTAACCCAGTGGTTTTCTGTAAGTCAATGCAAACTCTGAGATCTCTTGCTGACGGTGGTTTATGTCCTCTTGGCTTGAAGCCCACACGGTGACCTCTAACGATTCTCATGATCTTCCTCATTGTGGAAGTCTCCAATCTTCTCTATGTGAAAGCTGATAAACCACAATAAGGTCTCGTTATTTCCCTTTAATCTCTCAGTGGCAATCTTAGAGTAGGTGCTGGTGAATGCAGCGGGCCACTCCTCCGTGACTCCTGACTTTTACCAGCACATTCTTTGGAGAGGAGGGTTTGAAGACCAAATGTTTGAAGTAAGCACCCTGGGATCTGTAGGGCTATTAATGTGGCAGCATCTGGCATTGATAATCTGAACAAAAGCTCTCTTCCTCTTTCTTAATCTTTATCCCAGATGGGAGTATGGCTCAGTACCAAGAAAGTTTTCAGATTTTCTTCCCAGGGAAAGCTAAGCCAGAAGCACAGAATGCCACAAGGAAGTGACCATGGGAAAAGGGGTCAGAGCTTTCATGTAGTCCATGTAGTATCTCAAGAACCATGGGGACACAACCTCTGATAAATAATGTTTAAAAGGCAAACAATTATATTAACATTGATCAAATCAAACTCTTGCAATGCCATAGCAGGTAATCAGGAAGAATCATGGTGTGGGAGAATTTTTTATTATTATTTTTCCAGCATTTAAAACTGTTCAGCTTCTTTGTTGCCAGACTGTATATGTGTTATAGTTTCCTTAGTGCAGAATTGAAGCCCTAAACCAGTAAAATAAACATGTCACATGTTTATGCACATATTGTCCAAACACACACCAAGTGTTTTTGTGGTTGGTTTGAAGCTTTGATTTTGGTTTTCTGTATTTATTTTTCTTTTAAGAAACAATGTGAATATCCTGTGCTGGGATAGGATGGGAGCTGGGGGAGGTGGCTTTTTCCAGATGATGGGAGAAACCCAAGTTAGTTCTTTCAGGCTTGGAAAACTTCCTGCATTAAGTGGAATTAGAGATGAATTTGAACAAGAAAAAAAAAAAAAAAAGGAAGCTCTCTGAGGAGATGAGGGGAAGTCTTTTTCAGGCAGATGAAAACTACCAGCTCTCTGGGGTAGATTGACCCCCATTCTACCGCAGTGGTTCTCAAAGTCAAGTGTGCCTGGGAATCACTTTCAGAGCTTGTCAGATACACTGGGCCCCAGCCCAGGGCTTCTGATTTAGTGAGTCAAGATGACACTTGAGCATTTACATTTTTAACAATCCCTGGAGATGCTGCTGCTGGTCCAGAGATCATACTTTGAGAACCACTGATTTTTTTTTTTTTTAATTTACAACATTTTAATGAAAAATTTTTAGACATACAGAAAAGCAGTAAGACTTTATAGTGAGCATTTGTTTAAAACTACCACCTAGATTCTAATTCATTTTTTCCATTATAGTAAGAACATTTCACTTGAGACCTACCCTCCAACACATTTTAAGGGTACAGTATAGTATTGTTCACTGTAGGCCTGATGTTGTCTAGCAGATCTCTAGAATTTTCATCTTGTGTAACTGAAACTTTCTGAAACTCCCCATTCTCCAGCCCCCAAACAGTGATCACCTTCTACTCCCTCATTCTGAGCTGACTATTTTAGATATCCAATACAAGTGGAATCCTGCAGTATCTGTCTTTCTGTGACTGGCTTATTTCACTTAGCACAGTGTTCTCAAGGTTTATCCATGTCATTGAAGATTGTAGATTTCCTTCTTTTTAAAAAGGTCAAATATTATTTCATGGTACAGACCTATCACATTTTCTTTATTCATTCATCTGTCAATGGACATTTAGGTTGTTTCTGCATCTTGTCTGTGATGAATAAGAATGACATAAATATGGTAGTACAAATATCTTGTCAAGATGCTGATTTTAATTCTTTGGGAGATATACTCAGAAGTGGGGAGACTGAAGCATATGTAATTCTATTTAATTTTTGAGGTGCCTCTGTATTGTTTTCCACCATAGTTGCCCCATCTAACATTTCCTGCCAACAGTGTACAAGGGTTCCAATTTCTTCATATTCTCACCCACACTTGTTATCTTTCGTTTTTTGATAATGGTCATCCCATTAGGTGTGGGGTGATAGCCCAAGATGGTTTTGAATTGCATATCTCAATAATTACTGATGTTGAGCATCTTTCATGCACCTATTGGCTATTTGTATGTCTTCTTTGGAGAAATGCCTATTCCAGATCTTGCCAATTTTTAAATATGTTTTTTTGTTTTGTTTTGTTCTTTTGCTATTGAGTGATAGGATTTCCTCATGTGTTTTGGACACTAAGCCCTTATCAGATATAGGTTTGCAAATGTTTTCTCCAAAGCTTGTCTTCCCATTCAGTTAATTATTTCCTTTTCTGTGTAGAAGTGTTTAGTCTGATAAAATCCACTGTGCCTAGTTTTTGCTTTTGTAGTCTGTTGGAGTTATATTTAAGAAATCATTGCCCAGGCCAATGTCATGGAGCTTCCTTCCTGTTTTCTTCTAAGAGTTTTAGCGTTTTAGGTCATGTGTTTACATCTTTAATCCATTTTGGGGGTGATTTTTGTGTGGTGTAAGAAAATGGTTTCATTTCATTCTTTTGCCTGGGGTCACCTGGTGTTCCCAACAGCATTTGTTGAAGAAGTCATCTTTTCCCTGTTCTGGGTACTTGCTCACAGATCAATTAATTCTATGTCTGAGTTTATTTCTGGGTCTTCTATTCTACCCCGTTGTTCTATATGTTTGTTCATATGCCAGTACCTTTTGTTTTAACCACTGTAATTTCATATGTAATATATTTTGAAATCAGGGAGTGTTAGATCTCCAGCTTTATTTTTATTTCTCAAGATTATTTTACCTTTTGGGATCCTTGGTAACTTATGAATTCTAGGATTTTTTTTTTTCTATTTCTTTGGAAAAAATGCTGTTAGAATATTGATAGAGACTCTGTTGAATCTGTAGGTTGCTTTGAGTAGTATGGGCATTTTAATAACATTAAGTCTTCCAGCTTATTTACATGGAAAGGTTTTTCTATTTATTTTTAATCTTTAATTGCTTTCATTAATGTTTTATAGTTTTCGGTGTGCAAATATTTTACCTCCTTTGTTAGGTTTACTTGTAAATATTTTATTCCTTCTGAGGTGATTTTAAATGGGATTCTTTTTTTAATTTCTTTTTTGAATAGGGTATTATTAGTGCATAGCAATGCAGCTGATTCTTGAGTGTGGATTTTGTATCCTGAAACTTTACCAAATTTAGTTATTAGTTTAACACCTCTGGCAGGGCCTTTAGCTTTTTTAAGTTTTTGTGGGTTTTTTGGTACTAGGGATTGTACCCAAGGGTATTTACCACTGAACTACATTCCCAGTCCTTTTTATTTTATTTTAAGATAGGCCCTCACTAAGTTGCTGAGGTTGACCTTGAACTCATGACTCTCCTATCTCAGCCTTCTGAGTCACTAGGATTATGGCATGTGCCACAGCACCTGGAACCTTTAGGAGTTTATACATGTAAGTTGTTAGGTGTTGTACCCTTCAGGTATAATTT
Organism: Sciurus carolinensis; assembly: GCF_902686445.1. NCBI lineage: Eukaryota > Metazoa > Chordata > Mammalia > Rodentia > Sciuridae > Sciurus > Sciurus carolinensis. The sequence continues at coordinate 19,948,410 of NC_062222.1, read as the reverse complement.
ATTAGAAATTATTATTACATTCAGCTATTTATTTATTAAGACACCTAAATTCTACCAACTTAGGTGATAGAAAAGATTTTGTTGAAAAAAATCATTTAAAAAATCCAAATATTTCAAACTCTTCATAATGTTTTTACAAAGTTTGCTTTGGTACACCAAGGGCACTCAGATAACTATTGAATGAAGTAAAATCATAACCCTTCTCTAAAGAAAGTTGACTTTTCAAAGGATGAAGAAAAGCCACAACATGTAGAAGATGTATTAATGACACAGATTTTGTGTTGGATGGAAGTTTCAAACAATTGTTTGAGGAAGGAAGCAGATCCCTAGCAAGTATTTTAAGAAAAAAAAAAGTGAATCCTCTTTGGATTTTGTCAATTACAGAAGAGAGAGTTCAGTCATCTGCAGGACACTTGCCTTTTGCTTAGAAGACTTAATTCTGAATCCAGATGTTGGCATTTACCAGTGGTGTAATCCTGGAAAAGCTGTCACTGTCTGGGGCCCCAGCTTCCTCTTCTGTAAAATGAAGATATTATCTATCATTCAGGGAATTGTGGAGGCAAGATGCATGTGCTAGCTTGCCTGGCATGTAGGAGTCACTCAATAAATATCATCATGTGGTATAACTTTCCCCTGGCCCAGGACTGTTCCCTCCGATTTTTCTGGTAGTTCTTTCCTCTTGTACAAGTTGCTCAGAACTCTAATGTATCTAGATGGGGACTCTGCACATCCCTGGAGTTCTGTCACCATGAGCTCCACTCCGCTCTCTCTGATACTCTGTCCTGGGAATTCTAGTTGCATTGGTCTCTTGGAACATTTTTTACATCTTTGGGATCATTATTCTTTATCATCTCATGTTCAGGGTTTGGAAATATTATTTCACATCTTTAGTCTTTTTTTCCCCCATTTGTTTCAGGCAGTAGAACAAATATAGTCTATGTTACTCCATCTTGGCTGGAAGTAAAGATAATTATTTTTAACTTGTTTTTGCTTTTATATTGTGAAATATGTCATACATATATAGGAGCATTTTAAATAGATATGTACTTTTTTTTTTTTTTGGTACCAGGGATTGAACCCAGGGCTGCTTAACCACTGAGCTACATTTCCAGACCTTTTTTAGTATTTTATTTAGACAGGGTCTTGCTGAGTTGCTTAGTGTCTTGCTGAGTTGCTGAGAGTGGCTTTCAGCTCTAGAACCTGCCTCAGCCTCCTGAGCTGCTGATGGGATTCCAGGTATGGACCGCCACTCCCAGCTTATAAGTATATTTTTAATGATAAAATGAACACTCTTCTGCACATCAGTCGAGTTATAAACTTTCCCTCGGGGACTCTCCCCAGGTCCATTCTCTTTCTTTCTCCCCAGAGAATGCAATTCTCTTGAAATTCATTTTCATCCTGATTTTTTTCTTTATAGCTTTACCACCAATGTGTGCCTGCTTAGATAACATTTTCTAGTCTTGCCTGTTTCTGTATTTTACATGAGTGAAGCCCTAGTTTATGTATCCTTTTCTAAATCGCTTTATTTGACATTATTTTTGTGTTATTCATTCACATAGATGTTGCTAAATTTATCAACTTTTCCTATAAATTTTTTTTTTAAACTTTCAAAAAATTCTTCATTACCCTCAGGATGATGGAGATTTTCTCCTTTGTATATTCCCACAGCTTTAGTTTTTTGCCTCTCTTTTTGAATCTTTATTCACTTAGAAGTGGTTCCATGAGGTATTGAACTGTGTGATTATTTGGTATAATTATGTTGTACTGAGGAGCAATACCAAGTCTATCATCTATCAACTGGAGGTATGTGCATAGATTCCCATTCTCTTCCATGGTTCATTTGTTTATTCCTGTGCCAACACCACAATCGTTAATTACAATAACTTTACAATACATTTGATAACTGGTAAGGCAAGTTTCTGCCTTCTTTCTCAAGAGTGTCTTGGTTCTTTTTGACCCTTTGCACTTTCATTTACAACTTAGGAAAGGATTGTCAAATCCCATCAAAACATTTTAGAATTTTTATTTGCACTTTACTAAATTTTTAGATAATTTTGAGGAGAAATAACACTTTTACAATATAATATCCTCTAACCCAGGAGCATGCTATTGATGTCCGTTTATTTAGGCCTTCTTAAATATATTTCTAAATCCTTTGATTTTCTTCATAAAAAATTCTATATCTTTTGTTAGATTTATTTTAGGTATATAATTTTATATTTTTGGAAATGGAATCTTTTAAGGTTCATTTTACAAATTTGTGACTGGTCTACAAAAATACAGCTAATATTATAAATTAACTTTAAGTCTAGCTTTACCACTAAACATATTAATTTTAATAATTTATCCATAGACACTTTTGTATTTTCTGTATATACTGTCATGCCATCAGTAATACTGATAGTTTTCTTTCTTTTGAATTGCTATACTTTTATTTTACTTCTTGTATTACAGCACTGACTAGAATTGTCAGTATAATATTGAGTCTAAGTGATTATAACGGGAATCCTTATTTCAATTCTAATCTCAAAGGAGGTACTTTTAACATTTCACTGTGAAATACATTAACAATTTCCCATTTTTTGGTTGAAATTCCCCATATATTCAAGGATATAATCTACTTTCCCCCTATAGCCTTTAATAGTTCTAGTTATTTTGAAGTCCCTGATGGATATTTCTAACATCTAGATCATCTGAATTTGCTTCTATTGATTCCTTTATCTCTTGACAGTTGTTTTGGTTTTTCTTCTTCTTTCCACTTTCTGTGACTTGAATATCAGATGGAATGTCAGATATGTGTTGAAGAACAGTAGATACTGAGGTGAAAGGTATTTATGCCGGGGAGTGGGTATGTCTCTTCTCTCAGGATAGTAGGGTGGGGCAGAGTCAATCCCATTGTAGAGATGGAACTAGATTTTAGTTTTGTTGTTATTGCAAAATAAGATTGAAATTCCTTCAGCAGTGGGATGCAGTTACCTTGTGCTTAATGTGCGACTTGGTATTATTCCTGTCTTATCCCTAGCTTTTAGCAATTCCTTCACATTACACCAAAAAAGGAGAGATTGTCTTCCAGTAGCACACTGCCATGGCTCATTTCTAATGGTAGGCTCTTGGTGGGCAGGCAGAAATGGTTGTTAGTAGCAAGGTGGGGTGGCACATGCCTGCGATCCCGGCATCTCCAGAGGCTGAGGCAGGAGGATTGTGAGTTCAAGGCCAGCCTCAGCAAGAGTGAGGCGCTAAGCAACTAAGTGAGATACTGTCTCTAAATAAAACACAAAAAGGGCTGGAGATGTGGCTCAGTGGTTAAGTATCCCTGAGTTCAGTCCCCAGTATCAAAAAAAAAAAAGGACATGGTTCTTAGTTTTCCTGGTCCAGTCTTGGTCTTGGGCAAGTGTGTGAACCTGGAACTCACAGAGTGGGAATTTGGGGTATTTCTGCTGACATCCCTCCATGTTAGCCATAGTCTCCATGGGATTTTAGTGGCTTACCACTCTTCCAGTCAGCAGACCTCTGATTTGTATAGTGGCAGGAATCTGAGCCCAAGACATGTCCTGCGCTTTGCCCAAGAGCAGGGGCTTTTTGTTTCTATCCTTCCTTCGGCCAGTGGGTCTTTGCACAGGGCAGCAGGCGGTGTTTCTTGCCTTTCCCCTGACATCTGTCAGTTACCATCTGTTCCACCAACAGGGACTTCCTGGAGTCTTCTTCCTTGGACTTAATTCTTTCTGTGAACACCTAGGAGAAGCATGCAGAAAAGAAGGTGCGAGTGAGTGCCAATTCTCTTTCTGTCCCAGTGATTCCAAACTGATAGGCTAGCCTCTACTTTAAGAAGATAGTGAATGATCTTAGCTGATTTCTTCGTAGCCACCTCTTCTTGCATTTGTTCTTTCAGAAGTGAAACAGTGCATGTTCCCATTTCCCTATGAAATTCACTCTTTAGAATTCAGTTTACTGGGTTGTCTTATTATTCTAGCTCTGACGAGTTCAGTAAAAGTTAAAATTTCATTGACTCTCCATGTTTTTCTTGTTGGTAGAGTGCAAGCAATCTTCTCTTGCAGCTTTTTACATCCTAAGCACAAACGTACACTCTCATGAGTCTTTAAACAAGGTCATTTTGTAATCTGTGTCTATAAATCTATCAACTAGGTTTAAGACAATAAACCTAAGTCCCCTACTTGGAAGCATATACACACACACAAAATCACACACTGGTTTATTACAGGGAATTACCTTATCCAATTTGGGTAAGGCTATTGTCTTTGCTTCTGAGTCTGGAGTTGAAGTCTATAGGGTAGAGAGGGAAGGTTGGAACACACTAGCATGAGCTGGAATCCTGTGAAAGTAGAGTGAATTCTGTGTCCAAAGTTGTTGCCTCTGTAGTTTGGTGATGGGGGTATTCTGCAGGACCTGAAACTCTTTGTTACAAAACTCTACACACCACCTCACCCAGGAGTCAGAAAAGCTAAAGAAGGAGGAAGGGGAAGGGAGAGCCATTGCAGATTCAGCTGATGCTTCACTAGTGATGTGACTCAGGAAAGCAAAAACGTCTACTATGTTATGTCAGTAAAGCATTTTGTCTACTGCAAAATGGTTATTGCTGCTTTCCTTACTTCCAACCCACCAGATGTCCCACATAGACTACCCTGACAGGAAAAGTACTTCAGCCTAGCCATGTTGACACATTACAAAGTCACCAAAAATAATTCCACAATCTGAATTTATCATGGGACTGCTTTATAGACCCTATTGTTCCACTAGTTCTCATTCATCATGACTTCTTGCTAATGTGTTCTATTATTTTTGATTGTGAACAGTTCATTTTCCTTAGAAATGGGAATTCTTGTAGGCTTGGTTTGGAGTTGGAGTTTTACGGAACATATTTTTTATTAGCTTCTCAAGGAAACTGGAACACTTACCTATAAGAGATGACAACAAATTCTTGGCTTGATATTTTTGGGCTATACAAGTTAAATAATTTTGGGAGCAAATCCACAGTAAGAAAAGAATTGTGGATCCAAATTCTTAGCATTGTTTTTTTTCCTCTTCCTTTCTTTTCTGTGCCATTTTAAAGTTTTTTGTTTTGGGGTGTGTGTGTGTGTGTGTGTGTGTTTGCAATGCCTTGGAGACTGGGGACAGATTTACTTCTAGTTCACCTTTACACTAAGAGTATACCCATTAGGGCCTGGAGTCATGTTGGGGAGGGGAGAAAATACATTTTGCTAGATTCCTACATTAGCATATTCCTGGGTTTATTTTAGGTCCTCATTTTGGAAGAAAAACCCTGAAGGAAATGTATTTAAAAGCATAATTGAATATATAAAGAACTCAAAAAACTCTACATGAAGAATACAAATAACCCAATCAACAAATGGGCTAAGGATATGAACAGACACTTCACAGAAGAAGATCTATAAGTAATCAACAAACATATGAAAAAATGTTCACCATCTTACTAGTAATAAGAGAAATGCAAATCAAAACTACACTAAGATTCCATCTCAACCCAATTAGAATGGCGATTATCAAGAACAAAAACAACAATAGGTGTTGGAGAGGATGTGGGGAAAAAGGAACACTCATACATTGCTGGTGGGGCTGCAAATTAGTGCAGCCACTCTGGAAAGCAGTGTGTAGATTCCTTAGAAAACTTGGAATGGACCCAGCTATCCCACTCCTCGGCCTATACCCAAAGGACTTAAAATCAGCATACTACAGAGATACAGCCACATCAATGTTCATAGCTGCTCAATTCATAATAGCCAGACTATGGAACCAACCTATATGCCCTTCAATTGATGAATGGATAAAGAAACTGTGGTATATATACACAATGGAATATTACTCAGCTATAAAGAATAATAAAATTATGGTATTTGCAGGCAAATGGATGAAATTGGAGAATATCATGTTAAGTGAGATAAGCCAATCTCAAAAATCCAAAAGACGAATGATCTCACTGATAAGCGGATGATGACACATAATGGGGGTTGGGAGGGGGGCACGAATGGAGGAAGGAGGGACTGTATAGAGGGAAAAGAGGGGTGGGAGGGGTGGGGGGAAGGAAAAAAATAACAGAATGAATCAAACATCATTACTCTATGTAAATGTATGAATATGCAAATGGTATGCTGTTACTCCATGTACAAACAGAAACAACATGTATCCCATTTGTTTACAATAAAAATAAATTAAAAAAAAAAAAGAAAAGATTTACCACCTCTGTTTTAGATTAAAGCAGGTAAAAGAGCTGTGGCAATTAGAACCAATACCTAGACTAGATCTTGTACTGGAGGGGGAAATTTATATAAAGTACATTTTGGGTCTGCTGACAAAGTGTAATAAAAGCAGTAGGTTGAACTGTTGTACAATGTTAAAATTTTTGAAGATGAAAACTGTGCCTTAAGACTTAAGCCTTGGGCTGGGGTTATGGCTCAGTGGTAAAGCCCTTGCTTACCACGTGTGAGGCACTGGGTTTAATCCTGAGCACCACATAAAAATAAATAAATGAAATTTAAAAAAACATAATTGAGAAAATATATACTATTTAGAGCTATACAGATCTGAGCAAATGAACGATTTGATAAAAATCTTTGTTTTGGATATTTAAGGTAAACTTAGAATTTAAACTTAAATTTTGAGCTATTTTAAAGGAAAATGTTTCTAAAATAGTTCTATACCATCTTTAATAGAAAATACCAAACATAATTTAAGGTTTTTTTCTTACTCAGAATAATCACTATGTAGATGCTTAAATATCTGGTCATAACAATAATCTTACAAGGTGATATTATTAAAAATATTCATTTAAAAACCCATAAAGCATGAAATCAAAGTTTTTAGAGCATAGGGAATAAAAAAATAATTAATATGTTATCAGGTGCTAATTGTGATTGTGGTGAGATCCACCATGATTACACGTTAGAAGAAATGTCCTCTTCTTGGTATCTTCTGAGAATGTTCAACCTTACCTTTAATAACACTGAAACGAAATACCAAATTTTTTTTTTTTTTTGCATTGCTGAGTCTCCTGCATGCAGGACAAGTCCTCTACCACTGAGCTACATCCTCAGCCCCTGGCAGCTTACATTTATTAAGTGCTTACTGTTTGCTAGTATCAAATCTCATATGGTTGCTGCTATTTTTATTCCCACTTTATAGTTGGAGAATGGAAGTGCAGGAAGTTAAGTAACTTGTTCAAGGTCACATAGCTAATATGTAAAAACTTGAAATCTGAGTGCAGGAGGTTTGGCTCCAGGGCCTGTGGTTCAGTACTGGATTATGCTGTCTTTCCAGGGTTTTCTGCCCAAGTAAAGAGACAGAGGTGTTCTGCAGTTCTAAGACAGGACACTTATATTGTTTTCATTTTACCACCTTCCTATTTGGAATGATCGCACACCTACAGAAAATTTGCAAGATGAGGACACTGAGCACTCTTTGTCTAGACTTTGATTATCGTTTCTTCTCCATTTCTCTTTTTGAGTCCTTTGCAAACTTCACCATCATTCAAGCCTAAATATTTATTCTCATATTTCCTAAGAAAAAGGGTCTTCACTTATCTTATTGTGGCCCATCATTAAGTTTCTGCCATTATTTCATTATCCTTTCTGGATTTTTTTTTTTAATCCAGGATCTAATAAAGGGTGATTCAATACTTTTTAGTTGTTGACCTCTTTTGTCCCAATCAGCTTCTGATCCTTTATCCCCTACTTTTTTTCATGACATCACCTTTGAAAAGAGTCCAGATCAGTTATTTTTGCAGAATGTCCCTCCATTTTATTTGTCTGACTGCATCCCCAGGATTGGATCTGCACAGGAGTACACAGAGGGGATGTGGGTCCTCATGGACATGCAGTGTCAATGTGTCTCACTACTGATGTCAAGTTCAGTCACTGGGGTACTTTCTGCCAGGTTTCTGGATGGCAAAATCACCCATCCCTCTCAAATTCATAATTGATAAATGGGGTGAAATCTTGTGACATGTAGACATTTCTTCCTAAATAATCTTTCCCCTGATTCGCTTTAGCACCCACTTAGGGTTTGGTTGAAACAGTTATTGCTGTGGTGATTGTAAAATGGGGACTTTCTGTTTCTGTCAAGCCCCTGCCTTTATTGGTTGGCAATTTTCTGTAAAAAAATAACTCCTTGTCACCTGGCTTTCTAAATTATTTTTTAATAAGTGTCAATGCGAACTACATGGATACTTTGTCCGTTACAGTCAGTGTTCACGGTGAGGAATGCAGAGTGGTGGCCTCTTGCTGTTGACGCCTGCAGGCTCCTGGCATGTCCTCCTCAGCTTTGAGCACTTTCTGGCACTGCTTCCTTTTCCACAAGACAGTCCACCTCCTGGAAATCCCATTCAGGGCCTTCCTTCTCCCCTGCATGGACTCAGGCCTCTCCTGGGTTCTTCCCTGGTCTTCCTTGGTTTGCCTGCTTACCCCAGCCATGGAGTTGTCAAAACTCAACCATTCAGAATATTTCTGATTCTTTTCTCTCTACTGAGATAATTAAAAAAGAATCAATTGCCTAAAAATAAATAAGAATAAGCTAAAAAAAACTGTCAGATTAAAAAAACTAGCAAAGACAAAATATAATCTAGATGTGGGTATATGTGCATTTGATTCAAAATTAAGCTTTTTGAAAACACGACAATTTTTTTTTTTTGCGGTGCTGGGGATTGAACCCAGGGCCTTGTGCTTGCGAGGCAGGCACTCTACCAACTGAGTTATCTCCCCAGCCCAAAATTAAGCTTTTTTTCACTTAAGAATCTGGAGATTTGTTTTCTCCAGCTTTTAGTTTGGGGAGATAGGAAAAGGAGACCACACCTCGTTTTTACTTTGTAAGTTTTTTTAAGTCATGTATTTCACAACGGGAATTCTTTTTTTTTTTTTTTTTTTTTTTTTTGTGGTACTGGGGATATTGAACCCAGGGCCTCACACATACTAAGATATCTCTAGCTCCTGGGGATATGTTGCTTTTAAAACTAAAAATCTAACAAAGATTTTAAACTTTGGTCATATCAAAATAAGTTATATGTTCTATCAAAATTATTCCAGAAAAGTTAGAGGGATAAATGTAAAAGTTTGATCTTTGAAAGAAAAGAGATATGAATTATTTGTCAATTAAAATTAAAGGGAAAACTGAAACTTTTAAGAATTTTATATTTCCATGTGTGAATCAATAGACACCCTAATTAAAAACAAACAAACAACTGCTTATTTAACTGAGTGAGGTGGTGTACATCCATAATCCCAGAGATTCTGGAGGCCGAGGCAGGAGGATCACAAGTGCAAGGCCAGCCTTGGCAGCTGAGCCAAACCCTGTGTCAAAATAAAACATAAAAAGGGCTGGGACGAAGCTCAGTGGTAAAGGGCCCCTGGGTGCAATCCCCAGTACTTTTCCCCACCCAAACAAACAAACAAAAGAAACCTGTGTTTATTTAAATACAGATTTTAGGTTAGGAAGTTTTGCCATAAGGACATTAAATCAATAATTGGTTTTTGAAAGTTTCAGAAACAAGTTGAAAAACTGCTTGTGGTCTGTTACACTGTAACAACATCTTTGCTTATGTTTTCCAAAGTCAGGAAGAGGGAAAGGGGCTCCTGGTCAATTGTTCTCCAACTAGGACCCAGCATAGCCTGAAAGGGTTAGAGAGGCAGCCAGCAGGGAGACTGGGAGGTGTGGGGGAAGGCAGAGGAAAACGTCTGGGACATTGGTTAAGTGCTGCCAGGAGACGCTTCACTTTTCTAACTGCCCACAGGCAAGAGCCCCAGAGCCCATGGGAACAGAGCAATCTTTGGGCGAAGGGCTATTTGGGCAGCCAATCACCTTCTCCGGCCATCGGCCTGCATCACAGGAAGGCCGCTGTGGCAATGTAACCAGCCTTGCATTTTGGATCCAAGGGTGAAGAAATGAACTCTGGGCAGGAGGAATGCAGGCACGGGCAAGGCCTTACTTATGAAGGGATTTCTGCTCCAGCCAGAAGAGACAGTAGTACCCCGGGGACAGAGCTCGCAGGCTGGTTCAAGGGAAGTGAAGGGGAGTAGCTTTTAGGGCATCTCTGGGATAGGCGGGAGCTGGTCTCCTGATGTCCTCACACGCAGAGGTGACACTTCTTCGTGTGTTGTGTGTCCCATTGCCATCTCACTCCCGGAGCCTTGTCACGATGCTCTTGTCACCTATTTGTCTAGGATGGCTGTTAACCCCATGAGAGAGAGAGCTGGCTTGGACGTCCTACTTCCCTCCATCCCTTAGTCTTAAGGGGTCCTGTTTTTCTGGGGGGTTCCTGACTGTGTCAGCAAGTGGGGAAACACTTTGGCTTTTGACACCAACCTGGCATGAAAAGCCTGGGTAGGGCTTAGCATTGAAGGAAGACTCAGAATGGGCTGGGCAGAAACCAAGCTCAGAGAAACCCACCAGATGTCAACCAATCAGTCGTTATTATTATTTTTTAATTTGTTCTAATTAGTTATACAAGACAGTAGAATGCATTTTGACACATCATACACAAATGGAGTATAACTTCTTATTCTTCTGTTTGTATATGATGTAGAATCACACTGGTCGTATAGTCATACATGCACATGGGGTAATAATGTCCCATTCATTCTACTATCCTTCCTACCACCATGCCCCCTCCCCTCCCTTCACTCCCCTTTGTCTAATCCAAAATACTTCTATTCTTCCCTAGTCCCCACCTTATTGTGAATTAGTATCTGCATATCACAGAAAACATTTGGCTTTTGGTTCTTTTGGATTGGCTTATTTCCCTTAGTATGATATTCTCCAGTTCTATCCACTTACTGATAAATGCCATAATTTCATTCTTCTTAAAGGCTGAGTAATATTCCACTGTGTGTATATGCCACAGTTTCTTTATCCACTCATCTGTTGAAGGGCACCTAGGTTGGCCCCATAGTTTAGCTATTGTGAGTTGAGCTGCTATAAATACTGATGTGGCTGAGTCACTGTAGTATGCTGATATTAAAGTCCTTTGTGTATAATCCTAGAAGTGGGATAACTGGGTCAAATGGTGGTTCCATTCCAAGTTTTCTGAGAAATCTCCATACTCCAAGCAGTCTTTATTAACATATTTCTTTAGCTGTTGTGCTAATTTGAATTCCAATTTTTAAAACTGTATTTGAAATTACCAGTTAATTTTTATGCTTAGTTTTTTTTCTTCTTCTTCTTAGATGAAGACCTCTATTTTGTCATGGGTTGGTTTTTAGAAGCAAACTTGAATGGAATAAGGCACAAACATCCTTGTCCTAATAAACTACCCCTGTGAATGACCTCAGCTTGAAAGGTCACAATCTGATCTGGGTTAAGGACACTCCCCTTGACTTCTCATTTTCTCTTTAAATTGGACGAGGCTGCTCAAACTAATCAGTCAACAGCCACACCACTGTGATCACACCTGTAATTGGGGCATTAAGAAGTGCGGATTTCCCTCCCCTCTTATTTCTCCCAGTTCTCTTGGGTTCCAGGTGGGGTACAGACATAATCAGGACTCTCCTGTGATGAGGTAGCCTGAGATGAAATGATTGGGAGCTTCTCTGAATCAATGCCCAGCACAGTGGGGTCCAGTCTGGTTGCTATTTACATGAGGGATAAGGAGTAAAGTTAATTCTAGGCATTGCCCTAAGTGGGCGGGGTTGCCAGGCATAGAACCTGGTATGTCACAGTCAGCCTGTAACTTGCCTGGCTACCACGACGTGAATTAATTAGCTGTGTGTCCGTGTGTGCACACAATGACTTTTACTGTAAGGCTCAGGAAATTACCGAGCACTGTTGATTTACAAGTAGGGATAATATAGCAGAGACTCCATTTTTCAGTGTTTCTGTTCCTTTGTGAAGTTTGGGTCAGTCTTCCTCAGGTCCGTCTTCTGCTGTTTCTCAAAGGTGGGCCGCTGCTCAGCAGCTTGTCCAGTGTGGAGTGTAGAAATCTCCCCTCCGACCTGGGTCACTCCATTTCCAGTGCAACCTCTGACCTCGGTGCTTATTGGGTCCCCTCAGTACCATGCTAACTTTTAGGTCCTGTTGGACATTAACAGGTCCAAAATTCACAGGCTGGATTCTGCGACCCTCCTCCCCCCACACACTTTTTTTTTTTGGTCTCTTTTTGTTTCAAGGTATTTCCTGCACACTTTGAGCAGCCTTTTGTACTCACAGTGCAGCTTGGTTAAGGAAAGGTGGAGTTCCTTGACTTTATTCTCTCCTCCGACAGACAGGACCAGTGGAAAATTAATTGTTGCTTCCTGTTGTCAGCCAGCTTCCCCCCACCCCAACACCCAGCAGCTGGGCTACTAGTCAGCAGGTTAACCATACTCTACATTTACCTAACATGTGAGGGATCTAGTTTCTCCATATCTTTGCCAGCATCTGGTATTGTTGCTATTTTCTATTTTAGCTGTTCCGATAGGTACATAGTGGTTTTGATTTGCATTTCTGTAATAACTGAAGACTCTGAACATCTTTTTCTTCTGCTTATTTGTCACTTCTGCCTCCTGTTTTGAGAATTATCTGTTCATATCTTTTGCCCATTTTCTAGATGGACTTTTCTTTTTCCTGTTGAGTTCTAAGAATTCTGTATATACCTCCATACAAGCCCTGGTTGGATAAGTGGTTTGCAAATATTTACTCTGCTTGGGAGTTTGTATTTTCCTCCGCTTCACATAGGCTTTCTCTGGGCATGTTTGGGAATTTTATAAGGTTCCACTAATCAATTCTTCCTTTTATGGATTGTGCTTTTGATGTCACACCTAAGAACTCTTGGTCCCACCCTACGCTCTTCTTTGTGGAGACGTGTGTCTTTTCCCAAATTGGGGAAATTATCAGCTATTATTTCTTCAAATACTCTTTTAGTTGATCCTTATGCCACTGTGGTGATACGAACATTGGAGCTTTCATTATGGTCCTGCATCCAAGTTTACAGCCTCAGTTCCACAGCTTCTCTCCTGACCTCTCTACTGAGCCTGTCCAGGGAGAGGTTTTGTTTTGTTTTTCTCCATTTCTCATGGTATTTTCCAGTTCTATAATTTGTTCTGTTTCATTGTTGAAATGTTCATTTGTTTCAAGACAATGGGTTCGTGATCGTTGGTGCATTTTTATGATGCCTACTTTAAAATCCTTGTCAGATAATCCCCACCTTGAATTGTTCTCAGGGTTGCCATCAGTTGATTGTCTTTTCTTACTGAAGTTGTGATTTTCTTGATTCTTGGTATGACTGTGATTCTCAATTATATCCTGAACATTTTGTCAAGTACTTTGGGAGACCCTGGGTCCCCTCCAAACATATTCTTTTGGCCGATTTCTCCCTGTTCAGGAGGAGCATGTAGACAGATCCTGCCCTAATTTTTGTGTGCTGTGGTTCCAATGGCAGCTTAATTTCTCGAGCCTTTGTGTTATTATTTTCATCTGCTGGTTCATCAGGTGGCCCTAGGTTCTGAGTGCTCCCTGAGGAAGTGGGAGGGTAGTCCTAGCTCTGGACGCTGAGTGACTCCTGATGAGGAAGGGTTTGGTGGCAGGCCCTGGTGGTTCCCCCTGGCTGCCTCAGTGTCTCTCGGCACTGGACAGCCTTGAGTCCCTGGGCCTAAGAGGACTCCGGACCAGGCAGTTTTGTGGAGCAAGGTGTCTTCTGCCCGTTCTGCCACCTGCCTCAGTATTCCTTGGCAGAGCAGGGGAAGGTCAGGTCCACAGGAAAGGACAGTTTCTCCCCTTGCCACAGAGCTCCCATCTGGTGGCCCTGCAGTGTCCGGCTCACCTGGTGTTGTCTGAAGACCCCTGATCCTCCAGGGGAGGAAGGAGCTCCCTGGGCTGCTCTTCCAGGGATTTCTGCTGGGTGGGCATAAGCAAAATGCCCTGTCACCATGCCGTCCCTTTCATCCTGGGGTTGCAGGCCAGCTCACCTTCCTCTAACCACCTCAGCAGCTCCTTTGGTTGTCTCATGCCTTTTCTAGAGTTTACAGTTGAGTAGGAAACTGACACTGAGCCAACTTGTTCAGACTGCACATCGTGTGCTCCTGCTGATGCCTTCTGCAGACCCTCTGGGGGGAGCTGGCTGGGAGGAAGCAGGCCCATGTTCCATAAAATAATGGAAATAATGGACAATAATTGGTTTAGAATTTGATGACTTGTAAGTTTATTTCTTGAAGACTGCCTCCAAACATCTTCCCCACCAACCTCCTTCACCCTTGCACACCTTGTACAGCTGGAGTGGGGTTCTTTGGACTCACAATACCCCAGAATGCCACGTGATGTGTTGAGTAAAAAGAATTATCCTTTGTACCTTGCCCTGCTTCACCTTCACCTACAGCTCATCCCAGTCGCAGTTCAAGTTTCTAGGAAGCAACCACAAACTCAAGTTTAACTATTTAAACAGTAAAGTAACTGCAGAGATAATAGTTGTAAAGTTGCTTATATTGACTTATATTATAAAGACTTATATTAGAATAAGTCATTGATAATTATCAGTTGAATGAGTGATTCATTTGCCATTTTTAAGAAGTTTTCTTAGCACCTCTGAATCTCCACTTCCCTAAATTTAAATAACGGAATCACCACTCATTTGCATGTGTGCTGGGACTGGGGCGTACACTCTGGCTGTGACTTTCCATAGTTTCCTGTCCTGCCCTTTGTGCAAGGGACATCTGCAGGTCCAGCTCATTGAACTGCTCTTGACTGGTGAAGTTCACACGCATGCTAGAAAAAGCTAAGGATGGGCTTTAGGAATGCGTAGGCAGCCGTTCATTAAAAGCAGCAGTCATCGATGCTGGTAGTTGACAGCGTTGTGGTGTTAGAATTCCTCCTTCCTACCCTATATCTTCAGGATGCTTGCAGGGATCCTTTTTAGTTTTGTCCATATTCAACCTGGGGTGATGTTCATACAGGTCCATCATAGACACAAAGACCAGGAACTGACAGTTGAATTCAGCTTCCCAGGAATTCATATTCAGCCTTAAACAGAATGCTGCCAAACAAGCATGCCTCACTTCACTTGAGTAGAACACTACCCTTGCCCCAAATGCAGACAACCCATCAAAACAAACCCTGCTGAGCACGTGGGCTCCCGTCACAGGACACAGGCTCCTGGTTCAATTGCTTATTTAACCACCTCTCTTACCCATTCTTGGCTATAAACAATGGGCAAAGAGAACTGAGCTAATTTTCTTGTCCACTTTCTCTGCAGCCCCCATCACGGTGCCTGACATACAGTAGAAGTTACTATTTAATAATTAACCATTTCAGACACTGGTGGGAGGAGGAAGTGGAGTCAAAGGTAGGAAAGAACTGGTTGTTACCACAAGAACTTACAGCTTTGGTGAAGAAGATGAATGGGTAGGTAGCTAACAATAATGTAAGTCATTAAAATAAATATGAGGACGAAATTAAAATGATCAACCCTGATGGTCTCCACCACAGGGAAGCTAATTGCTAATTTGTGGTATTAAGGGAGATTTTTTAAAAGAAGTGGATTTCAGCTGTATGTGGAAATACTGCCGTCTAATATATGGGAAATTCCTTTTCTCGAGTGCACCTTCCTTTTCCTGACTTCTATTCTTTTTCCTGAAAGGTGATTTTTTTTTTTTTTTTTTTTTTTAACAAAGTCTTCCTGTTCTAAGAGTCTGCATCCTGCGGAAAGTCCTGAATAGCAGTCAGTGATTAAAAGGCGAGAATCTCTATGTGATAATAATGGATCCAGATCTGGGTGCTTAAGTTGGGAAGGAAAACATGAACCAAATTTTCAACCCAGATACTATTTCAGGATCTTTGAGAATCTCTCTGTTTTGATTTCAGCCATTTGTTTTTGGCTCATAAGTGATCTCAGATGGTAGCAGCATTTCTAATTAGATTTTAGTCCTGCTGACTGTAATTCATTTAAGGGTGTGAACAGTTTTTTTTCTTAATTAGATTCATAATGATATTGAATTCTCCGATGACCAAGATAAATTATATAAACTGCAGTGATCAGATTTTCCAACTGAAAGGCTGTTAACTCTCTCAAGAAGAGAGAACTTACAACAAATCCATTTGAGCTCTGTTATTTTCTTATTGTAGGATTCACATTTTCATGAAATATTTTGTTAAAATACTACCAAAGTCTTTGGGGGAACCAGCTCACTAAACTTCACCAGAATCTGGTTGCAAAGGTTGAAAAGAATCTAATTACATTATTTTTCCTTAGATAATGTATTCAGCACAGAATGGTTAAGTAATTTGCTGTTTATCACACAGAAGACTAATAGCAGATGCATTACTGTATCCTATATCATGTGCTTGTTTTGTTTTGTGGCTATAGAGATTCGAAAAACCTCTGCCCTTAATAATAGAATTTTCACTAACCACTCTGAACATGAGGGCATTCTGGGGAGGGGGATGAAAGAGTTAAAAATATCCTGAAATCTGTCATTTTTCCAGCTATTTGTTTCAGTCAATGTCCTGAAAAATGGCAAGAGAAGGTGGGGAGACGGCAGCTGCCGCAGGGAAGCAGGGTTTCTTGAGGTCACCATTAAGGTCACACTACTGGCCCACACCATCAAAGTGGTCCCCGGTGGAAGAGGCTGTGCCTCTGGGGTTTGGGTTATGGAGAAAGGGCTGCAGCCGAGGCAACTGACTTCGTGAGGACTACGGAGCGAATGGGCCATTTCCAGGCCCTCTCTCCATCTGAAGTAGTGTGTCTCCTTCTCCTCGACAAAGCTTCTCAGGGTCAAAGCATTCATTGTTCGCACCTTCAGTTACTCTCATCACTCTGCCTGGTGTCTGATACCAGGGGTCTCCTTAGAGAGGCCACGGTCTGTTCAGGGTCAGGGACCACGGCTGATGTACCACGGCTGATGCTCCCCAGCTTCCCACTGGTGACCGGGGGCGGCACCAGAAGTGGGAGTTCCTCTGTGTGGTTCTCCCCGAGGCCCAACGGAGCCAATAAGATCCTTTCTCTTAGTTGAAGTGCTGACCAAAGGGTGGAGTGGGAGCGGTTCGAATTTCTCACTCATGAAAACCCTTTGGTGGGAGGATGAGAGGCCTACAAACTCTCGGTTGCCATATGCGGCCCACACTGTGGCTGCCGACCAAGAGGCACGGCTTCCATCCTGATTCGCTACCTACTTCTGCCATTCCCTCTCTGGTACTAGCTGAAGAGTCTTCCATCTCCTGGGAAATAGGCCCAACTTCCGGCCTAGGGCTAGTCATAAAACCATATCCGGTTCTGGATAATGATAACCATAAATCTTTGATGATAATCATAAAATTAGTTCTAGCTAAAGAGACGTGACAGAAAGTCTGCTGAGGGTCTCCTGAGAAATATTTATTGCTCCTTGAAAAAAAAGAAATAATATTGAGATGTTTTCCTCTGCCCTAGCCACCACCCTCTAAGTTTCTCTGCTTCCTGTGCTCGAATGGATTGCCTGGGGTTAAAGCAGCCATTTGTGGCCATGAGGCAACCAAGCAATTAATGATGGCATACTAAGGCTGTTTAAAACAAGGGATGGGAAGAGTCCCCTGATCAGACTGAGCAGGGACAGATGTAGTCTTGGAATATTTAAAGTGCTATTTTGCTAGATAATTAAATTTTTTATTTCTAAAACTACTCTTAGGTATTTGGTTATTGACAATAATATGTATCCTAAATGATGGACCAAGTGACCTAGATCTTTCACTTAATATTTGATTAGATTCAACAATATACTTTTGTACAATTTTTTTTTTCAGTAATTAGAGTAAACTTTCATTTTGTGCAGCAAAAAAATTAAATAAAAAAAGTTACCCCAAACCCATTAATGACTGACTTTTTGTTTAACAAAATATTTGAGATTTTTTTTTCCCAACATAGAAGGAAGTCCAGAAACTCTTCATCCAAATACAGAGACTAAATAATACCTCCTTGGTCTCCATTGTGTATTTTCCTTTGATGTGACTGAACTCTGGATGAAGGTATGATAAACTCACAAACTGCTGCTACTCTGGGTTTTGCAGAAGAGAAATGAGAATTAGAACATGGCTTCATCCAAAAAAGGTTGTGCTCGCTGGTAACTGAGGAAACATAATCCAGAGGGACCAGTTGATGTCACCTGAGAGGAGGGGAAGGTTTGGATACAAATATGCAGCAAGGACCATTTCCAAACCAGCATGTCCCCTTTTTCAAGGGATAAGATAATATTTAGTGAAAGCTACAGAGTCATTCAATCCTTTAATCGAGTAACACTACCCAGAGCATTTTTCCTAAGGAAATATTTTGACAGATGTAGGACAGATGTTTCTATCCGTAATAGGGGGGGAAATGAAAAAATTTGTATACTCAAAAGTAGAACAATTTAGTAAATTACAATGTATCAAAAAGGGTGGATAATACAACCATTAAATATGACAATTATGCAAGCAAAGTAAGAATATAAAAATGTGATATGGTTGTTTTACAAGCAAAACACATAATATACATATTCGGACTGCAATTATAGATTAGATCTGGAGATCTATGAAAAAACAAAAAATAGTTTTTGGATCTAAGTGGAACTAAGGGAAATTTGTTTCTTTTTTCTTTTTTTCAGTGCATCCTACTGTGCTTCATTGTTCATGAAAAACATTGTGTTGTGCTAAGATTAGAACCTATGCATAGAAGTCTTCCTGCTCTCTAAACATGATGTGGAATTAAGAATCTGTTTATCTTTTCATGCTGCATAATCTGAGTCATAGAAACTCTTGAAGAACAACAGCTGAGAACCGACATCTCCATCACCACAGGAACACAAACGATACATAGCTCAGCGAGACCTTAGAAAAATGAAGACGCGGCCTAAGTAGCACCAGGGTGGCTTATGTTCTTCCTGCTATGGTTTGAATGTGCTCTCTGAAGTTATGTGTTGGAAACGTGATCCCCCAGGCCACAGTGTTGAGTGTGGGAACTTTAAGAGGTGATTATGTCATATGCCTTCGTGAGTGGGTTACTCATTATCTGCAGGGGGTTCCTGATAAAAGGATGAGTTCAGTCTTTTCCTCGGCTCCTCCTCCCTCCTGCCCCTCCTCTCCTTCTGCTCCATCTCTTACTTCCTCATGTGCATGAACACTTTTGTCCTTCCAGTTTCTGCCATTTTAAGACCAAGCACAAAGGCTCTCACCAGACATGGGCCCCTTGACCTTGGACTTCCTGGCCTCCCAACCATAAAAAATAAACTTCTTTTCTTTATAAATAATCCAGTCTTAGGAATTTTGTTATAGGAGTACAAAACTAACCAAGACATTTCCTAACCCGTACTCTCTCCCTGTTGTCTACTGGATGACTACTTATGCTTTTTTCTTAGAAAGGTTTCTGAGCCTAAGAGGTTGTCTCCTAGGTTCTGAAGTTGAACCAACACCTGACATAAGACTTGTATTAATCAGGAAAACTCTCAATGAATAAAAGTAGTTCCTCTCACTAAAAATGACAGCTCTCTTCTTGAAGAGAATGTAATTGACACAATAGCAACATCTGAAAAATACTTTGATTTTTCTTTTAGATGAGGAAATGCTGGAACATGGATAGGCTGGGCTGAGACAACCTTGGACTGAACTCCTAGGTGAAGCAAACACAGTGAATTCTACTTTTGTGTTTGTCTATAGATAAAATAAGCAAACTCCAAATAATTATACGCCTTAAACTTACATGATTTAAAAAAACTCTAAATAACGATTTTTTTTTTTTTTTTTTTTTTTTTGGCACTGGGGATTTAACCCAGGGGTGCTTTACCTCTGCACCCCTTTTAACTTTTTATTTTGAGGCAGGGTCTTGCTAAGTTGCTTGGGGTCTCACTAAATTGCTGAGGCTGGTCTCCAACTTGTGATCCTCCTGTCTCAGCCCCCCGAGCAAGCTGGGATTACAGGCCTGCACCACCATACCCAGCTAGCAATGGTGATGTTTAATAGTAAGAATGAACCTATGTTCAGAGAGAAGGGAGGTCTGAACAGAGACAAATATACTCCTGGAGCAAATCTGCATCTAGTGTCCCAGTCACAAGAAGTAAAACTGCCTTTTGGGACTGGGGGAGTGCAATTGTGAATATAGGTGCATACGCTTGAGGTTCAGGGGTCTCAACCACATGGATAGCAATCCTAGTAGCATTTGGAACTATGACTGGGAGAGGTTACTCAATGTAGTGAGCAAGGAGAGCCAGGAGTCGTGAGTTCTTACAAAGCTGGAGACTGTCCTGAACAATGAAGAATCATTTCCCATAAAATACCAACCAAGTCCCCTGTAAGAAAAAAACATTTTAAAAATCAAAGCCAGGGATAATCTTGAAATATTGTCAAAATGGAAGGAATAGGGCATGGTAGAACAAAAACACATTTCTGAAGGTTGAATTTTTTTAGTGGAAATGATGGAACCGATCAGGCCTGCTCGGGGTATATGAGGAAAAGCTTTATTACAGAGCCTTATATAGCATTGTTCTGGAAAATTCTCAGGAAAACCCAGCTGTCTTGGAATTCTCTACTCCAGTTAGAAGCACTCTGAAAGTAGTGACATTGTGAGAATTATTTTACAGACTAACTTAAAAAAATTAGCTTTCGAAAATATTATCTGCTGAAATTTTTATTAGTCTTTGTGATTTTTCCAAGTTTTGTCATTTCATGTGGTTTCTGGGATAGTAAAGCTGATGGCAGAGAATATCCAACCAGTTAGAGACGTCTAAAAATGATACTTTTAATTTATGGCTTTTCATCGTGAGTCTAATTCTTACTCAAAGCAACTCCAAAGTCCTTAGGTCTCATTTTTTTTTTTTCAATTTGGCAATAGTTGGGTTTGTGCTAATGTAGCCACGTAGCATGATAGGCTTTTAATTAAAACTATGGCATGAAGAACTGAGAGCGAATAAAGAAACTCTACCACATATTCCTCATCTGGCAGCTTCACGGAAGATTATTCTTACAATCCCATTAGCTGTGGTTATGTTTGCCCAACCTATAGTTTTTAGCCTTTTACTTTTAATCCCCTTTGCCTGTGACTGATTGTTCATTATTGCAGAGGATTAATAGAAGGGAAGGACTGGATCCTTCCTTAATTACAGTCTACATTATATAATGGGGAAAAAAAAAAACACACAAACTGAAATACATCCTTGCCCAGGCTGAGGGAAATGAACCTGTTGAGAAAGAGGAATATTATCAGCTTATTTCCTTTCTATATGTGGCTAATGTATTTGAAAGTATATGCCACTCTGAATCCAGGCTATATTTGGGATTAAGTTTCATTTTAAAATTAAAGTTTTCTCTCTCTGTATGTCTGTTTTTTCTCTCCTCTACTCCTGTCTTATACAAAGGATCCTAGTACCTTGGCTGACTCTCCTTGTATTTTTGTTTCCTAGTGCTTATCTTTACGTGTCTCAGGTAAGGAAAGCCAGTTCAGAAGTGACTTAAAGCTCTAATGAACCTTTTCACCTCTCACCTCTCTCCTTGCACAACCTCTGCTGTGTTACTTTTGGCCGGGTCCCCTGGTGCAGGTGTGTGAGGCATGCTCGCTAGAAGTGAGTGTGGATTCTTGGGCTGACCTTGAGTCGCCCGGGGAGTCTTTCTGGAGTCTAAGTTTCCACGCACTTACAGCAGAAAAGCCCTCTGAGAACTAGTCAGAAAAGATAAAAGAATATTTTTCTTCGAGTGCAGATCAACATAAGAAACCGATACTTGTTTTTGATTTTCAGTACTCGCACACTAAGGAAAACAGAAAAGGAAGGGCAGGGTGCTTTCCTCCACTTAGGTGGCCACGGATCTGTCTCCAGGGGCATTCCCTCCCAAGTAGAACAGAGCGCACAGCCTGGGTGGCTGGGGAAGTTCCTCCTGGGAGGATGAAGAGGGAAGGGGTAGGCAGAGTGTGAGGAAGGTGAGGCCTGACCTCCCTTCTTTCTAATACTACCCAGGAGGCCTCTGCTGGGAGCCTCAAGGTGGGAGGGCTGATAGAAACTGTTTTTGTTCTGTGTTGTTTTAAATGTGAGGAATAAGACTCTATTATTTTGCTCTCTGCATTCTCTTGAGCCCTACTTCTAGAGTATGCCATTTTCTCCCAGCAGATATCACTTACCTAAAAAAGGGTCTGTAAGGAGGGTCTACTGAGTGGATACAAGACCACACGTAAAGACGTCCGCAGGGACACGTTTCCCCTTCTGTGAAGTCCTAGTAAGGGCTCTTCACGTGCTGTGCCCATGGCCTGCATGGCCTGCCCTCTTGCCTGTTCAGAGGACCTACTGAACTTTCACCCTCCCCTGCAAAACCTGCCCTGAGACATCCACTCTCTGGGCCCCAGGTGGTCGGTCACGCCTTCCCGGAGGGCCCAGTAACTGCCCTGGTGGGAACACAGCTTTATTAAAACTCCCACAGGCAAACTGCTTACTCAGTTCTGTCCATTTTGGGGTAAAGGAAACTGTAGGGAGGAGGGTCTCTCCTCGCCACATTTCTTTCAACAGGAGAATTTTAGAAAGAGAACAAGAAAACCACCAAAGGCCAATGACTGAGTGGTGAGTGGAAACCGTTTATGTCTGACTATAGACTTAACCTATATCTCTGTGCTGGATCTGTTGGGATCTTAGCAACAGTCTCGTTCCCATCTGTTTTCCCCCTTATAGTAGGATCTGGAAGCTTGGAAACGACATTTCCCAAACTGATTTGTCATCTGGATTCTAGCTTAGGGACAGTTTTAGTCATCTTTCTGTCACTATAATGAAATACCCATGGCAATTAACTTATAAAGAATAAAGGTTTATTTCAGTTCATGTTTGGAGGTTCCAGGCCAAGATGGGGGTAGAGAGCATTGCCCTGGGAAACACCTCATGGCAGGAGCATGTGGTGGAGCACGCTCACCTAATAAGCCAGAAAGCAAAGTCAGAGAGGAAGAGGACAAGACCTGGGTCCCACATCCCCTTTCAGGGCGCTCCTTCAATGACACAAAGACCCCCCTGGGCCTCACCTTCTGTGGGTTCCTCCACCTCCCAGTAGCTTCACCCTGGAGACCAAGGCTTTAACACATGGGCCTTTAGGGACATTCAAGATCTAAACCTGGACTGGGGAGATAGCTCAGTCGGTAGAGTGCTTGCCTTGCATGCACAAGGCCCTGGGTTTGATCCCCAGCACCGCAAAAAAAAAAAAAAAAAAAAAAAAAAAATCTAAACCTTAGCAGATCCCTGAATAGCACACTCCCTGAGACTAAGACCAGGATGTAAGGCAAAGAGGAAATGCCTTGCTGAGGCAGCAGCTGTGGGCAAGCATGTAAACTTGGGCAATGTGCAGAAAAGAGGCTTTGCTGGAAGCTTCTAAGTATTCTGCAATTTACCTACTTTGGTGCTGCAGGAAGTGAGATTATTGGTGGGGGTTTCTTCTGGTCTCTGAACTTCCCAATTTCCTGAAGCTGCAAGGGGCTTCTTTGATCCTCACTCTCCTAGCCTTTGTAGAGGTTCTGTGTAAGGGCTCAAATTCTCTGTATTAAATCCCTTTCTACTTGAAATACCTAGAGAGGTTTCTGCTTTCTTGTCCAAACTCTGACTGATGCAATGGATATAACCAAGAAGAGATATTAAGGGCTACTGGGTGAATTTTTTATGTTAGTCTCTAGTAACTACTCACAGAGGCCCAGATAATTAAAACAAGGGTCATTATTTTCATTTATAGTATCCAAACTCTCCTCCCCCGCCTTAAATGTGTTTTACTCCTGTTTTTATCTCATACCTGTGATTTGTTTTTCCTATCAGCGCTCTTGTTCTTATTATACATTACAGTGGCTTGCACATGGTAGATTAGTAATACATACTCACTGATTTAAAAACACCAACTGTGCTTACGTCCTTGATTTAAATACAATTCAGGTATCATATTTGTAACTGACTAGCAAGGGAAGCTACTACATTTCCAAAATATTTTATAAAAAATCTGATATTCACGTGTACCAGGGAATAGTAGTTCATCCCCCAGTGTGAATAACGTTGAATCATTGCCTATTCATTCTTGCATGTAATAATTTGCTAAGGAAATATTTATTGATCATGTGCTTTGTTCAGCACTTAGGATGTAGTGAACAAAACAGGCAGGGATCCCTGCTCTCTTCCTCTCGTTGTTCTGATTTCATCCTACGATCTGAGACTGGATGCCACTGCCTTGGTTCTTTTGTGTTATGTGCCTCACCGACAATGGCAGTTACTCTTAGGGGGATCGTGAGTGTCCTGACTGTAGGTCCAAATGGAAAACTGATTCTTCATATTAGCAAGAAGCATAGAATGCAAGTCCCTGTGAATCTCACCTTCCTGGGATGCTTAACATTGACATGGATTCCGCGTGGCTCGCTACCTGATGTCACCTAGGTCACTTATATGTATAGATAACATTGTTTCCTGCAGGAAAATCCCACTCTCTCTCTCCAGTCAAAACAGTAGCAGTCAGGCACAACATCTCCCTAGGTCTTGACTGGGATAGGTAACATTTCCTAGGGCTCTCATTCAAGTTCCTTCTTGCCTTGGTTTATAGTATTGCTCTTTTATTGTTTATTTTACACATAAAATAGTCTGGGGGACTTTGGTAGAGTGATTGCCTAGCACACATGAGGCCTTGAGTTCAACCCCCTTCAAATCACATACACACACACAAAATGTCTGGATTGGTTTCTTATTTTATATATTGCTTTTGGCATACATTCATAAAGAAGTCTTCATTGTCTTTGCTCATACGGTACCTCTAAGTGATTTCTGGGATGAGGATGACTCATTGCTATGACTAATTTTGGTACAATTCCTTTGCAAAGAAGAACCTTATAGTTAATCGTAATACATCATAAATATTCTGAAATATTAAGCTATGACTAAATGGCAGAAATGTATTGCCTTCATGCATATGTTTTGTACTTCTTCGGAAACTGAAGCACTCACTCCGGCATCGCTTAGGATAGTTTCACTTCTCTTCATGAATAAGGGAGGCTGAAGCTCTCGCTCTGCACCTGGTGATCCTGCCGTAAGCCAGAAGGAAACCAGGATCATCAGTGGCTCTGGCTGCTGAGGAGTCTGAGGCTGCTGAGATCGGCCTTGGCCTTTCTCTCCTGCTTTATGCTCAAGGGGTGATGCTCTGAGAGGGGCCGAGAAGGGTAGGGCTGGGAGTGAATGTGCTGAGACCTGATGATCTGGGCCAGCAGAGCCACAGGAAACCTGGGAATTGTACTGACCAGGTCCAGTCCAAGAGACGTTCAGGCAGCTGACACTTGACTCTATTCAAAAGAATCTGTGATTGAAAATAACACAGAACGCCCGAATTCATTCCAAAAATGTAGGTGAACTAGCACAGCATAGATCAGAAGGTGGAAAATCTATGCTTCTGGGTTCTTATTCTCTATGTTCACATGTCACTGGAGAAGATGCATCTCTGAAGAAGGGTCTGGGGAGTTCCCAGAGAGAAGGGGGAACTTGACTCAGGACCAGCCAGGTTTTTGGCATCCATGAAGGAAAAGAATTTCAGCACATGCCAAAAACATAGATAGAGGTTTAGGAAGTAGATGCAAGTTCACGGGAGAATGGAGACAATCTCAAGAGAGATGCCTCAAGAAAGTAAAGCAAGGAAGATGCATTCTGGGGGGGGTATCTGCAGTGGGGAAGAGCACCTTGTTGGTGTGGGGTGTTTATATTTATAGAGGGCTTTATACAGTTACTAGGGTCTGGACTAGAGGTGGAGCCAGGTGGAGCTACATAATTTTGCACCATAATCCTTGCACTTGTACATTGTTTATAAGGGCTCAGGTCACGGGTGTGATGCTTGGGAGTTGCAATTGTTCCTGGGCACTTTCTGCATTTCATTGGTTTATGGCCACTTCCTTTGAGACTCAGTATCTCTCCCTTTATCCCCAAATTCCTACTTCACAAACATGTAAGTAGGAAACAGTAAGGCGGGTCAATCATATTTTACTGTTTGTATCTCGTTGACTGTCTGCATACAGAAGCAGCCTACACTAGGGAGAGGAAAGAGCGAACTGTGAAGGGATTGGGAGGGGAAGAGGGAGCAGGGTAGTGGGAGAACTTTTCATTATTTTATCATTTAAAGTGATGTAATTGTTAAAAATTTTATTTTAACTTAAAATGTATAAATCCGTATGTATTCATTGCTCTTTAAATATGTATCTTTTAAAATTGTTATTTTAATTTTACCAATTAAGGGGTACTGTGTGACAATTCCACACACGTATGCAGTGTAGAATGATCAGATCAAGGGGCTGGGGATATAATTCAGAGGTAGAGTGCTTGCTTAGCATGTGGGAGGCCCTGGGTTTGGAAAAAACCCAGTTCTGGGGAATGGGGGAAAGAAGAAAGAAAGAAAGAAAGAGCAATCAAATCAGGTCATTTATCATTTCT
The DNA here is from genome assembly GCF_902686445.1 of Sciurus carolinensis. Taxonomy (NCBI): domain Eukaryota; kingdom Metazoa; phylum Chordata; class Mammalia; order Rodentia; family Sciuridae; genus Sciurus; species Sciurus carolinensis. The sequence goes on along the minus strand of NC_062222.1, from coordinate 19,922,083 downwards.
ATCGCCTTAAACTTAAAAAAATTGACTCACACATAATACATTGTGTGGGATACAGTGAGATATTTCCATATGTGTATATAAAGTGTACTGATCAAATCAGGGTAATTTAACTTTCCATCTCCTTATCATTACTTTGTATTTGCAGCTTTCAAGTTCCTCTCTTCCAGTTATTTATGAAACATATAACAGGTTGCTTTTAAAACTTATTTTTATTTTTAGTAGGTTGTTTTTACTACAGTTGCCCACTGTGCCGTAGAACACTAGAAAGTTTACTTCCTTCTAACCATGCTGGGTACCCCCACCTTCCAACTATCTGCCATCAGCAACCATTTCTAGCCTCTAGAAGTGACCTTTATACAGTCAAATCAACTTTTTTAAACATTTGTTTATGGGAGATTACAAGCAGAATTTACCTTCAGTGTCTGACTTTTTTCAAGTAATATAATGTCCGCCGGGTCCATTCATTTTTCTGAAAATGGTAGGATATCAGCCTCATTATGGTCAAAGGGTATTCCATCCATGTGTATGTCTGCCACATTTTCCTCAATGCATTCATCCACTGATGGGTACCCGGGTTGACTCCGTATCTTAGCTGTTATGAATAGGGCGTCAACAAACATGGGAATCCAAGTGTCTCTGACATGCAGGCCTCATTTCCTTTGGATGGATACCCAGAAGTGGGATGGCTGGATCAGATGGTAGATCTATTTTTAGTTTCTTGAAGACTCTCCATGCTATTTTGTGGAGGATTTTTAAATCAGTGATCCAAAAAATACAAGGAAAGGAAATACCAGGAGTCCAGTATTCAGTAACAAATTGTCTTACATCAGAAAAAAAAAAAAAAAAAAAAAAAAAAAACCCTTAGGAAATTAGGAGCTAATTTTAACATCTTTTCAGCTAACCCTATTTAAAGTGTTGATGGAGTTCAGGAAATACCACTCGAAAATATGACACTTTGATATACTGATTCCTTTGAACAGAGGGTGCTTGGGAATGGCAGATGCAGGCAGAGGCTTTCTATGAGCTCCCTTAGCTGCCTGGAGACAGATGCTAAAGGAAATCGGTGGTCGTGAATCCCCTCCCTGGGAATCTTAACCAGGGAAGACTGGGATCATGGGGAAGGAGAGCGGAGGTTGACACTACCTCACGCTGTCTGTCAGCTACTCCGAGGGCTGCTTCAGGCACTGCTATTACCTGAGAGGCTCTACCTGCACAAGACCACCTTTGGTCACCAAGAGCTTCCTCCCCTCCCCTCCCCCTCACCTCACTTGTCTCCACCACCTCCCAGAAGCTCCAAGCCCTATTTTTTTCTATAGCTCAGGATGCTATAGAAACTTCAGTCTGACCCTTCCACACTCATATTTTGTCGACTTTTCTCATGTTAATCTGGTTTTATGTCAATTTAATTTGTAGCCCAGCCAGGGAAGCTAGAAAGGTGGACGGAAGCCATCTTTGGCTCTCTCCAGGCCTGAGGCACCGCTGGGGAGAAGCAGAAAAGCCAGTCCTCAGGGTTGCCCCCTGCACCCCTTTGTCACCAATTTCTACTTTAGTCCAGCCTATCTATTGATACTCTGCATGGTATTTATTTAAATAAGGAAGATATATAAATGCATTAAATATAGGAAGGCATAGCTGGAGATGTTCCAGCTTTGAAAACGTGGTCGGTAAACGGGCAGCAGAACACTCTTGGCCAGCACATTCCAGTTTTGTTGGCTAACCAAGGGGCGGTACTGAAAAAAATCCTAAGCAAATATTTTTTCAGTTAATGGGCACAATTACTGAAATTTCACATAACACTTTAATCGTGCACTGCTGTTCAATTTCCTTTCCACATTCAATATCCAACCTTTTAAAATACACATTTGCAGAGGTAAATTTACTTTAGTGAGTTTTAAAGAGTCCTACCAAGAGGATGGAAACATGCTTTGGCTTGGTTCAGGCTATGAATTCCTTCTCTTTTCCATTTCTTTGTCTCCCCAGATTTTCTTGTCCTAGTTTAGGGAATGTTAGAGGAAAGGGAGGCAGGAAAGGGAGGCAGGTGGGATCTGGAGGCAGGAATAGGGGGATTTATATGAGTTTATATATACTGTGTGGAGCATCTTTTATTAGGATGAAATCTCCCCAGGGAACACTCATAGCTTTTTACATGCCAGTCATATAATTACTTGAATATCTTCATTCAATTTTCATTTTTATTACTATGAAGATTATTTCTACCAAATCTACTCTTACCAGGAAAGTTTGGAGGAGATTATAATTATAATCATATTCAATGAACAAATAGTAAAATTAGGAGGTAAATTTAAAAGCCAATATAGTGCAGGCAAAGGAAATATCATCAATTATATTCAGCTCCTTATAGTAACAAAAATAAACAAAAAAAAGGAGATGTAAAGCTGTATTTATTGAACGAGATCTTGCAATTGTTTCCCATTCTGCATTAGAACACAGAAAAGCACTTATAATAATCCCTAATAATATCCAATTATTGCTACTTTGTTGTTTTCATTCTGGAGAAAATTTGGTGATAGATTTATACTCACTGTAGTTAACTGTGATATTCAAAATGTGCATTGAGTAGAGGTCATGTCTAGGGAGTTGCAGTGTTTGTAAACCTGTCTGGAGATATGGAAAGGTGCTAAGGAGGGCTGGGGAGATAGCTCAGGTGGTAGAGTGCTTGCCTTGCAAGCATGAGGCCCTGGGTTCAATCCCCAGCACCCCCAAAAAGGGGGAAAAAAAAAATTGTATGTGTGATTATTTTTTTCCAGGGGGTGAGGGGTTGACCATAGGTAATTACTAAAGTTAGACCTCTCATGAGGGAGGCTGCCCTCCCCACATGGGCGCTGGGTGCACAGTGTGGCTGGCATGACCATCAAGGACTCCGCCACACAGACTAGCCACGCTCCCAGGCATAACTGCATTCCTAGGCCCAGTGCCTCCTTGCCGAGGTCTCTTATCAAGTCTCTTCTCTCTACTTTCAGTACCCCTCTCCTCGTCCCCTCCTGCCATCCGCAGGGGCCGTGAGACAATCTGCACGATTGGTTCTGGCTCACCTGGAGCTGTTCTGTGGGCTAAGTGGAACACTCAGGGGCCGGCACCTCTTCCTGTTTGGCCTCTTGCTTCCGGCACTGCAGTGCGAGGATGAAAACTTCATTGTCACTCAGTTTGGTTTGTCTTCCTTAATCACCGTAGGACCTGTCTGCTCAGCTCTCTCCAGTTCACCTCTTGACAGTAATTAGATATCAAAGTTTGGGATGAAGACAGTTTTTATTTCTTATCAAGGGTGAATGGGCATTTATTCAACGACATTCAGGTGGTTCATTCTTGGATGCCCATCAGAGTATCTACCACTAGACTTCACTGTTGGAGCAATGGGAAGAGGTTATGGTTTGAATGTGCATCCCCCCACAGATAAAGTGGAATCAGATCTTCATTGTGGTGGTGTTAAGAGTTGGGGCCTTTGAGGAAGAATGTCATGTGTTGGGGGTGGTTCCTCCTCCTGAAAGAATTAGTGCCTCATAAAATGACTAGTAGGTATCCCTTTTTGCTCTGTCATCTTCTACCATGTCAAATGCAGCAGCATGGCACCAACTTGGAAGCAGAGAGCACCCCTTCTAGACATCAAACCTGCCAGCACCTTGGCCTTGGGGTTCCAGCTTCCAAAACTATGAGAGACAAATTTCTATTCTTTATAAATTACCAACTCTTGGGTATTTTGTTATAGCAGCACAAATGGACTGAGAGAAGGGTGTGTGGTATAGTCCTCAGTGCCTTCGGGAGTGTCTGCCCAGCCCCCCACTCATCGACTGGAGAATGTTGGGCTCCAGATGAGAATTAGAGTTTTTGTCTTATATGAAGATAAGAGTAATTCGCCTTGGGATTTAGAAGACTTTATGGAAATCTCCCAGAGCAGAGAAGTCCATGTTTAGTTTTAGGGTATTCCCAGGTTAGTTTTCAGACTCTTAGCAAATGGATGCTTTCCTTCATATGTGGACATAGGGAAATACCTATTCTATTATTTACTAAATTTGTAGATTTTGAACAAACATAGGTGTTTTGGATTAAAATGTCTCCCCTTTCCTTTCAAGTTCATAGGTTGAGGCCCTAAACTCCAAAGTGACTATATTTGGAGGTGGGAGTTTTAAGAGGTAATTAAGGCTAAACGAGGTCCTAAGGGTGGGGTCCTAATCCCAGTGGGCTGGTGTTATTATAAGAAGAAGACACACCAGAGATCTCTGTCCACATGCGTGGGCAGAGGCTAGTCCATGTGAGGACACAGAGGGGACAGCTGTCTGCATGCCAGGAAGGAGACCTTCCCAGAAACCAACCCTGCTGCCATCTTAATCTTGAACTTCCAGCCTCCAAAATTGTGAGAAAATAAATTTCTGTTGTCTAAGTCATCCAATCTGTGGTATTGTGTTATGGAAGTCTGAGCAGATGGATACCATGGGGAAAACAATAATCTGTATAAAATTCATTGTCTAAACATGAAGCAACAAACAAACAAAAAATCTGACAGAGCATTGGGCAATTGATAGAATGTAAGAATATCTGCTTGACCTTGACTTTGGATGAGGTTCCTTCAAGTAGCACAGGTTTACTGACATAGGATTATGTTTCTCTCTTTGTGGGTCTGATCATACCATTTGCTCTGCTGAGAATAGCATTTCCTGAATCCTGTATTTTAAATAACAATAAATGTTTTTTTCAGTTTTTATAATTCAGCGTTTCAACAAATATTAGGACATTTAATTATAATAAATGCACGTATTTGCATGTCCATAAATCAACATAAAATAAAAATATCATAAAATTTAATAGTATAAAAATTTAAGTTAGAGCTGAGGTGGAAGAGGATAGAGGAAGAGAGTTGGAGCAGAATGTAGGGAACTATTTCCCCATTTTATACATCACAGAGTTGAGGAATACTATCTAAAGTAGCTTAGGAAATAGAAAATATAGTTCATTAAAATTATAAAGATTAAGCAGGGCGTGGTGGCGCACGCCTGTAATCCCAGTGGCTGAGGAGGCCGAGGCAGGAGGATTGCGAGTTCAAAGCCAGCCTCAGTAATTTAGAGAGAGCCTAAGCAACTTAGTGAGACCCTGTCTCTAAGTAAAATGCAATCTAGGGCTGGGGATGTGGCTCAGTAGTCGAGTACCCCTGAGTTTAATCACCTGTATCTCCCCTGCCACAAAAAAAAAAAAAAAAAAAATTACCAAGATTAGCAGCAGAACTGAAAAAAAATATTAGCAAGTTAGCACTGTTAGTTAGCATTGGAGAAGTAGCAGCTTAGTGAGCCAGGTCCCCCGTTATTTATATCGTAAGATCAATATGTACTCCAAAAATGGGCACATCAAGAAATAGACGTGTAAGGATATTGTTTTGCACTAAAATCCCCAACAGCCAACAGCAGAAGGTCTTGGAGCCTCTGCAGAGAACCGATCAGCCAAGCTCCTCTTCCCCGTGCAGTTTCGGAACAGATTGAGAATTAAGGCAAGAACTAAGGCTGCTGGTAGATCCTAATGCTGCTGCATTATTAATAAGGCGAGGCTGAAGTACGTGGCTTGGGAGAGCTAAAAGCCAGGCTTAATGCACTTCAGGAGGAACCTCACCCATAGTCATAAAAATACTGGGCTAGGGCAGCCTTTCTCACATTTTGGGAAGAGCCTATTCCTGGAAAAACAGCAAACGACTTTCCCAAGAGAAAGGGAGAAAGGAGCGGAGCCAGGCACACATCGTTTATTTATCTCAAATTTAGCCTCAGGTTAAGCCATTTTTAAAAAGTGAATTCCATGGTGGGGCAGAGGAATGTCACATCTCCATATGGAAGGAGACATCAAGACTAAGGAGTACCTCCTTCACTGTTGCTTCTAGGGAGTGGAAATTGCATTGGGTGTAGGGTGGGTGGGAGAATTTTAATTTCAAACTCCTTTCTCTCCTTACACCTATATGACTTTTGAGTCCCTCAGAATTTGAGAAGAATGCCAATAAGAAGGAAGAGGTAAATAAGGATTTGTTCTGGGCCTTACCTCTCATTGGTCTATTTTTGTTCTTTTAACCCTCCACCCACCCTGGAAATTTAGGTTGGGCTAACAGAGAAGAGGACGCAACAGAAAGATTAAAGTAAGACAAAGGAATAAATGCCAACTCAATGCTGTTCAGTTCTCCTGAATATTTATCTCAGTTCACTTCTGAATCTCTATCTTCAAGCACATTTTCTCTGACCTAGAAGCAAAGCCTCAACCACTTCCATACAGTAACTTTTATTTGATTCACTAAGATAGACACCCTCTCCTATTCTTTTGGATTCTCAATAGCCTTGTTTTCTCTTCTTCTATGTGAATAAATTCGAACAAGACCAGAGTTCAGGGAGGCCCCGTGGCCCTTTGAAAAGACCGAAGGCCTCTCCAACTGTCCCTTGCCCATGACTCTTCATTCCATTGACCCCTCCTGTGCCATTGCATCCCCCAAACATATCTCTAGGGCTTAGAACCAAACGTCCCTTTTTCCTGGTGTGCCAGGTGGTCAGGAGCTGGACATTCCTGATTCTTCGTCTGGTTGTACGTACACAGGTACACACGTGTGAAAATTTATTGAGTTCCTTACTTAAGACTGGTGAGCTTTTTTAAATTTACTATGTGTAATTTATACATCAATTTAAAAATCCTAGCCTTCAATTTCTTGGCAGCATCTATCCCTGCCCAAGACCAGCACAAGCCCAGGTGTGGCTGTTCCACTGGACTTTTCTTCAGGCGACACCTTCACAGTGGGGCTTTCAAATACTCCACAACCTGCCAGTGTCTCTCAGCCTTTTAAATATTTCTTTTCCTCGACACTTACTAAATATTTTCAATGCACATTAAATTTCTTCTTCATCAGACCTTTCAAATTGTGACACAGAATCTCGAATTCACAAAAAAAAACCTGTTACATTTGGCTGTATTAAAAACCCCTTCTGGGGCTGAGGTTGTGGCTCCGTGGTAGAGCACTTGACTCACGGGTGTGGGGAACTGGGCTCTTTTCTCAGCACCACATATAAATAAATGAAAAAATAAATGTCCATCAACAACTAAAAAAATATTTTAAAAAAATGCTTCTTCCTGGCAAAAACACCAAGGGTAAAATCAAAACATGAATGAAAAGATCAATAAAAATGGGAACTCATATTCACAACTTCAACACCAGGCAAAGGCTATGTCCCTCAGAGAGAGTTATGACAGTTTATAAAGGACCAACAACCCAATAGAAAAGTGGGCAAAGGATATGCACAGTTCCATAAAATGTAAAGTCCCCAAATGCACAAATAGGTGGTTAACCTCCTTCATAAGAAAAATGGAAAATAGAAATAAAAAGTAAAAATGAGTTACTATTTTTTTTTAAGCCATTGGACTGGATAAACTCCAAAGGTTAGACATGACAGGGTGTCAGCAAGGCAGGGGAAACGGGCTCTGTACCACACTTTGCTTAGGAAGGTGACTTTTCTAGTTTTCACAGGGCAGTTTAACAGTGCCCCTCACTTACAAATGCACATGCCCTTTGAGGTAGCAGCTCCATTCTCAGAAACTGAAACGACAGGCATACTTTTGACCAGCAAAATAATGCCTATTCAAGGCAACCCCATTGTCTATAATAGTGAAATAATGTAAATGACCATAACATGTAAGAATTGAGGGTCCAGTTAAACAAATTATGTTATATGCTTACAATAAAATAGTAGGTAGTTATAAAAACCAAAAGAGCTCCTTTATTTTTGGTACTGAGGACTGAACCCAGGGTCATTTAATCACTGAGCCACATCCCCAGTCCTTTTCCTTTTTTATTTTGAGAGAGGGTCTTGCTAAGATGCTTGGAGCCTCACTAAGTTGCTGAGGCTGGCTTTGAACTTGAGATCCTCCTGCCGAACCACTGGTCTTACAGGCATGAGCCACTGTGCCTGGCTGATATTTTTTTTTTTTCTGAGTGTACATTACAAACAATCTTTTGCATTATTTTCCCACAGTCACTGGGTTTTATCTTAGCTACATTTTTATCATTTAGAGTAAAATTCACTTATTAACCCACTTATACTCCAGTAGTCTTGTGAATGAAAAACATTAGAGAATTAAGGACAAATAGCAGAGTCATTATTTCACTGATCCACATCTAATTTCAGGAAAATCACCATCATGCCTGACCTTTTTTGTTGTAATATAAAAAAAAAATCTAAATTATTGTTAAGTTTAAAAAAAATACCACAGGTAGAATGAAGTGCAGTGTATGTTACTATTTGTGTAAAAAAGGAAGGGAAAATATGTGTTTCTATCTATATTAGTTAAAAAATGTATACAAATACTCAGGAAGAATAAGCAAGAAATGAAATAAAACTATTGCCTATGGGAGACATTTTACTTAGGTTTTTGTTTGTTTTAGTGTATGAAACTTACTGTCCATTCACAAGAAAACAGCAACAACGAAATACTACCTGACCATTGTGTCCCTCCTTTGTGGCCATCCTGGCCGAATATGCCCACTCTGCTCATCACAGAAAGGACTAAATCTTCCTTACGGTTGCAAACATGTTCAGCACTTAGAGGTGGATGGAAGGATGGAAAATATTGATAAATATTTTAGACATTTATTTCCTTTCCTCATAGGTTGCTTTGCAATCGGAGCTGATATCCCTTTGTTTCCATGCTCCTTGCCCATCTGGTGCTGGAGTCCTCTGGATCTGGATTCTCTCTCTCTCTCTCTCTCTCTCTCTCTCTCTCAGTACCAGGTATTGAACCCAGGAGTGCTTAACCACTGAGCCACATCCCCAACACATTTTTTATATTTTATTTATCCCCACTCTTAATGGGAAAAACCCCCAAATAAAGAGCTTTCCTCTTGCTCATGTGAATGACTGTTCCCAGAGTGCTGGTTGAAACACCCACTTCCCACCAGATTGAGAACGGGAAGACATAATGAGGTGTCTTGTTACAGAGACTAAAATGCAGCACATCCGGAAGAATCTTTTCTTCCGCAGTGCTGGGGATGGAATCCAGGGCCTCACACCTGGTAGGCAAGTGCTCTACCACTGAGCTTCAGCCCTCTAACCCTCAGAATAATCTGATGCCCTTCCTCTTCTGTAGCTGGACCACTCCCAGAGTTCTCTACTCCAGTACTCGCATAATCCATTCCGACAAGCCAGAAATCTAGACCTCATCCATGGAAACTGAACTCCATTTCCTGAGAGGTAATCTAGCAATAGGTCCTATGAATTTTAGTTCCTAAATATCTCTTGACTCGTCACCTCTTTCCACCTCACTGAGCTCATGTTAGCCCAGATAATCATCATCTGGGTGTAGATTACTGCAATAGCTGAATTCTTTTTCTTGTATTCCTCCCTAATCCTCTTCTCTGTCTTTTTTGTGAAATATAATATTCATTCAGAAAAGTGCATATACTGGATGATTTGGGTGACTTCCCAGGTGCACCTGTCCCCAGGTACTGTAAATGTTAGCTGACAACTTACAGTTGCCCTCTTGTCTGAAGAGTTTCCCTGTGCCACATTCAGCTGCTGCACCAGCCTGGTCCATCTTGCCAGCACCTTCTGTCCCCACCTGCACAAATGGAAACCAGTCCCTAGAAAAATGGTCCTTCTGCTTCAATGGGTTTGATGTGGGATTTGAGCTCCCGATCCCGGCCTCTGGAAAGCACATCTTTACTTTTCTTTCCTCCTGCCCCACCATGTTCTCTCACTCCCTCTACTCTCCTTCCCTGGAAACAGGGAGAAAGCCCGTCCCCAATAATCCACTTGAATGAGACTCCTCATCTCAGACTCTGCTTCTATGAAACCCAACCTCGCACAGTGCATCAACTGTAATCCTTGAACTCGTCGAATTAGCACAAACACCTAAGGCAAACTACCCAGGACTGAAAAGCAGGTTCTTTCAGGGTCACATTTTAACTTGCCTACTAGTGATTATTTGATCATCTAGGGAAACATCCTCGAACTTTAGTCTTCATCAAGATGGTGGTTAAATTTGTATGCTTAAAAAAAAAAAAATGACCCAGGAGGGTCAACTACGAAATGAAACAAAAATGGTTACTATACTAGTGGGGAAGGGAATAGAAGTTGATGTTCTTTAAATATACTTTGTTTTTGTAGTTTTTTAAATTTTTATTTTGGAACCATGTAAACATTTTACATGGTTTTCCAATCAAAACATGATTTTACAATTTTTTTTTTTTTTTTTTTGGTGCTGGGGATCGAACCCAGGGCTTTGTGCTTGCAAGGCAAGCACTCTACCGACTGAGCTATCTCCCCAGCCCTGATTTTACAATTTTAAAATGGAATTACCTACTAAAAAAACCCATAACTTTATACATATTAATGGGGAACCATGTAGCATTCTGAGATGTGGACTTTGTGTAGGGTTTACATCAGGTTGAACATCTATTTTCTAAAACATTTATCATTTCTTTATGGCAAACTTCCCAAATCATCGCTTTTCGACATTTTTGAAGCATACAGTGTATTATTGGTTTCTAGTCACCCACTGAGTGAGGCACACCAGAACCTTTTGCTCTTCCTCACTATGACTTAGTACTCATTGACAACCTTTCGCCATCCTTCCCTTCTTGCTCTTCTTCCAGGTCTCTGGTGGACATCATCCTGCTCTCAACTTCTGAGATCACCTTCTTTTTGATTCCACATATGAATGAGATCATGTAGTAATTGTTCTTGTGTGCTTGCCGTATTTCACTTAACATAATGATCTCTAGATCTAAGCATGTTGCTGAGAATGACAGGGTTTTTGTTCTTTTCTCGGCAGAATAGTATTCCATTGTGTATATGTCACACATTTTCTTTATCTGTTCATCAGTTGATGGACACTTAGGTTGTTTCCATGTCTTGGCTATTGTGACTACTGCTGCAAAGAACATGCAAGTGTAGGTGTCTCTTTGACATACTGATTTCATTTCCTTTGAATATATACGTAGTAGGAGGATTCCTAAATTATGTGGTAGTTTTATTTTTAATGTTTTGAGACTCCTCCATGTTGCTTTCCATTATGGCTGTACTAATTGACATTCCCACCAATAGTGCACCAGGGTTCCCTTTTCTTCACATTCTCAGGAACACATATTATTTTTACACAACTTTAAGTTTGAAAAATTAAATTAAAAAACAAATTCTAACAATATAAATTAAGAGAAAGGTCAATGAATCCATTCCTGTAACAAATTATAGGCATAACCATATAGCAAATAACACTTATAACTATCTTTAAAACAGTAATTTGATGATAATTCCTAGAGGGAAATTATAGAACAAAATAATTGGTTTCCTTAACAAGGACAAGAACAAAACTTGCAAGGAAAATAAAGACAGATGGAGGAAAAAAAAAACCCATAAGCTTAAAAAGTTGGAGAAGGCATCTCAAGCAATTGCTGTGTAAGGACAATATTTGGTTCCTGATTCAAATAAATAAACTGAAAAATAAAACATTATAAGACAATTGGGAAAATCTGCACACAGGAAATTTGATATTAAGGAAATATTATTAATTTTCATGTTTAAATCATTTGTGTTTAAGCACCGATTTTACATAGTTTAAAGGTAAACTAAATTCAAAACTTCACTTTTCATGTAAATTATCTTTTAAAAACATTGCAGCAAATGTGTATAAGATTTTATATGCATTTCAGAAGAAATCACACAGATAAAGCTGCTTTTTCAGTAAACTGGCCACTTACACTTCTCTTGGTAGGTCCTCCACTATCACGTGAGGCTTAAGTTACCTGAACTTTCTTGGGGACAGGAACCATTCTGGGTGATGATTTATCTTCTCCGCTTGTGAGACAACTGGGAACATAAAGTCAAATGCCTGATTAAAAATTTCCAAGAACTCTTCGTAGATGGCCCCTCTCTTACTTCCCATCATATTGTTGCTCTGAGGTCTAGTTTAACTTGCTTCTTCTCCTCAGCTGTCAACCATTGAGCAGATGCCAACATGACCGCGGGTTCGGGCTCTGACTCTGCAGTGTTGCCAACAAGTGCCCTATGGCCCCTGCAGCTCTGTAGGCTGCCTCTGAATTTTTCAGTTATGAAAAATTTATTATGCTTATCTTTCATCTTAAAGAATAATTCTTAGATGAAGCTGGTTCCCTATCTCTCACTCTGCACAAAGGTCAACTCAAAATGCATCAAAGACCTAGGAATTTAACTAGGAACATTGCAACTGCTAGGAGAATACCTAGGGTCAACACTCTGACATAGGTGCAAGCAAAGACTTCCTCAATAGGACTCCTAAAGCTCAGGAAATAATAAATAACTAAGGGTTAATAAATGGGATGGTATCAAATGAAAAAGCTTCTGCATAGCAAAGGAAATAATTAAGAGCATGAAGAGACAACCTATGGAATGGGAGAAAAACTTTGCTAGCTACTATCCTGGGAGGGAATTAATATCCAGAATATATTAAGGACTCAAAAAATTAGCATCAAATGAACCAAAAATCCAATTAATAAATGGGTCAATGAACTAAACAGATACTCCTCAAAAGAAACAGAAGTGGCTAATATATAAAAAAAAGTTCAAGAACTTTAAACAGTTATGGAAATGCAAATCAAAACTACACTGAAAATTTTATCTCACCCCATTTAAAATGGCATCCATTAGAAATACAAGTAATAATGAATGCTGGAAAGGATGTGGAGAAAAAGAAATACTTTCACACTGTATGTGGGATTGTAAATTAGTCCAACCACTATGGAAATCCATATAGTCTCCTCAAAAGACTAGAAACTGAACCACCACATGACCTGTCTATACCACTTCTTGGTGTTTATCCTAAAGAATCGAAGCCAACATACAATAGAAATACATCATCCTCCTGCTATAGCAGCAAAAGCAACCACAGAACAATTATGGAACCAGGCTGGGTGTCTACCAGTGGATGAATGGATAAAGAAAATATGGTACATATATACAGGGATGTTTTATTCCACTATAAAGAAGAATGAAATTATGTCATTTGCAGGAAAATGGATGGAACTTGAGAATATTATGTTAAGTGAAATAAGTCAAACTAAGGTGATCAAAGGTTGTATGTTTCTCTCATATGCAGAAGGTACAGAGAAAAATGTTTTTTATAAAAGGTGTTGGCGGTGGGGAATCTCATGATAATTGAAGGGAGATCAGTGGAATAGAGGAAGGGGATAGGGGAAGAGAGGAGGGGAGAGAAAGGGGCATACTGGGGAATGGAACTGACCAAATTATAGTACATTGTGTGCATATACAAATATGTAATAAGGAATCTCAGTATTTTGTATAATTATAATTCACACTATCAACGAAAAAGAATTCTTAGGATTGAGTGATACAAGGTGAAAATATTTAAAGACTATGATGTTTGGGATTGCTTCAAAATAATTCCAGAGGGAATCAGGTGAGATAGGTACATTAGGATTCATTACACATTTGGGTTTTTTATATGTTTGACATTTTCCAACTTGAAAAACAAGTTATACATAGGGCACCAGGAGAGCTAACATTCTCCTTGAATGGTACATTACCAAGCTTTTAAATACCTAGTGTTGTATTGTAGGACTGAAAGAATAAAAAAGTTCTTGATCCCCTATCAGAAATCAGAGGTATAGCAGGTCAGTGGATTTTAAAATAAGTCCTAAAACTTTTTTCCTGCGGTCCATCTCCTTTTTTTTCCCTTCTGCTGCCAACAGCCAAATCCCATCCTTTTGCCAATCCATGCCTAGGCTACTATAGCAACTTCCTTTCTTATTTCTTCCCATAGCTCAAGAACAGAATAGAAAGAATGAAACACAGCAGGACCTCCCTAAACACAGATGTTTAAAATAAAAATCAAACCAAAAAGTTCTAGAATGGACAGGAACTTCTCTTTTTACTCTTTCTTCTTTTTCTTTTTTTTTCCTTCTCAGTACTGGGGATTGAACCCTGGGCCTCACTGGTTTGTACACTGAGAATTGTACACTGAGGCCCACCACGGCCCAGTCCCTTTGGATAGACACTATTGATTAAAAATACTTCAAAGCAACAATGAGAATTTAGGTTCACTGTCTCATTGAGTAAAAGTGATTTAAAAAATAAAACAAGGAGAAATACAGGTGCATAATGCAAAATTCAAAAAGTACAAAAATATATTGCAAAAACCAGGTCTTCAAAAGCATTAATACTAGCAGTTTATTGTGTATCCCTCCAAAGAATTTTAAATATATTTGTAGAAAATACAATTACATATCACACATTGTAATATATTAAACATAGTTAATGAATAATCTTTTTTTTTTTTTTTTTTTTGCAGTGCTGTAATGAATAATCTTAACTTTCCCCAATGCTGTGATTGTTTGTTTTTTAGGACTCCTTTTTACTTTTGGACTATCATTTACACAGTCAGCATGAAAACAAAACAAAAGAAAAAACAATTCTGAATTAACATTTGTTCACTTTTATTATTTTTTCTTTGGTTTTGATAACTCAAGCAATTTCATTTTTCCAGAAGAATACTCACAGGACTGCTTAAATAATTTAAATGAGCATGTGTGTAAATTCACTGCTGGATTTCAGCAAACATTTTGCATTGGGAGCTAGCAGTGTCATTAATAAAATTAACATTTGAAAAAATAAAACTAGATAATCCTGACTTTGCCTCCTATCTCCTTAGTTTCAGAATTGTGCATTTTTACAAAGACCCAAACCATGGGGGCTTTTAATTAGAAGGTACCTCGAATAAGTTGCAAGGTATTACATCAACCATGCAGGGTGGGGAAGAAGCCCAGAGCCAGCATGTGGGGAGGCAGAGACTGGAGGGTAGGAAGGAAAGAGAGTGTGGGGAGCCTTGCTTCTTCCCTTCAGGATCCTGTATCTTTTCTCTTCTTAGTGCCTTTCACTGGAGAAGGGTCCATATGGCCTAATGCCCATGCTTACTTTTCTTTTTTCCTTTCAGGTACTGGGGAGTCAATCAAAGGGTGCTCTCTATCATTGCGGTCTATCTCTAGCACTTTTTATTTTTTATTTTGAGACAGGGTCTCACTAAATTGCCCAGTCTATTGTTGAACTTACAATTTTCCTGCTTCTGCCTTCTGGATAGCTGGGATTATGACCACCTCCCCCCCCCCCCAAGTATCTGGGGCACTCTATTACTAAGTTGTATTCGCAGCCCTTTTTAATTTTGAGATAGGGTCTCACTAAATTGCAGAGGCCAGCCTCTAACTTGCAATCCTCCTGCTTCAGCCTCCCAATCCCCATTTCTAAATTGTACCTTAAGTATGAAATAAAATTATAAAATCCCAGAAAAAGTCCTCAAGCCTGCTACCTGTCTCAGTGACCTTCTTTTTTCCTCTTTATCCCCCTTCCCTTCAACATCCCCATTGTCCTTATTTTCAACAGTTCAATTAGTTCCTAATAAACCCTTGTTACTTTGTCCTTAAGGACAAAAGTACTTTGTTCTTAAGGACAGGTCAAATCCAATCTGGTCTTAGGTCCCACCTAGTCTGTGTTATCTCTGATTTTTTTTTTTTTTTTTTTTTTGTGGTGCTGGGGATTGAACCCAGGGCCTTAGTGCTTGCGAGGCAGGCACTCTACCAACTGAGCTATATCCCCAGCCCTGTGTTATCTCTTTCTATGACAAAGACCCCATGAATTTCTTACCAGGTTATATGAACTTATTCTGAAAAGTCATGAGCCCATCAGTCAACCAAATTAAAGAGATGTTATAGAACATATCATTCTAAAGATCAGGAATCCACAAATTAAATAAATGCCAGAGAGAATCCACAGGAAATGCACTATAACTAAAATCACTAAAGAAAAACACATCCCAAGCCCTTTGTGTGTTTTATTTTGAGATAAGGTTCTCACTGAGTTACTTAAGACCTTGGTAAATTGCTGCGACTGGCTTTGAACTCATGATTCTCCTGCTTCAGCCTCCTGAGCTGCTGGGATTACAGGTGTGTGCCACCATGCCTGATTCTCTATGGTTTCTGATTCTGCTTTTTAATTAAGTATATTAAGGCACAAATGAACCAAATATTTTCCCTCAAAAACCTTCCCACTCTCCACATATTGAAATTTTTAGACATTATCTTGTTCTGTCAGTTAAAAGGGATATATAGCCTCACAAACTCTAACAGACATTTCTTCAATTATTTGCAACTCATTTTGGGAATCACAAACTATTAGATCTGATAGAGATCTCTTTCAAATGTTTTCTTTTCAAAGTTTGAAATAATACTGATAGCCAGGCGCTGTGGCGCATACCTATAATCCCAGCAGATTAGGAGGCTGAGGCAGGAGGATCACAAGTTCAAAGCCAGCCTCAGCAACAGCAAGGTGCTAAGCACTCAGTGAGACCCTTTCTCTAAATAAAATACAAAATAGGGCTGGGGATGTGGTTCAGTGGTCAAATACCCCTGAGTTCAATCCCTGGTAGCTCCCCCCACCAACCAAAAATAATTTAAAACAATACTGAAATGATATTTTAAAAATCACAAGGTTATCATCAGCTTCTGGAAAACTTCCTGTTAAGAGCACAACCTGAGCTCAAAACACTTTTTGGAAGTACCCCAATGTTTTGCTTTATGATTCAGGTTTGTCTATGTGCATTATCTTGCTAAGGGCACCTCTCTCCTTGCATGCTGTCTAGCAGAAGGGTACTGTGTTATGGTTCTTCGGAGGAAAAGAACCAACGGAATGTATACATAATTATTAGAGGGGATTGACCAGATTCACTTACATGATTAGTGGCTTGATGGTCCCACAGTGGCCATCAGCAGGCTGCAAAGCCAGGGAAATGGAATGGCTCAGTTTGAGAAACTGGAAACCCCAGAGACCATCAGTGCAGCCCCAGTCTGAGACCTGGAAGCCCCCTGGAGAGTAGTTAGTGGAAGTCTGCTTTCAAAGACTGAAGAACGTGCAGTCTGATGTCCAAGAATAAAGGCAGTTGCAAAAACCCCTCCAAAACCCAATCAAGTGAAAAGTCGATCATGCACATAAGGTCAGCTTCCCCTTTATTTTGCTTTTCTGGGCCCCCAACCTAAGGGACGGTGCCACTCATACTCAGGGAAGGTCTGCCACGCTTCTCTGACGCACGTGACAGCTGTCTTTGGAAACACCCTTACAGACACACCCAGAAGTGTGCTTCACCCATTTTCAAGGAATCTCTCAATCTAATCGGGTTGATAAGCGAGATGAAGCATCCAGGTGCTATTAAGAAATCCTAATAATAAGTCTGTTGTTTTCCATTGTGTGCAGCTGTCTTGCAGTAACGGCATCACCTGCAGCTGACTCCGGAGAGTCTCTAGTGTCAACATGTGGTTTCATAGATGGTTGATCTTGGATGTGCGTTTTCAATGATTGTGAACAGCAGGAGAGGCATCACTGGAAATATGTGACCTCAGAATCCATATTGGCAGTTTTCATAAGCTAAATTTCATTGAGACAGGCTACAAAGCTGCCTTCAAGGGGAGAGGACAACACCAAAAAGAAGTACAGAGGATAAGACACAGAAGAGAGGTCTACCGAGGAGTGAGCCATTAGCTATGTCTCTGTGCAAGAGATATTGATAGTCACGCTTTTGTTGACTTGGAGGAGGAAGGAGTAGGTGAGGGAAGTTGGGCAGAGTAGTTTTCTAGCAGATCCCATGTATTTGTATGATCCTCAGGATTTATTATTATCATTTTTTTTCATTACCAGCTCTCAGGGTAACTATTTAGCTTTGACCAGCTTACTTATTTCTCCAAGCCTCAATTATGCATTGTGCATTGGGAATGGCAACTCCCCTTAGAGTGATTTTGAGCTTTATAGTCAGTGGGGCTGGGGTGTAGCTCAGTGGGAGAGCGCTTGCCTAGCATGCATGAGGCCCTGGGTTCCAGCAATACACACACACACACACACACACACACACACAAGTTATCTCTTAAAGGTGATTGAGTAGGGGCAGAAAATGAAGGTTAGAGTAACACATACCCTTAGTTATGTGGCTGTTTATTTGGCAGCTCTGTGGGATCACTGCAGAGAGTAGTAAGTCATAGATTAACTTGAGCCTTGGTGATCATCACCAAACTTTTGCCACCTGTGTTCATACATGTAGTTAATGAAGATCCTCTTTATAAAAAAACATGATTACTGGCTCCGTGTTCTTTTTTCAAAACCAATCCTCCAGTTAAGTGATACTGATTTGCCAGGAAAATGAAGATAGGGATTATTTAAAGCACTTACTATGACTCAATAGTAGATCTGGGAAGATCATTTATTTGCCAGATGGCAACTGGTCTATTATTTTGTCTCTAGTATTTAATACTAGCTGGTTATATCCTTCTCAGCACCTAACCATGGTGACCTAATCATTATGTTCCAATAAGGAATTGTGGAATATTCAATAACTGTTCCATACATTTGCTGACCTGTTTATTGGCAACCAGTATCTGCACTGAAGACAAAATAGAATATTTTGGATTGTCACTTCCCAAGGCAAGATTCCAACCTTAGTTTGGAATGTTTTCTCTGTAACTATGCTGAGATTTAGAAGATAGTGGAGATTGAGAGGCAAGTTTGTGTTATTGTTGTTGTTATTTGTGTTCATTTTAGCCATAGGTGAGGAAAGTTATAAACTTTTGTCAAAATATTGGCTGATATGCTTATGCAATTACTTCTGCTATTACTAAAAGCCAAAAAGATGGAACTTATCCAAGAAAGTAAATTATTCAGCAGAGACCTACAGAGCTATACCATCGATTTGAGGAACAAATTAGTTTTCCAGTCCTGAGTCTACATTCCAGTATTTTCCTCATGAACTCTGGACCATGGTTTGAGAAAAACTGCTCCAGGAAGAACCAAATAAGGTCGAGCTTGTCTTTCACACCAAAGGAGAAAGTTGGCTGGAAATATGAACTATCAAAAATATAGCATGGATAGTCCAACATGTGTGTTGAACTAAGCTAAGTATCGACCATCTTGGAGAAATAACATGGCAGCAGGGCTGGTGTTCTGTTCTGGAATGTTGTGATTTTGATATCGAGACCGTACAAACCACAAGACAGACATCCTGAAAAATATTCACCTTTGTTATTGTCTGCTTCAAGAAACTAGGCTCAGTGGTAGGAAGTGGAGGACAGAGTATAACCCAAGACTAAGAAGTCTAAATAAACTTCGAAAGAAGACAAGCTGTTCTAATAGGGTTGAGCAAATGTTATGAATTATTTCCTCTATTATATGGTAGACAGACTGGCTAATAAGTTGTCAACAGCAGCAGCATTAAAAGTAAATTTATTGTTCTATTGCCTTATTAGTGGGGAAGTCATCAATATTATTGTAAGTTCCTCTTTCTGAATTCATATATGGTTCATTTGTTTTCACAGCTGTACAGGAATTTAATATGTTTGAGTGCTCACCATTTATCTAACTAGTCTTCATGGATATTTTGATTGTTTCAAGCTTTAGGTCATTATGAATACTGTTGTTTTGAATATTAAAAAATGTATTTTGTGCATGCTTTATAGGATCTATCCCTAGTCCTGGAGTGACTGGATAATAGAATATATACACATACCACTTTAGAAGATACTACCAGTTTTCCAAGGTAATCATATCAATTTATACTCCCATATATAGGAATGTATTAGAGTTTACATTTTCCATTCTCATCAATGTCTTTTTAAATTGATTCTATGAGCATTTAATGGCATATCATTGTGGTTTTGTGTCCTGATTATTAATGAAGTTCAGCACCTTTTTTGGTATGTTTATTAAAAATTTGTTTTTTGAAGTGCCTGCTCAACTCTTTTGTCCATTTTTCATGAATTGTCTTTTAAAAATTGACTTATAGCCATTTGTCATACAAATTCATATGAACTATAGTATGTTCCATTCATGGCTTTGTTTTCATCCTTAATGGTGTCTTTGATGAACAGAAGTTCTCACTTTAATGTAACCCATTTTATCATTGTTTTCCTTCATGACTAGGCTTTAATTTTTATTTTTGACACTAGGGATTGAACCCAGGGGGGTTTTAGCACTGAGCTATATCCCCAGACCTTTTTTGAGACAGGATATCCCTAAATTACTGAGGCTGGCCTCAAATTTGCAATCCTTCCTCAGCCTTCCATATTGCTGGGATTATGGGCACATACTACTACACCTGGCATGTCCAAGGCTTTTTGAGTACTGTTTAATAATAAATCTAGCTGGGTGCTGTGGCGCAGGCCTGTAATCCCACAGGCTTGGCAGTCTGAGGCAGGAGGATTGAGATTTCAAAGCTAGCCTCAAAAACAGCGAGGCACTAAGCAATGCAGTGAGACCTCAACTTGTAAGGAAGATGCAGCAGGAAATTGAAATTGTTGCTCATGGGCACAGTGTGAGTCTTGAGCTTTTTAAAGTTATCCTCTCTTCCTGAATGTTCTGTAAATTGAGTCCATGGTGCCTAATCTATTTTCTAGCATTCTTCTTTCCCTTTGTTTGTGGATCCCAGGTTTCATCTGGTAACATCTTTCCGCCTGAAGAATTTTTTCCTTAACATACCTTGTAGTGCAAATATTCAAGAAAAAATTATCTCAGCTTTTGTCTAACGATATGTATTTCACTTTCACTTTGAAAGAAGTTTTTACTGGATCTAGTGACCATTCACTAGATTTTTTCTTTTCTTTCTGCAGTTTTTAGATGTTATTCCACTGTCTTCCAGCTTGCATACCTTCTGATTACTACCTTTCATTTCTCTGTATTGAGGGTCATGAACTTTTTCTGTAAAGTTCAATACTCAATTCTGCCACTAGTGTGAAAACAGTCATGGACAATCTGTAAGCCAACAGGTACAGCACTGTTACAATAAAACTTTATATATGAAAAAACAGGAGGCAGGATAGGTTGGTCTGAGATGTCTAGTTTGCTGACCTCAGTTCTACGTTTATTCTTTTTGTCTAGTCGTTTTTTAGAGTTTCTCTCTTTATCACCATTTTAAAGTGATTAAAAGGTGGCTTGCCTTGGTGTGGTTTTGTTTTTTCTGCTGGAGGTTGGCTGAACTCTTGGATCTGCCATTTCTCTCTTCATTGTGTTCATGTTTTTCTTGATGTTCCTTTTAAGTTCCTAGTTTGCATATTGCATACCCCTTTTCCCGTAATTTCTGCAGCGGATTCTATTGATTGGTTTTTCTCAGTATGAATTACATTTTCCTCCTTCTTTGAAGGTCTGGTAAATTTTGTTCAGGTGCTGGGTACTGTGAATTTTACTTTTGTAAATAATGGGTTTATTCCTTTTAAAACTTAAGACTTTGTTCTGTTTGCAGTCAAATTACTTACACAATTAACCAGAAGTCAATCCTTACAAGGCCTACTTTTAACCTTTTTTGGGTGTAAAAGATTAGTCTTTGGGGGCAAATTTAGGTCTACAATTAAGTATGGACTTTTTTTTTTTTTTTTTTTCCAGTGCTGGGGATTGAACCCAGGGCCCTGTGCTTGCAAGGCAGGCACTCTACCAACTGAGCTATATCCCCAGCCTAAGTATGGACTTTTCAAAGAAAAGTATTAGATAAAACTTAGGATAAAAGGGTAGACTAATTTAGGAGTTAGAATAAAACTTGAACATGTCAGGCACAGTGTCACATGCCTGTAATCCCAGCGGCTTGGGAGGCTGAGGTAGTTGGATCATGAGTTCAAAGCCAGCCTCAGCAGCAGCAAGGCACTAAGCAACTCAGTGAGGCCCTGTCTCTAAATAAAATACAAAATAGGGTTGGGGATGTGGCTCAGTGGTTGAGTGCCCAAGTTCAATCCCTGGTACCCACGCCCCGTCCCCCTGCAAAAAGAATAAGATTTGAACATATTGAAAAGTGAGCTGGACTTAGTCGGTAGAAAGTAGGGAAGAGAAAGGATAAGAAGAATGGTATGCTATATTGAGACCAGCATATGCAAAGGCCTAAACATGGCAAGCACATGATGTTGTCTGAATAGAAATGATGCAAAGGTCCAATGATACAAAGGGAACAGAAAGGATGAAAGAGATGAGACCAGTTAAGCAAGCAGATTCTAGGCAGCTGCTGCAAATGAGTTGCTAAAAACATGCTTTCCAACTCTTCGCATTACCACATCAAGGTTCCAACAGAGCCGAGTATAATTTCTTTTTGTTTTTAGGAATCATGTTTGGGGTGCAAGATGTGGTGAGACAGATTGGAGGAATTTATTTCATAATATTTATCTTAAGCTTTTATTATATAATTTGCTTGAAGCCTTGGCTCACATTTTTCCACTTGTAGCCGTGCCTCCATTCTAAAGCACCAATTTAGAAATCCTGAAGACTGGATTAAGATCTCAGTTCTGATTTTTCACTAGTTGAAGGATGTTGAGCGAGTTCCTTAATCTGAGTCTTTCTTTATCCATAAAGGGTTGAGGAAAGGTGTGGGAGTAAGCTTACAGGGTTAGTATAAATTAAAAAGACACAAATATCTGCCAGTGTATAGCACATGGTAGAACACTAACATATGTTGTTAGTCCCCTTGGATAAAAGTCCCAGGAAAAGAATTTCTTTTTGAGCAGAAGTTCTAAACCCAGATTTCATATTTAAATCACAAGTGGAACTTTAAAAATGCGGATGTCTAGTCCCACATAATTTAATTGGTCTGGGATGAGGCCTGAACATGGTATTTTTTTAGAAGTTCTCCAAGTAATTTTCACATGAAAACTGCTGATCTAGCCTGGGATGGTTAATATTTTCATTCTTCTGAAATTGAGGTAGATGGGTGTGAGCGTGTGCACGTGTGTGTCTGTCTAGCACAGAAAGCAAAACATGAAAACATATCTGTTAAGAGAAAAACAACTGCAGGCCATGACAGACACTGACGAGAGCTGGCAATACACTTGGCTGACTTCTTAGATTCTATTTTTAATGTTAAATCCACATGGGTTATGTAACATCGGGGCTAAAGGCTTTATATAACAAATCCTTTTGAATTTCTGAAACTTGGATTGCTAATTTTATAAAATTTTTAATTCTCCTTTCTTGGAAAAGTATTTCTGTAGCATCCTTTTCATAGGGAAAAGTCGCAGTTTTTAAAAATTTTTTTTCTTTTACAAGCTAGTTTTTAAAAGCATGTTTACTTTGAATTTTTTTTTTAATTCCCCATTCATTTGGAGGTTCATTGAGTTCCAAAAAATGACTCTGCACAAAAATTAAATTAGTACAAAAATAAGGCAAACACTGAAATCATATGACAGTTTGGCAAATACTTAAGAATATTTGGAATACCTTGTAGTTTAGAAATATTTTACAAACATTCTTGAGCTACCTTATTCCATTGATTTTGCATTTCAACCTTTTAGTTACTGGATCATGTTATCCAAGATTTACCCTTACTCCTCCAAATGATATTACAGAGTTATTAATTTATACAGAGTTCACATTTCCAGCTGAGTGCAGTAGCTTACGCCTGTAATCCTAGTGGCCTGGGAGGCTGAGGCAGGAGGATTGAGAGTTCAAAGCCAGCCTCGGCAACAGCAAGGCGTTAAGCAACTTAGTGAGACCTTGCCTCTAAATAAAATACAAAATAGGGCTGGTGACATGGTTCAGTGGTTGAGTGCCCCAGAGTTCAATCTCCAGTACTCAGAAAAGGAATAAAATAAAAAATAAAGAGTTCACATTTCCTAATAAGTTTATAAAATGTGAATAAATTATCCTCCATTTCAGGAATATTTAGCTTTAGAAATCTGAACTCTATAGGAAAAACAGATTGTGAAAGGATATATAAAGTACAGCATTCTTATGAGAAAAGATAACATAAATGTAGTGTTTCCTCTGAAATAGTCATTGAAAATGTATTCTTTATATTGAGTATATTATATGAAGTACAAACTTGGAAACAAAGTATAAAACATCAAAATGACACTTTCACTAACTGGATGGATGATGCCAATTTTTTTTCTCAAATTATGCTGGGCATAGAATAAACATCCAGTCTCACATATAAAAGGATAGCACTGAAGAGGGAGCATAGAAAAAAGATGGCTACTTTTGTAGATGGCATTATCATAAAAAGGAGACTTAGTTTTGCAATGTTTTTCTTCTTCCCACATGTGAGTTAATAGACTGAACCTGTCACAAGGACACTCTACACATCATGAGGGATTTATATCTTTACATCCAAAGAATTCTCCTGGCATCTTAAGGTACGGAGACAAATGCCATGGCTCTCTAGCACTTTTAGCTTCCCGGATTATTCAGTTGAGGCAGTGGGATGATGCTTGAATGGAGGATGAGGCAGAGTCCTCCAGTAAGATCTGTGAATATCGTAAGTCAGAGCTGCAGGAGCACCTGCTAGTGAACGCGTTACAAGGGCCTATGAGACCACACCAGAAGTATTTCCTTCTTTGAATATTTCTCCAGAAAAAAAATTCTAATTTTCTCAATGTGTCAACAAACATCATTGAAGAGACTCAAATTCCCAGCCTTTCATTTTTCTTTGTAGTGAAGCCTAATATGTTTTTTTAAGCAGCAATAGGCAACTTCATTTAAACTGATTACCCTGGACTGAACTAAAGAAATAGCAATAGTACTCTCAGTCTTCAGAGGAAAGTACAAGGGTCAGAAGTATGAGAGAAAGAAAAGGCCTAATATAACAAATAAAGCTGCAAGTAAGTAACAGATGAGGAAGGATCAGAGCAATTCAACGAATTTAAAAAGTTCAGCTGGAGGGTTTTTGAATGAAGCTTATTCAGGTTCCAAATATGTTAAAATCAGCAAATAATTAGCATTACTAATTTTTTTTTTGGGAGGGGGGTCCTGGGGATTAAACACAGGGATGCTTTACCACTGAGCTACATCCCCATTTTTATTTTAAATCTTGAGACAGGGGCTCACTAAGTTGCTGAGGCTGGCCTTGAACTTGTAATCCTCCTATCTCAGCCTCCCGAGTTACGAGGATTACAGGCATGTGCCACTGTGCCCATAGTATGACTATATTTTTACTCTTAAAAGGAAGTTTTCAACTTCAAGTCTTTGGTATTGGGATCAAGTTATAATTTGAATCAACTGAGTATTATTATATAGCTAAAATTTAATCTTTATCATTTTGAAAATTCAATACATATTAATACATAAAATCATTGAACTCAACATGGTGGTACACACCTGTATCCTAATTACTCAGGAGGCTGAGGCAGGAGGATTGCCAATTTGAGGCTGGCTTCGGTAAATTAGTGAGACTCTGTCTCAAAAGAAAAAATAAAGAAAGGTTGGGGATATAGCTCAGTAGAGAGCCCCTGGGTTCAGTCTCCAGTACCACAAAAAAGACAAAAAAAAAAAAAAAAAAAAAATCCTGGAAATACTTGATATTCATGGATAAAACTGTGAGTCTTATTGACTTTATAGAAGTTTCTAGAGCATCTTAACCCAATATTAATTCAAGCATTAAATGACTTCATCAATTTCAATAAATGCTAAAATTGCTATAATCTTATTATAAATCATTATGCAGCCAGTGGATAACTTAACACATAGGGTAACTCAGAAAATCACAGGAAAGCATGATGAAAATCTTTCTGGCTCATTCATTTACAGAGAAGCCAAATCTTGATCAATTCTGTAAAGCGTTTCCAGTTTTAATCCATTTTTAGTCTTCTGGGTAATTAGAAACGGGTTAGGAGTGGGCAGGTAGTGGAATGAAGATGAGGTGTTGTTTTAAACTGCTGCCACAAGAGCTTGGGAAAAAGATAAACCTGAATCACCAAAGAACCTTATTTCCTCAAAATGTTTTCAAAATAAATGAGACCAATCTTTAGAACAATGCACAACCATGGATAAGTTAAAACCTTCAGGAAGGAGGATATTTGGGGTAACTCTTGAATACTACATAATCAAAACCCAGGAGAACTGACAAGCTTCCAGTTTCCTCGCCAAAAATAATGTGTGAAGGTAGGGTCTGGCGTTTTCACATTTTATCTGAAACTGAGAAATAGAGGTAATTGTGGAGAACATGACTCAAACAAGCAAAAAATTCCAATTCTACAACTCCAAAAATATGTTATCAATGTTTAATGTTTTGAGGATTAAGTAACAAATCAAAAAAGATTTTTTACTTAACTAAGTTCACTTCCTTTGAATTTTTCTAAGAGTTAAAAATTTACTATTATACTTACTGATTTAGAACCATCAGATTTTGCTTCTGGAAAAATCTAATACCTTTCAAAAAGTTACAATTTTAATGTTAGCACAAAAATTACTTCCTAACATTTCATTTTTAAAAAAACTTTTCTGCAGCCAAAGATTCCTATTTTTGAATTACAGTACTGCAAGGCACATACAGAACTCACCTCCTTCAAAATACACAGATGATATACTCCCTGAAATAGAAGTTTAAAATTCTTGAACAATTAGAAATACTACAAAGTTAGCAATTTTTAGGTAAAAACATTGCTTCTACAGGATCATGCACCTTTCTTAAAATCAATTCAGCACATATGTATAAATAATCCTTTTTTAAAACATCTGTATTGAAATGCAGATACAGTGATACTGAAGATAGCACTAAACAGAAACCTGAAAAATACTATAGCTTGATAAATTTTGTTATTGCCTTCATTAGAGACAGGATCATCTCTAGTATTTTCAAAGATTTGAATTTAATAACTGGGTAACTACACAAAAAAAAAGGATTTTCTTTAAAACAATATTTCTTACTTCTAGACTCAATTCTTATATAAAGAATGCTAAGTGAATTACATACTTTTTGTTCAGTAGAACCGAAGATAGACCACTTAAATGCTTCTACCAAATTTAGTGCAGCTTAATTAGGGACCAGGTACATTGTTTCCTCTGAACATTTTTGGTCAAGCATGACTAACCATAATGCAAATGGAATCTTAAGAGGTAGATTTTTTCCCATGATGCATTTTGTTAATAAATGTATTGTCAACAAAATAAAAACAAGCACTGGGTGTGTTTTCTTAAAGTACAAGGGTCTAATGAAAAGAAAAATAAAAGATAGGTATGATATTTGTTACAGTCTGACATTTTAACAGTCATGGTATTAGCTATTTTGTGATCAAGTGATTTTTGGACACTCTCGGGATCAAAATACGAGTCTGCCAACTGTGTTAAATCCTCCTCCACCCCCTCCACCAGTTGGTCCACAGCTTCCTGGTGGGTCATTGTCATCAAATCCATTGGGCCGAAATGAACAGGAAGCAGATGCGGCTTGTAGTGCCCGGGCTCGGGCATTCAACTCTTGTTCCTAAAATTAAAAATAGTTCTTATGAAATTAAAATGCTAAGTACAGTGGATGGGTATATCACACATACAAATATTCTAAAGCTGCCTTAAGCCTTAATAAGCATCTTTCAAATCTCAATTATTCTAAAAATATTGACATTAATCCTTACCAAATCCTACTGAAGTACATAATCACCTTTGGAGCAAATAAGAGAGCAAAATCCTCATGTAACTCCACAGAATGACCCATCTTAAAACACACTCCTTTTCAAGATCTCACTTTACAATAAACTGTAGCCCCTAAGACACAAAACTTCTTTACAGAAAATATTACAGCCCCTGCAACACTCTTTAATAGGAAGAATTCTTTCCTTCTATATAAAACATAGAATCCAAAGATTATTAAAGTGGATAATCTATACTTTATCACCTGGGGCTATTTTGGAAGTGGGTGATTATAGTAAAAAGTTAAGAAGAAACACCTTGCATTTTTTTTTCTACCCTTTCCTTAGGCTACTTTTTAATACTAAGATGGATTTCAAAAACTACTGATAAGTAAAATGAAGTCTATCTCCTTATAATAGTACTTAGAACTTTTTGCTACCAGATTATTAGAACTTTTATCAAAACACTGTTTGGTACCTGGATTCAAAAGGAATAATATGAGTAAATAATATTACATTCATTTTGCAAGGTGTGAAACTGGATTGTAAAAACTATGGGCCCACAAACTCCTTCAAATAGTACACAGAACATGCTGGCATGTGCCCATTTTTCTGGAACAAGGTCTACTGCCTTCAAGTGGAATGGTCTAATAAGGTCTACAAGCCACTGCTAGCAAGGCATAGCCCTTTGCTTGTAAGCATAACCACCCTGAAGAACTTTCAAAACCAGCCAACATTAGCAATAACCATAAGATAACCCATGTTTCAACTTAAAGTCCTGAGACTCTGTGATCTGGCAAGGCAATCCTATTTTATAATTTTTAGTTAACTACTCTCCCCTCTTTATGAGGCAAGGCAATCCTATTTTATAATTTTCAGTTAACTACTCTCCCCTCTTTATGAGTTGTTCAATTTTTCATGATGGAGGGGGAAAAAAAATCAGTCTTATCCTGACATCCATCCTTCATGTTATGGATACCATATTTCTCTGTAGTACAGTGACTGCTGTGTGACTCCCAATACACAAAATGATCAAGACTCACATACTTTTATGGCTAAAAGGAACTTTCCATAGGAAGTCCTCAATGGCCTAATTAACATGATAGGGCTTTTAAAACTTAATTTGTAGAATATTTTTTTTTTTGGTACTGGGGATCAAACTCAGGGCCTTGCACTTGCGAGACAAGCGCTCTTACCAGCTGAGCTAACTCCCCAGCCCTGTAGAATATTTTTGAAAACATTTTTTTTTTTCATCTACTGTGTCTTTTAGAGTATTTATAATTGTTGGCTTCCACATAGTATTTTTCAGATGATATATCAGATAATCAATCTATATTATTAAAAAATCATAAATTTTTACAGATAGAAAAGCCAAACATACATCAGAAAAAGATAAATAAACCAACATCCTCAGTACTCTAGGTTTATATTAAGCAGTCCAAATGAACAATGAAACTGTAACTCTGTATCTAAGAAACTATAGTTTCATACATAGATACGTTTGTTCCCTAGGAGTTAACAGCTGAATGAATATGCAAGGTAGAGTTCCAGAAGTTCTGCTTCTAAAAGATACAACTGTTTTTAACCTAGACATTGTTTTAAGCTAATAACCCCACTGCTTCTAACACCTATGAAATCCAGATTTCAAAACATAAAAGCATCCCAAGAATGTTTCTTTTTTGTATAATATTCTGTTTTCAGAAGATGAGTTTATGGATTAAAGCAGGAAAAATGTCATTTTATTTCTTTTAATAAAGAAGAGACATTGTGTACAATGTAAAAATCATAATTCTCACAGCATATAAGTTATGTCACAAATTTATAGCAAATATTAAAATTAATTTTAATTTCAGTAGCAGACTATAAATGTCGTTACAAAAAGAAGTTACTGCTGCTTTGGGACAGAGTCTAGTACATTTAGATCTATCAGTTAAGTGAAACTATTGACATTAAATTCACCCTCTTTTATTTTTCTTTAAACCACACATATTTTGATAAATTTAAGAAATTAAACTACCACCTCCCTCAAAGAAACAAAGAAAACAAGCAAAAGCTAGAAAAGCTCTGCCTGTGGTTGATGTGGGCCTGATGGCTGGTAATTTCTACTCTATAATGGTGGTGGTACTTTCGAAGTCTTTAACTTACTGCACCCTAACCAAGGGTATAGTTTTTGTAAGGGACACTAAAACAACAGATACTCACACTGGAAGCTGGATTGAAGGGAAAGAAATATATAAAGAGGAAGATCCTTCTACTATTTGAGTTTTAATTTGAGTTTTAATAACTTTTTATAAATCGGTACATTGTTATTTCTTATACCCAGTATTCTAGACATAGTCATCTATTATAAAGCATGAAATAATATGAACTATTTGCAATGAAATGAGCATAAATTTATACCTTAAAACTAAGTGCAAAAACAAAAATACACATATATCCTCTATGTGTTCAAAACTGAAAAACTGACAGCTGAAAACTTCTGTATATAAGATCTAACCACAGGCATTCCCATTACTGGCAATTATTAGATATGCTTATCAGCAAAACAGAATAAACAATATAGCTTCTCAACACAAACTTAAAATACCAGCATGATTTGGTTAAATGGTACGAGAAATCTTCCAATTCAAGTCTTTATCAATTATACCACTGCATATAAGAGTAAATAATTACAATCTAAATTATATTTAAATTCGTGTTTAAGGGTTTAGTGTTTATTATTATAATTTGCTTTGAAAAGGCATTTTGATAATGAAGTTTTAATAGTCAGTCTAAATATAGTAAATACCTTACTGTAAAATTTGGAACTCACCAATCCGAGACTTAAGATGGGGTTTAGGACAACTGTACAACACTGAAAAACTGTATTCACAAAATAACACTTTTTCTGTACTTAACAGAAGAGTATTAAAAAAGAATGAAAAGAATTACTGCTCTTGCTCAAATACTATACAATCAGGATATAATGGGGAAGACAGTAGGATGGATACATTGGAAAATCATTTAGATTTAGGTGGCAATGCAGTAGTTGTTATGGCTATAACAGTGCTTGGCACTCTGATTACAGAAATTTAGAGTAGTTTCTTGTCTTTCCAAACATTTGATGAATATAATATTCTACCCAATCACTGGTATGCAAATAATCTTCTGCAAATTTCAAAAAGTCAGGATTGCACAGGCCTTATTTTGTCTATATTTTGTATTATTGAAATTTTCTATTTCAACTTAACTCTCTGCTCTACCTCTCAAATCTTTAAGAATCATGATAATTAATAACTAGTGCTTATATGTAACAAGCAAGAAGAATATGAAAGAATATATTTTATTTCTATTACCTAGTGTTAGTCTTTAGTTATTGAATCAATTCTAACATTCTGAACATCAAAATTTTTTTTTCCTGTAAAGTTAATTGTTTTTGTGTTTAGAACATTGCTGTACTCCTTTAAAAATGTGTCATTATTTGGGTATTTTATAAAGGAAATTTGAAAGTGCTTGAAAAAACTCTAAAAACCAGTACTATAACGTCCATTTTTTTTCTTAGTCTGCTTGTATCTTTCAGTTTTGTGACTTTCAAACACAAAAGTTTTAGAAATTTACTAATTTTAACCCCAAATCATTTGAACTATCCAGTTAATACACCTATAATTTCTTTTCCTACAATTTCACCTACAATTTACTATTGCCCCCTGCTTTAATAGAAAGTTGGAAAGTTCAATGAAAAATACTTGCAGCATTACCATTAACTTTAAGTAACTCCTAGAAAAAAATTATTAAAATGAGTAAATTCATCTCGTATAAGTTTATGCCACAGCTTTTATTTACTAATTGTTCTATTATCTCATTGATTTTATCGCCCAGATGCTCAAAAACACAAACATCCTTTCTTTACATATTCTTCTTTTCAGTATTCTTTATTTTGTCCATCTGAATGTCAACAAACGGATCTTAAAATATTTACACCAAGAACTTGCAGGAATGAACACCAAATTCAGCAGTCATTTCCACTGAGGGTGGGATGAAGAGGAAGGAGGGGAGACACTTCCATTTTATGTTTCTATATGGCATGATTTTATAATCATCTTTTCTAACTAAATATATAGCTTTCATAAATAAAAATAAAAGAGGTCTTCTATGTTGAATCTAATTGCCACTTTTCACAACTATTTTACAATATTAGAAAGTATGACAATTGAATTACATAGGTTGAGCTCATTTCATTTCATATAAATCCATAATCAAGTTTCAGAATTCCTTGAAAATGTATGAGTCAAGTTGGATTTCAAAATCTGGGCATTCAATTAACCACCTGTCAATTGTGTAATATTTTCCACAACTAATAAAGATATTTCCAACTTACCTGTAAATATAGTTTATTGTCCTTTGTTATAGCATCCATAAGTTCCTTCTGTAGAGGTGGGTCTCCATTTACCCAGAGTCCACTGGTTGGATTATTACCACTTAAACCATTAGTGGCATTCTGTTTCTTATACAAAAGCACATATGCGGTATCTTTTGGAAACCTACTTGTAATTTTCTGGACTGACTGAAATGAAGTGAATGTCACTCTGCTGTCATTAAATAAAAACCATTCTTTTGACATTTCCTTACTTTCCAAATCCTGTTCAATAAGTGCACTGGGACTATCTCTGCCTAGTAAATGACTCTGGGAGGGTGCTAATGTGAGAGTTTCAGGCTGGTGGCACATCTGGTATGAAGACTCTGCACCTGTGATGTTTCTGGCATAAGAATAGTAATGCCCACTTTCAGAGGATATACCAGAGTGAACCACAACAGAACTTAATAGGTAAGGGACCAATTTTGGACAGAAAGCTTCTTCAGTTCCAGAAGGCTTTAATTTTTTAGCTAGGTTCTCACCAATATCAGTGAAATCAACATCTACAGACCAACTTTCTGACAATGAAGAGAAAGAAGTAGTTCTTTTAACTGGCAACTCCAAAACCAGTGGCAGTGACACATTGTCTAAAATCTTTCTTCTCACATGATACTTCTGATCATAGGAAAATCTCAGGAGAGTAAGAATAAGGTATTCGGGTTCCTCCGTGATTTGCATAGTTTTCTCGGCATTCTGCAGAGAGGCACAGTTTTCACAATAATATTGGTTGTCACCAGTAAGAATCTCTGGAGCCAAAAAATAATTTAGTAAGTCAGTTACTGAAGGTGTAGTCTCACCTCCTGGTTTCTGAGGTACATCTTTATTGATAAGAATCTTGGAAGATTCATTAGGGACAGAAGTGTTTTCGGTATAGTGAAACCCATCAGGAGATCTGCCTATTGTTCTTTCATTCACAACAGAGTCACAGACAAAGGCAGCTGTTGCTGGATTATAGACTACTGGTTCTTCTGAAGGACCAGATACACTGGCTTGCATTAGGCCACCATCTTGTGCACTGGATAATGATGCTGGATCTTGGAAAGACAAGTCTTCCATAGCAGAGGAAGGACAAAAGGCCAGTGAAAGATCTGTGAAGGCTTCCACTTTTTGTGAGGTACTCCTGCAGTTCAAGCAACATATGTGAGTCCGTAGTTTTCCTCCAAACATTTTTTCTATTAAAGTTTTCTCACTGTCACTTGTGCAAGGGGTCTCTGTCAGTATAGTTGCCTTACTGGCTACTTCCTGTAAAGAAGTTTCACTGCACCCCAGACTTTCAGAAGACTTGTGTGAGGATTGAACTTTCAAGATCTTTTCTTCTTCATGGAGCCTGCA
Source organism: Sciurus carolinensis (assembly GCF_902686445.1). NCBI lineage: Eukaryota > Metazoa > Chordata > Mammalia > Rodentia > Sciuridae > Sciurus > Sciurus carolinensis. The sequence continues at coordinate 19,889,006 of NC_062222.1, read as the reverse complement.
GGAGAACATATCTATCATTATATCACTACTTCACTTAAAATATCAATTCTATTTAACAATATTGGTGGCTTATATAAACAAATTATTTTTTATCAAATATAAAAACCAAATTTCTCTTAATCAAGAAAAATATCGAACAGTTAAAGAATCTAGAAGAAAAGTTAGGGGGTTATTACTACTCTATATTCTCATTATACTTTCTTCATAAGGCTATTTTACAGCATGTATTATATTACAGTTAATTATATATGTCTCTTACTTGTCTTATATAGCTCTGTTTGGCATCTCAGAGAAGTTTGGCACAAAGAAACCACTAATATATCCTTAGCTGAAACAAAGGGAGGTTGTACCACCTAACTTTGTCATTCATATGACAGAAGGGAGCAAAGACAAGGAAATACAAGAAGATAGTAAGGTTTGTTTATTCAGTGGTAAGGAGACAGTAAAATATACCCTATGCTTACAATTTCAAATGGTCTAAAGGAATGGCTCTTAAACTTTGTAGTCCTAGCACCTCTTTATATAATTTTGGTAATAGCTCACATTACATTTTAATAACAGCTGATCCAAAGTACAAAAACCCCAAAGAGAAACCAAATTAAAAACAATAGGAAACTTAAAAAGCCTACAATAAATGATGGATAAGCACCTGAAATTTGTTTTCAAATGTAAGAACAATATTAATAGAAAGAAACTGTTATGAGAAGATGCAATTCAAATTATATTTTAAAAATAGTTTTTACCTGTCAAGCAGAAACCTGAGGTATTCGGAACAGTCTTGTTGTGATCTGGGAGTAAACCATGGAGGTCTGGAAGCCTCAAAGAATATCCGAGGTGCATATGCTTCCCTCTTTAAATAGCAGAACCAAAAATACAAGGAAATGTTTCTTACAGCATGAACAAAAGTACCTGAAATCTTAAAATCTAATGTTTTAATAAAAATTACTTAAAATTACATTGCACTCAGTTTTTTATAACAAAAGTCAGACATGGAGCAACTTGGAAGCATATAAAACTAGTTAGAAATAAATACTATGAACCTTTAGTCAGACCTTTTAACTCTGTAAAGAAGAGACCTACAGAAACTATGGAGCTTGCCCAAGGACATAAAACTAAATGAGTAGAGGGATTACATTAGAACCCAGGTCTGACTCTTGATATAATATTACCTCTCTATGATAAATGTGTTTGAGTCCAAAATTTTTTTAAAGGAAAGGTTAATGAATACATATTGTAGATAAATTAATATGGGGAATGCTCTACAGAGCCAAGCAACCACCTACTTTAGTTGAAAATTTCCTTGTGTGGGTACATGTCTGAAGTTTTAAAGTACAGATAGGCAATTCAGTTTAGTAGTTGGTCTTAGACTGGATTAATCTAGGTTCAAATCCTAGATTTTGCCACACATACACACAAAAAGAGCTGAATAGGCATATGAAAAATATAATTTTAACTTGAAAACTCTGAAATTCTCTTGGATTTTGAGTATTTGTGGTATATAATAATGGAATCCTCCTCAGTTAAGGAAAATTTTATCCAAATTAGGGTTGTTTCTAGCATTTTGAAGAAAGGGAGTTTGGCATACTGGTTCAACATAAATTTCAGAGTTATTTAACTCAAATCCTAATCCTGCTACTTGTTTGCATGACCCTGAGCAGATAACTTTCTTTTTTTTTTTTTTTTCAGCAAATTGGGGATATATTTTATTACCTGATAGATTGGTTTTGAGGATTAAGAGATAAATGATTTAGCGCAGGGCCAGAAAATTTAAATGCTCAGTAAATGTTAGCTTTATTAATTATAAGAAAAGATACTTTTCAATTATTTGAGGGAAATCTACCTACCTAAAATAATCCTTGCCGGTCTGCTACCCAAGAAGGTCTCAACTGTGACAGAACTTTAATTAGGATCTCTTGTTAATTTCTTTCTTCTTTTCTTGGGAGCGGGGAAACCTCCTAGGGTTTTTTCTTAGTAGCTCTGATTTAGTAAGTTAATATGGTATACATAATATATCTGTATAAATATACATACATACATATGTACATATATATGTATAATATAGTAAATGTAGACTAATGATAAATCAAGAACAGAAAAAAAAAATCACTAGGAAACCAGAGGAGAGAAGAAAGAGACAATTTTCATTTCTCTTGGTCCTGATATGTTAAATTTAATTTGTTGGTATTTTTCTCTAAGATGAAGACTAATAAAATTATCTCTCTGAGCATATTGCTACTCATAGGCCATCACTATTCTGTCAATCCTGTTTCAATCCTTTTGTTTAAGAAGTTACACGAGATACTTCTCAGTTTATAGAAGGGAAACAACTCAATCCCATCAATTGTGATTCTTTCTTCTGGCTCTAATTACTAGTCTTTCAAGATTTCTGTGAGACAATGGCAATCAGAGGAAAACCAGAAAATAATACATTATAAATAAGTAATATATATATCATTTGTATGTGTATGTTCAAAACCTAAGCTATAAGTTCACTGAACATAGGGTTCTCTTTGCTTATCATAGACTATGTATATAAATATCTGTTGAATATTTATTATGCTACCTTTTGCTATTAGCATAAATTCAATTCCCCTCATCTGTGTACATAAAAGATGATAAAATTTTAAGTTTTAGAACTCAACACATAAAAAATATCTATAAAATCTTTAGTCATAATGAAGGATGCATATAAGAAAAGGGAGAGGTGAAAAAAGCCTGGCACCATAAAATTGCTTTACTTACTCATTACTACGCAAATCCATTAATTTAGTATCTGTAAACTATTAAAGATGCACTTAAAATGACTTTTTCATAGAGATTCTTTATTGGATAGGAAATTGGGTTTATATGTAACAGTTCTTAGAACAATAGGTTAATATAATATTTATCAATAGAATGGGAAGGGGAGGGGGTGTGGATAAAAACTTGGCACATTCTGATGTTTAGATATTTTAGGCAGTACCACTTCAGTTAAAAAGGTTTGGTATATGTGAAGTTCAAAGAATATTATAATTGCAGTTAACATATACATACTGTACACACATATGCTTACCTGTGTATGAGCCAAAAAGGCAAAAAGATGCTGTAATTTTTTCATTAATGAATTGCACCCATTTAGATTTAATGATAATACTTGTCTCCTGAAACTGAAAGAGGATATGACTTATCTTTATGAATATACACACGTGCAATTTTTTAAAAAAGCATTTTTAAAAAGTTATAAATAATAAATACAAAATAGGGCTGGGGATGTAGCTCAGTGGTCAAGTTTTCCTGAGTTCAATCCCTGGTACCAAAAAAAAAAACCAAAAAAAAAAAAAAAAAAAAACCCAAAAAACTACATAAATAAAACACTCCACAAATTTGAATTGTAATTAGAACTACACATGTAATACTAGATTAGCATACAGAGTATAAATGAATCAACACAAAAAAGAAAACCCAGCAGAAAGATGCAAAATAAAAGGTTATTCAGAAGGGAAAAACAAATGAACAAAGAAAAATAGAGAAGGAAAAACTATAATGGTCAACAATATGCAAATTAAAACAAAAAGACAAGGCAAGTGCAGTGGCATGTGCCTGTTAGTCCCAGCTACTGGGGAGGCTGAGTTCCACCTCACCTGGGCAACATAGTGAGACTCTATTTTTTTTTTTTTTTTTATAAAACAAAACAAAACAAAACAAAACAAAAACAAAAACAAAACACAACAGAAGAAATTACCCGGATTGGAAAAAAATTTAAAGACTGATTATATAAAGTATTGCCAGAGGTATAGGTAGGGTCATAGGTACAATCAGATGTTGGCATGTAAGTTCAAAATGCTACAGCCTTTTGGGGAGCACTCTGGCTACCCTATTCAAAAAAAATTTTATATATATCTGCACATGAGAGATGCTCATAATGACCAAAACAACCTAATATTCATCAACAGGAATATGGTCAAATAAACTCTGACAGACTTGTTTATTCAGAATGACATAGATCTGTGCTGCCCTACAAGAGGACATTTCTAACAAGTTATTAAATGACAAAAGCATGTGGCTAGAAAAGAATTTATAAATAGGATTCTCTGCAAAATTTTTTTTTTCCCAAAACAATGACACTGTTTTTGTATTAGATATAGAATATGACTATACAAAAAAGGCCTGGAACAATACTCACAAAACCGTTAACAAATTGCCTTTGGGAATGGGTGTGTCTGATTTTTATTTTATATACTTATAGATTTGGTAATCTTTTTTAAACCATGAAAAAGAATTCATATAGTATCTAAGAAATAAAATATGCTGTCTTCCTATTTGAGGTAGTATTATCAGCCACTGCACAGTAAAATGTGCTCTCTCAATTTTTCTTGCCAGTTATAAATACTTTGGTCTATCTTTCTCTGTCATCTGCTAAATGAGATAGCTCACTGGATGACCTCTGGTGGTCAGGTATAGATTCTTCAGTCTTATGCCTAGGGTTACTTGAACCTGAGTATATCTTTTCTTAAACACACACACACAACACACAGAGTATATTTTTTTCTTAAAAATACAGATAAAGAAAAAAAAAAAAAAACAACACTAAACCAAATGTAAAACACCTTGGTGCTCAGACTATAATCTGTAGCTCAGAAATAACTGAAAACTAACTCTGTATCTAATAGTTTTTGACAATTTTAGGCAGGCATAACAACTTATAGAAGCTTGGAACTAAATTTATAAACATGTTCGGGCAAGCTCCATGAAATCTTTATTGGTACTAAAGAGCAAATATCAACCATATTTTTGCCTTCAGTAAAAGTTGGCCATTATTTTGTACCATCATGGACAGCATTCCTCTAACTAATGATCTTTGATTTCTTATCTGCTTGGTTGCAAAAGAAAATGGATTTAAAAGTAAATTCATAAGTAGGCAAAGGAATATGCCTATACATTTGTTCAGTAACTACTAGTTTGGGATGGGAGGCAGAGCTTAAGTTTTCTAAATAACAACAAAAAAGTTGTTTTGATAAACATCAAAATACCTATAAGGAGATAAAACTAAGTATGTTACCCTCAAAAGATACATGGGTTAAGCCGGGCATAGTGGTGCTAATTCTAGTAGCTCAGGAGGTTGAGACAGGAGATCATAAGTTCAAAGTCAGCCTCAGCAACTTAGTGAGACCCTGTCTCAAAATGAAAAATAAAAAGGACTGGGAATGGGATGTGGCTCAGTGGTGAAGTGTCCCTGGTTAAAAAAGAAAACAAAAAAAAAAACAAAAAAAAAAAAAACAAAGATATATGGGTTAAAAAAATACAATGGGTTTATAGATAGAAACAAAGGTGTGAAATAATAGCAAAGAAGATCTCTAGGACACTTAATAGGCTCAATCAATCCCTCTGTATTTAAATGTCAAGTGATAGAAGTTAAAAACATAGGAGTATTAAAAATAAATGGAATGTACAACAGAAATAATCAAGTGTATTCATAAAAGTTATGATTTTAATAGTTCTTGAGCACTAAAAGCACTATTTGCTTCTGAATAAGGCTAGTATACATAAATGTTAACATTTATGTCATTTATAAGAAATAATGTTTAGAGAATTCCCACCTTCCTACATTTCATAAACATTCATGAAATTCTATAGTTAAAGTGAAAATGTTGAAATTTAAACTTACTCTGTAGCCATAAACAATGCTTGTATAACACTGTTCATATAACATGTATTTCCTAGGTTAATAAGGCCAGTTTTCCCAGTTTCAGATTTTCCAGAAAGTCTAGACAAGCAAGATGCCAAAGAATTGGATTGAGATGTCCAGGCACTTTGATTGAGAATCAACTTAATCTTCTCCTCACCAGGCTTAGGAAAATCCTACAGATCATAAATAGGAAAAATAGTTTAAAGTAAAGTAAAACTATTTTTGTTATTAAATTAACTAACACCATAAAGAAGGTTTTTCCACTGACATTTAAGCTTTCTTTGTTACCTCTTAGTTTTATAATAACTGACAGTAATACTTGGTTAGTTGTTAAAAATTCAAATTACAGTGCATGGCAAAAATAAATGCTTCCTAAAGATAGTTGATCAAGTTGAACAATACTAAAGAATTGTGGATTCAAGTCACATTTGAACTATTTATGATAGTAAAATATTTACAACATAAAATTCTGAGATCAGCGAGTATTCTGTAGTGCTATTCAAAGGCAGTAGGAATGAGGACTTGAAGTGGCCCAAAACTGAATAAATTAAACAACAAATAATCTGCTCTCAAATTTTGGGATAAGAAAATGTTTCCTTTTCATTCCTTACTAATATTTACTCAGTAATAATCTTTAAAAAAGTCCAAAGCAATTAGGGGATTAAAAAAACAAGAACACAGTGACATAATGACCTCTGACTCTGAAAAAGTCAATCTCATGTTTTACCATGTAGAAAATTATTACAACATCCAGATTCTTACTTGTTTAGTAAAGTGTGTGATAACAAGAAAAAATTTTAAGTATAAATGATTTCAAACATGAGTAGAGCACTGGAGAATAAGGAAAGTTGATAAAATCATTTCACTTAAAACAATGAGCCTTTATAGACTACTATTCCCATCTGGTACCTAGACCTTAGAAAACAAACATCTTTTAAAGGTAACCTGCTTTTTTTCTTTTGGGATGACAGCTAAAAGAAACTATTTTTCTAAGGCTAACAGTAAGTCCTTTGCTTCTTGTGAGACTATATGATTTATCAGAACTTTCAACATGAAAGCACTGAAGAGGAGCCATCAACAGACATAGCAATAATAGAGTATCATTATTATCAAATCCATGATAAAATGCTCCTATACATAATTTACTTTTGAAATGTCAAGTGTCATACCAGTGTTACACATTACACACATTCACTACTTAACAGTCTTGTCTTCTGGGCCCAAAAATAGTTTGATAAAGCTATCTAGACAGTAAAAAGAATACACTTTGAGTCTATTTCAGATACAGAAGTAGTAAAAGCAATGAGATTTTTATATTATATCTCAAATTTCAAAATAAAACATTGCTAGAACTGATATCAAATGTCTGAATAAGTCTGGCTGAGTTAAGCTCTCTAGCTACACTCTGACTTTGCAGTAAGTTTACTGAGAAAAGTGTGTTTACTGTGACTTATTTCTCACAAACAGAATCATGCACTATCTATACAAAGTTGAAAAAAAGAGTGAACACAAATAATTCCAGTAAAGAGTCTATGAAATACAGACATTCATAGTATAGAGTAAAAATGGAATTAAAAATAGGGACAAAATCAGTCAAATGTTTTATTATTTGGATTCCCATGATTCTAAGATGTACTTTACATATTTTAACACTTGGAATGAAAATCTGATGTATATATTCATTAAATATAGCATATTTTTAAAACAAGTTTTCCCCAAAGTTGTTATAAATTCTAAGATATGCCTATGTAATGGCACTTTAGAACTGAAGAAATATGGTTATTAATCTGCAACTCCACAAATGCTGGTACAACAATTCTCATACCTTTATTGCCTCCAGAATAGGTTCATAGAGATCTGGAAATCCAGAATAATGATACATCATACAGTGTATCAATTCTATTAACTGCACTAAGAAGGTTGTACTGGAAGGCAGGCCATCATTTTTGAAAGAGTGGACCAAATTAACTACATGAGGAACAATCTGAAGAGAAAAAAAAAGACAAACCTTTCTTAAAATGTATATTAATTGGTAACACATTCTCTAGCCTACAAATAGACTGCAATGTTACATGATCAGCAAGTTCTTTCCCGTGTGTTCAGTCATAGCCTTTTCTAAAATAGTTATGAAGCTAAAATTTTCTAGAATATCAAAATAAATCTAGTTTTCAGTCATGTATGAGTGCAATTCCATTTACTATGCCTCTCCTCATTTTTACACTATATGTATGACACAGGTACAAAATAGGAATCTTAGTCATTGCTGCAAATCTAAAGGAATTCCTTCAGTTGAAAATATTAGGGCTATTATATTGAGCAGATCATTCCATGGGGACAAATTAAAAACAAACAAGCAAACCTAGAATTAGCTAAAGAGCTCCACCTAGTGTGAACTTAAAATTTTCCACTTGAAAGAATTACATGCGTTGGGCAGTGAAGTTTACCTTAAGAAAGACTTTGAAATAACTTGTAAATGTAACAAAAATTATAGCTCAAATAATACACTTTTCTGGGCTGGGGATATAGCTCAGTTGGTAGAGTGCTTGCCTCGCAAGCACAAGGCCCTGGGTTCAATCCCCAGTACTGCAAAAAAACAAACAAACAAACAAAAAAATATACTTTTCTTATGTTGGATTGGATATCCATATTAACAAACCCTTTCCCCAACCCAAAATAAAGATGATTCTAAAAATAAAGGGAATCAGAAACTTCTATCATTTTAAAGAAATTGGGGCCAAAAATAAAAAGGAAATTGAAAATGTACACGTAGAAAACTATTAATATGGATGATCATCAATTAGGCTAAAAATAACCCATCAAATATAGACACAATCACATATTTGAGAGGTTATTACCCAAATGAAACAAATCCTATTTTTCAGCAATGGCTCATTCTATTAGCAAAATGCTGTACTTTTTCCAACTAATAGTAACCTGAAACTACATGTTTACACTTCTCATGCTAAAAGGCATCTTATTATGTTCTACTTGTGGAATATTTTTGGTCAATATTTCATGATAAAAGTGAAGCTAAAGTTCTATTAGGGTCATGTCGTCAAGCAATAATAACAGCAGTTATAGTGATGCCCCAATCGACTCCCTTTCTTTCTACCTAAAAAGAGTCATTATATTCTGGGATGGGGTTGTGGCTCAGTGGTAGGGTGTTTGCCTAGCATGTGTGAGGCACTGGTTTTGATCCCCAGCAGCATATAAAATACTTTTTTAAAAAAGAATAATCATATTCTTAAGTTAATAGTGCTACTTCTGTTCTCTATCTAGCTTTATCCCTGAGCTTGAGATCTTAAATCACATTTTAGATTTTACACTACTTTTAATCTTACCTCCACCAAAGGTATGGATATCACCATAAAACTAGCAGCTCCTAATGAGTTCATACTACTGCTATCATTGCTACTTATCTAGGCAAATCTGAATGCAAATCCTGCCCCATTAAGCCACCTCTCAGACATTCTCTTGACAAAATAGTTGGAAATCCAAAATTACTGTTTTCTCAGAGGTGAAGAGAGAGAAATGAAAGAGGAAAGAATTTTAAAATGATTCATAATTCCAAATATTCCAAAAGCACTTCTAATGTAGATTTGATCTTTGCAATCAGGTTATAGGGTTGTCTACTACTATGCCCCAAATGGTCAATATTATTACCGACACAGAAACAAAATTGTTTCTTGCTGTTGCCTTCTAAATGCTTGAAAGTTGACTTTTCAAATGAGGAAACTTGTTTGTTTCTAGACATTACTGTAACACTAAACATAAGTTACTATTTGAGGAAGTGCATAAAACGTAATTAGTAGTTTTTTTTACTTATCCATTATCTGCCACAGTCTATTTAAATTTTTTTCACTTATAAAAAATATGAAAAGCAACCTGTTCCACTATAACACATATTATAACATTAATCTTGGTTTGCCCTAAACTATTCTAAATCTATAATTTGATGAATAATGATGCTGATGATTCCAAATTATTGCTCATACTTAGCCACCTTAAACCTAAATCCTTCATTGAATTGTTTGGAGTTATATGTGATTTAAATGCCATTGAAATCACTACTAAATGTTCAAGTTATCCTCAGTTAAGAGGAGGGTCAAACTCTAATGTAGTATTTAGGCAATAATTTGGTCTTTGTCTTTAGGCTTTATAAGCCAGATCACAATTTTTAGTTTCAGATCTAACTTAAATAAATGATCCCTTAAATAAATGATTTAATACTTGTTTAATTAATAGTCAAATATTTCAAAGTCAAATAATTGTTATTTCAACTACTTTTCTCAGGGGGAAAAAAGCAATAGAAAAGGTAAGGGAGATACCTTCTTTTAAAAAATTCTGAGCAATGAAACAGGTTTAGAGTATAGACTAAGTAATTAATCACAAAGATTAAGAAATGTCCTTGGTGTAAAAAGCAATAAGTGACAGAACGATTGATTAAGTTATGTTAGAGAATCTCCTTCCTAGAAATTTGAAAACAAGTCTTTTCTTTTTTGAACGGCCTACACACAATCATGCTTGGAAGAAAAAAAAAAGTTACCTAAAAATTAATGATTGGGATTCTGCACTTCTTCATTAATCTCCTTTGAATTTTGTTATGGTGTTAAGTATCCATAAGATCTCAACATTGTAGGTACGCTAATAATGAGTTAATAGTCCTGTAAAAATGAGGATCAGATCTTGGAGGAAGCAGGCAATCACACAAAGCCACTGCTTTCCTATGATGCTGTAGGAAGGTCAACGGACAGGTTCCTGAAATAACATTTTGGTCATTCCTTACCTACAATAACTTATAATCATATCAAAACCAGTGATGTAGCTGGTTTAAGGTAGCAGCATTCTAGATATGTTTTAAGGTGGAGTCAACAGGATATGGACTGTGAGTGAATGAAAAGCCTTACTCTAAGGCTATAAAGCAAAGATTGATGTTTTCATGGTTCTGAAATTTTAAAGCTGTCCATGATTTTCAACTATTTTAATCCTTTTGCACAGTTTAAATGTACAACAGACATCCATCTCATGTGACACATCTCATGTAGAGCAATAACAAGTGGGGTAGTTTTGGTGAGACACAAAACATTCTGAAAGTACATTCCTTGGAGAGAAATTACACAATTTCAATTTTCTAAGAAAAGATAAAGCTGTGTGAAAATAGATTTAGAATTAACCAACAATCTTTTCATTATATACAAATGTGACTCAATAGCAAACTAAATTTTGAAAACAAGGTTTTTCATTGTAGGAAACTTCTGGCACAACTTACCAAATGGAACGCCTCTGGAGAATGCTGAAAACTAAGCAGCATGTGAGAAAGAACTGCAAGAGCACCAGGTCTCACAAGAGGAAACCAAAGTCGATTAAAAACCTTCAAAATAAGATAAGATACCAAACTTAAGAATGTAGAGGAAAATCAGTAACCAAATCAGTATTTTCCTAGAGCCAAAAATTTTTTATGTGAATGCCCCCTTCCTGAAAAGTTCTATCATAATATGTTATTAAACTTTGGGAGAAGGAGAAAGTTAGGAGATAAAAACATGACTGAGATCAAGGGGAATGTAATGGCCTACCCAATTCTTAAAATTCTCTGATAAGTGGAAATCTGTCATACTATGTTTATGAGGTGACCCTTGTTGGTTCACTCTTCATTTAATTCACTCAATAAATACTTATTAAGCAACTACTATTGCTTAGCACTGTTTTAGGCATTGAGAAAACAATAAATCTATAAAATAATATCTAAAAGGGCTTACAGTACAGAGGATGTAGAGAGATAATAAAAAGGAACATATAGTGATAAGTGCTATAAAAATACAAAGCAGTGCATGAATAGGAAATACTGGGTGGCAGAGGGATCTGCTGATTTACAAAGGAGGTTCAAAAAAATGCCTCATGTAAAAGAAAGGTGATATCTGAACAAGTGAGATAAGCTTGAAGAAAGTTGAACAAGTGAGATAAGCTTGGTAGATACCTGGGAGAAAAACAATGTAAACAGGACAAACAGCAGTGCAAAGGTCCCAAGTCCTCCAGGTTGGTGTGACACGGATATAGTAAAGAGGACGGTGTAAGTGAAGCAAGAGACTAAGGCAAGTGGGAGACGGGGTCAGAGAAGTAGAAGTGGGTCAGATCACATGGGATCTTGTGAGACACCTACAGGGGACAAAAAGCAGGGAGGCTATTGTAATCAATGCAACGAGAGATGGGGAGGACTTTGGACCAGGGTAGCAGTGATGTAACTGGTTAAAAGTCATAGGATTCTGGATATATTTTACAGGTGGAGTCAGCAGGACCTATAGGATATGGGTTGAGAGAGAATGAAAAAAAAGGATAGTTTCAAGTTTTTGGCCTAAGTGAGTGAAAGGATGCTGTAGTCCTTTATTAAGGTGAGGAAGATCACCTTTGGGAGGAAAAAAATCATGAGTTAGATTGTGGATAAAGTAAATTTCAGATCTGAGTATAGACGGTTGAATACAAGAATATGGAATTCAAGGGAGAACAGTGAACTAGAAATTTACATTTGTCAGTCATTAAAAGTCTTGGGGCACCTATGCTGTGATTCATACTGAGAAGAAAGAAGATCAAAGGCTGAACTCTAAGATAATCAAAATACTGGAGAGAGCAAGGACAGGAGACTGATACGCTAGCGTAGTAGGACAAAACCCAAGAAGATATAATGTCCTGGAAATTAAGTAAGGAAAGTGTTCTATGAGGGAGTCTTCAGTTGTGCAGACAGGTTGAATAGGCGAGTCCTGAGAAATGATCCCTGGGTTTAGCAACAATGAGAAGCACTGGTATCAAAGGTAATTTTGGTAAGGAAGTGGTAAAAGTTTGATTAGTTGGATTCAAGAAATTATGGGAAAAATGTTTTCATAGTAAATATGAAATACATGGCATTTTTTAAATTACTAAGGCCTATTCAAAACAAAACCAAAATCTGGCACATTTAAAACTAAGAATTCAAATGCTTTAAAGGAGACAACCCAAACATAAAAATATTGACTATATGAGTTCATGCATTCTAATAGATTCATATACGCCCACTTACCAGTTCTATTTTCAGCAAAGTAACATCTATCAAAATAGTAAACTTTTGAACAGCTGCTAGTCCTTTCAGCAGTGCAATTACCCATGTATCCACATGCTGAGCCAATGGCCAGGACAGCCAGTCAATCATTCTGAAAATTGAAGGAAAATAAATATTGGAAATATTTTCAACATTATTCAAGAGTAGATTACTCTTGTTACAGTAAATAACCACAGACTTCATGACTCATTATTTAGTGAACATACTAGTAAAAAACACTGACCAAGATGTAGAAATGAATACAATGGATGCTTACCCTCAAGGAGTTTCCAATTTGATATGATGACAATACTTGTATTTAACACATTTCCATTAAAAATTTCTAATATTTTATAAATGCAAAATAAAAAATTTATGCTATATAGTGGTGTCAAGAATTTATTATCAAATTTACTCTAAGAACAGTTGAAATATAGATATCCAAATGAAAACTTATAGGTATCAACCAAGATTTCTCCTCCTCCTTCCTGATGAGTGCAGTCTAAGGAAATACACTATTAAAAGAGGCTATATTTTGAATTATGGAACAGGTATCACCATATCTTTCACAATTCTACTATACAACAAAAGAAAACTTCAAATATATAAAAGGGCACCAAGTTTGTAAATATACTAATGCTAAATATGCGAATGACCTCATTTCATTGATGAGTGTCTTTCTTGAATATCAATCCAGTTCAAGGGAAAAAAGACAAAGTAAAATGAGGTTTGATGGAGACTTCCTAAGTTAGATCTTTACCACAATGAAGACTGGTACAACTCTTTTGGAAAGCAGTTAGATCAAATGTTCATATGATTCAACGTAGCAGACTGATTTTACAAATTATGTAATAAGAAAATAATAGGGGAAAAATTCACATTTTGAAGTCAGAGAAAGTGCTTTAAAGATCTCAATTTACAACTTATTAGCCAGAAAACTATATATATTATATATTATAAGTACCTTATAATCTCTATGTCTCAAATTTCTCATCTCTAGATTGCAGGTAAGCATGCTTATTTTCAGGGATGTTTTGAAGATTAAATGGATTGATATAAAACACTGAAAATACTGTGAATGCTTCTCTTTCACCAAGTATTAATATATGCAGTAATAAACATCTTCATTCTCCAAATTGTCAACTACAAATAATGAGGACATAAATCTGACCAAAAAAGCAACTAAAAGGATTGACATCTAAATTGATATGGACATTTTCACGAAAACTGTTACATAACTATCTATAATAATACTGGAGTGTTCTCTTTCTTAAGGTTTTTCCTTTTAAGATTAAAATACCCCTAAAGTCCCAATACACACTGACTACAAGTTATCTCTATGTTCCCTCCATTCCCTATACAGTTTGCTTCTTTCCTTGCTTTTGTGGCTTCTTGCAACAATGACAGTTATAAGTCATTAAAGTAGTCCCTGATAGATATATCTACCAACTATTATAAGGTTGATTCTCAAAAATTTTGTGACTATTCTACATAACAGAAGAGACATACTTGCTTTTGTGTACTAAGAATATATGCTGGGCACAGTGGTGCATGCCTGTAATCCTAGAGACTAAGAGGATTGAAAGTTTGAGGCCAGGCTCAGCAACTTAGTGAGGTCCCAAGTAACTTGGGTCTTGGTAAGTAGTAACTTGGTGAGAATCTGTCTCAAAATCAAACTAAAATAAACCAAAAACACAAAACAAAACAAAATAAAACAAAACAAACAAACAAAAAACAACAAAAGGACTGGGGATGTAGCTCAGTGGTAAAGTGCCCCTGGGCTCAATCCCAATACCAAAAGAAAATATATGTATGTACACACACATCCACTGTAGCACTGTTATGATATGGAAAAACTGCAAAAAACCTAAATGACCACCAATAAGGAAAAGGCAAAATATACTGCAGCAGTGACACTGCAGAACACTAGGCAGAGTCTGAAGAAATGAGGTACTTCTACCTCTTCAATCTATCTATAGTGATCTAACATGGAAAGATCTGAGACACTGTAAAATTAAAATAAATTTACTGATGTGGCCTGGAGGGGCATATGTGAGCATCTCTTTTTGGCTCCGTGGCCTCTTTTTGTCCAATGTGGAGTGGCACTCACAGAGCTCACGGCCAGATTCCCTTTAACTCAGTCTAAGAAAAGTACAATAAAGGTAAGTGAGCAGAGAACAGAAAATTCCACTTGACAGTGGCTCTTTATTATTCCTAATTACTGAGCTTTTTCCTCTAGCCTCTTTATTTTCTTCCCATCTCATAAATCTTACTCTTTACCTTATCCCATGTGTACCAATCCAATCTCCTGACCAATCTTAAAATAAACTTTACATCAGTGGTTACACATTTTAGAAGCTGCTGTGGTCTCAAGGTTTGTATCATTCTAAAATTCACATGTTGAATTTGAATCCCCAATATGTTGGTTTTAAGAGATGGGACTTCTGAGAGGTGACTAGATCATAATGGTGGAGCCCTCACAAATGGGATTAGTGCCTTGCCCCTTTCCAATCATGTGAGGACACACAGAAGGTACCATCTATGAGAAACAGGCCCCCACCAGTCACTGAATTTGCTAGTGTCTTATTCTCAAACTTCTCATCCTTCAGAACTGTGAGAAAGAAATTTCTGTTTTCATATATTGTCCAGTTTAAGGTATTTTGTTATAGCAGCTCAAACAGACTAAGACAGAAGTCATTCAGGAAGCAAATATTTGAATGTATATTACATAGAGAGTAAGTGTTAGGTGCTGAGAATATAGTAGTAAGAGGTTTTCTATCCTCAAGTTGGAAAGAGTAAAGTTAAAAAAAATTGTCAATGGTCACAAAATTATCAAACAGTGGTACTGGAATCTGAATTAAGTTTGCCAGTGCAATGGTTTTGTTGTTTTTTGCTGCATTTTTTTGCTGCACTTTGATTGAACCTGCATATGCCCAAGTCCTCTCAGGCACAGAAAATAACTCACAGGATGAGTTATTTTTATGGTTAACTATAGTGATCATATCTATAATATATTGGTTACTCTAACTTTAAATTCTAAGGGCATTTTTCTTAAATTTTTATTTAATTGTTTACAACTAAGGAACATTTTAACTACATTTGTCATTTATGTACTTAAACACCTTATCGCCTCCATTAGACTATAAACTCAAGATCAGTGATCTTGTTACTATTTTAATATTATATATCTTTGTTCCCTTACTTAGCACAGTGCCTGGCACAGAGTAGAAGCTCATTTGCTGGATAATAAAATCATTTCTTCTATAGCTAAAAAAATATATCTATGCAACTTTAACAATAAAGCAGGAGATATTATGAAGGCAACAAAGTAGATTTAATCATAACTTATGGAGAAGAAAATTAACTTTCACTTTTACATGGCAGTTGGAGGGCTATCTTCAGCCTTCAGTCTTCTCCCAGTGTTTTAAAAATTGGGAAATCCAGAAAACTGGATTTCAGGCTTCTTTTGAAAAATTAGATCAAACAACACTGAACTTAAATATCCCTGTGACAACAAACAATTAGAAATGAGGATACGCTTTTTCCGGAAGGTGCTTGTGTACTCTATTCACTATCATTTCACTGACAGCTGGCCAACTTCGTACTTTAATGTTATCTATCTGGTCCTGCAATGATAATTACATTTGCTTTTTCTGAATTACAAAAAATGACTGTGAAGCATGGTAAGTGGTACTTTTGGAGAAGTACAGAGTATGGGGAAGTATAATGTAGGAGTATGGTAAAAATAAACATCACTGCTCCTTTAAATTACACTTTCTATGTAAAAATAATCTCTGTAGGTTAGGTTATGGGTTAAAAAGGATTCTGTAGGTTAAATTGGAAATGCAATATAAAAACTGCATTACATCTTCTCATGGAAACAGGAAAAAATTAACTCCCAAGTCAATTTTTTTTTTTTTTTTTGCAGTGCTGGGGATCGAACCCAGGGCCTTGTGCTTGCAAGGCAAACACTCTACCGACTGAGTTATCTTCCCAGCCTCCAAGTACATTTTGAAGACAAAATAAATTATAAATTCTTAAGTTGGATACAATAACTGTTTTTTAAAAAAACCTAGAAAATTAAGACCAAGAGTGCTTGCTGAATGCTAGCAAGTGGAATTTATACTTGGTTTAGTAGGTAGTATAAGTCACTGTAATTTCTTCTTCAGAGGGAATAATCAGTAGGACCGACTGTTTCAGATAAGAAAAATTAAAAGGACAACTAGAAGACTGTTTCAACAATGCAGGTCTGTTTCCATAAATGGTGGGGACAGACAAAGTATCATTGTAAGAAATATCCTAAAGAAAGAATCCAAAGGACTCAGTGATGTCAATCAAAGGGAATGAAAGGATGGAGTTGAAAATTGCTTATAGATTTGTGAGTAGGTATTTAAGAGAATTAAGAGTGTCAATAGGAGTAAAAACAAGAAAAATAAATAAAAATCACTATCAGGCCATGAAGATAAGTTCTATCTTTAAAACAGCAACCATGAATAATAAATTTGACTATTGTGGGTTGGTCTCTTCATTGGTGTCTACATAGTATGATAACTCTGGAGCCAGATTTAAGAGTGAATATCAGATATACAATTTACTATCTGAGGGAGAGTGAGTAAATTATTTCACCTCTAAATGTCCTCAACTATAATATGGGGCCAATAACATGATCTACCTCAAAAGGTTTTTGGCATACAAACAAAAATCTTAGCTATTATTACCTATGCAATGAAGGTGATAGAACAACAAATTTCTAATTTCACTTTCAGTTGTGAAATCTAATTCTCAGAATTATATACTCACTTTGACACATCTTGAGGGTTATATCTAGCTTACAGTCTTTTTGTTCCAATGTTTTACTGAGAGGACAATATAATTTGATATATTCATCCCAAAGAGATGTCATGGTCACACTGACCCACAGGAGAAGCTTCATTAGGGAGATATCTATGAAACAGGAGTATTTTTTTTTTTTTTTAATTTTAAGTTTTATTTACTCGTTCATTTTTTGAGACAGGATCTCACTATGTTGTGTAGGCTGGTCTCTAGCTCCTGGACTCAAGTGATTTGCCACCTCAGTCTCCTGAGTACTGAGAAATTTACATAAAGACTTGAAATCAACAACATACACAACAAAATTTATACAGTGATAAGAAGAAAGGGAAGGAAAAAAAAACAGACATAGGAAGAAAATCCTAACAGCATGCTGTTGTAAGACTAGCAAAAACAATAAATACAAAGATATTAAAAAGATGAGAATAAAAATAAAGGATACCAAAAAAGGCAATGCTGTCATTATAAATTAAAAGCAATAGTGACAGAAGTCATACAACACATTTACATAGACTTTTCTCAAATATATGTATTCTCATAAGTCCCTGGAAAGTAAGAAAGGAGTGAACAATAAGAAATCAGAAGTAGTGGGCACGGTGGCACATGCCCATAATCCCAGCAGCTCAGAAGCTGAGGCAGGAGGATCATGAGTTCAAAAGCTAGCCTCAGCAACAAGGCTCTAAGAAGCTCAGAGAGACCCTGTCTCTAAATAAAATATAAAATAGGGCTGGGGATGTGGCTCAGTGGTTGAGTGCCCCTGGGTTAAATTCCTGGTTATGGCACCCCGCAACCCCCCCAAAAAAATTAGAAAAGTTACAGATAAGTTGATCCAATTATTTAACTGCACAAAGAAGAAAGAAAAGTTTGAAAAGAAAGACCTTTTTAAACACAGGAGTGAAAAAGAGGAGAGGATGAAAAAATCCAAGTCTCTAGAGTTTGTGTAATAGAGAGGCATTATTAGTACATATATGGTCTGTTGGGAATCCAACATAAATCCTTCAGTTCATAAGTAATCTTATGACTGTAAATTTTTTAACAGGGGCATAAAAACCATTTTGTTGCAAATCCTTATTTTCTATTTAAATGTGTTTAATACACACACACAGAAGAAATAAAGAACAAAAACAGGCTGATAGGAAAAGCTCAATGAGAAAACATAATAACTGAAAAAGAGAAACTCAAGAGCTGGAATAAGTTCCATAGATGGGCACCTTAGAAGAGAAGTTGTAAGATAGTACAGATGATCCTTGACTTATGATGGGTATAAAGTCACTGTAAACTGAAAATAGAAAGAATGCATTCAAGACACTCAACCGGCCAAACATTACAAATTAGCAATATAGTACACTGTAGAGATTGTTTATTCTCTGATTATGTGGTTGACTGGGACCTGTGGGTCACTACTGTTGCCCTGCATTTTGAGAAAATATTGTACCAAGTATTGCTAACTGAAGAAAAGAGCAGACTGAAAATTCAAAGGACAATTTCTACTGAATGCACTCTCAAAGTTGAAAAATCATAAACCGAATCATCTTAAGTCCAGTACTATCTATACTGGATATTCTTCCCCTGAGATATCCACAGGTTTGCTCCTTCCATTTCCTTCATTACTGTCATGGTCACCTCAATTAAGGTTTCCTTATTCGTCTTATTTAAAATTGTAAACTCCTCCCTCACGCCATATTCCTCTTCTTACCCACTTTTTTCCCAAAACAACCGCATACTAAATTATTTTACTTATTTATGATACATTTTAAAACAAAGTCTAAATCTAAAAATAAAACCAATTTAAAAAAATAAATTTGATAGTTTTGATAGTCTGATGTCTACATATAAAAACAATGGAAGCAGAACTCTGTGAACTATATCAACAAAATAAATTATGGAGAATGTTCTGTTACTACAAATGTTAAGTTCAGAACATAATAAAGTCAAGTCATTAATAGGAAATCAGAAATGTTATTTTAAATGTTTAGATTTATATCCCCAATGTAACTAATGATCAAATGAAATCATTAATAGTCAAAATTGGTCAGGAAATAAAAATAAATAGCATAATCAAGAAAAATAAAAGCTTTACTCAAATAATATGATTGAATCAAGTAAAATAAAGCTTTATTCAAGTGAAATGATTGTAGTTTTCTAAATTAATTTTTTTAACAAAATCAATTTTAAGATGTATAATTAGTTATGTAGCACTAAGGGAAAAAATTATGCTCTTTGAACTAGGATATATGTAACTGGGCATTTCCATATTTTAACATCTTTGAAATCAGGATGCATGTTGAAATCAAAGAAATATGTAATCTATCTAAAACTAAGGGAGAAAACTAAATGTCAGACAAAGGAAAAGAGTATATTACCCACTGAGCCCAGCTGAAAGAGAAAGTATGCTTAACTTGAAGGGTGGGGTTGGGGGGGAACCCAGAGGGAAGAAACAGGTTGCAGGAAACAAAAGTGAGCAATGAAATTAGAAAAATATATGATATTGATAATCCAACTTCTATTTGTACAATAAATGGACAAAAGTGTAGGATTTTGGAATAAAAAAGTTAAATTGAAAACAAATTTATAAATTACTGGGATGCCTGTCAAGGCTACAATAAGATAAACCATTTTAATTAGCTTGGAATATATTTATATATTTGAGTCCATGATTTTAGTTTTAAACATTTCTTTAAGTTTCTTATTACTCACGAGATAAAACAAAGTATCTTTGCCTCTCAAATCTACAATTACTGTCTATAGTGTTATGAAGGAGTACCTGCAAAGAGCTTGGGTCATACTTGCATCTTTTACATTGGGATCTGTGGTAAGGCTCCTGATGAGAACTGTAATCATCTGAAGAGGAATATGCTGCACGAGGCTTGCCAATGCTACAGAAGGTTCAAATGATGCATCTATTTTTTTAATTGAAAAGGAAAAGAAATATGGCAAGAAGGTTCAAATGAAGTATTATAAAGAAAACAACATTTTCCCAAAAGAACAAAAAAATACATATTTATTTGCAGCAAAGGTGTTAGTTAGGAAGCAGCTGTTATACTATACATCATGGGTAGAGGGATGTAAGAGGAATATTAAATTACATGAATATTAAGTGAGAGACTAACAGCAAATAGCAGTGTTCACTCATACTACAGACAGAATATTGAATTTTAAAAGCTGTATTTAGCACTGCTATATTTAGTCCATTAATTACCTGCCCCCCAATCTTTAATATCAATTATTGTGTTAAGATACTCATTTACAAAGGAACAAAAAAGAAATGCAAGGTATCAATTTCAATTCCCACTTTAAGACACTTGAAAATAATTTAAAACTACTATAGCAGTCATTACAAAGCTATAAGGAAGATTTTAAAAAATGTTTTAAGTTGAAATTAAGGTGAATTGGGAGGAGACTTTGCTAAATTATATAAAAGTTAAGCAAATCCTAGATGTGCACCTTTAATACTGCAATTGAAAAAACTGGGGGAAAATATAACAGCTAAGGCAACAGAGACAATACAAAATTACAAAAAAAAAAAAACAAAAAAAAACAACTAATCAATCCAAACAAATACTGTAAATAAATAGTTGGCATGCATTAAATTCTTTATCAGATTGTATGAAGAGGTTAAAACTCCACCCTTATTTCTGTTTCTTAAAATAAAAGGAGGACACAAGTTCTATTTCCAATACCCAAGTGGTATAATTAAGGAGAATGGTCGTATTAAGTCAAGCAGCAATCCTAGTTTTGGACCTATTATCTCACAACCTATAGACTTGAAAGCTCTAGGCTTTCAAGAACCCAGATATACAGGTAAAATTTCCAGGAAAGAAAGCATTTTCTAGCCAAGTATTATTATGTGACCTTCTTAAATTTCTGAGGATGCAGTTCATAGCACAAAATTATCTATTTTAAGTCCTGATACTCCTGCTTTCCTCATTCCACCTGTGTCCCTTCTTACATACACTACTGCAGATAGAAAACGCCAATATTTAAAATCTACATAGTAAACTGTGATAATCTATGATAAAACTGCACAATTCATGAATTTTAAAATGTGGGAATTCAAAAACAGGGAAAAAACTCATTATAACAAGATGACAGGATCACGTACATTAATAATGTGGTAAACATTATTACTATGCTAACATTAGTCACTAATGAATAGACGCTTTACATAGCTGCTGTCATCCTGAAAGCTAGGTAATTAAGTAACTTGTTTAGTGCCAAAGACTTAGATGTTCTCAACGTTTAAAATAAGAACAGGTGGTGTTTTTAAGATACAACGTGATATCCTGAATAAGGCAGTGAATTGGAATGAAACTGTGGATGAGGGTACGAGGATTTGCTCTCCCTTAACAATGTTTTCTGGGCTGGAAGCAAACATGGAGTGTATGTGAGGGAGACACTGAATTTCCAAGAGATAGTCTCCTAAAATACAATCCTTACCTGTGGAAGAGATGCTTGCAAAAACTTCTTGCAGGGAAGGTAACAGTGTGGAGGGTTCGGCCTTCCAGATGTTCTGCAGCAAGTTACTCACTTTTGTTACCTGGGAGACATACTCCCGTAGCTCCTTCTCCTGGGTGGACACGCACTGAAAATGGCCTATCGTTCGAACCAGCTGTTGACAGAAGGTGATGGACAATTTCCCTTTGGGGATGCACTGCACGAAGTCGGTCAGAAGGTCGCTCAGTCGGGCACAAAGCTGGGGCTCTGGCCTCTCACAAACCATCCGTAACACCTCTACCTGCAGCAGGCTGAAGAGGTCCAGCACCGATGGGCAGCTCATGATCAGCTTCAGGCCGTTGTGAATGTAGTCCAGGATGGCTACGTCTTTCCTGTCCAGCGAGTGGTAGCCCTGCTGAAGGAGGCCCAACACGAAGGTCTTGTTGAAGAAGGACTCGAACTCGGGCCGGTGGTAGCGTGCGTAGGCCTCCAGTACCTGGTGACCCACTTGTCGCTGGAAAGGGTCCTGGCCCTCCAGGATGAGCCGGGTCGTCAGGTCAAACATGGCCTCGCACTGCGCCTGGTCTAGCCAATGCTCCGCCGATTCCACCACCTTCCGCACAATCACCCGCTTTAGGGGCAGCGGGTGCGAAGAACTCACCAGGCCCTCCAGGATCTTGTCCATTGTCGCCACGCTGCAGGGCCAGGGCCAGGGGATAAGGAGCGGGCGGCGGCAGCCCCGAGGTGGGGCAGAAGAGCACCGGGGCGGAGGTGAACTTGGAGTGTAGCAGCAGCGGGACCGGCCACCGCCACCGCCGCCTCAGCAGCCACATTTATCGTGTAGGGGAGCCCATCCAAGTCGGGGCGGGAGCTGGCGAACCTGCGGCGCGATAAGAACCGACACCACCCACGGCCGGCCTATGGCGCTGAAGGACCGTACTCGGCCGCCACCGCGGGCCGGCAGTCCCTCTTGACATCAGCGCGGAGGGACCAGCAAGGCCCCTGGCTTTGGTGGGCGCTCAGAGCCCGGGGCTGCGACTCGTAGGCGGGGGAAGCGCGCCCTCCCGTTCCCGGGAAGGTGTAGGCGTCCAGGCTCCGGCTGGTCGTGAGAAGAAACCGGCCCTACGATGAGTCAGGAGGCGCTGTCACCCCGGCGCTGTCAAGGAGGGTGCCGGGATCAGCCGTGGAGGCGAGGCGGAGGTGGATACCCTTGACCCGGATCCAGAAGTGCCGGCAAACAGGAAGTGAAGCACGAAAGCGCGCCCCGAAAGGCCCACCCCTCCGCCCCGCCCTCCTCTCGTGCCCTCCCTCCCCACGCCCCCTTCGCCCCGCCCCCTTGCCGACGCGCAGGCGCGACACCTCCCATCGCTGCACTGCCACGCCCGCGTCACTGGAGAGCGTGTGTCGAGTCACAGGCGGACTTCCGGGAGGAGCTGTCCCGGACAAGCGTTGTGCAGGTGACCCGCCTCTAGGAATCCCGTGGGCTGACCTCCGTCGGCTGTGTCAGGGTTAGGTTACTGGTGAAAACCTAAGGAAGTGCCGTTTTTGTGTAATCTCTTCAGTGAGAGTTTTGGAAGCGCGATTAGAGCATTTGGGGAGAAAATAAGGAAAACTTACAAGCTAGGACGAGGAGAAATGTAGTAATGCCCTGGTTCGTTCGTTGAGCAATGCGCTGGGGTGCCTGAACGCGATTGACTTTCTCCTACGACGTGGTTACTTAGTGGAGGACTACTGCCCACAGCTTGCATTTAGCGACAATGAGCATTGGAGGTTTGTTTTTATCGTGTCCCTAGCAAGCATTCAGGTAGTGAGCTTTTGGATCATATCGAACATTCAAAAGCTGCCCCCAAAATGGGAAGCAGAGGAAGGAAAATGGCAAGTGAGAAACAAATGAGAGTATGTGTTTGCCTCTGTCATATAAAAAAGTACTTTGAAAACTCAGTGAATATAACAAAATTTAGTGTATGTGTGTGTTGCCATTGAAGGTAGTTTGCAATAAGGAAGAACAGGTGGAGTCTTTATGCTTGTACTCCTTGAAGTTAAATGATTCATAACAAGAACTTAAACTTTAACCAGAGTCCTTCATAATGAAAAAAAAAAAATTGCCTAAGTATAGCACCTTTTAGGCTTGGTAATAAAGTTTAAAATCAGACATCAACAGCCTGTAATACAGGCAAAACTTTAAAGAAATAGCTCATTTAAAATGTCCAACAGCAAGACGAACAAAATTGCAAATTGTTTCGATTTGCTAAAGAATTTTTTTTTTTAATTAAGTTACAAACATGATTATGTCAGTATATTTAACATACCCCTTACAGGACAATCTTAAAATGAATAACAGTTTAGGGAAGATAGAAGCTGAGTAAAAGAGAACTTGAAACTGAGTTGCTTTGTTGGAAAAGAGTGAGGTAATTGATGGATCTAAAAAGACAGTGGTGCTAGAGGACAGGAATGA
Organism: Sciurus carolinensis; assembly: GCF_902686445.1. Taxonomy (NCBI): domain Eukaryota; kingdom Metazoa; phylum Chordata; class Mammalia; order Rodentia; family Sciuridae; genus Sciurus; species Sciurus carolinensis. The sequence continues at coordinate 19,864,556 of NC_062222.1, read as the reverse complement.
TTTTGGAACCTTCCTGTTTTGAATAAGTACAAGGTTAAAAACTACTAAAACTAAAGCGGCTGTATTGGGAATAGTGCTACAGTGGAAGACAAATGTAGTATAGAAAGTAAAGTATTAAGAAGGAAAGGTAGGATTGTGGGTTTGAAGTGAAGTGGAGATTTCCACTTCCTTCCTCAGTGGAACCAACTGAGGATGACTGAAGATTATTGAACAGTAGCAGTGAAATGATTACTCCAGAGCAGACAGGGAAAAAAATATATTGTTTAGTTAAAAACTTGACAGAGTACTTTCAATCATCCATAATATTTCCATTTTCTGCTAATATTATGTTGCAATATACGATTGCTTATTAAAATAAGATTAAATGCAGTTAATTCTCAGGCTATATAATGTATATAATATAATTTTGTACTATCAGACTTCCAAAAGCTCTGTGACTATTTAAAAAATATTTCTTGTGTTATATGCATGAAATAAAATGATAGGTTTTTATTATCCTAGAATTTAAAGCGTGTTTACTTCCTTTGCATTGCTCTATATGTATTTTGCCATATGTTTATTTATTTCATTCAGTGGTTATAGAATTTCAATCAGAAATGACCAACTTTATTTTATAGTATAACTTCAAGTCAATACAACACTACCTTGATCCTGTTCAACATTTTAAAATATTATAAGAAGTCCATGGAAGGTTTTTGTTACAGTGACTCAGGCCACTCATCATAGGATTAGGGAGTGCTGTTACTATGGTTTTTAAGATTTTTGTACAGGGGTTTAGTCTAAGGCCTGAATTGCTAGTTAAATGGTTTTATAAATAGATTTGAGAATGGGAACTAAGTGGTGAGGGAATTATTTATTGAGGATCCTCTGTATGCTTGGGCTTAGTGTATTATACTTGATTCTTAGTTCTCAACAGACTTTTGGAAATAGGTGTTAGTGTCTGTATTTTGTAGAAATATAATTGAAGCCATGAGAGAGTAAATGTGTAAGTCCAACTCCAGAAGCTCTAGTATTTCCATCATACCATTAGGTAAAAAGTATGTTTGTGTTTATGATGAGTAAACAGAAAAGGCATTTCCAAAAAGCAGTGTTTAGAATCAGCCAGTTGCAACAGCTTTATTATGAGGTTAACTATCCCCTAGAAATTTATGTCACCTTATAGAATCAAAAGTGAATACATCATATAAAGAGAGCTGTGGTCAGCAAACCATTATATGAAATAATTCCAGATAATCCTGATTTTAAACTATGCAGTTTCTGGTTATATATATGTTTTAAGTTGTAAAGAAAAAAAAAAAAAGCCTGGAAAGAAATACACTAACCACTTTAGTATGATGGGATTAAAAAAAAAAGATATGAACACCAAGTTAATTTCACTATCTACCAGTGCTTCTCATTCTTATTTAGAATAAAATCCAAATGACAATCATTTACTGTAAGGCTCAACATAAATTTGCTCCTGTGTCTACTACAAGATAACAGACAAAAATCAATTTTACTTTTATGTACTAGCAATGAGCACATGGAAACAAAATTAAAAATATAATATCAGTGATAGTTGCTCAACATCAAGACCACTTAAGTGTAAATCTAGCAAAATATGTACAATACTCTTGTTGAAAGCAACAAAATACTAATGAAAGAAATCACAAAAGATCTAAATAAATGATCATGTTCATGGATTGATAAACTCAACATGATACTGATATAAATTGAAGTATGGGCTTAATGCAATTATGGGGGAGGGGAAGAATTTGTTGATGGTATGAAAAGACAACCTACTGACTAGGAAGAAATATTTATATACCATATGTTTGATAAAGGATGTGTATCTCAAATAAAGCACTCTCAGAAGTCAACACAGTAAAAGACTTGTGCATTAAAGCACACTATCAAGAGTGTGGAAGGACAACTATGGAATAGGAAAAAATATTTGCAAAGCATGTACCTGCTAAGGGATCATATAGAATATATAAAGAACTCCTACAGTTTACCAAAAACAGAACACCTCATTAAAAAATGGTCTAGAAACTTGAGTAGACACTCCACAGAAGATTTACAACATGAAGAGATGCTCAGCATCTTACCTATTAGGGAGATATAAATCAAAACCACAGTGATATTCCACTTCTAATACATTGTAATGACCTTTACTGCAAAACACAAAACAATGGAAAGTTGTTTTGATATTTGATATAAATGAAAATTGGCAAGGATGTGAAAAAATGCACTGTTGAGAATGTAAAATGGTGATGTTGCTGTAAAGCGTGGTTGGATGGTTCATCAAAAATTTAAACGAAGTTATCATATGATCCAGCAATTCCATTTGTAGGTACCCACCTCATATGTTCATAGCAGCTTTATTTGTAATAATCCCAAACTGGAAACCAAAAGGGTTGTCAGTAGGTAAATGCTAAACAAATTGGTGCATCCATAACATGGCAATAAAAAGAAAGAAACTATTAATAGTCACAACAACTTGTATGGATCTTACTACAGAGTATCTCTCTGTTTTATATTTGCAACTTTGCGTGGATATAGGCCAAAGTAAAAAATCAAAAACAAACCCCTGAAATATCCCACTCTAACTTATATGTTATCTCTGTATGTAATTAGGTAACTCCACTGTGTCCTATTTTCTCCATCAAAACAAACCCCAGATCCTTAATATTTGTATACTATGATAGCTTTCAGTTTCATGTTTCAAAAGGTAACATGTGAATCATGACTATTCATAGACAATGATCTGATTTTATAAGAATTATAGCTCTTATGTAATTACAAATAATGAAAAATAAGGTATGAATAAGTCATGGTGGTCAGAAGTATTTCTAGGTATTAAGCACAAAAACATAAAAAGTAGAGACTAATATACCAATTGGAGTTCTGTACAGTAAAGATTCCAACATGTTTGCACCTTGGGAATTGCTGCAAGAGATTCTTAGTAAGGAACTATCTTATCTATGCTGCTATAACAAAATACAGGCTGGGTGACTTAAACAACAGAAATGTGTTTTTCCTCAGTTTTGGAAGCTGGAAGTTCAAGTTAAAGTTGATAGAGGCCTCTTTCTGGCTTGCAGGTGGACACTTTCTTGCTGTGTCTTTACTTAGCCTTTTTTATGTGGGTGCAAGGAGACAGAAGTCTCTCTGTGTATCCTTATAAGAATACCAGTCCTGTGGGATTAGGCCCCATCCTTATGACCTCATTAATCTTAATTAACCATCTTAAAGACTTTATATCCAAATATAGTCACGGTAAGGATTAGGGATTCAGCATGTGAATTTTGGGGTGGTAGTGGTGAGAACACAGTTCATTCTGTAATAGAAACCAAAAATTTCCCCCTGTGAACTATATTCTTGCTCTTATCTAAGAAAAATCTCAATTTTTCTCAATGGACCACCTAAAATTGAGGTGAGATTTGAACTTACTTTCCATTGTGGTTTACATCTGAAATGTCCCCAAAGGCTCATGTTTGAAGGCTTGGCTCCCAATGCTGCAGTGTCCAGAGGTGGGGTTTTGTGTAGTGATTGGATCATGAGAGATCTGACCTCATCAGTGGGCTAATCCATTGATGGAGTCATAGTTTGATGGCATTATTGAGAAGTGGTGGTAACTGTAAGAGGTGGAATCTAGTTGGAGGGAGTAGGTCATTGGGGTGTCATCTTGTCCCTAGCCTTACCCCCTCCTGCCCTTCCTGACTGCCATGAGGTGAACAGCTTTTCTCTGCCAAGGAGTTAGCAAGGGGGAGATTTTTAAGAACTGAAGTCAAATAGTGCAGACTGTTATAAACACTTCAGTTTATACCTCAAGTGATACAGTTATTGGAGGGTTTGAGCAGAGGGGTGGCATGATTTGGCTTGATAGCTTAAAAATATTAAGCCAATGCAATATTATAAAAGTCAATTCTTTCCCAAATTTTTCTTTTAAATTTAGTACAATAACAATACAAATGCTATCAGGTTCTTTTTTCCCCTTTGTGTTATAACCATCTTGAGTGTACAATTCAAATTGGAAAAACAAAACAAGAATACCAAGGAAATTCTGAAAAAGAAGAGCAATGGAGAGAGAGGAGAGCTAACTCTACCAGACATTAAAAAAGATACTCTAAAACTTACAAAAAATAACTCATTGTAACTTATAATTTGGAAAAATTTTGGTATTGGCACCTGAAAAGATACACAGAAAAGAATGGAACAGAATAGAAAATCTAGAAATAGACTCAATTACATAAGGGTATTTAGTATGTGATCTAAGGCATCTCAAATCATTGACCAAATGATGGGCTGTTAATAAGTGAGCAATTGGATAGCCACGTGAAGAAATAAAATAAAATTAGGTCCATTCTGGAATAAATTCCAAATGGATCAGAAATTTAAATGGAAAAAATAAAACCATAAAAATAACAATATGGATGAATTTCTCTTTCTAGAACTGAGGAAATCTTGCCAAATAGGACTCAAAGTACAGATACATAAGGGAAAAATGAACAGTTTTGATTATGTGTAAAATAATTGGGGGAAGACAAAAAGTCACAAGATGACAAATTGAGAAAACACATTTGCATGTTAATAACAGAAAAAGGGGTGTTGGTAGTCCAAATGCATTGAGAGCTTCTTAAAATAGACTTCTGAAAGGCCAACAAACCCATTTAAAAATAGGCTAGAACAATATATGAAGAAATGTAGATGGCCCTTGGTCATGTGAAAAGATGCTCACCATTTCTCTTGGAAGGACAAATGCAAATGAAAATCATGCTTAAATGGATCTCTCACGTATCAGATGAAAATTTCAACATTTGACAGCATAGTTTGGGTGAGATTGTGGAGAAACAGGCATTCTCATACATTGTTGATGGAAATGAAAAGGGTATAACCCATATGGATTTTATACCATTTTGGCAGTATGATAAAATTACATTCATTTACCCTTTTTATTTGGCAGTCTTACTCATAGGAATCTATCCCAAAAATGCACTTGTCAAAAACATTTACGTCTATAAATGCACAAGGCTATTGTAGCACTCTTTGTAATAACAGAAGCCTTTTAAGTAATCCAAGTGCCCATCACTAGAGGACTGAATGAATTGGTACAATGGAGTACTCTCTCACAAAAAAGAAAGAGAACAAAAAGGAGTCATCTTCAGAATGTATTGTTAATTTTGAAAAGCATGATAGAAAAAAAAAGTTGGTGTTTAAGCATGAACTGGGAATATACACATACACATTTGTATAAGTAATGAAAGAATAAACCATATAGAATAGAGTGTGCAAAGAGGAAGAAGAGCTTAGAGAAGCTTTATTTATTTGGAAATTTCTCTTATATATTTGACTTTAGACCCATGTATATGTTTTATATAATTATAAAACAAAATGAAGTAAAAAGTAATTTCTAAAATTGAAAATGAAATAAATGAATTTTATCTGTAATACTTTGTAACAATACAAAAGAAAATACTACAAGTGATTTTTAACACAGTAATTTATACATCTCCAGTTGAATATACTCCAAGAGTAAAAGGAACCATAAAATATTGTAAACTTTTGGTACATTGTAATCATATTATTTTGGGGGAGTATTTTATTTTGTGTACTGTAGGAAAAGCCTGTAATACATGAGTAATTGTGTGTGTGTGTGTGTGTGTGTGTGTGTGTGTGCGTGTATTTTGGGGTGGGTACTGGGGATTGAACTCAGGGGCACTCGACCACTGAGCCACATCCCCAGCCCTATTTTGTATTTTATTTAGAGACAGGATCTCACTGAGTCGCTTAGTACCTTGCTTTTGCTGAGGCTGGCTTTGAACTCTGGATCCTCCTGCCTCAGCCTTCTGAGCCACTGGGATTACAGGCGTGTGCCACTGCACCTGGCCAGTAATTATATTTTTGATAAATGGAGATTTTCATGGTCTTTAAAAGAAAATAAACAGATTTATGGATAGTGAGGTTAAATAAAAATTCCGTTGTTTTGAATTTGAATTTGAAGTATCAATATGAATTTATGATGGATTTTATTTTTAAAAATTTATCATCTATCTGCCAACTTCTGACTTAGTACTGGGTCAAAAATCAATAGAAATAAGGCAAATTTAGTAGCACTCAGAATGCAGTCTTTAACTACTAGATCTCACTAAAAAGAACAAGGATAATTTGGAGAAATAGCTTCTTCCAGAGATGGAGCAGGATATATTGCAGAGGAACCTAGATCTAGAGATCAAAAAAGGCAATAAAGACTGTCAGGCTCATGTCAAAAGTATTCAGGAGTCAATTTGAATAAACACATTTAAAGATGGCAAAAGTTGAGTATCTGTGATATTAATATTATGGTTACATGCATTAATTCATAATAATTTTTTAAAAAGCTTATTGATTCTCTTTGGGAGATTGATTTATTTTAGAAAATTATGGAAAGGAAAGAACCAAGGTAAAATATCACCATTTCGTAACTAATGAATTAGTGGATTATCCATGGTTGTTAAAAATCCCAAGAAGAGAGACATCTACACCTTACCTCCTAATGGAAGTGCACAGTACAACCCATTAAATAATGTAGAAAATAAATACAAGGAAATCTGGCTCTGATGGAGCTTCTAGATCAACTGATCAATTAATTAATGGAAATAAGAAGTAGAGAAACATGATGCCAAAAATGCTATCAGCAAAATCCAAACTCTGGTAATCTACAGGATAAGCAGGGAGATCAGTTAAATAACTTGTAATAATCCAGAAGATAATTGGTTGTGACTTGGATCTGGGCTATTAATAGTAGAGATAGTGAGAAATATTAAGATTATGAGTATGTTTTAAAGGTAGCACTCAGGACAAGATTTGTTAGATTGGATGTGGAGTGTGAGAGAAAAGAGAAGAATGACTCCGGAGCATTTTGCAAGATGAGTTTCCATGAACTGAGATAAAGAAGAGAACCAAAAAATGCATATTTAAGAGAGAGAATCTTCACTATTGATGTATTTAATTTGAGGTATCTACTAGACAATCAAGTGAAGATGTTAAATAGTTGAATGTGTGAGTCTCGAGTACAGGGAAAGGTTAAGGCTAGAGACAAAATTCAAAAGTTATCAGCACATAGTGATATTTAAAGTATGAGGTGATTAAGACCTGTAAAGGAATTAGCGTAGATAGAACTAGAGTTATAGCTCTTAGTTGAACTCCATTAAGATATTCGGGAGATAAGGGTTATAGTCTGTTCAGTGGACTATAACAAAATGCCTTAGACTGGGTAGTTTATAAAAGACAAACTTATTTTGCACAGTTTAAGAGGCTGGAATTCCAAAATCAGGGTACCAGCAGATTCAGTGTCCGGTAAGGGCTGTGTGTTTCAATGATGGTACTTTGTTTTGTACTCACATGGTAAAAGAAGATGGGCCTCCTTCAAGTCTCTTTTATAAGGGCTTTAATTCCAAGAGGGCAGAGCCCTCATGACCTAGTTGCTTCCAAAGGTCCCCCTCTTAATATCATCACCTTGGGGGTTAGGTTCCAAAATATAAATTTTGGAAGAGCACAACATTCAGACCATATCAAGGAGGACAAAAAGAAAAAAGTGTTCTGAAGCAGCAACCACTGAGGTAAGAGGAACATGAAGAGCAAGTGATATTGTGGAAGACATCTGAGGAAGACAGGTATCTGTGTCACATATTGCTAAATAGTCTAATAAAATGAGGCTTGAGAATTGAACACTATTTAACAACATAAAGATGAGCAGTTGGATGGATAGGTGAGTACTAAAGCTTAATTATAGGTGTCAGAGAAAATGGGAAAGAAATTGCAATCAATATAAATAACTAACTCAAGGAGATTTGACAAAGGCAGAGGGTAAAAATGGGTTGGTAGACATAAAGTGAAGTGTAGGATCAAGACAAAGTTTTAACACAGGAGAAAATTCACGTTTGTTGACTATTAGATAAAATATCTAGAAGAGAAGAAAAATTGCTGAGACAATACCCTTGAGTGAGAAAGGATGTAGTGCACAAGTGGAGGTTGGCTTTTGCTAGGGATATGAAGTTCACTCACAGTAACAGGAGAGAGAATAGTGCGTGTAGGTAAGCGAACATGGTTCTGAGAGTTTGCAGAAGTTCTCTGATAAATATATCAGAAGTTCTCAGTAAAATATAAAGGAAGAGTATCAGTTAAAAGTGAGACAGAAGAAGCAGTACAGATTTTAGGAGAGAGGTGAAATTATGTCATAGTTGTTTGGGAGAATGGAAATACAGTCTGATTCCTACCCAGCGTAAGGGTCTACTTGAATTAGAGTGAAATGTTTGAGGCAAAATGTCTGCCTTGCATGGGGCACAGGTGGTACCTGAAGTCAGGAAGGAATCATAAGGCCCTGAAGTTATTAAGGCTCATTATTCATTACCTTTAATAGATATAATACAGAAATTGTTTATACTATCAATGATTTTCATTATCATGATGATCTCTTTCACAAAGCTAGGCAAAAAGTTTTTGCCCTCTTGCCTGACAGGACTTTGAGTAGCAGTAGTATCTTTTTGACTTGTAAATGTTTAGCTATTGTTAACATTCAAAACAAAATTTGAAACTTGGAAACTGATGCAAAAAATTCCCAAGATCAAAGAAGTCATAACTTGCTGAACGTGAATTCAAACAAAGAAATGATGGTGGGGACTCCAAACCTGAAAAAAATGAACATGATTGCTTATAGACATAGAAAAAAACTTACAGTTCCCTTTATGCTGCCTGAAATTATCAACATGTGACACAGGAAAAACATTGGGTAGGAATATTAATTTCGGGCCACTTTTGTTCAAATCACTTACTTGGACCAAATCTGTGTCCCCTCTTTACTCATTTATAACAGGAGCTCAGAACTATCATATCTACTGCTGAATGTTGAGAGGTTTACAGTTTTCTTGTTGGAGGCGACCAAGGTGTTGACTGACTGGCAGAGGGGCTTGCTTGTAGGCACAGGACGGTATAAGTGCGGGAAATAGGCAGAAATAAACAATTGGGATTATATCAAGCTAAAAAGCTTTAACACAGCAAAGGAAACGATAGAGTGAAGAGACAACTTACAGAATGGAAGAAAACATTTCACGCACTGTACATCCAATAATGGGTTGATATCCAAAATGTATAAGAAAACCAAACAACAACAAACAAGACCAAACATCCAGTAAAAATGGGCAATAGATCTAAATAGACATTTTCAAAGGAAGACATAGAAATAGGCAATTAGGAATATGAAAAAATGCTTAACATCACTAATCATCAAGGATATGAAAATCAAAACCACAATGTGATATAGACTGACTTCAGTTAGAATGACTACCATCAAAAAGACAAGTATTGGTGAAGATTTGGATAAAAGGAAGGAACCCTTGCACCTTTTGGTGGGAATGTAAATAAGTACTGCATTATAGATAAGTGTGGAGGCTTCTCAAAAAATTGGAAAGACCCTAAGAGGTCTCTATGGCATGGGTGCCGTTTTACTTTTCGTGTGCTTATGAGGAAGGCTAGATTGGATAACAGTGCAGAGTTTATGTATAGGTTTTAAAGATTTAGAAGGAGAGAAGGACATTATTATTTAACATTTAAGTTCATTTTCATTAATTGTTTTATATTGATACATGATGTTTGTACATATCTCTGAGGTACAAAGTATTGTTTTGATTTCTGTATGCATTGAATAATGATCTAGGGTAATTAGCCTATCCATCACTATATGATTTCTTTACATTTACATTCAAAATTTCTGTTTTGAGAAGTGCAGTGCATTTCGTTAATTATATTCACTCTGCTATGGGTATTTTAAAGAAGTTTCTGTGTGGGAATTGATATGCAAGATATACTTCAGCCCAGCAGATTATAGAGAGAATAAGTCTAGGATCTGGAAATGATTTTCTTATAAGAATAGATTAGAACATGCAAGGTGCATAGCCCAATGCTTGGCTGAAGTTGCATTTTCTTTCTTAAAAGTTTTTTGAGAAATTATCCTATTAGATCTTAGGATGTCAAAATAATGACTTCTGGTTGCAATAAATTTCTTTAGCTATTTACAAAAGTTACTTAATGTTGAGATAGCTGTATGCATCCTTTCCCCACCCTCTTTAAATCACAGTATATCTTCTCTACCCTGGACCCTTTCCTGCAGCCTCACTGATTCATTCTTTCAGGTTTCAGCTCAAATGTTCCACCCTCTGGGGAAGCCTTACATAACTTCATCAAATAGGCCAATTAGTCTATAAAATATCCTCAAAGATCCTATATTTCTCTCTAGGACTTATCACAAATATACTTATTTCATTAATTCTTAAACGTCTTTATTCTGCACTAGATGTAAGTTCTTTAAGGATGGGCATTATGTTTATATTCTCTCCTGCTCCTTACCCAGCACCCAACACCCAGCACCCAACACAGAACCTTTTAGTACTCAGGACTTAGCAGTTATTAAATAGCCAATCTTAGTTCTAATAAAAATTCTTTGGGAATACACTGTTTAGATTTAAAACTGTATCTTTAAGAAGTGATTATTTTCATATATCTGTTGATTGCTTGTAGATCTTCTGTGAAGTGTCTGCTCATTTACTTAGACCATTTGTTGATTGCATTATTTGTATTCTTGGTGTAAAGTTTTTTGAGTTCTTTATAGATTCTGGAGATTGGTGCTCTATCTGAAGTATGTGGCAAAGATTTTTTCCCACTCTGTAGGCTCTCTCTTCACATTGCTGATAGTTTCCTTTGCTGAGAGAAAGCTTTTTAGATTGAATCTATCCCATCCTTCTTTCATTTTTTTTTTTTTTTTTTTTTTTTTGGGTGCTGGGGATCGAACCCAGGGCCTCGTGCTTACAAGGCAAGCACTCTACCGACTGAGCTATCTCCCCAGCCCCCTTCTTTCATTTTTTGTACTTTGGGAGTCATGTTAAGGAAGTCTGCTCCTAAGTCGACATGATGAAGATTTGGACCTACTTTTTCTTCTACAAGGTGCAGGGTCTCTGGTCTGATTCCAAGGTCCATGATCCATTTTGAGTTGAGTTTTGTGCAGGATGAGAGATAGGGGTTAAGTTTCATTCTGCTGCATGTGGATTTCCAGTTTTCCCAGCACCATTTGTTGAAGAGGCTATCTTTTCTACATTGTATGTTTTTGGCACCTTTATCTAGTATGAGAAAACTGTATTTATTTGGGTTTGTCTCTGTGTCCTCTATTCTGTACCATTGATCTACTGTCTATTTTGGTGCCAATACTGTGCTGTTTTTGTTACTATTGCTCTGTAGTATAGTTGAAGTTCTGGTGTCGTGATACCCCCTGCTCCACTCTTCCTGCTAAGGATTGTTTTAGCTATTCTGGGTCTCTTATTCTTCCAAATGAATTTCATGATTGCTTTCTCTATTTCTATGAGGTACATCATTGGGATTTTAATTGGAATTGCATTGAATTTGTATAGCGCTTTTGGTAGTATGGCCATTTTGACAGTATTAATTCTGCCTATCCAAGAACATGGGAGATCTTTCCATCTTCTAAGGTTTTCTTTAATTTCTTTCTTTAGTGAAAGAAAAAAGAAAAGAGGTCTTTCACCTCTTTTGTTAGATTGATTCCCAAGTATTTTATTTTTTTGAGGCTATTGTTCAACATCTCTAGTAATAAGAGAAATACAAATCAAAACTACCCTAAGATTTCATCTCACCCCAATTAGAATGGTGATTATCAAGAATACAAGCAACAGTAGGTGTTGGAGAGGATGTGGGGGAAAAGGTATACTCATACATTGTTGGTGGGGTTGCAGATTAGTGCAGTCACTCTGGAAAACAGTGTGGAAATTCCTTAGAAAACTTGGAATGAAGCCACCATTTGACTCAGCTGGCCCACTCCTTGGCCTATACCCAAAGGACTTAAAATCAACATACTACAGTGATGCAGCCATATCAATGTTCATAGCTGCTTAATTCACAATATCTAGATTGAGGAACCAACCTAGATATCCTTCAGTTGATGAATGGATAAAGAAACTGTGGTATATATATACAATGGAATATTCTCATCCACAAAGAAGAATAAAATTATGGCATTTGCAGGCAAATGGATGAAGTTGGAGAATATCATGCTAAGTGAGATAAGCCAATCCCAAAAAACCAAAGACCAAATGATCTCTCAAACCAAAGGCCAAATGATCTCTCTGATAAGTGGATGATGATACATAACGGGGGGTGGGAAGGAGGCAAGAATGGAGGAAAGATGGATTGTATAGAGGAAAAAGAGGGGTGGGAAGGATGGGGGGAAAGAAAAACAACAGAATGAGACAAACATCATTACCCTATGTACATGTATGATTTCACAAATGGTATGCCTCTATTTCATGTACAACCAGAGAAACAAGTTGTACTCCATTTGTTCACAATGAATCAAAATAAATAAATTTTTTAAAAAGTGAATTGATGGTAACTTGTTAGCATTATTATAAATTTTTAGGGCTTATGAATGTTAACTTCCTTTACTGTAAAAAATATATGTGTAATATATATAATTGAGTGTTTTTTTTTTTTTTTTCCAGACATGGAAGAGTGAGGCTTACTTTATCAATGTACATACCCTTGGCATATTTGGCACAGGAAAATCCTGTTAAATTTTCACAGGTTGCCTTAATATAGTAAATATTTAGGTTGACTTTATGAGATTTTCAGATACTAAATTTGAGAAAATGAATAGTTGTCAGGATTTGCATGTGCTATAGTTTGGTGCTGAAAGTCTTCCAAAGTCCCATGTATTTAAGGCTTCGTTCCTAGGTGGTGCTATTGGGAGGTGGTGGAACCAGTAGGAGGTGGGGCCTAATGGAAGGAAGTTAGGTCACTGGGGGCCTGCCTTTGAAGGGGACATTGACACCCTGGCCCTTAGACTTATTATATTTGCTTATGGGTTACTGGGAAGTGAATAGACCTCCGCTGTCATATGCTTCTACCCGGACATACTGTAGCACCTTAAGCCAAGGCAACAGGGCGAAGCAACGATAGGTTGAAATTTCATGAGTCAAAATAAAACTTTCTTTTCTATACTTTTTTATTTCAGGGATTTTGTCACAGTGATGCAGAACTGACCTAACATAGCACACATGATCACAATCAAATCAAAAGAAAACCAAAGAATAAAATTTTATATTTTCTTAAATATAATAAATTGCAGTTTCTAATGAAACGTTTATTCAAATTTTTTTCATTTTGATTTCCTATTTTCCATTTTATGTTTTTTGACATTTTTTTCTTTTTTCTTTTTGTACCAGGGTTTGAATCCAGATGCGCTTAACCACTGAGCCACATCCTCAGTCCATTTTAAATTTTTATTTGAGGCAAGATCTCATTAACTTGCTCAGGGCCTTACTATGCTGCTGAGGCTGACTTTGAACTTATCCTCCTGTCTCAGCCTCCAGAGCTGCTGGAATTATCAGTGTGCACCACAGTGCTTGGCTGACATTTTTTTTCCTGAGTACACATTACAAATAATCTTTTGCATTATAATCTTAATACCACAGTCATTGAGTTTTATCTTAGCTATATTTTTATCATTTAGAGTAGGATACAGTTATTAACCCAGTTATAACTCCAGTAGTCTTGTGAATGAAAAACATTAGAGAATTAAGGACAAATAATAGAGTCATTATTTCATGAATCCTCATCTAATTTCAGGAACTTACTTACCTAAAGTAATTCTGCCTGAAAAATTCTTTCCCTGTCTTAAAAAAAAAGAAAAAAGTAAAGTGAAATTATGGGAAATCTATGATAGTTTGCTAATCATTGTAAACTTTTTATAGCACATCACTGGTAATACTTGATGATAAAAGAGTAAATTAATGACAACATTTAAAAAAAGTTTAAAAAGTCTAAAGTACATAAACAATTAGAGAAACTTGTGGAGAAGCTGACCAAGGGAAAACAAGTATTGATCTAAATTTTCTATATTTCTGTTTTGATAAATGTTTAAACTATTTAATATGCAATTTGTCACTTGTCACTTTTGAAGTTCTTCATTATAATGACTGTTCTTTTGTCTGATGACAAATTAGTAGCCACCATAATCATTCTGGAACTCCACATTGAATAAATTCCACTTCTCAAGATTCAAGTTTCCTTCTGGATTTCTGAGGCAGTTTTTACTCTTTCTGTAATGTCTGGTAGACTGGGTGTGTCAGCAAATCTTCTGACTGACTTCCCTTAGGATGCTGAGAAATTGCAGATCTCCTTGCTGATGTCCAAACTTCTGATGCACTGGGTTCAGGAGTTAATGCTATTGATGGGGTATGTGGCTTGACTGCCTGAAGGATCCTGCTGGCAGATACTTTCTTGCTGCCCATCATGACCTCTGAGAAGGGACAGTTCAGTTGAAGAGTTTTTTTTTATGTTTATGTGGACTTTGTCAACCTATGGGTTATTAAAGATTTCAAAATGTTTTACTATCTTGTTTTCTGAGGCTTCGTTCATCCTCAAAGGTATAACCAGGGAGAGGGAGAATAGGAGAGAAGAAGAAAGGAAGGAAGAGGGAAAGAGAGGGAGGAACAGGGAGAGAGGGAGACTGGATGTGGTAGTCTATTATAAACTCTAATGTAGAGGAAATGTTTGTATCTTTGGATTGAGCTTCAGTCAGCTTCAGCTATGAGGCACTTTCATGTATAGAACACTTTGGAGTATTTATTTAGCTCTAAAATGTAGGCTGTGGCAGTGGCAAACAAAGAACCAGAGAATTGGGAACAAAAGTCAGTTATCTTCCTGTGTTTTAATATGTTGTATACTTTTTCATTCTGAGTTGTAGATTAGTGGAGAAACATCTCTGATTTTTAAGACGGACTAAACTGGAATTGACTACTTTTATTTGTGGCCTTGTATAAGTTATTTGAACTGCAGTTTACTTATCTGCAAAATGAGGACAGTATTGACTTTTTCCCTAGAGATAGTCTATAGGTTAAGAAAATTCAGTGTACATAATGTTCTTGACATCTGTGGGCATGTAAGAATACAGCTATCCCTCTGTATCAGTAAGGGATTTGTTCTAAAATCTGCAGGTGGTCAAGTTTCTTTCATAAAATGGCATAGTATTTGCACATCATCCTATGTACTTAAATCACCTCTAAATTACTTCTAATTCTTAGTACAGTGCAAACACAAGGTAAATGGTTATACTTCATTGTTTAGGGAATAATAACAAGAAAAATGTCCATGTATAAAATGCAACAAAAACAATATTTTCAATCCACAGTTGGTTGAATCTACAGATGAAGGTCCCAAGTTCACAGAAGACTGACTGTATTTCTTATCAGTTGGTAGTTTGGTTAAGAAAAACAGCAGTGTAGGATTTTATTGAACCACATCCTTGCGCACTGTAGACCAGGTCCCTCCCTCCCACCCTCCTTCCCTTCCTTATTTGTTTCCCCCTATCTGAAAGGGTAAAGGTTATGGTTCAAATTTCATCTGTAATTATGAGGAAGATCATTAGGGATGAGGAAAATATACACTCTCCCATCTATCCACATGTATATCTTGGATTGGTTTAGAAAGCTCAGAAAACCAGAGTTGCAATAAGCTTATTGAGAAGAAAATTTCTAGTAAAAACATTGAAGATACTTACGGGTTATTAAGTAAATGTATCATTATACTTGACTAAATAATTTATATGTGTTAATTACAGAGTTTCTGTATTACAAAGAGACCCACAAAAAGAGATGAATGGAATTGGCAGGAAAGCTAGAAATTAGTATTTTTTTGATTGGTTGTTTGAGAAGAAAAGATAATGGGGGATTTTCATTTAAAGTTTGTAATAGGAACTGTGAATATAATTCACAAGTATATTGTCCCAAAGCTAAAGAAAGCCTGTCCTCTTTCAGTGGCATTTATAGCATAAAATCAGTAATATTATATTTATTTAACCCCTTTAATTTGTCTTAATGTACTTCCTTATTAAGTCCATTTTATTGTACTGGTCAAATTATCTGAAAATGATAACATCACAAGTATAAATTTATCTATTCACTTTAGCTTCCAGTAGAGGCAAATTTTAGTTATTTAAATAATTTATTTGTTGTACTTCATGGTTTGTTTTCTTCTTCTTACTGATGATAGGTACTACAGTAACTTTAACTTCCTATAGATCATTGTGAGTTTAATACAAGACCTTCGTAGAGAGAAGTTTCAGCTGATCAGTAGGCAAAGGCTGCTTCATTAGGCGTTACTTAATTCAGTTAAATTTTCATACTTGGATTCAATCTGGTTCAACCTCACAATTCAATTCTCCTACTCCAGTTCTCAGACTGTCAAATATTATTAATACTTAGACTTAAAACTAGACTAATTGGTTATACTGCTAATTTTTATGCTCTCCACCCTTAGCTATGGCCTCATTGCTGTTAAGTTTTATATTCATCTTGAAATATTGCATTCCCCCCAGCACTCAAGTACCCTATCCCTGCTTCTTCTTTGTAACATTCTTCATTCTTACCTCATCAAAAAGATTGAGAACTATCACATTGACTCCCTTAATTTCCCTTTGCTCCAGTAGAAAACTGTTTCTGTATTATGTTTTTCTCCTTCTTGTTAATGCTGATGTTCGTGCCTTTTTTTTTTTTTTTTTTTTTTTTTTTTTGGTACTGGGGATTTAAGCCAGGGGTGCTTTACCACTGAGCTACATCTCCAGTCCTTATTTTATTTATTTCTTAATATTATGATGGGGTCTCACTAAGTCACTTAGGGCCTCACTAAATAGCTGAGGCTGGCCTTGAACTTGCAATGCTCCTGTTTCTGCCTCCCAAGCTGCTGGAATTACAGGCATTAGCTACATGCCCTTCTGTTTGTGCCTTGTATCCCTTTCCACCTGCTGTGATATTTTGCTTCATCAGCCATTTCCTTGCATCATCAATCTCTCTCCACTGTCTTGGTTTTGCTCAATAGACAGACATGCTCCTTCTTTCAGTCTTGTTATCATATCTATTTGCCCTTTTGGCTCTCATAGGACTTCAGTAACACTTTATAAAGTGACAGATTACACTGTCTAAATTGCATGAAAAAGAATGTTCACTTCTGGTGGCTCAGGAGTCATTCCTTATTGAGCCTTTGTGGGATTTTTTAATGCAGTTTATATTATTGTTGGAGACAATTTGTGGAAAAAAATCTATAAAATTGTTAAATTTTAGAAACATTAAGACATGTTATTTACTTCACGCTGTCTATTCTGGGATTTTTATTAGAGATTCAGGCAGAGTTTGTCAGTTCTGGGATTTGATTCTACCTTGCTTTCAAGATATAAGTTAGCCTTTTGCTGTTTCATCAACTGTTTATCCACGGTGATAGGAGACATTTGTCTTCTGCATCAGAGGAAACACTTTATTACTTATGGTACAGGAAGAAGCATAAGCATCAATATGTTTGCATTGGTTCAACTTTCCTTCCATTCCCTTGGGGTGGCACAGAGGGCCCAGTTGGGAGCCTGCACATGCAATAGCTGTGTTACAGGAGAGCAATCCTGAACTTGAGATTCCGCTGCTTTTATAGCAGTCAGTAAGACAGCCTTTTTGATTCTTGAAGTTGCTAGTGAAATATTGATTCCAGAAATGGCCTGGGCAAGAAACGTTCAGGGCTTTGCATGCTTGCTATGTGCTGTAACAATTGCAAGATGCTAGGAGCCAATGGCAGATTGACTCTCCTAACGGGTTCTTTTAGTCTGGAATCTCTAACAATACTTAAGGAGAGAATCTCTTCACATTTGGATTTTTAAACACCACAAAAATGTGTTTTCACATATAGTTGACTTATATATAGGTACATATAATTAATTTTAAATTATTCACAAATAGGATACTTGAAAGCAACCAGAAACCACTCAGGATGTGGGAACTCACACAAGAGATTTTATTAAGCAGACAGGCAGAGTATCTGCCCCTCCCTAGCTGCTGGGATTACAGGTGTGCTCCACCACACCTGGCTCCACTTCCTTCTTAACAAGCATTCATCTCTTTTTGGATCCAATCTATATTTTGTTTTTTAAAATCCTCCTTATCTTCTTTTGAGGATTCTAATCCCTTACAGATCTGTCATGGAATGGTGGCACTCATATCAAAGGCCTTGTTACTATTTATAGAAATTTCTTTCTCTCTGCATCAGTAGCCCATAAATATATGTAATCATTTTCTATTGTGAGTGCTGGCACTTTGTTTTCTTTGATTTGCCTTGTTTTCTGCAGTGGCAGAGGCTATGGTTTACTCCCTTTGTCAAGAAAAGCTGCTGCAGATTGATATCTAGACAGAAAGCAGAACTGCTATGAGCAGAAACATGGCCACCATAAAGTTTTCTCGATAACATTATTAGATAATCTTCCATTTACCTGCATCAACTCTAAGGATGTTGTTGTTTAATTATTTTATTCTCCATATGATGTAGGTTGTAAAAAATCCATGGAAATATGATTTAGTATCCAACCTACAGATTTTAAATATGATTAAATATAATCTCAACACTCTTACTCTCCCAAATAATATTTTAGACAAAAATGTTAATCTAATTAGTGCTCTTGGCAGTTGCTAGAGTTTTGTGTACCTCTTTTCTTTCTTTGCTTCTTCCTGTTTTTCTTTGTAAGAAAGCGGTAAGAAGGTGAAATAGCTTACATAATCTGTGATCACAGAAAAAAGAATCTTATCAAAACTCTTGCTAGTTTCCTTGAAACTCTAGTTTTATTTTATCATTTCAGAATTGATCATCTCATGCTCATTTTCAGGGCAGCACAGGGGACTATGCTTCATGGAATATCAAAGGCTCATTACAGTCTGAGAAATGGAGTAAAAATAATACGGAGATAGTTTTCTGTATTTTAAAATTTTCTCCTGCTATTAGTAACTCCCTAGATAAATGTCACATGTATTTAGCAACTGCCTCAGCATTTTAAGACCATTTTGGTGCTAGTTAGTTAATTATACTTTCATCTTAACTAAAACAACTCCTGGATGGCCATTCCAATGGACAGGATAGTGTAACAAAGCAGTTCCACTTGGCAGTGGGAACAACAGCTTAACTGGGGAATTAGATCAGCTGGGTTTCAAATTCAGTGCCACAATTTACTAGCTATGTGACTCTGGGGAAGTTATTCTCTAGGCTTCAGGCTTCTTACATATAAACTGCTAATAAACATAGAACATAGGGCTTTTGGGATGATTAAATGAGATAATCCTTGGGAGGAATTTAATGCAAATGCCTGACATATAATATTCACTCCATAAAGGATAGCTGTAATTGTTCCTTAGGATTATAACAACATATTAATAAAAGCAGTTTAATGAGTACTTATCTGAGCTTGGCACTGTTTTAAGCATTTCCCCAAGCATTAACTTACTTAATCCTCAAGCAATCCTCTCAGTGATCTTAACACCAAAGATGGTACTGTCAAGTCACATGAAAATCAGAGACTTTACCCTGCACCAAACTTTGCAGGGAATCAGAGGGTACAGGCTTAGCAGGGAGAGTTCTAGACCTACCAGTGCTCTTCCTCATGTCCTTTCTTGCTGCATCAGGATTCCCTCTGGCACAGATGAACATATGAAGTCTTTAAATAAGTAATGCATGGGCTATCTTACACACAAGGGAGCTTTTTCAGTAATGATACTTTTCCTTTTTAATGCTCGGTTGCTAGTTTACATGATACTTTCCAGGGCCACAATTCAAAAAATTCCTAGATGCTAGGGTTGCATACCATGAGCCATACAGACCAGGCACATCCTCCTGAAAGCTTTCTAAATACTAGAACTCTCTCCCTAGCAAAAACAATTAATGTGTTGGCCAGGATATTTGTCATTAGAATGTTCATATTTAACTAGGTCACCTTTTTTCTTTCCCAAGGGCCTCCCTCAAGTAAAGATAAAGAACAGATTTCAAGCATGCTGCTATACAGTTTCTTCTCAGATAGACAGTACTACTCTTCTTAAGGTTGAAGGCATAGAGAGGTTAAGTTAGGCATAGAGAGGTTAAGTTAGGGCATAGAGAGGTTAAGTTAGTTGTAGCTAGTGAACAATGGAACCTAGATTTTTAAAAATTATGTGTTTTGAATACCAGTATAAATGAGGCACTAAGCAGCATAAAACACCCTCAATTGAACTCATGTTTAGTATCTCGGTAGTTTAAAATTTGAAAGAAGATATTCTAAAATAAACATACACATATAAAGGAACACATTGAAATTAGGAAAACTACCCCATTCACAATAGCCTCAAAAAAAAAAAATACTTGGGAATCAATCTGACAAAAGAGGTGAAAGACCTCTATAATGAGAACTACAGAACACTAAAGGAAGAAATTAAAGAAAACCTTAGAAGATGGAAAGATCTCCCATGTTCTTGAATAGGCAGAATTACTACTGTCAAAATGGCCATACTACCAAAAGCGCTATACAAATTCAATGCAATTCCAATTAAAATCCCAATGATGTACTTCATAGAAATAGAGAAAGGAATCAGGAAATTCATTTGGAAGAATAAGAGACCCAGAATAGCCATACAAATCCTTAGCAGGAAGAGCGAAGCAGGAGGTATCACAATACCAGAACTTCAACTATACTACAGAGCAATAGTAACAAAAACAGCATGATATTGGCACTAAAATAGACAGGTAGACCAATGGTACAGAATAGAGGACACAGAGACAAACCCACATAATTATAGTTTTCTCATACTAGACAAAGGTGCCAAAAACACACAATGGAAAAAATATAGCTTCTTCAACCAATGGTCCTGAGAAAACTGGAAATCCATATGCAGCAGAATGAAACTAAACCCCTATCTCTCACCCTGCACAACACTCAACTCAGAATGGATCAAGGACCTAGGAATTAGACCAGAAACACTGCACCTTATAGAAGAAAAAGTAGGTCCAAATCTTCATTATGTTGACTTAGGAGCAGACTTCCTTAACTTGACTACCAAAGCACAAGAAATAAAAACAGGAATCAATAAATGGGATAGATTCAAACTAAAAAGCTTTTTCTCAGCAAAGGAAACAATCAACAATGTGAAGAGAGATGTATTATGTAAGTCTGGTTTTTATTGATAATTTCCTCTCTCAGGAATAACCCCCCCTACCGTGGACTTAATGCAAACTAAAAACATAGGAAATATCCCTGACACTTTTTCTTACCCCCACATTCAGTGCTTCGATATAAAAATCCTGTTTTCTCTACCTCCTAAATAATTTTGTAAGTGATTTAATTTACTCCACCTTTCTCTCATTCCTTAGTCCAAGTACTATCATCCCAAACCTGAACTACTACATTAATTAATTCCCAACTCAAAAAATTTGTGGTAGTACATGCTTGTAATTAATCCAAGCTGCTTGGGAGGTTAAGGCAGGAAGATTACAAGTTCGAGGTCAGTCAACCTCAGCCATTTAGCAAGACCCTATTTCAAAATTAAAAATGACAAGGGTTGGGGCTGTAGCTCAGTGGTAAAGCACTCCTGCTTCAATTCCCAGTAATGAAAAAATATTTAAGTCAGAAAATATCCTATACCACATACTCTTAAAATCCAGTCCCCTTAAAATCTATACCACTTGCAGAATGATATTTTCAAAATGCAAATCTGATCATGTCATCTTCTAGTTAAATTATGTTAAGGATTCTTAATAAGAACAGAAATCTTCCTGTCTATGAGGCATAGCATGGTCTCCAGCTCCTCACTCTTTCTAGACTCAGTTCACACGGTGCTGCTTCTCGTTCTCTGTACTCCAGCCACACTACTCTTTTTGCAACTCGTAATTTTAGTGCTTCCTCATTTCAAATGGCCTTTATGTGTATTATTTCTTTGAAGTTCTTTCATTTTCCTTTTTCCCTGGTGGTTTGTATTCTTCTGGCCTCAATTCAGTTATTTTTTTCTTCAGTGAAGCCTCCCTTCACCTGCTGGATAGGCCAGATTCAGTTACAGGCGAACAACACATGGGCTGTAGGTAATTTCACTGAGAATCAGCTAACTGAGAGCCAATTCCACAAATGACCAATTTGCTGACAACAGTTTGGCAACAGACAATTTGCAGAAGATTAGTTCATCACCCTGATCTCGGATGGTTCTCTGCAGCTGTCTTTCTGGCAGTGTCAGAGATAGGCAGAAGCTGAAGTCTGAAGATGGCAAATTGCATTTAAGGAGAACTCACCATTTGCTTTCATTGGAATCCTGTATCACTGGGTATTCAAGAAGGGCTTGGGATTTGAAATGTGAAAACATGAAATTGACATTCAGCCCCAGATAGTCGAACTTGACTGTCGTGAAAGAATGCATCAAAACTTCTGTGAAATGAAGACTTTGAAACATTCACAATAATTCAGTGTATTGGTCATTTGGCAAAATGATGGTTTGGCAGACCGGTTTTCATCAAATTGATTTTCTAGAAATTGGCTTTTGGCAAACTAGCTTCCAGTGAATTGTCTGTTAGGGAATTCAGTGAATCAGTCATTTGGAAAATTGATTTTTGGCAAACTGGCTTTCTACAAACTGATTTTTGGTAAATTGGCCTCCTTATAGCTTCATGTACCTCACCTTATAGCATTTTTATAGTTAATGTTTTCTATTTGTTTTATGATAATTAGATTTGTGGTACTTTCTCCCAGTATATGCAAGTACCAAAGGGGAAGGGTAATATCTATTTTTATTCACCATGTATTTTCAGCATCTAGCATAGCATCTGGCACATAGTAAGCACTTGATAAATATTTGTAGAATGAAAGAAAAAAATAACACTTTGGTACAGAACAAAATGGAATAAAAATTGATTTGGGGCACCACTGGGTGGGTCTTAAATGCTAAACATTTAAAGAACTGGAGCATAAGTATCCTGCATGGATCCTGCATCTATTTTAACTTAGTAATACCAACAACAACATCAGCAGCAATAATAATAGTTAACCTTTATATATCACTTGTGCCAGCTATTAACTAATTTAATCCTTGAAGCCCATGGATTAGATTATTGTTATCTTCATTTTACAGATGGAGAAGTTGAGGCATAAGGGATAAGGGATAAGAAATTTGCCAAGGTGATAGAGTTGCCTGAACACAGGCCAGTATATTGCAGACTTCTTGATTCTAGAAGAGTGAAATTTTAGTCAAAAAGAGATGGTTGGTCATGACAAGTTTTTAACTTTCAATTTCTCTTAGGGTAGACATTATGGAGGAGGGCATAAGTTATATATATATGAGAAAGTAAGAATATAAGTATAGATACTAATTTAAGAATGCAGTTTTAAAGAGGATATTGATCAATGATGGTCTAAAAGATTGCTGAAGGAGATGGGAGAAAGAGGGATTTTAAGGACTTTTACACCTCCATCAGCCTCCTGAAAAGCTGCTTTCAAAATGTACAATATATATGAAAACAGAGTACTTGCTGTGCAAACACAGCATCAGCACAAAGTTTCCTCTATTCATACTTAAAGTAAAAATAGTGCTTTTGTTGTGTAAGTTCAACTTTAAGACAGCTTTCTTTAGGTCTTCCTACCGTATTGTTGCTTCAAGTTTCTTCTGCAATAGTCCTTCCCTATCCATGGGGGTTACCTCCAAGGCCCCAGTGGAAGCCTGAAACCGTGGATAGTACTGAACTCTATATATACTATATTTTTCCACACATAATTCTATGATTAAGTTTAATTTATAAATTAGGCATAGTAAGAGATTAACAATAAGAACTGATGTCAAATGGAATAATTATAACAATACTATAATAAAAATTATGTGAATGTACTCTCCTTTTCTTAAAACATCTTATTGTATTATTCTCACCCTTCTTTTTATGTTGATATGAGATGACACTTAAAGGAAATACTTTGGCTTCCTTATGGCATAACCAAATTGCCAGTATCACTACTTTTGCACTGTAGGGCCATTATTTAGTAAAATAAGGGTTACTTGAACACATGTACTGCAATATTATGACAGTCTATCTAATAACTGAGACAGCTACTAAGTGACTTATGGGTGGGTAATGTATACAGCATGGATACACTGGACAAATGAATACTCACATCTTATATGGAACAGGATGGCACAAGATTTCATTATGCTACTCAGAACAGCACACAATTTAAAACTTATGAATTATTTATTTCATGAATTTTCCATTTAACATTTTCAGACCATGATTGACTGCAGGTAACTGAAACCAAGGAAAGCAAAACTTTAGATAAGGGAGTAGGTACTTGTATACAGACAGTCTCTGGTTTAATGATGGTTTGAGTTACATTTTTTTACTTTATAATCATGTGAAAGCATACCCATACAACCATTTTGTTTAATACTTTTAGTATGGTATTCAAAATTATATGTTATTCAACATTTTATTATAAAACAGACTCGTGTTAGATGATTTTTGCCATAAAGTAGGCGAATGTAAGGATTCTGAGCACATTTAAAGTAAGCTGTTGTGTTTGGTAAGGTTAGGTTTTTGACTTACAATATTTTTGACGTATAATATTTTCAGCATGAGATGGGTATATGGAGCTATAATCCCATTGTAAGTCAAGGGGCATCTGTACAAAAATTTTGGTGCTGACACCTGTTCTCATAAGGCCACCTGGGTGAGAATGAAAGTAAGAGGTGGGAAATGTGTCAGGGACAACTATAGAGAGTGATAGACAATGATGTTAAACAGAGATTGGAGGCCTTGCTAAAATGAATAGAATAGTAGTGTAAAGCTTTACCTTTCTGCAACAAAGAGAACAAAAAGAGAAAGTGAGAACTGACTGCTTCATCATCAGCCTTTGTATGTATCATTCAGTGGGGAGAGGTTCACTTTATATGTACCATATTTAATTTTTACAACTTATAATTTAGATATTCTTTCCGTTTTTCAGATAATGAAACAGAATCATTGTAAGTAATTTTCCCACAGCTCTATATCTGGTAAATGATCTTGTGATTCCAACCATGATCTTATTTTAAAGACTATGCATTTTCTACTATACCACACTGCTCTTGTAGGATACTGTAAATGTTGGGAACAGTGATGGATAGTGTTGAAAATTGGATGTATGGTCTCAAGAATATATTGCACAAAATGTGAAGAAAGTGAAGTTTATGCTAAGAATTGACTGTTGGTGAAAGATGCAAAGGAAAGAGATGCCTGAGGTGAATGGAGCTTGTTTAAATAAATGGAGTAATATTTACCATAGCCATCTGTCAACACAAAATTGCAGTGTATTAGCAACACAGGCATCTTTGGTTTGATGGAACTGACTGAGAGTTTGTTCTTCAGAAACTCCACTGAATTTCTCTCCCAAGGTTCAGCATATACTTGAAAGGGACTCAATACATCAAATTAAAGTTAAACTGCTTTTTGTAAAGTTTCTTTACAAGATGTAGAGCTGATTATTGCTAATTTTTTTCTGAAGAAAGTAATAGCTATAGACCCAAACTGGAAGGTTTAAAATGATCTAGGCAGTCTTTCAGAAAACTTCATCAACAGTTCTTAATTGGTCTTGTGGAGGATTGTTAATTTCTCAAATTCTATAGAGGCAATAGGAATGAATTCTTGTAAATTTCTTTTGTCACATTGTACTTGCTATTTTTCTGCTGTTGGCACCTATGAGAAATGCTATTGTTAAGCTACAAATTAAATATATTATTAAGCAGATTCATGGTTAAAATTTATTTTGAGTTAAATACTAGGATTTTTCATAATGTACTTAAAAACCTGACAGTCATAAAAACAAGCATACTTTACATTTTTGTGTTTCTTTATTTCTGACAGAGCTAAGGAAATTATAGATTTTGGATTCAGATATTTTTAGGGAGAATCCAATGCATTATTTACTAACAAGTAGTGTTTTGAAATAAGATACTTGCTTTTTAGGGAGAGACAATTTTGAAAATTACCCCTTTTAGAGTTGTCTTTAGTCTTTAGTCATTAAAAAACATATCTGAACAAGTTTCCTTTTAATGCATACACACAGTGACATAGACTTGTGACCAGGTTTGTTGTGATGATACAAGAATTCTGTATTTATGTACATATTTTTTTGTAATAGTGGTAAAAATTGTACATTTTCTTCTATTTCTGCATGAATAAGGCTGCTTCATTGATTTTGGAACTTCATCTGTGAAAGAACTAATCTTGATCTTTCAATCTCTATTTCTATAACTTTTTAATAACATAGCCTAAAATGGGATTATATGACAGATAAACTTACTTCCCATGAGAATAGCAATGAAGACATTAGTTATTCCATAAGGTATGTTGTATTGCAGAATCATTTCAATGCAAAGCTGATTCAACTATAAAAAATAAGGTGTTCTGAATGTTTTTTCCTTTAGATCTTTTAAGTTGATAATAAAATAACACTGCTTTATTTGTTTTTTAAAGGGTGAACACTATTTTTTGTCTGTTTGACTAAACATGTGAGTCAATAAATAATAGAGAAGATGCTGCCTTATGCAATTTTTTTCAGACCATGGTTTAAAAATTGGTTAAAGGTTTTCTTATTTATACCTTTTCAGGTTAATTTTTTTGCTTTGCTAAAACAGCAGAACAATTCCTTTAGAGTATTTTTCTAGTCTGAGTGATATAGATAGGGGAAGCCTAATTAGATTTTAAGCAAGACAAGACAAAATGTTCCTGGCAGAACACTATTAGAAGTAAGCTAACATTTAATAGATCAACATTTATGTATACAAATGAAATAAGCTTTTATCATCCTATCAGATTAAGATAAATTCCCTTTTCATTTCTGCTGCAAGATTTTCTCCACTTTAGAATAGGAACATAGGATTCAGTGGTGTGATTTTGCTTTTTAGCAAGTTTTCTATAATATATCAAATGATAACTATTTTACTAACATGTTTTAACTTTACTCAGCATTTTTATAATTTAAGACATTCTTTTTTAAAAATAATATAGCATCAACTAAATTTTATTTTCATGTGCATCCCTTTCTGCCCCCAAAGTTCTTCAGATTGATGACAATTCAGTTTTAAATACTTTTATCAAAAATTCATAGCCAGACAGTGATGCATACCTCCAGATACTATGGAGGCTGAGACAGGAGGACACAAGTTTGAGGCCAGCCTTGGTGGCTCTGGAAGACCCTGTCTCAAAATAAAATTCAAAAGACTGGGAATGTAGTTCAGTGGTGGGACACTGCCCCCTCGCCCCCAAAGAATCAGTCCTACTCAGTTACTCTTATATTCTTTTTTAAAAATTTTTTATTTTATCTTATGTTTTAACTTTTAAAGTACATTTTAGAATCCAGAGTATACAGTAACAATAATCAGAGGTGTTGCATGGGTTAACAAAAATAAAAGGATAGCCTTAAATCTCTTATACATTTATCAAACAGTGTTAATCATCAGAAATTGACTTAGTCAAAGCAAACAGATGTAAAATAGGTCTTCAAATGACAGTGTGGCCCTTCTATGCCGGATGTGATCTATAAAAGAGAGCACTTATTTGTTGTCTTGCCAGTAAACTTACATAAACTTTCATTGTATAAACTTTTACATAACACTTAAACAAGGGTTAGAAAGATAGTTCTCAGATGCATCCATATACCTAGTAACATATATTTTGGTTATCAACAATATTGTTATAACCTAAATAATAGTCATTTGTTTAACCAGTTATAAAGTAATCATTTAAGACTTTAAAACAGGTATAAACCCTAATTCCTTTAAGATTTAATTTCCCCAAGTAATAAAACCTAACAAATACAAGAAAATTATTGGTAGATAAAAGCAGATCAATGTTTCAGACTTTCCTTAATATCAGTATATTAAAGTTCAAATAAATTTAACCGTACTAACTATATCCAATTTAATCACAAGCACAAACTTTTGACATTTACCTTACATAAACCTTCTGTGACTTACTGAGACATTCACAAATTTACATCCTTAGTTTTGTCCTCTTTCATCTTGGACTTTAGCCCAAGAATATTACTTTACCATACAAAATACTTTCTCATCAAGAAACATTTCTATTTTAATTTTTCATACTGTTTCCATACCTATAACTTTCTTTCATCTTTTTTTAGTTTCAGACACTTTCTTTTCATTTTTTAGTTTGAATATCCACATATTTTTCACATATATATTCCTATATATATTTATGTACATTCATATGAAATGAAGGAAACAATAAACAAATTAAAAATTCAATGGAAAGCGTCACCAACAGACTAGACCACTTGGAAGACAGAACCTCAGGCAGTGAAAATAGAGTTGACCATGGAGAGAAGATATTAAGAAACTATGACCAGAACTTCCAAGAACTATGGAATAACATGAAAAGACCAAATTTAAGATTTATTGGGATAGATGAAGGCTAGAGATACAAACCAAAGGAATGCACAATCTTTTCAATCAGAAATTTTCAATCAGAAAATTTCCCAAATCTAAAGAATGAAATGGAAAATCAAATACAAGAGGCTTACAGGATCCCAAATATGCAAAATTACAACCGACATCAAGGCACATTATAATGAAAATGCCCAGCATAAAGAACAAGGATAGAATTTTAAAGGCTGTGAGAGAAAAATATCAGATTACATATAGGGGAAAACCAATATGACTCTCAACTGATTTCTCAACCCAGACCCTCAAAGCTACGACGTTCTGGAATAACATATACCAATCTCTTAAAGAAAATGGATTTCAACTAAGAATGTCTTATATTCTTAATGGACTTCCTTTGGTATTGCAGATAGTTATTAAACTGGTATGGACAATCAACAAAGAATCAGGAACTGGGAGCTTGTAATAAATCATCTTAACCTCCACTTGCTTTGGGTAGGCCAAGCTTAGTGAATATAAATAATATTTGCTGGGGGGAAAGTTTGCCAATATTTGGGAAATGTGATATGTGTCTGAAAGTTGATTATATTGTCTTTGCTATTGACCTGATACAATTTCAGTAGATCCAAGTCAGGGATACTTTTTTCTCCCTCCATGTGTAAGCAAGAATCAATAAAATGTTTATTTCATAGATTTATGCCTTTCTGTTCTATGTCAGTGTGTTTTAGATCAGATTTTTGAGCAGTGGTATAATGAATGGGCTGATAAGGGATGGGACTGGACATAAGGAGATAGTTGCTCTTGCAGGAAAATTAGAATGGAACCAAGAAAGGAATTAATGTAATACCAATGGGATGATGTTAATGAAATAATCTGTATATATTGAATACTTGCTGTGTGCTAGGCACAGTGCTATATATACCACGCACAAGGTATTTCACTGAATACTCAGTGGCATAGCTGAGATTTGACTCTAGCCTAGGCGCTCAACTACCATACAACAGACATAGCTGTTGAAGTGGCATAGCTGAGATTTGACTCTAGTCTGGGCACTCAACTACCACACAACAGACAGAAATATTTAAGAAGTAGAGTTTCGTGCAGGGTTGATAATGATTGAAAGCTCAGGCATGGTGTGAAGAATTCTGCACTGGGCACCTGGTGAATGGTAATGCTTATCTCTGGGTCAAGAAATAGAGAAAAGGAACATATTTGGAGAATGAGAGAGTAATATATTTAATTCTGGGCATCTTGAATTTGAGGTACCTTTGAGAGGCACATGGGTATAGAGGTTCAATAGAATGTATGGGCTTGGAGCTCTGACAGGAGTTTGGACCAGAATTTTTTTTTTTTTTTTTTTGGTACCAGGCATTGAATCCAGGGGCACTTAACCACTGAGCCACATTCCCAGCCCTTTTTGTATTTTATTTTGAGGCAGTGTCTCACTAAGTTGCTTAGGGCCTTGCTAAATTGCTGAGGCTGACTTTGAACCCTGGATTCTCCTGCCTCAGCCTCCCAAGCCACTGTGATTATAGGTGTGTGCTTTGCACAATTCTTTGCTCAGATTAACTCTCACTGAGAAGGAAAGAGAGAGAAGGGAAGAAAAAAGAAAGAATTCATAATCATAAAAAAATAGTTGGTAGTTGAGACTATAGGAGTCGATAATATTTCTCAGTGGCAATGAGTTGAAGGAAAAGATAGGAGAACCCAGAATGACTTAGCAGCACATCAGTGTTTAAGAGGCAGATAAAGGAGGAGGTGAGAATACAGGATGAGAACTTTAAAAGGCTGTCACAGAAGCCAAGGGAATCGAGGGTTCAAGAAAGACATTACTAATAACATTAAGGGACAGAATGTGGTTGGAGTGGTGTCATTTGATGGTGATGTTTAGACTGGTTAGGTTTTTACCCTTTCTGAGATGTTTCCTATTCAGATCTTTCTTTGTTCCAGGAGCTCGAATAAATTCTTTTTCTTTCCAAAATGTCTTTTTTGCTTAAATCACTTGTGATAAACAGTCTGTATGACAAAGTCTCTTAAAGGAACTTGAGGAATGAGGCATTGAGTAAACGGTTTAGGATTCTGAGTCCAAATGGAGACATAAAAGGACAGCTTGGAAACACAAAGGCCCTTCACTGGTGAAGGGAAGTCATGTTTTCACTTGTAATTAATTTTTTTCTCCCTTGTTTGTTTCCATCGTTGCAATCTCTTATAAAATATGGCCTGTAGGGAATCAGGAGATAGCTCCTAAGAAATAGTTGTACCAATTTTTTTGAGGATTTGCTTTTTGTAAGGTGCCTTAATAAGGAATAGTCTTTGAGGCAAGTTTTATTGTGTTATAATAAAAAAAATTAAACAACTTGTAAGAATTTTTAAGTTAATGATTTTTAAGTTAATAATTAACGTTTGATTTACTTGGGAGTATTTAAACACTGAACAAAATCTTAACACTCAGTCAAATTCTTCATCAGAGGTCCTTCACACTGTTAAGGATATTTCTCCAAATAATTTATGAGTGCAAATGTGTACTGTAGGCATTCTCCAGAATTTCACATTTAAATGACTAGCTTATCAAAAATATAATCTGACCCCTGCACATATTGCATTCAGACACATCATCAGTATGCAGTTGTCATTTGTTGTTTGCCATTGCCCATAAATAAATTTTCATGATTTTGAAGGTTTTACAGCACATGCAACATTTTATTGTTGATAACTTTTCACATATTGTGAATTTGTAGTGAATTTTATGATTGACAATGTTATGGAACAGTAATAAATAAAAATAGGTTAGCAAAATAGAAATAGGCTACTAGATGGTTTAATGAATATATTTTCCAATTTCACTTTGAACAGGATTAAATTTCAGGAAAAAAATTCATATTAGACACTTGAAAAAAATTCTTCAACTCCTAGAATTATGTTTTTGATATTCTGGAATGTCTTTTTTGATATTGTATGGGATGAGAGACCATACACATAACACAGTCCACAATGGTCAACGTGGCAGGAAGTGTTAAGATGCTTCAGTACGGTCCTGATACATGATCAAAGGCATAGTTTTTCCAAGATGGTTTGTCAGACATCTTTTGATCCTTTTTATGTAAATACCCAGGTATGCCAAAGACATTTTACTCCTGCTCCAACGAAGCCTGCCATGAAAACAAGAGAATGTGTCAAAGATGAGTAACAGTATAATAGAAAGACAAGGCGTGATAGAAAAAATAGTCATATGCCTACATGGAAGGTGAACCTGACAGTGATGCCTGTTTAAACACCAGGCAGGTATATGAGTGGAGAAAACTGTTCATCTACTGAAAATTTTAAATTATGGACTTCATTAATTCAAAGCAATGTGTTTATCTTGATTTGACTCTGAGTACAGTACTGAGAAGAGGAACAAGATGGTATCATTTGCCAGCATTGTTAGTTTTTTGTATCCATTTGCTTCAGAAATCAATAAAGTTGCAGTATTTAGAGGGAATGCATCAGAGATTGACATAGCAATAGAAAAGAGATCTATGTTTGCAGGAGGAACTACCCTGATTCAGAAGATTTTGGAGGATGATATTATATAGATGTTTATGTAGCTGTTCCAAAAATAATGCTTGAGCTTCATCCATTAAAGAAGCAGAACAGAAGTTTTCCAAAATTATTGGAAATTCCATTGGTTAAGACCTTCTAAAATGCTTAAATATAGTTAGACATGAAATTAAGGTAAATGAAGAAAGGAAGAATTTCTTAAAGTCAAAGTAACCAAATAGCTGCCAATCTGCAAGTAGTTATTAATGAAGTTTGTAGTCACAGACCACTTGAGTTGGATGGATCCTTTTGTGGTATATGCTTTCTTTTGTAGCTCAACAAGTGAAGGTTTCTTTAACTAAAAATTGATCCATTGTTGCCTAAAGAAGTAGAAACAGAAGAACAAAACGCAGAAGCTGCTAAAAGTGTTGAATTGTAAAATTATTTCCAGTGAATTAAGAATCATCAGAGCTGGGTACAGTGGTGCATGCCTGTAATTTCAGTGACTTGGGAGGCTGAGGTAGGAGGCCAGCCTCAGTAACTTAGGAAGACCCTAAGCAACATAGTGAGACCTTGTCTCAAAACTAAAAAAAAAAAAAAAAATAGTTCGTGTTCAAGCACCCCTGGGTTAGATCCTCAATACCGCCTCCCTCCCTGAAAAAAATCACAAGAGAAAATTTCTGTATTTGTTGTCTTGCTATTTCTTGATCAGCACACTTGAAAGTGAATTTTAACACTGAAAAATCTTATTAAAATAAGCAAACAAGGAAGGAAACTATTAATACAACCTTTGTTCTGGCAGTATGCTCTTAAGTCAATTATTTAACACTCCAGTTTTTTCATTTGTAAAATGGGATATTGGCACCTCATACTTTGATCTTAAGTGTACAGTCTAAGTGACCCCAAGTAAAATATTCATATAAAATCACTTAAGCTTTTGTTATCCACTGTGAGAGTACCTTGTCTGGTATTCTAAGAGATTGCCAGGGAAGCTTAAATTGTTTTAAAATACTTTTTCTGGAAGATCTCAGAGGTTCTTCAGGCATAATTTAATTTAAGTATTATTTTATAATTAAATTCTTATTTATCAGACATGAATACACATTTCATCTCTCTCATTCTTTCCATAAAGCTATACCATAACTTTTGGCTAAATGAGCAGTGATTGTGTACATACTTTTAAATATTGTTCATAGTTAAGCAATACTTATATTTCCTTTCTTGTACAATTATTGTTTTCCTAGCTGGAAGCTGCTTCATTTTAAAACTTGCTTTGTTTTTATGTTCCTTTTATTAATTCAGTATAAAAAAATCTATGCTTTTCTTGCTTTGTATTTTTAAATACTCTTGGTTTACCTGCTTATGACACTTTCTCTAGGTTATATGTTCACATTCATTTATTCCTTCAATGATATTTTAATTATCATTGAAACCAGAAGGGCAAAAGACAAGCTTTGCCAACCTTTATCCCACTCGACATATGTTTATTGGGTATACTGAATATATAGGTATCTGATGACCATTTGGATCTTAAATTTTCTCAAGTTTGTAAACTGCTGCAGTTTTAGAGTTCTTAGAGCTTACTATGACTTCTGGTGTTTAAAGAATTAAAAACTTAACATTATAAGTAACTTATACATTATTTTTCACTCAAGTATTAGATTGTAAACAAAGCTATGAAACCGGAAAAAAAAAAAAAACTGTTAAATAAATGCTGTGATCTAAATTTGTCTCCCATTGAAACCTCATAGCCAATATAATGGTCATAAGAGGTGGAACCTTTGGCACATCATTAAGTCATGGCCTTTCTACCTTTTGCCATGTGGTAACATTTGTTCCCTCCAAAGGATACAACACCAAGATGCCATCTGGGTAGCAGACGCTGGGTTCGTACCAGACACCAAATCTGCCTGCACCTTGATCTTCGACTTATAGTCTCCAGAACTGTGAGAAGTAAATTTTTGTTGTTTATAAATTCCCCAGTCTCAGATATTTGGTTATAGCAGCACAAATGGACTGAGACAATAAACATCTTTTGTAAATATATTTCTCAACTCTAAATTTGGAATATGTTGGCATATTAATTATTATTGTATAATAAGCTGCCACAAATATAGTGTCCTAAAACAATAGTGATTTGTTTGCTCATGATTCTACGTGTTAGACTGGCAGTTTTCTTTGTCTTCTTGAGGTTCCTCATTTATCTGCAATTACTGAGAAGTTTGGCTGAGGCCAGAAGGTGGAAAATGGCATTGCTTTCATGTGTGGTGGTTGTCTAGGGTGGTTGGCAGGGCACCTTTATTCTTGTGTGCATGGTCTCCCCAGTCAGATAGCCAGATTTTGATATGACAGTGGCAATGTTTCATGAGGCAGGGTAGAGACTACAAAGTCTCTTGAGGATAATGCTTAGAAATCAAGCAACCTCACTCTTAGCACAATCTCTAGGTCACAGCAAGTGACCATAGATGGAAATTATTATGTGGAAGGTTAAGAATTCCTGTGGACAGATGATAATGGCAGGAATCAGGATTAGACAGAAGGAATGCTGAACTGCTTCAGTGAAGTAAAAGTGGAGTAAAAATGGGGTAGTATAAAGATAGGATGAGCTGGGGAGAAAAGACTGGACACAAATTTGTCAATTACTAGATATGGGACTCTTAAGACAGAGAAATGACTTTGACCAAGGTAACTCTTTTTAGTTATGGTAATTTCCAAAGGGGACTGTAGCACAGAGCTGTTTACCAGAGCAGTAGCCCCCAAAATGGGATAATAAATCTTTCATTTCAGATAGGGGATATGGATGGTGAAATACAGTGCCCATTACTGTAGAAAATTGGAGACCCTTTATTCAATTTCAATAATCCAAGTTGCTTTTAGTCTATGCTGTATCTATAAATTGGTTTGAGACAGACTTCTTTCTGAATGAAGCATCAGATGCTGCAGAAAAACACCCCCAAATTCTTAGCCATTTGTCTAATTGAGAGTCCACTGGGAACCATCTTAAATTCTTCTCAGGTCTTAGCCAGGCATGGTGGGCACATCTGTAATTCAGTGATTTGGGAGGCTGAGGCAGGAGGATCATAAGTTTGAAGCCAGCCTCAGAAACTTAGTGAGATCTTTAGCAACTTAGCAAGACTCTGTCTCAAAAAAAAAAAAAAAAAAAAAAAAAAAAAAAAAAAAAAAATTAAAAAGGGGGTGAGATGTTGTTCAGTGGTAGAGTGCCTGCCTAGCATGTGTGAAGCACTGGGCTCAGTTCCCAGCACTGGGAAAAAAAAAAAAAAATCTTTCTGAGGTCTTAGCAAACACCCTTGAGTCTTACAACCCTGAGATCATTTTTTACTTTAAGAATTTTTGTCAGAAGAATGATGTATATATTTATATATGATGTGTCAAAATGCATTCTACTGTCATGTATAACTAATTAGAACAAATAAAATTTAAAAATTTTTTTTTCCTAGAGAAGTTTGGGATAAGACACAGGCAGGTCCCAAGCCCTCTATATTTGTGTATATTCTAGTTTTACACTGGGAAATTCCTTCTCTATCTAATCTCTCTTGTACCTTATCATGCACAGCTCAGCAAGACAACTGACATTCCCAACTTGCTGCCTCATTAGCTGGATCTAAAAATTCATTAGATATGTTATCTAGCTTCCAAGTTACTTTTTTTTTTTCTCTTGATATTGGGGATTGAACCCAGAGGTGCTTTACAACTGAGCCACATCCTCAGTCCTTTTTATTTTTGATTTTGAGACAGGGCCTTGCTAAGTTGCTGAGGTTGGACTTAAAGTTGGATCTTCCTGGGATTATAGGAGTGTGCCACCTTGTCCAACCCAAGTTACTTCTAATGTTTCACCAGTTATTCTCCAATTACATACCGTGAGTTTCCATTTTTCTAGACTCTAGTAACAATTGTAACTATCTCTTAGGCCTTCTAATGTTTTATTCACAATTATTTCAGTCATTTCTGCTGCTTTTGCAGCCTCAGTCAACTTTCTGATATGGTTTAGATACTTGGTCCCAAGTCCAATGAAGCATGTTTTATATTTTTGTTAGGTCTGGGATCCAATTTCTGTATCAGTTGTTTTGATTGGTAACAAAGCACTCTTAAACTTAGTGGCTTAAAATCAGACCACACGATTTTGCAGTTTGGTTGAGTTTATTTGGGTGATTCTTCTGTTGATCTTTCTTGGAATGGATGTGACTGCAGTAATCTGATGCTCCCCTGGGTCTGTGTCTGACTGTTAACTGGGGGAGTTGACTAGGGAATTTTTCTTGCCTACAGGATAAATCTGCAGGATAAATCTGTCTTTTTCTTGCAGGATAAATCTTTCTTTTTCTTTTTTAAAATATAGTGGTAATAGAGGTTCAAGAGGATGAGAACAGAGCTCTAAAGGTTGAGTTCAACAATTACAAATCATATGGTATTGCCACATGTTTTGTTGGTCAGAGCAAGTCTCAAGACCAGTCCTGATTCCTTTGGTTGGGAAATAGACTGCACTTCTTGATGAGGCAGTGTTGACCAGAATTAATCTTTGCATTGAAATATGAAATACAAGCTCTCTTTTTAGTTAGCTCTCTGTTATGGTTCAGATATGAAGCTTTCCCCAAAAGCTTATGTATGAAACCATACAAGAAGCTCAGAGGTGAAATGTTTGAAAGTTGTAACATAATCAGTAGATTAACTGGGTTTTAGTTGTAGGCAAAGTGTAGCAAGTTGGAGGGTTGGAGTTCCTTCAGGCTGCTCCCTGAGATGGCGATGCAGGAAGATGTGAGAAGGAAGCCAGAGCTGCAGTGGTGACCTCTGAGATTAAGAGATGCCAATAATGTAGAATGTCTACATAGAATGTCTAATGAGAAAAGTGGCAGAAATTGAGCAGAAACAGGCTAGGAGAGGCCATGAGGGCTACAACCAGCAAGGCCATGGGGTTTTCCTACCTAAGCCCTTCAGAGGGAATATCACAATGTCATGTGCCCCAGATGCTGGATGTAGAGCGATAGGACTTATTTGCTCAACTAGATTTTGATCTTACTTTGGTTCCATCCCTTCTTTCTGTGTCCCTGTTTCTCCCTGTGGAATGTAAACGTTACTCTGTGGCATTATATATTGAATATATGTAACCTGTTTTTGATTTTTACAGGGAAAATTTTCAAGAGTTTGCCTTGAGTCTCAGATGAGATTTTGGAATTGGACTTTTGAGGAATGCTAGAACTGCTGACTATGGGGACTCTTGAAAATGGACTAAATATTTTTGCATTGTGAGATGGGCATGAGGTTTGAGGGCCCAGGGGTGGAATGTTATGGTGAATATAAGGAATTCCCCAAAAGTTCATGTGTGAGACAATGCATGAAGCTCAGAGGTGAAATGATTAGATAATGAGTTTTAACTTAATGAACCGACTGGGTGGTAGCTGTAGGCAGATAGGGTGTGACTGGAGGAAGTAGATAACTGGGGGGGGGGTGTGACTTTGGGGTTTACATTTTGTCCATGGTGAGTGAATCTCTCTCTTTGCTTCCTGGTTGTCACGTCCTGAGCAGCTTTCCTCTACCACATCCTTCCACCATGATGTTCTGCCTCACTTGGGCCCAGAGCTATGAAGTCAGCTCACTGTAGACTGAACCTTGAAATCATGAGCCCAAACAAACTTTTCTTCCTCCAAGCTAATTGTTTTTGTCAGGTCTTTTGGTCACAGTGATGCAAACCTAAGTAGAATACTCTCTTTTCATATCTTTCTCATTCAGTATCTCTCATATTCATTCTTCCTTTTGTTCACTTCTTTATTCAATGTCAATTTAGCAAATATTTGTAGGATACCTAAAATGTATCGCGCATTGGGATGAATCCTGGATACAAAGTACTAGAAACTGACAAAATTGTAAAATTTTTTTAAAAAGTGTAAAATTCTTAGAGATCCATAGAATTTTTTCTTTCTGGAGTTTAAAATGTTTTATAATTATGAAAGCTTATACATTATGAGCCAATCAAACTACTTAATTGCAAACAAAACATATAAAAGCCGAACAAAATGTCAAGATGATCAATGGCATTTTGTGAATGAGTTTTCCAACTTCATTTTCAGAATAGCTTACTTTCTGATCCATATAAATTAATAAAGAGAAAAGAAGATTTGTTTTTCTCCAAAAATGAGAAACTTTTGCTTGCTTACTTTGTTTTAAGGAGTGAGGGGTTTTGTTATTGTGTTTTGTTTTTTAATGTTTCTGAGAAGTCTTATGAAAAGGTACCTTTATTTCCTCAATAGCTAGCATGGATGAGCATGAAAGAGATTTTTATCTCTCTGGGTGGAGAATTGTCACCAATCAAGAAAATGTCACTCTCATCTCAAAATATGATTTCTTTCAAAGAACAGCTTTGTAATTTCTTTGTTATGGTTTGGTTATGAAAAAAAAAAACCCTCAAAAGCGAATATGTTGAAGGCTTGGTCCTCAGTGCATCAGAGATAAGAGGTGAGAACTTAGAAAGTGATTGGATCAAGAGAACTCTACCTCATCAGTGGATTAACCCCTTGAAGGAGTCATAACTTAATGGGCTATTGGGAGGTGGTGAAAACTTAAGAGTCGGTGCCTTGCTGGAATAAGTAGACCCCTGGGAGTTTACCTTTGAAGGCTGTATCTTGCCTCAGGTCCCTTCCTCTTTCTGTCTCTCTGTTTCCTGGCTGTTGTGAGGTGATCAGCTTGTTTCACTATGCACACCCCACCATGATGTTTTGCATCACCACAGGCCCAGAAACCATGGAGCTATCTGACCAGGGACTGATATTCTTGAAATTGTGAGCCAACATAAACCTTTCATACTTTAATTTATTTTTTTCTCACATGCTTTATGACAGCAGTAGCAAGGTGATTAATATACCCCTTCCTTTCCCCAGAAGTTATCTGCTCTTCTTTAGTATATTATACAAATCGGCACAGCACTCTGATATGGCACATACGTCATGTTGTGAACTATTTGTTTGGCATATATAACTTCCTTCAACTATGATCTCAAAAGCAAGGATTTATCTTCTCTGGATCATAGTGCCTCACATATGATAGACATCTAATATCTTTGTTAAACACATGAATAAGTGATGTAATTGCTTGGCCTATATGAATTATGATGAACTTAGAAATTATTCCAATTGTCTTGTAAACTGCTAGAATGTCAGATCTGTTTGTTTATGTCACAGAAATTAAGAGTTAGAAAAGATCTTTGCCTTAACCAGATTAATATTTTTCCTTTTCTAAATAGTTCAGTAAAAAGACAGTAGGTTTAAAATACTGCTGAGGTGACACATCTACTTAATTATAGAATAAGCACAAAGCCAGAGTCTTTGATCCTCAAGTGAGTGTTCTTTTCACTATACCAATGTGTTCCCTCATCCCAGGATCTCTAAATTTTAGGCCTCTCATTTTCAGTTGGATAAGATCTCTTGGTTTGTCTAGACTGATTATAACTGATTTACTTAGAGGAGCATGAGTATGTTCTTGTCACCTGTTCTTGTTCCCTGATTGACTAATTATCTCCCCAAATCACCATTTTCAATTTAGAAAATCTGTTGTTTTTAGGGCAAGATCCCAGATATTTAGTGTGATCTCTCTCTCCCATTCTGAACCCACTGTATTCTTGTTATACAGATATTGCTAAATAAATATATGTTGCCATATTTCTGTTATTGAAGTATCACTTGATTTTAAAGAACTAGAAGTGGAAAGGTGGAAATGGGAAGGGAGAAGATTTATACATGTGATTGCCCATTTGGAATGATGAGCAATAAGATTAGGATGGTGGCTATAACTGAATATTTGTGTCCCTCCTGTCATTCATAAGTTGAAGTTCTAACCTTCAGTACGACAGGATTAGGAGGTGGGGCATTGGGGGTAATTAGGTTTGGTTGAGTTCATGAGGGTTGAGTCTTTTCAATGGGATTAGTGTTCTTCTAATAAGTAGAGGAGGTCAAAATCTCTTCTGTTCTCCTTCCCACGCCTGTCTCTTTTTGCCATGTGAGTATATGGTGAGAGGGCTGCCATTACAAATGAGGAGGAGGGCCCTCACTAAGAACCAAGTCTGCTGACACCTTAAACTTGGATTTATCAACTTCAGAACTTTGAGAAATAAACATTTGTGGCTCAAGCTACCCAGTCTATGGTGTTTTGTTATAAGAGCCTAAGATAAGGCAAATGACATTGTGTCAGTTTCCTGTCACTGTGACAAAATATCCAGGATAATAACCTTAGTAAGGGAAAAGGTTGATTTTGGCTCATTATTTCAGATATCTCAGAGCATGGTTGCTTGAGGCTGTTGCTTTGGGATGGTGGGAGCATGAGGCAGAGGAAAGCTCTTCATCTCATGGTGGCCAGGAAGAAAAGAGAGAGCCAAGAAGGACCTGGGGATTCCAATATCCTCTTTAAGGGAAGGCCCCAAATGACATAACATCCTCCCACTGAGCCCCATTCCTTAAAGGTTCCACCACCTCCAAATAGTACCATAGCCTGGCAACCAAGCCTTTAATGTGTGGACCTTTGGGAGACATTTCAGATCCAAACTGTAGCAGATGCACAGCTAGCTCATGAAGAGCACTGAATGAGAGGAAAGTTGTTAGAACATTGATTGTCTTTGCTTATTATGATTGCTGTAGACTATTGTGCTCTTGGATAGGGTTAAAGAGAATTTTAAATTTTTCAAGAGGGATCATGTTATGATTTAGATATGAGGTGTCCCCTGAAAGTACATGTGTGAGACAATCCAAGAATGTTCAGAGGCCAAATGATCAGATTATGAGAGGTATAACCTAATCAGTGGATTAATCCACTGATGTGGATTAACTGGGTGATAACTCTAGGTAGGTAAGGGTGTGACTGGAGGAAGTGGGTCACTTTGGATGTGACGTTGGGGTTTATATTTTGTCCTTGGTGATCAGAAAACTGTCTGCTTCCTGGTTGCTATGGGCTGAGCTGCCTTCCTTCACCATGCCCTTCTGCCTCCCCTTGAACCCAGAGATATGGAGTCAGCCACCCGTGGACTAAACCTCTGAAACCATGAGCCACAATAAACTTCTTTCTCTAAGTTGTTTGTGTCAGGTATTTTGGTCATAGCAGCACAAAGCTGACTAACACAGATTGGTAAAAGCAAAGTAATATTTTACTAAGGTTAATTGGACTATGTATGTAGAGAAACAGATATCAACACACACACAGATACATGTATGCACACAGTATACAAATATATGTGGTCTTAGAATGTGGGTGTGTGAGGTCATGAAGAGAAAATCTAAGTAATAGGAACACAGGATAAGGCACAGATCTCAAAACTTAATTACTTGAACAGATATTTTCTAGTTGCCCTTGTGTTTTTCAAAAAACTTTATTTTCTTGCTTTTCTTACTCCACTTTCCTTTAAATATCAGTCATTTCTGAGGCAATTATGACATTTCAAGGAAACTACTATCTATTCCAGTGTAGTAGAGGGGAAATATGTATTGGAAGCCTTCCTATAGACAAAGTTGATTTAGATTTGCTTTTATTATTATTGAATTTCGTCCATCTTCTCTCCTATACTAGACATCTTTGGAGATTTCCTAAGCCTTTTTGTCACAGGTGTGTCCAGGTCAGAAAAGAATGAGAGAAGCATACTTTTCATCTGTATAATGCACACATATGTTATATATGTACATACATACATGTGAATATATGCATACAAAATTTTTTTGCCCAACTTCTATTTGTCACTAAAGTGAAAGTCCATCACAACACTTTTGACATCAGATGCGTAGGTTTTCCACACATCACATTTCCCCATTCTTTGTGGACACCAGTTCAGTTCTTTCATTACCTAAGATTAGCACAACTCCCTCAGGTCAGGGGCTCCATTCTACAATACTGCTCCCTACTCAAGATGTCGACTGCAAGTAGTAGGTCTCAAGGTTACGCACACTTCTGGCTGACTTGGCTATAAATCCTGGGTTTCCACAAGCTCCTTACCCACTGAAGATAAATTCTTCTGTTTCTCCATGGATATCTCCAGTGGTTTTTGTAATTGATGCTGATACTTGGAATCCAAGTTTCCTCCTCACTTTTATAGTTTTCTACAGTTGATTTTGAGTGAGAGAACCAGCAGCTTATGCTAATTTGCCATATTGAAAAGTGTACTTTAAACTTAATGAGGTCAAAACCCATTTACTTTTTATAATTCTTGAATGATCAGAGTCATTCTTTTAAAGTGACCTTTACTTTGTTTCTGTCTTTGACCTAGGAAATAGTTCATTCATGTGACACAAAAACTCAGTGAAGCTTTCAGTTTAAAAAAAGTTATTCACCAGCCTGTGAAATACCCTATCCTCTCTATTTCTTGGCTTTTATAAAGACAAATGTAGGCCTTTAAAAAATCGTTATAACTTTCTTGCTATACTGGTTAGGTAATCGGAAAACCAGGTTGAGTATCTACTGCTTTGACTTTCTATCTGTTTAATCTCAGAGAGATCCCATAAACTTCTAGAACTAGGAATTTGTATCTAAAGATTGAAAGAGTTGACCCATCAGGTCTCTTTCTGCTACATACTTTTATAACTATCATTTTGTGGAGTTTTTCAATAAATTACTTAAGGTATATTCTTTAAAAAGTCTTACTGTATGAAATCCTTGTTAATCATTAATGAAAAGTCTTAGATTATAAAATTAAACATAAATAGTGTGATTGATGCCAATAAAAACAAACTACAAGCCTGCCAGATTAACAGTGAGGCTATAAAGGGAAGACATATGTTTACGAACCAAGAAGTAGGTCCTTACCAGACATGCTGTCTGCCAGCAACCTGCTCTTGAATTTCCCTGCCTCCAGAACTGTGCACGCTCTATTTATTTTGCTTATAAATTACCAAGTCTAAGGTGTTTTTTGAATTTTGTTTTTGTTTTTTAGCAGCTCGAATGGACTAAGAGTAGGAGGTAATTAATGATTTAAGAGAAATGGTATTAGGGAAGGTGTCACTGAGAAAATGATATATGAACTTGTCTTGAAGATTTAGTAGGAATTTATGATATTAAAATATTAATTTTGGATATAATATTTCCACTCTGAAAAATGCTTTTAAAACCCAAGAATAAGGGCAACAACAAGGTCACTTTATGACTGAAAGGAGACGTAGTGATAAGATGTTTATGACTTAATTAACTATTTTTATGTTTTGAAATTCTGCCACAAACAGAATAAGAAAAAATAGCTAAGTATTAAAATAATATGATATAAAATTTAGGAGCTACAGTAATTCAGAGAAGAGGGATATTGATGTGGTGTGTAATGTTTTGAAAGACTTTAGAAGAAATGAAACCTGAAACAGCCTTGAAGATAAGGAAGAGCTGGGGGTGTGGAGAAAGGATATTGATTATATTACTGCTGTGTTCCCAGTAAGAAAAGAACGTCAATAAGGAAGGAGAGAAGGGAAGAATGCCAGAATTAAATGTCCTGGAGCTTGTACTTGCCAGGGTTCTTCAGAGGAACAAGAACCAGAAGGATCCGTCTATACGTATATATATAGTCATGCACTGCATAATGACATTTCAGTCACTGACAGACCACATCCATAACAATGATCCCGTAAGATTATATTTCCTGTTGGCATCATGGTCATCTTGGTTTTAGTACATTCTATGTTGTTTGCCAATGATGAAATCATCTAATAATGTATTTCTCTGAATGTCTTTCTGCCATTAAACAACACAAAATTGATTATGAGATTTATTATGAGAATTGACTCACATGAATATGGAGGCCAAGAAGTCCCAATATATGCCTTCTGAAAGCTGGAAAACCAGGAAAGCAGAGGTATAATACAGTTTGAGTGTGAAGGCCAGAAAACCAGGACTCCAGTGTCTGAGGGAAGAAGGCCTTGTCCCAGCACAAGAAGAAAAAGAATTTCTCTA
Source organism: Sciurus carolinensis (assembly GCF_902686445.1). Classification (NCBI taxonomy): domain Eukaryota; kingdom Metazoa; phylum Chordata; class Mammalia; order Rodentia; family Sciuridae; genus Sciurus; species Sciurus carolinensis. The sequence goes on along the minus strand of NC_062222.1, from coordinate 19,820,874 downwards.
TCCTCTACCCTTTATTCTATTTGGTCCGTTGATGGATAAGATTTGATGTAGTTTGATGAGGGCTTGATCTTCTTTGCTCAGATTTCCAATTAAAAAGCTAATCTCCTCTAGGAACATCCTCACAGACAAACCTAGAAATAATGTGTTATCAACTATCTAGACATCCCTTATTTCCATCAAGTTGACATAAAAAATTAACCATCACAAAACTCAAATGCGGTAAGGATTGAAAAGAGACCAGTCAGTAGGAAAGCACTGGTGATATTTCAGAGACAGTTTTGGATTGGGGGTAGAGTGGATACTTGGATGAGCAGATATGCAATGAATTAGGAAATAAATGGGAAGTAAAGATAGGAAGTGAGTGAAAAGCAGTAGTCTGCTGCATTTTGGATGACTTTGTTACTAAGGAAACATTGGTGTTAAGTGATAGACTAAGGAGTTAAGCATTGAACAATGAAGGGAAAACTGTGTTTTCTTTTTAATCAATAGAATTTTTACAATTTAAGGAAACCTCATGATACTTTAGTCTTGAGATGCCTTTTAGCAGCTGATGGAGAGTTTGACAGGGAATTTGAACTGTATGGAGGTAATAGAACATCAGTATCAGTGACTGTCAAAGCTTTTGGACTGTGATATTCAGTAACAAGTAAATTTTACATTACAATCACTATACACATGTATGCACAAAATATAACTTGAGACAAAAGTTCAAAAAATACTTTTTATATGAGAAACACTGATATTTTTCTCTTTAATTTTGTTTCTAATAATTGATAATCATGACTTCTGTGTGCAGTACAATTTGACTTTGATTTCTGTCACTTTGAATTTTGATAACCTATGACTGACTGTTTTTACATTTTTTTAATATGTTCTTTTTAGTCTATAACTGATTTTTGACTATGTAAAGGATTTTAAGTATTTCTAAAACTTCTATTAATTGTTCATTTAACTTACAACTTATTTGTAAAAGTTTAATTTACAACTTATTTATAAAAATTTCTAAATCTAATAATTTCTATGTAAAGTAAACTAATCATCTTTCAGAGGACTTTTGGTATTTGGCCATTCAATTCAGCTGAATAGACTAAACACACTTGAACAATAAATTCCACTTATAAACTTAACTCTATTTTCTGAAACATTCTAAACTACATTTAATAAACAATATATTTGATTTTTATCTTAGGTGCTTCAGATGCTTGACTAGGCAAACTATGTCTTTAACAAGTAAAACTCCCATAAGAACTTCAGTCTCATAAATCTAATAAATTAACCTTAAATGGAGAAAAATCTCAAGTTCTTCTAAACATTCTTGTGATATGAAAAAATTAACTCTTAAACTTAGTAATGTTGTCTAATCACCTCTCTGGAAAACAGTTAACATTTCTGAGTAAATGCTTGAGCAATTTACCTGGTAGATTTAAAAGCCTCTTCTGGGTTACCTATCCTGACTGTCAATCATGGAGGACCCTAAGGACTTTCAACCAGGTTTGCAAGGAGTTTGATGATCTTTAATCAGCTATTCTTTCTCTTCTATCTAATCTCACAATGACTACCTAGCTATTCTTTTCTTTTTTTAATCTTATAAAATTATCAGGACACTGGTATTTGAATTGGCTCTTTTAGAAAATCTCTGTAGCAAATTTGAAGTAAATTTTATAATATAGGAATTTGTAGCTTGCTCATGTTAATGTATAATTTTTTTTAACAGAGGCAAAATCTTATATAAATTTCAAATTAACATGTGTCAGGCATTTTATTTAATCAGTAAAGAAATTGGTAATATGTCAAACAAAAACAAACCACAACAAAGAGGTCCCAAATGAATTTGCTGATAGATTCACAATAGGCATCTTCCTTGGAGTGGATATGATGGTAGTGGTAAAATCAGTGATACCTCTGCTGGACAAAATTTGTTTGCCTCTCTATAGATAAGACTAATTTTCATTGCTGCTAATTTTTTACAATGTACAGTTATATTGTAGCTCAACTAGAGATAACAAAAGAGGTGGACCCCTATACAATCAGGTAACATGAAAGCATTTCATAGATAGTGCCTGTCCCATTGAAAAGATAGCCCCTCAATTTTTTCCCATTTCAAAATCTTCTACAGTCTTTCCCTATAATTTATCTACCTGATGAAAATAACTTCAGAAATTACTTTTAAAAGTTATACTTATTTTAAGTTGTCAGATAAAATTGTATCATGTACAACATTGAATTTTGAAATATATATATATGTAGAGAAATCTAGTGAATTAACAAATGTATTACCTCACATAGTTGTTATTTTTGCCATGAGAACATCAATCTACTATCTTTACATTTTTCCGAGAATATAATATATTGTCATTAATTTTAGTTATCATACTGTACAAAAGATATCTTAAATTTATTTCTCTTATCTTGCTGTAATTACATATTCTTTGACCAACATCTTGTCACCCCCTCTTCCCCATACTTTACCCAGCCTGTGGTAACTGTCATTCTATTCTCAACCTTAGTGAGTTTGACATTTTAATATTCCAAACATGACTGAGATTATGCAGAATTTGTCTTTCTGTGCCTGGCTTATTTTACTTAACATATCTGTGTTGCAAAAGGCAGGACTTTGTCCTTTTTTATGGCTGGATAGTGTGTATTTGCCACATTTTCTTATTCATTATCTGCTGATGAACACTTGTGTAGATTCTGTGTCTTGGCTGTTGTGAAGAGTGCTGTGGTGAATATGTGAGGTGTGTCCCTGATGTCCTGATTTCATTTTCTTAGAACACATACCTGCTAGTGGGATTGCTGGATAATATGGTAATTCTCAATTTTAAATTTTAGAGGAAACTCCATACTGTTTTTCATAATGACTAATATACTAATTTACATTCCCACCAACATTGGGAATAGCCTTCCCAATTTTAAAGAATCTTTTTGATAATAGCTATGCCAGTGGATGTGAGGTGATAGTTTTGATCTGCACTTCCTGGATAACTAGTGATGTTGAACAGTTTTTCATATACCTGTTGGCTATTTATGTCTTCTTTTGAAAAATGACTATTCAGGTTTTATGCCCATTTTCTTCTTTTTTTTAAATCTATGCATTATAATTATACATTAGTGCCTTTGCCCACTTTTAAATCAGGTTATTTGTATCTTACTATTGAATCATTTGAGTTCCTTATATAGTTTGAATATTAACCCCTTATAAGATGTTGTTTCCTAATAGTTTCTCCTATTTTGTGGGTTGTCGGTTGCTCAAGTTGTTCTCTGCTTACAGAAACTTTTTAGTTTGATGTAATTGCATTTGTCTATTTTTGCTTTTTCTGCCTGCACTTTTGAGATCACATCCAAAAAAACCCATTGCTCAGACAAATGTCAGGAAGCTTTCCCCCTGTGCTTTCTCTTAGTAGATTCATACTTTATGGACTTGCATTTGAGTACTTAATCTATTTTGAGTTGGTTTCTGTAAATAGTGAGAAAGGGGGTCTGATTTCATTCTCCTGCATATGGATATCTGGTTTTCTCAACAGATTTTATTGAACAGACTGTACTTTCCCCATTGTATATTATTGGCATCTTTATAAAAATTCAGTTGGCTATAGTTGCATGAGTTTATTTTTGGGTCCTCTATTCTCAAAGATTATTTATTTATCTTTAAATTTTTGAGGTATGGTCTTACTATGTAGCCTAGGTTGGTCTCAAACTCCTGTGCTCAAGTGATCCTGCTGTTTCAGAAGGTACCTGGCCTCAGAGATTTTTCTTAATCTCACACACAAATAGGCTAGTTTCTTTGGGTTTGACCTAATTATTTACATAGGTGCAGCATAAGCATTAATAATATATTCTTCCTTCATTTTGCTTTGCAAATCTAAAATCCTGTCTCACATATGCAGAAAATGGAACATTATAAGAGAATAATCTTTCAAAAAACTACAATAAAATTTCATATGTCAGTTCATTCATTTTTATGTATATCTTGTTTTTCTAGATCTTGGGTTAGGAGTCTACTTCCATGAATTTATCTACTTCATAGGAAAAAATCCTGAAAATTCTGACTGTCCATTTGTAGTTATCTTAGCAACATCAGCTTGGAAACTCTACCCAAGTGTCAGTTATTTGAAGTGTTAGTAGTTTAAAATATCTTACAATTCTTTTTTTCTGAAGTTCTGAGGCTATCATTTGTCAATGAAGACCTGTAGATTTGTTCTTTGTGCGTTTTTCCTCTCTTAAACAATCAGCAATGTAATAAAGTCAACATAAATCACAGAAAATTTTTCTGGTAAGAGGCAGAAGTCTATCTAGCACACTTAATGTATTTAACATTCAATTTTTTTATTTTCTCAGATTTTTAGAAATATTTGATTTATGTAAGTGCCTATTTATCTCTATCAACTAGCCAAACAGATTCTTTAAGAGACTTCATATTCTAACTTACTACCCTCGAGAGATATAATCGCTCAGGGAGGAATTAAATCCTTTGACCTAAGTTAAATTCTCATACATTTCTACTTAAAAATCTCAAATCTAAAAATCAGTAATACATTTTCCATTAGGATCACAAAACCAATATATTACCTTCCCTAATAGTTCCATTTCTTTAAACATTATTACAAGAACTTTCTTGTGAATATTTCAGGTTAGACATTTGAGGATGGAACTTGGGATCTGCTTTTCCCAATGGATAGGTATTTTTTCCACAGCAACACATATGCCATAGCCTAAGAAAACAGGGTCCTCAAAGTCCACTCACTCTAGATGGGTCTGATTCACAAACATTTTTCCTGACTAAAGTTATACTTAAATTCTTTCTTTTAATTTGAAAAGTGAGAGGTCTGCATGCCTATTAAGGCTACAGATAACTACTTTTACATCTTGATGGAATTCTGAATTTCTTGTATTATTAAAAAATATTTTAATTCATTTAAAGTATTTTATGACATTTAATCTGTTCTAAAGACATTTGATTGACCCTCTGTTGGAACTTAATTATATCACATATTTTTGACTGAGATAACTATAAATTAATTGAACCTTATATATCCTCACATCTTGGTGTTTATAAAACCCAAAGCAGACACCAAAACCAACCCAACTCAACCATTCAAACACCAATAATGACAAAAACCTAATTGCAATAATTTATTGTTAAATGAACATGTCCTTTAAAGGTCTCATGTCTCACCAATATTCTGTTCAGAATATCTACACAAGAAGACTTCCTGAACTAGTCATGAAGTAGATATGATTTCATGAAAAGGGTAAGATTTTCTGTATATTATTACAAAGAAAATAACTATTACTTCTACATATCACTAAAATTATCAGAAAATTGTACCAGAAATGATACTCACTGACAACATGATACACCTTTTAAATGAGAAACCTCAGAATGAAAAGCATGTGTAGCTGAAAGCTATGCCTTCATCAGATATTCTTGCTGTCTTCCCCATTTCTATATCCTGCTCTACTTGGGCCCATTGTGTGTGTGTGTGTGTGTGTGTGTATGTGTGTGTGTAGTATATGTTTCTCCAACATAGTCTAGTCAAGCTCCCCACCTCCACATTGTCTCTCAGAACCCACAATGCCTTCTTATAGTCCTGTGTAGATTTTCTGAACTCCACCTGTCCTTTCAGGTTCTGCTCAAGCCCTAATATAAGACTTCTTGGATTCCACCCAAGAGTGACTTCTGTCTCTGAAATCTTACGGCACAAATACTCCAACTTAGCAGTAATGTTAAGAACGTTTATTTCTAGTTCACCAACCAGAGTCAAATTCACCAGGTGCAGAACTTGGTGTCATTAGTCCTGATTAGGGCTTAGTATAGTGCTGAGGACATAGAAGGACATAAAGGAGCCCCGCTAGAATCAAAGCTCATCGGGATCTGGGCCTGGTGGCACACACCTGTAATCCCATTACTCAGGAAGCTGAGGCAGGAGAACTGAAAGTTCTGGGCTAGCCTGAGAAACCTCATAAATCTAAAAAAAAAAAAAAAAAAAGTCTAGGAATGTAGCTCAGTACACTCAGTAGGGTGTATTGTACACTCAGTAGATTGCTTGCCTAATATGTGCAAGGCCCTGGTTCTCCAGTTCCAGAAGAGGGAAAAAAAAGCCTCTCAGGAGCAGGAATTTTATCATTTTATTCATAGCACCTAGCACTGGATTTGACTATCATTAAGCATTTGTAGAATTTAACAAATGATTATCACTAAATAACTCTCTAAAGATAATTTTGGCTACTGCCTAAGTAAAAATATAGAGCAGAGGTCTGGAGGTAGGAAACCAGGGTCTAGTCTTGGCTCTTCCACTGACCCACTCATACCTTCGGACAAGTCAGCTTACTCTACAGGAGGGACTAGATTCCATTTTTTTTTTTTTAGGATTTTTTTTTTATTGTAAACAAATGGGATACATGTTGTTTCTCTGTTTGTACATGGAGTAAAGGCGTACCATTTGTGTAATCATAAATTTAAATAGAGTAATGTTGATTGATTCATTCTGTTATTTTTTCCCTTCCCCCCACCCCTCCCACCCCTCTTTTCCCTCTATACAGTCCTTCCTCCATTCTTGCCCCCCTCCCTAACCCTAACTCTAACACTAACACTAACCCCTCCCACCCCCCATTATGTGTCATCATCCACTTATCAGCGAGATCATTCGTCCTTTGGTTTATTGAGATTGGCTTATCTCACTTAGCATGATATTCTCCAATTTCATCCATTTGCCTGCAAATGCCATAATTTTATCATTCTTTATGGCTGAGTAATATTCCATTGTATATATATATACCACAGTTTCTTTATCCATTCATCAGTTGAGGGACATCTAGGTTGGTTCCACAATCTGGCTATTGTGAATTGAGCAGCTATGAACATTGATGTGGCTGTATCTCTGTAGTATGCTGATTTTAAGTCCTTTGGGTATAGGCCAAGGAGTGGGATAGCTGGGTCAAATGGTGGGTCCATTCCAAGTTTTCTAAGGAGTCTCCACACTGCTTTCCAGAGTGACTGCACTAATTTGCAGCCCCACCAGCAATGTATGAGTGTACCTTTGTCCCCACATCCTTGCCAACACCTGTTGTTGCTTGTATTCTTGATAATCGCTATTCTAATTGGGGTGATATGATATCTTAGGGTGGTTTTGATTTGCATTTCTCTTATTACTAGAGATGTTGAACATTTTTCCATATGTTTGTTGATTGCTTGTAGATCTTCTTCTGTGAAGTGTCTGTTCATTTCCTTAGCCCATTTGTCAATTGGGTTATTTGTATTCTTGGTGTTGAGTTTTTTGAGTTCTTTATAGATTCTGGAGATTAGTGCTCTATCTGAAGTATGATTGGCAAAGATTTTCTCCCACTCTGTAGGCTCTTTCTTCACATTGCTGATAGTTTCCTTTGCTGAGAGAAAGCTTTTTAGTTTGAATCTATCCCAGTTATTGATTCTTGCTTTTATTTCTTGTGCTATGGGAGTCCTGTTGAGGAACTCTGGTCCTAAGCTGACATGTTGAAGCTCTGGACCTATTTTTTCTTCTATAAAATGCAAGGTCTCTGGTCTGATTCCAAGGTCCTTAATCCATTTTGAGTTTAGTTTCGTGCACGGTGAGAGATATGGGTTTAGTTTCATTCTGTTGCATATGGATTTCCAATTTTCCCAGCACCATTTGTTGAAGAGGCTATCTTTTCTCCATTGCATATTTTTGGACCCTTTGTCTAGTATGAGAAAATTGTATTTATTTGGGTTTGTGTCCATGTCCTCTATTCTGTACCATTGATCTACCTGTCTGTTTTGGTACCAATACCATGCCGTTTTTGTTACTATTGCTTTGTAGTATAGTTGAAGTTCTGGTATTGTGATACCCCCTGCTTCATTTTTCCTGCAAAGAATTGCTTTACCTATTCTGGGTTTCTTATTCTTCCAGATGAATTTCATACTTGCTTGCTCTATTTCTGTAAGGTACGTCATTGGGATTTTAATTGGAATTGCGTTGAATCTGTATAGCACTTTTGGTAGTATGGCCATTTTGACAATATTGATTCTGTCTATCCAAGAACTTGGGAGATCTTTCCATCTTCTAAGGTTTTCTTTAATTTCTTTCTTTAGTGTTCTGTAGTTCTCATTGTAGAGGTCTTTCACCTCTTTTGTGAGATTGATTCCCAAGTATTTTATTTTTTTCGATGCTATTGTGAATGGGGTAGTTTTCCTAATTTGTCTTTCTGAAGATTCATCACTTATGTATAAAAATGCATTAGATTTATGTGCATTGATCTTATATCCCGATACTTTACTGAATTCACTTATGAGTTCTAAAAGTTTTCTGGTGGAATTTTCTGGTTCCTCTAAGTATATAATCATATCATCAGCAAATAGGGATAGTTTGAGTTCTTCTTTTCCTATTTGTATCCCTTTAATTTCTTTGGTCTGTCTAATTGCTCTGGCTAGAGTCTCAAGGATGATATTGAATAGAAGTGGTAAAAGAGGGCATCCCTGCCTTGTTCCAGTTTTTAGGGGGAATGCTTTCAGTTTTCCACCATTTAGAATGATATTAGCCATGGGCTTAGCATAGATGGCCTTTACAATGTTAAGGAATGTTCCCACTATCCCTATTTTTTGTAGTGTTTTGAGCATGAAGGGGTGCTATATTTTATCAAATGCTTTTTCTGCATCTATTGAAATAATCCTGTGATTCTTGACTTTAAGCCTATTGATATGGTGAATTACATTTATTGATTTCCTGATGTTGAACCAGCCTTGCATCCCTGGGATAAAACCCACTTGATCATGGTGCACTATCTTTTTAATATGTTTTTGTATGCGATTGGCTAAAATTTTGTTGAGAATTTTTGCATTGATGTTCATGAAGGATATTGGTCTGAAATTTTCTTTCCTGGATGTGTCTCTGTCTGGTTTAGGTATCAGGGTAATATTGGCTTCATAGAATGAGTTTGGGAGGGTTCCCTCCTCTTCTATTTCATGGAATACTTTGAGAAGTATTGGAATGAGCTCTTCTTTAAAGGTTTTGTAGAACTCGGCTGAGAACCTGTCTGGTCCTGAACTTTTCTTTGTTGGTAGGCTTTTGATGACTTCTTCTATTTCATTACTTGAAATTGGTCTATTTAAATTGTGTATGTCCTCCTCATTCAGCTTAGGCAATTCATATGTCTCTAGAAACCTGTTGATGTCTTCAAAATTTTCTATTTTGTTTGAGTATAGATTTTCAAAATAGCTTCTAATTATGTTTTGTTTTTCAGTCGTGTCTGTTGTGATATTTCCTTGTTCATTCCAAATTTTAGTGATTTGGGTTTTCTCTCGTCTTCTCTTTGTTAGTGTGGCTAAAGGTTTATCAATTTTGTTTATTTTTTTGAAGAACCAACTCTTTATTTTGTCAATTTTTTGTATTGTTTCTTTTGTTTCAATTTCGTTGATTTCAGCTCTGAGTTTAACTATTTCCTGTCTTCTACTACTTTTGGTGTTGGTCTGTTCTTCTTTTTCTAGGGCTTTGAGCTGTAGTGTTAGGTCGTTTATTTGTTGAGTTTTACTTCTTTTATTGAATGTGCTCCATGAAATTAATTTTCCTCTAAGTACTGCTTTCATAGTGTCCCAGAGATTTTGATATGATGTTTCTTTGTTCTCATTTACCTCTAAGAATTTTTTAATTTCCTTCCTAATATCTTCTGTTATCCATTCATCATATAATAGCTTATTGTTTAATCTCCAGGTGTTGGAGTATTTTCTGTTTTTTACTCTTTCATTTATTTCTAACTTCAATCCATTATGATCTGATAGAATACAAGGTAGTGTCTCTATCTTCTTGTATTTGCTAACATTAGCTTTGTGGCATAATATATGGTCTATTTTAGAGAAGGATCCATGTGCTGCTGAGAATAAAGTGTATTCGCTCTTGGTTGGATGGTATATTCTATAAATGTCTGTTAAGTCTAAATTATTGATTGTGTTATTGAGATCTGTGGTTTCTTTGGTCATTTTTGTTTGGAAGATCTGTCCAGTGGTGAGAGAGGCATGTTAAAATCACCTATATCATTGTGTTATAGTCTATTTGGTTTCTGAGGGACTAGATTTCTTATACATTTCTTTTAGGTGCTAATATTCCAGAATTCCATGACTCTCTCTGTAGGCTTCTTTGTAGATAGAAGGGACAAAAAAACAGACACATGGTTATGATTGAATAAATACTAGTTTATTGAGGTAAAATATTTGAACCACATTATAACTTGATTTTCAGAAGAATGTGGTTTACAGCAAATTTGACCTTTCCATAGAACCTCTATTAATTAACTGGAAGGAAGAAAAACCAACTTAATATCCAATGAAAAGCTCACCTGAATTGATGACTTTAAACTAGCTTTTCAAGCAGTATTTAATACCATTTGGTTAAAAATGCTGAGCCTTACACTCATACATTGCTGGTGAGTTGCAAATTGGTGCAGCCACTATGGAAAGCAGTATGGAGATTCCTCAGAAAACTTGGAAGGGAACCACCCTTTGAACCAGTTATCCCAATCTTCAGTTTATACTCAAAGGACTTAAAATTAGCATAATACAGTAATGCAGCCACATCACTGTTTATAGCTGCTCAATTCACATTAGCTAGATTGTGGAACCAACCTAGATGCCCTTCAGTAGATGAATGGATAAACAAACTGTGGTATATATGCACAATGGAATATTACTCAGCCATAAAGAAGAATAAAATTATGGCATTTGCAGGTAAATGGATGGAGTTGGAGAATAGCATGCTAACTGAAATAAGCCAATCCCAAAAAACCAAAGGCCAAATGATCTCTCTGATAAATGGATGATGATAGGTGGGGCGGGGGGACGGGGGTTAAGAGAAGAATGGAGGAACTTTGGATTGTGTAGAGGGAAATGGGGTGGGAGGGAGTAGGGGAAGGAAAGATAGTGGAGTGGGACAGACATTATTATCCTGTGTACATGTATGATTACACAAATGGTGTGAATCTACATTGTGCACAACCACAGAAATGAAAAGTTGTACCCCATTTGTGTACAAAGAATCAAAGTGCAGTCTGTAAAAATAAATAAATAAAAATAAAAAGTAAAAAGTAAATGCTGAGCGTTTCACACAACTTTTTCCTATTTCCCTTCTTTCTTCCTAAGACAGCGTCAGCATCTATAGAGAAAGGGATGAGGATGGGGATAGGTGGGGTTAAAACACCCTTATCAAGGTGGGGATATTCTGGAATCTGTAGGTGCATACCATTCTTGGCATCCTCTCCTGGTGTCTCCTGGCTATATGCTCAGCCTCCCTGGGCCCAGCACGTGTTGCCAAAACTTGGGCTGATGTCTATGTCATTGCTTGCTTGGTTGGTCAGGATCCAGTTGCACTTCCTGAGTTATCCTCTCTCCTTTGAGCTTCTGCAAATGCCCTTTCCTTTACAGTCCCCTTCTCCTATCTATTACTGCCTTTTCTTCTCTAGGTTCAAGCTTGGAAAGGAAAAGTGGGAAAGCTTGTACCCGATTATACTGTTTTCTTTATTCCCACAATTCTTTGGGTCAGAAGGGTAATCCGCTTTTCTTTTTTGTTTCTAGAGTTCCTTGGAGGAACTAAAAACTGTTCTAATTGTCTTAAGCTGAAGGGGGTCAGTCTCCTTATGCTCTTAGAGGATGCCATGAACAAAGCCTTTCACAATTAGCTTTTAATACTCTTAAAGGGGAGATAAAGGATTTTTGGAAATCTTTCCCCAAGCATATAGTCTTGCTTTTAAATCTGAGCTTCCAGTACATTATCATATTTTTGAAAGCCTGTTATAGAATATTAATTCAGTTCTTGTTTTTTAATTTGTTCAACAAATTCTAATCTGTATTAGGCAATCAGATAAGTAAATATCGTGAGCTCAAGGAAGCACTTAAAATATACCATTATTGCATCTCATTCAGGTAGCTATTATAGTAATATTATTGTTTGCTTGTGTATTCCCAGTGCCTTGGAAAGTAGTTGATGCATAGTAGGCTCTTTCCATAAATGTAAGGTGAGTGAATGGATGAATATATTTATGCACGAATAAATGTGTGTGGCAGTGGAAATTTTTGTAGGAAACTTGCCTTGCAGCATCACACTTATAAAAGCTTTTCTTCTCCAAGCTTCTGTTTGCTTAGATCCTGAGAGGTCTGTGTTATTTCTTGGGTCTTTTTGCTGTTTGCACTCACTGTCAGTTTTCCTCTGAGAGTTTTATGTCTTTTTTGGTTAAGCTACAGCCAGACATTCTGCAAAGAATGTCTCAGCTTAATTCACTGAATTACCCCCTCTCTTTTATTTTGTCAAACTATGTTTTATTTCTTATTAGAAAATCAGAATTTCATTTGATATAGATCTCTCTAGGAATTACTTGATCTTTGGTAAGGAAGGTAAAAAGACATTATTTGTCTGTTAAAAACCTATCACTTAACGTTTTGTGGTACTGAGTTGAGATCAGGAAAAGAAATAATAGCTGCAATTGTCGTCATAATGTCTAACATTTACTATCTATTTTGGGCTGGATACTAGGCTAAAATCACTTTACTTACATTACAATATTTAAGTTTTACAGCAACCTAATGGTAGGTACTCATATTGCTCCCCGTTATAGATGAGGAAATTGATCCTCAGGTTAAATAACAATAATATGCCCGAGACCCACAGCAATTGGTGGAGCCAGAATGAACCCATGCCTGTGAGATTCTACAGTTCGTACTCCAGATTCTAATATGTAGTCCTAGAACTATAACCATCATATTTTTTTTATTGTAAACAAATGGGATACATGTTGTTTCACTGTTTGTACATGGACTCAAGGCGTACCATTTGTGTAATCATAAATTTACATAGGGTAATGTTGTTTGATTCATTCTGTTGTTTTTTCCCTTCCCCTCACCCCTCTTTTCCCTCTATACAGTCCTTCCTGCCTCCATTCTTGCCCCCCTCCCTAACCCTAACTCTAATTCTAACTCTAACACTAACCCCTCCCACCCCCCATTATGTGTCATCATCCACTTATCAGTGAGATCATTCATCCTTTGGTTTGTTGAGATTGGCTTATCTCACTTAGCATGATAGTATCCAATTTCATCCATTTGCCTGCAAATGCCATAATTTTATCATTCTTTATGGCTGAGTAATATTCCATTGTATATATATACCACAGTTTCATTATCCATTCATCAATTGAGGGACATCTAGGTTGGTTCCACAATCTGGCTATTGTGAATTGAGCAGCTATAAACATTGATGTGACTGTATCTCTGTAGTATGCTGATTTTAAGTCCTTTGGGTATAGGCCAAGGAGTGGGATAGCTGGGTCAAATGATGGGTTCATTCCAGGGTTTCTAAGGAATCTCCACACTGCTTTCCAGAGTGGCTGCACTAATTTGCAGCCCCACCAGCAATGTGAGTGTACCTTTCTCCTCACATCCTCGCCAACACCTGTTGTTGCTTGTATTCTTGATAATCGCTATTCTAATTGGGGTGATATGATATCTTAGGGTGGTTTTGATTTGCATTTCTCTTATTACTAGAGATGTTGAACATTTTTCCATATGTTTGTTGATTGCTTGTAGATCTTCTTCTGTGAAGTGACTGTTCATTTCCTTAGCCCATTTGTCAATTGGGTTATTTGTATTCTTGGTGTTGAGTTTTTTGAGTTCTTTATAGATTCTGGAAATTAGTGCTGTATCTGAAGTATGATTGGCAAAGATTTTCTCCCACTCTGTAGGCTCTTTCTTCACATTGCTGATAGTTTCCTTTGCTGAGAGAAAGCTTTTTAGTTTGAATCTATCCCAGTTATTGATTCTTGCTTTTATTTCTTGTGCTATGGGAGTCCTGTTGAGGAACTCTGGTCCTAAGCTGACATGTTGAAGCTCTGGACCTATTTTTTCTTCTATAAAATGCAAGGTCTCTGGTCTGATTCCAAGGTCCTTAATTCATTTTGAGTTTAGTTTCGTGCACGGTGAGAGATATGGGTTTAGTTTCATTCTGTTGCATATGGATTTCCAATTTTCCCAGCACCATTTGTTGAAGAGGCTATCTTTTCTCCATTGCATATTTTTGGACCCTTTGTCTAGTATGAGAAAATTGTATTTATTTGGGTTTGTGTCCATGTCCTCTATTCTGTACCATTGATCTACCTGTCTATTTTGGTACCAATACCATGCCGTTTTTGTTACTATTGCTTTGTAGTATAGTTGAAGTTCTGGTATTGTGATACCCCCTGCTTCATTTTTCCTGCAAAGAATTGCTTTACCTATTCTGGGTTTCTTATTCTTCCAGATGAATTTCATAATTGCTTGCTCTATTTCTGAAAGGTACGTCATTGGGATTTTAATTGGAATTGCGTTGAATCTGTATAGCACTTTTGGTAGTATGGCCATTTTGACAATATTGATTCTTCCTATCCAAGAACATGGGAGATCTTTCCATCTTCTAAGGTTTTCTTTAATTTCTTTCTTTAGTGTTCTGTAGTTCTCATTGTAGAGGTCTTTCACCTCTTTTGTGAGATTGATTCCCAAGTGTTTCATTTTTTTCGATGCTATTGTGAATGGGGTAGTTTTCCTAATTATTCTTTCCAAAGATTCATCACTTATGTATAAAAATGCATTAGATTTATGTGCATTGATCTTATATCCTGCTACTTTACTGAATTCACTTATGAGTTCTAAAAGTTTTCTGGTGGAATTTTCTGGTTCCTCTAAGTATATAATCATATCATCAGCAAATAGGGATAGTTTGAGTTCTTCTTTTCCTATTTGTATCCCTTTAATTTCTTTGGTCTGTCTAATTGCTCTGGCTAGAGTTTCAAGGATGATATTGAGTAGAAGTGGTGAAAGAGGGCATCCCTGCCTTGTTCCAGTTTTTAGGGGGAATGCTTTCAGTTTTTCACCATTTAGAATGATATTAGCCATGGGCTTAGCATAGATGGCCTTTACAATGTTAAGGAATGTTCCCACTATCCTTATTTTTTGTAGCGTTTTGAGCATGAAGGGGTGCTATATTTTAATGCTTTTCTGCATCTATTGAAATAATCCTGTGATTCTTGACTTTAAGTCTGTTGATATGGTGAATTACATTTATTGATTTCCTGATGTTGAACCAGCCTTGCATCCCTGGGATGAAACCCACTTGATCATGGTGCACTATCTTTTTAATATGTTTTTGTATGCGATTGGCTAAAATTTTGTTGAGAATTTTTGCATTGATGTTCATGAAGGATATTGGTCTGAAATTTTCTTTCCTGGATGTGTCTCTGTCTGGTTTAGGTATCAGGGTAATATTGGCTTCATAGAATGAGTTTGGGAGGGTTCCCTCCTCTTCTATTTCATGGAATACTTTGAGAAGTATTGGAATGAGCTCTTCTTTAAAGGTTTTGTAGAACTCGGCTGAGAACCTGTCTGGTCCTGGACTTTTCTTTGTTGGTAGGCTTTTGATGACTTCTTCTATTTCATTACTTGAAATTGGTCTATTTAAATTGTGTATGTCCTCCTCATTCAGCTTAGGCAATTCATATCTTTCTAGAAACCTGTTGATGTCTTCAAAATTTTCTATTTTGTTTGAGTATAGATTTTCAAAATAGCTTCTAATTATGTTTTGTATTTCAGTCGTGTCTGTTGTGATATTTCCTTGTTCATTCCAAATTTTAGTGATTTGGGTTTTCTCTCGTCTTCCCTTTGTTAGTGTGGCTAAAGGTTTATCAATTTTGTTTATTTTTTTTGAAGAACCAACTCTTTATTTTGTCAATTTTTTGTATTGTTTCTTTTGTTTCAATTTCGTTGATTTCAGCTCTGAGTTTAACTATTTCCTGTCTTCTACTACTTTTGGTGTTGGTCTGTTCTTCTTTTTCTAGGGCTTTGAGCTGTAGTGTTAGGTCGTTTATTTGTTGAGTTTTACTTCTTTTATTGAATGTGCTCCATGAAATTAATTTTCCTCTAAGTACTGCTTTCATAGTGTCCCAGAGATTTTGATATGATGTTTCTTTGTTCTCATTTACCTCTAAGAATTTTTTAATTTCCTTCCTAATATCTTCTGTTATCCATTCATCATATAATAGCTTATTGTTTAATCTCCAGGTGTTGGAGTATTTTCTGTTTTTTACTCTTTCATTTATTTCTAACTTCAATCCATTATGATCTGATAGAATACAAGGTAGTGTCTCTATCTTCTTGTATTTGCTAACATTAGCTTTGTGGCATAATATATGGTCTATTTTAGAGAAGGATCCATGTGCTGCTGAGAATAAAGTGTATTCGCTCTTGGTTGGATGGTATATTCTATAAATGTCTGTTAAGTCTAAATTATTGATTGTGTTATTGAGATCTGTGGTTTCTTTGGTCATTTTTGTTTGGAAGATCTGTCCAGTGGTGAGAGAGGCATGTTAAAATCACCTATATCATTGTGTTATAGTCTATTTGGTTTCTGAGGGACTAGATTTCTTATACATTTCTTTTAGGTGCTAATATTCCAGAATTCCATGACTCTCTCTGTAGGCTTCTTTGTAGATAGAAGGGACAAAAAAACAGACACATGGTTATGATTGAATAAATACTAGTTTATTGAGGTAAAATATTTGAACCACATTATAACTTGATTTTCAGAAGAATGTGGTTTACAGCAAATTTGACCTTTCCATAGAACCTCTATTAATTAACTGGAAGGAAGAAAAACCAACTTAATATCCAATGAAAAGCTCACCTGAATTGATGACTTTAAACTAGCTTTTCAAGCAGTATTTAATACCATTTGGTTAAAAATGCTGAGCCTTACACTCATACATTGCTGGTGAGTTGCAAATTGGTGCAGCCACTATGGAAAGCAGTATGGAGATTCCTCAGAAAACTTGGAAGGGAACCACCCTTTGAACCAGTTATCCCAATCTTCAGTTTATACTCAAAGGACTTAAAATTAGCATAATACAGTAATGCAGCCACATCACTGTTTATAGCTGCTCAATTCACATTAGCTAGATTGTGGAACCAACCTAGATGCCCTTCAGTAGATGAATGGATAAACAAACTGTGGTATATATGCACAATGGAATATTACTCAGCCATAAAGAAGAATAAAATTATGGCATTTGCAGGTAAATGGATGGAGTTGGAGAATAGCATGCTAACTGAAATAAGCCAATCCCAAAAAACCAAAGGCCAAATGATCTCTCTGATAAATGGATGATGATAGGTGGGGCGGGGGGACGGGGGTTAAGAGAAGAATGGAGGAACTTTGGATTGTGTAGAGGGAAATGGGGTGGGAGGGAGTAGGGGAAGGAAAGATAGTGGAGTGGGACAGACATTATTATCCTGTGTACATGTATGATTACACAAATGGTGTGAATCTACATTGTGCACAACCACAGAAATGAAAAGTTGTACCCCATTTGTGTACAAAGAATCAAAGTGCAGTCTGTAAAAATAAATAAATAAAAATAAAAAGTAAAAAGTAAATGCTGAGCGTTTCACACAACTTTTTCCTATTTCCCTTCTTTCTTCCTAAGACAGCGTCAGCATCTATAGAGAAAGGGATGAGGATGGGGATAGGTGGGGTTAAAACACCCTTATCAAGGTGGGGATATTCTGGAATCTGTAGGTGCATACCATTCTTGGCATCCTCTCCTGGTGTCTCCTGGCTATATGCTCAGCCTCCCTGGGCCCAGCACGTGTTGCCAAAACTTGGGCTGATGTCTATGTCATTGCTTGCTTGGTTTGGTCAGGATCCAGTTGCACTTCCTGAGTTATCCTCTCTCCTTTGAGCTTCTGCAAATGCCCTTTCCTTTACAGTCCCCTTCTCCTATCTATTACTGCCTTTTCTTCTCTAGGTTCAAGCTTGGAAAGGAAAAGTGGGAAAGCTTGTACCCGATTATACTGTTTTCTTTATTCCCACAATTCTTTGGGTCAGAAGGGTAATCCGCTTTTCTTTTTTGTTTCTAGAGTTCCTTGGAGGAACTAAAAACTGTTCTAATTGTCTTAAGCTGAAGGGGGTCAGTCTCCTTATGCTCTTAGAGGATGCCATGAACAAAGCCTTTCACAATTAGCTTTTAATACTCTTAAAGGGGAGATAAAGGATTTTTGGAAATCTTTCCCCAAGCATATAGTCTTGCTTTTAAATCTGAGCTTCCAGTACATTATCATATTTTTGAAAGCCTGTTATAGAATATTAATTCAGTTCTTGTTTTTTAATTTGTTCAACAAATTCTAATCTGTATTAGGCAATCAGATAAGTAAATATCGTGAGCTCAAGGAAGCACTTAAAATATACCATTATTGCATCTCATTCAGGTAGCTATTATAGTAATATTATTGTTTGCTTGTGTATTCCCAGTGCCTTGGAAAGTAGTTGATGCATAGTAGGCTCTTTCCATAAATGTAAGGTGAGTGAATGGATGAATATATTTATGCACGAATAAATGTGTGTGGCAGTGGAAATTTTTGTAGGAAACTTGCCTTGCAGCATCACACTTATAAAAGCTTTTCTTCTCCAAGCTTCTGTTTGCTTAGATCCTGAGAGGTCTGTGTTATTTCTTGGGTCTTTTTGCTGTTTGCACTCACTGTCAGTTTTCCTCTGAGAGTTTTATGTCTTTTTTGGTTAAGCTACAGCCAGACATTCTGCAAAGAATGTCTCAGCTTAATTCACTGAATTACCCCCTCTCTTTTATTTTGTCAAACTATGTTTTATTTCTTATTAGAAAATCAGAATTTCATTTGATATAGATCTCTCTAGGAATTACTTGATCTTTGGTAAGGAAGGTAAAAAGACATTATTTGTCTGTTAAAAACCTATCACTTAACGTTTTGTGGTACTGAGTTGAGATCAGGAAAAGAAATAATAGCTGCAATTGTCGTCATAATGTCTAACATTTACTATCTATTTTGGGCTGGATACTAGGCTAAAATCACTTTACTTACATTACAATATTTAAGTTTTACAGCAACCTAATGGTAGGTACTCATATTGCTCCCCGTTATAGATGAGGAAATTGATCCTCAGGTTAAATAACAATAATATGCCCGAGACCCACAGCAATTGGTGGAGCCAGAATGAACCCATGCCTGTGAGATTCTACAGTTCGTACTCCAGATTCTAATATGTAGTCCTAGAACTATAACCATCATATTTTTTTTATTGTAAACAAATGGGATACATGTTGTTTCACTGTTTGTACATGGACTCAAGGCGTACCATTTGTGTAATCATAAATTTACATAGGGTAATGTTGTTTGATTCATTCTGTTGTTTTTTCCCTTCCCCTCACCCCTCTTTTCCCTCTATACAGTCCTTCCTGCCTCCATTCTTGCCCCCCTCCCTAACCCTAACTCTAATTCTAACTCTAACACTAACCCCTCCCACCCCCCATTATGTGTCATCATCCACTTATCAGTGAGATCATTCATCCTTTGGTTTGTTGAGATTGGCTTATCTCACTTAGCATGATAGTATCCAATTTCATCCATTTGCCTGCAAATGCCATAATTTTATCATTCTTTATGGCTGAGTAATATTCCATTGTATATATATACCACAGTTTCATTATCCATTCATCAATTGAGGGACATCTAGGTTGGTTCCACAATCTGGCTATTGTGAATTGAGCAGCTATAAACATTGATGTGACTGTATCTCTGTAGTATGCTGATTTTAAGTCCTTTGGGTATAGGCCAAGGAGTGGGATAGCTGGGTCAAATGATGGGTTCATTCCAGGGTTTCTAAGGAATCTCCACACTGCTTTCCAGAGTGGCTGCACTAATTTGCAGCCCCACCAGCAATGTGAGTGTACCTTTCTCCTCACATCCTCGCCAACACCTGTTGTTGCTTGTATTCTTGATAATCGCTATTCTAATTGGGGTGATATGATATCTTAGGGTGGTTTTGATTTGCATTTCTCTTATTACTAGAGATGTTGAACATTTTTCCATATGTTTGTTGATTGCTTGTAGATCTTCTTCTGTGAAGTGACTGTTCATTTCCTTAGCCCATTTGTCAATTGGGTTATTTGTATTCTTGGTGTTGAGTTTTTTGAGTTCTTTATAGATTCTGGAAATTAGTGCTGTATCTGAAGTATGATTGGCAAAGATTTTCTCCCACTCTGTAGGCTCTTTCTTCACATTGCTGATAGTTTCCTTTGCTGAGAGAAAGCTTTTTAGTTTGAATCTATCCCAGTTATTGATTCTTGCTTTTATTTCTTGTGCTATGGGAGTCCTGTTGAGGAACTCTGGTCCTAAGCTGACATGTTGAAGCTCTGGACCTATTTTTTCTTCTATAAAATGCAAGGTCTCTGGTCTGATTCCAAGGTCCTTAATTCATTTTGAGTTTAGTTTCGTGCACGGTGAGAGATATGGGTTTAGTTTCATTCTGTTGCATATGGATTTCCAATTTTCCCAGCACCATTTGTTGAAGAGGCTATCTTTTCTCCATTGCATATTTTTGGACCCTTTGTCTAGTATGAGAAAATTGTATTTATTTGGGTTTGTGTCCATGTCCTCTATTCTGTACCATTGATCTACCTGTCTATTTTGGTACCAATACCATGCCGTTTTTGTTACTATTGCTTTGTAGTATAGTTGAAGTTCTGGTATTGTGATACCCCCTGCTTCATTTTTCCTGCAAAGAATTGCTTTACCTATTCTGGGTTTCTTATTCTTCCAGATGAATTTCATAATTGCTTGCTCTATTTCTGAAAGGTACGTCATTGGGATTTTAATTGGAATTGCGTTGAATCTGTATAGCACTTTTGGTAGTATGGCCATTTTGACAATATTGATTCTTCCTATCCAAGAACATGGGAGATCTTTCCATCTTCTAAGGTTTTCTTTAATTTCTTTCTTTAGTGTTCTGTAGTTCTCATTGTAGAGGTCTTTCACCTCTTTTGTGAGATTGATTCCCAAGTGTTTCATTTTTTTCGATGCTATTGTGAATGGGGTAGTTTTCCTAATTATTCTTTCCAAAGATTCATCACTTATGTATAAAAATGCATTAGATTTATGTGCATTGATCTTATATCCTGCTACTTTACTGAATTCACTTATGAGTTCTAAAAGTTTTCTGGTGGAATTTTCTGGTTCCTCTAAGTATATAATCATATCATCAGCAAATAGGGATAGTTTGAGTTCTTCTTTTCCTATTTGTATCCCTTTAATTTCTTTGGTCTGTCTAATTGCTCTGGCTAGAGTTTCAAGGATGATATTGAGTAGAAGTGGTGAAAGAGGGCATCCCTGCCTTGTTCCAGTTTTTAGGGGGAATGCTTTCAGTTTTTCACCATTTAGAATGATATTAGCCATGGGCTTAGCATAGATGGCCTTTACAATGTTAAGGAATGTTCCCACTATCCTTATTTTTTGTAGCGTTTTGAGCATGAAGGGGTGCTATATTTTAATGCTTTTCTGCATCTATTGAAATAATCCTGTGATTCTTGACTTTAAGTCTGTTGATATGGTGAATTACATTTATTGATTTCCTGATGTTGAACCAGCCTTGCATCCCTGGGATGAAACCCACTTGATCATGGTGCACTATCTTTTTAATATGTTTTTGTATGCGATTGGCTAAAATTTTGTTGAGAATTTTTGCATTGATGTTCATGAAGGATATTGGTCTGAAATTTTCTTTCCTGGATGTGTCTCTGTCTGGTTTAGGTATCAGGGTAATATTGGCTTCATAGAATGAGTTTGGGAGGGTTCCCTCCTCTTCTATTTCATGGAATACTTTGAGAAGTATTGGAATGAGCTCTTCTTTAAAGGTTTTGTAGAACTCGGCTGAGAACCTGTCTGGTCCTGGACTTTTCTTTGTTGGTAGGCTTTGATGACTTCTTCTATTTCATTACTTGAAATTGGTCTATTTAAATTGTGTATGTCCTCCTCATTCAGCTTAGGCAATTCATATCTTTCTAGAAACCTGTTGATGTCTTCAAAATTTTCTATTTTGTTTGAGTATAGATTTTCAAAATAGCTTCTAATTATGTTTTGTATTTCAGTCGTGTCTGTTGTGATATTTCCTTGTTCATTCCAAATTTTAGTGATTTGGGTTTTCTCTCGTCTTCCCTTTGTTAGTGTGGCTAAAGGTTTATCAATTTTGTTTATTTTTTTTGAAGAACCAACTCTTTATTTTGTCAATTTTTTGTATTGTTTCTTTTGTTTCAGTTTCGTTGATTTCAGCTCTGAGTTTAACTATTTCCTGTCTTCTACTACTTTTGGTGTTGGTCTGTTCTTCTTTTTCTAGGGCTTTGAGCTGTAGTGTTAGGTCGTTTATTTGTTGAGTTTTACTTCTTTTATTGAATGTGCTCCATGAAATAAATTTTTCTCTAAGTACTGCTTTCATAGTGTCCCAGAGATTTTGATATGATGTTTCTTTGTTCTCATTTACCTCTAAGAATTTTTTAATTTCCTTCCTAATATCTTCTGTTATCCATTCATCATATAATAGCTTATTGTTTAATCTCCAGGTGTTGGAGTATTTTCTGTTTTTCACTCTTTCATTTATTTCTAACTCAATCCATTATGATCTGATAGAATACAAGGTAGTGTCTCTATCTTCTTGTATTTGCTAACATTAGCTTTGTGGCATAATATATGGTCTATTTTAGAGAAGGATCCATGTATTGCCGAGAATAAAGTGTATTCGCTCTTGGTTGGGTGGTATATTCTATAAATGTCTGTTAAGTCTAAATTATTGATTGTGTTATTGAGATCTGTGGTTTCTTTGGTCATTTTTGTTTGGAAGATCTGTCCAGTGGTGAGAGAGGCGTGTTAAAATCACCTAATATTATTGTGTTACGGTCTATTTGGTTTCTGAGATTGAGAAGGATTTGTTTGACATACATGGATGTGCCACTGTTTGGTGCATAGATGTTTATGATTGTTATGTCTTGCTGATTTATGCTTCCCTTAAGCAGTATGAAATGTCCTTTTTATCCCTTCTGACTAACTTTGGCTTGAAGTCCACATTATCTGAAATGAGGATGGATACCCCAGCTTTTTTGCTGAGTCCATGTGCATGGTATGTTTTTCCCATCCTTTCATCTTTAGTCTATGGGTATCTCTTTCTATGAGGTGAGACTCTTGCAGGCAACATATTGTTGGATCTTTCTTTTTAATCCAATCTGCCAGTCTATGTCTTTTGATTGATGAGTTCATTCCATTAATATTCAGAGTTATTATTGAGATATGATTTGTATTCCCGGTCATTTGGCTCATTTTATTTATTTATTTATTTATTTATTTATTTATTTATTTATTTATTTTTGACACGACTTGGTTCCTCCTTTATTTGACAATTCCTTTAGGATATTTCCTCCCTTTGCTGATTTGCTTCTTTGTTTTTCATCTCTTCCTCATGGAATATTTTGCTGAGAATGTTCTGTAATGCTGGCTTTCTTTTTGTAAATTCTTTTAGCTTTTGTTGATCATGGAAGGATTTTATTTCATCGTCAAATTTGAAGGTAAGTTTTGCTGGGTATAAGATTCTTGGTTGGCATCCATTTTCTTTCAGAGCTTGAAACATGTTGTTCCAGGGCTTTCTAACTTTTAGGGTCTGGATTGAAAAATCTACTGATATCTGTATTGGTTTCCCCCTGAATGTAATTTGGTTCTTTTCTCTCACAGCCTTTAAAATTCTGTCTTTATTTTGTATGTTAGGTATTTTCATTATAATGTGCCTTGGTGTGGGTCTGTTGTAATTTTGTGTATTTGGAGTCCTATAAGCCTCTTGAACTTGATTTTCCATTTCATTCTTCAGATTTGGGAAATTTTCTGATATTATTTCATTGAATAGATTGTTCATTCCTTTGGTTTGTTTCTCTAAGCCTTCCTCAATCCCAATAATTCTTAAATTTGGCCTTTTCATGATATCCCATAGTTCTTGGAGATTTTGTTCATGATTTCTTACCATCTTCTCTGTTTGGTCAACTTTTTTTTCAAGTTTAAATATTTTGTCTTCAATATCTGAGGTTCTGTCTTCCAGGTGTTCTATCCTATTGGTTATGCTTTCTATGGAGTTTTTAATTTGGTTTATTGTTTCCTTCATTTCAAGGATTTCTGTTTGGTTTTTTTTTTCACTATCTCTAACTCTTTATTGAAATGATCTTTTGCTTCTTGTATTTGCTCTTTTAACTGTCGATTGGTGTGATCATTCAATGCCTGCATTTGCTCTTTCATCTCATCCTTCAGTGACTGCATTTGCTCTTTCATCTCATCGTTTGCTTCTCTGATCATTTTAATTGTGTACATTCTGAACTCCCTTTCTGTCATTTCTTCTGCCATGCTGTCGTTGGATTTTATTGATGTAACATCTAGATTTGTTTGGGGCATTTTCTTCCCTTGTTTTCTCATATTTTTCAGGAATCAGTGGATCATTAAGATATTGCAAATTTCCTCTATTGTCTTATAATGTCCCTGAAGATTGCTAGTATATCCCCTCTTATCCTTCAGTAGCCTGAAGTCTTGGAGGAGGTTGATAATGCGGTGCTCCACAAGGAAGCTGCCTCTCTAGGGGTGGTGGCCTTCGGGTGGAGTATAGTCCCTGCTAGTGGGCAGAGGTGCCTCCACTTGTTGACCAATGGTCATCCAAAGGGGAACTAGGCTACGGGCTGCAGCAAGGCCTGTTTGGGCCTGTGTCTCTGGTTTTACTGTCCTTGTGGGAAAACCTCACCCAGCAGGGAAGACTCACCCGGTGGGGAGGTCTCACTGGTCAGTTCCCCTCCTAGAGGTTCCCCTCAATCCACAACTACTGCCTGGGCTGGGCAGCCTTCCTCTGCAACGTTCCCAGGGGCCTGGACCTACCCCCTGGGCCTGGGAGCCTCGCCCTGCGCAGACGAGTCTCCTTAGGCTGCCTCTCCTCAGAGAATCTGCCCGCATGCAGTCCTGGAAACTTCGCTCCGCCCTAAGCATGTCTGTGTGTGGCTCTTCCACCAAGAAGCCGCCTAGGTCCTGGGACCCTGCTCTGCACCTAATCGCCTGGCTATGCGGTCCCTCCTCTGAGCAGCCACCTGGATCCCCGTACAGACGCTCTGAGCCCCAGCGACCCGCCGCACGCCTCTTCCTCCAGGCAGCCACCCAGTGTTCCGGTGCGGTTGCTAGGAGTCCAAGCAACTCACTGTACACCTCCTCCTCCCGACAGCCGCCTGTAGCCCTGATGCAGTCACTCCAAGTCTAAGCGACCCGCCGCGCTCCTCCTCCTCCTCCTCCGGGCAGCCCCCCGTGTTCAGGAGCAGTCGCTCTGAGTCCAAACAGCTCGCCGCGCCCTCCTCCTCTGGGCAGCTGCCCAGAGCCCCATGGGTTGCTCCGACTCCAAGTGTCGTACTGAGCGGCTTCCTCTACGATGCTCCCAGTTGTCTGGGTTCACTGCTCCAGCAGGGGCGAGGGGTGTCTCGTTGGGCAACTCTACTTCACAACGTTCCCTGCGTTCGAGGACTACTGCCCCATCCGGGACGCCTCCCCAATGGGAGAGACTCACCTGGTGGCTTTGAGTTGGTCCCAAGTGTCTCAATATCTCCTCTTTTGAATCCTGAGTCCTGGAGCAACATGAAATGCAGCCATCCTCTAGTCCACCATCTTGAAAATCTCACCATCATATTTTTCTAAAAATTATCTCAAAAATTAAAACCAGTTTCATGAAAGATTAAATGAAATGCTAAACATAGAAAACTTTAAAACAACCTAGTTTAATTTAAACAAATGAGTATGTAAGGTGAATAGGTAGGTTAACATTTTGATGAAAATCCTTAGCACTGAGGATTGTTGAAGGGACCAGTGGAAGGCTTCTGAACTATTTAGTGGGTGGGGAAAAGGATGAGATTATTTCACATCATCTGAACAGAACCAGCTATGGTTAAGGTCTGGTGACCTATAAGTATACAGCCAGCAAAGTCACCCAGAGAACTTGAATAAGAAAGAAAACTGATTTCCAGAAATTGTGAGTGGAGGTGAAGATAAGATGAAAACACCATAAAGGCAGGAATCACCAAGGGGCCTAGTTTATTGTCCAAGACTGTGTAGTTAGCAGCAGAACCAGGAAGAAAAGCAAAATAATACAATAGCAATGGCAATATATTATACTATTTCTTCTATATATTATTTATTTAGAGCTGGAAGTGAAAACTCAGTATTTATGTATTTGTGTCAAGTCACACACTCACACACACACACACACACAATACATGCAATTACAAGGATTACAGTTGCATATAAATGGTGGACATTTGGGAATCTGGGAAACTACTTGCTACACAAATAAGAATGCTCTTAAATTATGTTACTCAGACTTATATGGACTGGGAATTATAAACACTTTTATAACGTTATCCTACAAAAGATTTCAACTTTTTTCTAAAAGAGTGTCACAACAAAAAAAATTAAAAAGCTTTAAAACCAATAGCATAACACACATACACACCCCTTGCCCCTAACCCACCCAGTATCCACCATAGTAGATTTCTCAGTTCTTACACCTTGAGGTTTAATAACTAGCAATACTTTGAGATTCCCTATGTATCCCCCACTTTTAGACCTTCATTTTCCCAGTCATCCTTTTAATTAATCTATAGATATTCATGGTGACAACTTGCTAGAACATAGTATATTAGGCACTGATCCGATCTAGCTCTGCGGAAATATTAGGAGACCAAGAAACACTGAAATTAATCTTCATCCCTCAATTGTATTTCTTCCCTCATTTAGGCTTCTGAGCAAGTTGTCCTATATTGGGACACAGTATTGTCATTGTTTTTATCTTAAAGAAGTCTAACCATAAAATGGCCTCTAACACATCTTCATTCCTTTAACAAAGAAAGACTTTAACTTTCCTAGTAAAGGTGTGTGTATGTGTGTGTGTGTGTGTGTGTGTGTATTGATGTTGGGTAGTGGAAAGAAGGGGAGAATATGGAACAGATAGAGGTAGAGACAGACTAGGAAATATAGTTTGACTTTAGTGTCCAATATTTATGCAATTTCTTTATATATTTATATATATATATATAATATTCTTTATAGTTATTATTAGTTGTCCTACTATAGGAATTGATTCTAGGAATATTTCTACCACCTACTGTGTCTATTAATCTGTTACAATATGAAGATGTAAGACCAGAGGTCTTTTTGTAATTTAAATGTGTTCTGTGGGACCAGTAATGGAAGTAAATGGTTGGTGAATAAGAAACAAGGATTAAAATATATGGTACTAGAAGTCAGGAGCTAGTTTGTGGGAAAAAATTTCCAATCTTTTACAATGAATGAAACTTGATAGTTCTAAATTTGACAATAAATCCTAAACATTTATAAGGCATTTCTAATAATGAATCGTGAGGCTAGCAGACAGTTTTCTAAACTAAAAATACTTTTAAAACCAAATTACTTTCAATCATGCTAGAGGAAAGAATAAATTATTATTTAATTTTTATAAAATAGGATTAAAAATTTTTGTCATATGAGATTATCAAAGAGAACACAACCAAAAAATGCAGGGTAAAAGCACTATAAAGGATGTTGGCAGTTAAATATATTTTTTAATAGTTTTTGAGAAGTTTGTAGTATTTTCAGCCTTTTAAAGTGATTTTTCTCATTCAAAATAATAGATATGAACCTAATTTTTAAAATAACTTGTTTATCTTTTTATTTTAAAAATAAATATTAATATTATTAAGTCAGAATTCTATAATTTATGTAATAAAATGTTTTGATATGTGCATACAATAGCATAATAAAATAAAACTAATTAACATATCCATCACCTGGATGACATATCATTTTTTATTGAGACATTTGAATTCACATTTTTAGTTATTTTGAAATATATATTATTATTGACTATAGTCACCTTGCTACACACTAGATCTCAAAACCTATACCTCCTATTTGAAAATTTGTATCCATAATTAACAACTCTCCATTCCTTCCTTGTCAAATCATGGAAGATCAGGAGGAGAAGATGGTCAGACTTATGCAGGATCTCCAGTCAAACGTGACTTCAGCTCTGGCTCCTATATCATCCCCTAAAATAGAGAGTTTAGATGATTATGAGAATATGTAGCAGGTTGATATGATTTAGTGTATGTGCGTGGATTTGAGCTGACAACTGGGAGACGATAATAATCCTCCAATTTTGTCTCCACTTGATTTTCAATAGATAGAAAAGTACATTAATTTTCTCATATTACATGTCAAGATATCTCTAATATTTCAAATACCTATGTGAACAGAAAAAAATATAAAATTATCATGCTATTCAAATTACATTTTGCTTTAGGAGCAATAATGATGAGATGTACCTGCAAATAGGAAACTAGAGTTCTTTCTATTATCTTGTCATTTAAAAAATAATTCTAGGCATGAATAATAAATAATCTGTCACTTGTTAATGGGGAGAAAGAAAAAATTTAGTTTTATATGTCATGAATATTTTTAGTAATGATGTCTTTGTTACGAAGTCAACCTAATATTTAATAATATGAGATCTAAAACTAATTCTGAACTATGTTCTACCCCAAAAATGAAGGAATGATTTTTAAAATTTGCAGGTGGAAATATGTGTCGAGGTGTTGTAAGATTATAAATGCTGAAGTACACAGGGAACTACAACTCTAGATCAGGATTTAATAATCTTTGATTCACAGGCCTAATCCTGCCCATTGTCTAGTTTTATAAATAAACTTTTTCTTTTTTTTTTTTTTTGTGAAGGGATATAGTTTAGTGGTAGAGCACATGCTCAGCAGCATGTATGAGGCCCTGGCTTCAATCCCCAGCACTCAATAGAAAAATAAAGTGAGGTTTATTAGGACACATATCAATTCATTTACATATTTTCTATAGCTGATTTTTGCTATGGGGTGGAACTAAGTAGTTGTGACTGAGACTGTATGTTCTACAGTTAAAATATTTACTGTCTGGTACCTAACAGAGAAAGTTTGTTATGTCTGTTTATGTGATATGAAAGGACAGCCCAGAAGGTTCCTGACCTTCCCCAAATCTCAGAAAGGTAAAGTGATTATTGCTAGTGAGGACAAATTTGTAAAAATGAGCTCTCTGGGAATGAAAATTTACATTGAGGAGTAAATGAGCATGAGACCATTATGTACAATTGTTCCAAATAGCATCTGGAGATTTTTCACAAAACCATTTCTACTTCTGATTTGCATGGCAGTCAATGGTACTGCGCAGTTAGCCAAGCTGGAAAGCTTGTTAATATCCTAAACTCCACTTACTCTTACCCTGATTTATCACCAACTCACATACATCTTCAGTCCTACTACCATCACCCTGGGCCAGACCACATGTAATTCTGCAGACCTGAGTCGAATCCTACAGATGTTTCCAACAGCCTTTCCCACCCCCAGACATTCCCAGTGGAATCTCTGTCATATAGGGTGACCTTTTAAAAAGTCCCCAGTTCCCTACTTATACCCTTCAGTGGGTTTCTGTTGCCTTTAGAAATAAATCCAAACAGGAGCATAATTTGTGGAGTTCTTCATAAATACCTTATTTGACTAACTTCTCTTTATCCTTCAGTTCCCAACTCATCCATCACTTCTGGGGATCCCGCTCTGGCATTCAAGTCTGAATTAAGTCATTCTCTATCATCTTCCTAAGGCACTTTGTCAGTTCTTGTTATGGAACGGGATGCATTGCATTGTAATTGTTTGTATAATTGTCTGCTGGGCTGTCTAACTTTGTGAGGCAAGGCCCCTGTCTTCATTAATTGGGGAAGGAAACAGACACAGTTCCTGTTGTAAAGACACATGCCTCATGGTATGCAAGACACATTTTTTCAAGTAATTACTCAAATATAAGCAGCAGGATTCTGTTTGGAGATTTTTAACTCAGGTTCCCATTCTTCTGTCCTGAAGTTATTGTCTTATAGCTCTTTACCCATTTTGTGATTTGTGAAGAAGACAAAGACAGGTTAGAATAATGAGATCGCTGATAAGTTTTGAATTTAATAATTCCTCTTGGGATGATAGTCTTGAAGGATAGACTTTCAGTGGCAAGAGCTAGCTGCTTCAAGGAGAAAGAATTTAAAAAGATTTCCCTTAATACACAATACTCAGCTTGGAGGACTAGAGGAGACTAATTCTGTAACCTCTAGAGCAGGGAAGATGCAGGATATAATACACAGGATAAAGACACTATTCAGGCATGATCGAGGCAGAGAAACCTGGAATGGGAGGGAGAGGACAGAAAAAGAGAAATTTGCTACTGAGAGCTCTCCTATCTTTTCCCCTAGTGGATAAGTCTTTTAGGAACAACAGAAATGCTAAAAATGTCCTTGAAAAATCCTGCACAGGACTTGTGCTTTGCTTCCCATTGTGTCACTTAGATAAGGTGAGAGCCTCTTAGAGAAGCCCTGAGTTTAGGTGCCTGAGCAACGTGGCACCTTGTGGTTGAACACACTTGTGGAGGCAGGTAATGAGGTGAATGAGCTTGAAACAGGGAAAGAAATTTCTATTAAAGGCTTTTCCTCAGAGTGGTGGTGTTGTGAACCTTTAAGATGTTGAGCCTAATGGAACATCCCTTGCCCTAAATAGGGATTGTGGGACCCTGCCCATGCCCTCTCTTTATGACTCCTGACCTGAGACGTAATTCACATGCACTCCTGCCATGATGTGCTGACTTCACTAGAGGCCAGAACAAATGGGGCCTTCTTTTTTTTTTTTTTTTCCAAACAACCCAATGCCATTTATTGAAGTTTCATATATAGCCAGATTTTTTAAATGCATTATCTGAAAGATGGAAATATATTCCTCTGCAGAGGGCTTCAGGTTTTTTTTTTTTTATTGTAAACAAATGGAATACATGTTGTTTCTCTGTTTCTACATGGCGTAAAGGCATACCATTTGTGTAATCATAAATTTACATAGGGTAATCAAATGGGGCC
Source organism: Sciurus carolinensis (assembly GCF_902686445.1). NCBI lineage: Eukaryota > Metazoa > Chordata > Mammalia > Rodentia > Sciuridae > Sciurus > Sciurus carolinensis. The sequence continues at coordinate 19,790,032 of NC_062222.1, read as the reverse complement.
TTCTAATCTTGGATTTGAACCTCCAAATTGTGATCTAAGTAAACCTTTCTCTTTGTAAGTTATTTATCTTATGTATTTTATTGTAGTAATGTGAAATAGACGGGTACAGAAGTCTATAGTTTCAAAGTCCTTTTAGATAGGAAGAATTGATGGAAAATAAGACATGCAGTAGGAACTGACTGGTATCTTGTTTATGATTGTATCCCAAGCACTTAGTCTGGTTCACTGACATGTAATAGCAGTATATTTACTAAATTAATTGAATGAATGAGGAGTAGAAGATAAGGAGGGAGTGTTTTTATGTATTTATTTAGAAGAAATTGTGAAAGAAATTGTATTTGACATACAGTCTTTTAACTGGGAAATTGATCTTAATTCTTTAACTACAGGAGAGCAACTCTTTCAACTGTTATCTAAAGGAAGTCATAAAATCATAACCTTTGTTCATCTACATTGCTCCAGAATCCATTAATTGTCTTGATGAAACAATGACAGCTTACTTGATCTAATCTTTCTCTAATCTGTTCCATTTCCTGTATCAATTTCTGGTACTACTATTACTGTCTAATGTTTTAGCAGAACATGTAGTAGTACTTAGTGAGCACTCAACATGTATTTGCCAAATGAATTGTTGAAAAATGCACTAATGTCCAGATCTGAAAACTTTTGAGGAAAGAAAGATTCCCTGGTCTTTTAAATCATATCTATACTAACTGTCTGCTTAGTATCTGGTGTAAAGTAGGCATTCAAAGATATTTGTTGAAGGAACTAAAGGAACAAAGAAGAAAATTTTAGATCATATTGTATATTTCTACCAAAGAGATATATGTCAAGCTTACAATCTCTTTTCTTTCCATTGCCTTCAATATTATTTTGTCATGAAACCCTATGTTTAATTGCATACTCATATAAGCATTATGGCAGGATATATTTTTAAAATAATTAGCTTTTCAAAATTCCTTCTTTTGTGATTTAAGGAAGATAGACTCTCAGGAAGAACATTTGTTTTGCTGAATGAGGCATGTAGGGGTATAAAGAGTAGAAGCAAGTGAAGACTTGTGTTCTGTATGTTAAGGGGTAGAGAGATACTGATGGGGTAGATTAATGGAGTCTGCATTACATCCCAGCTTTGGGGCAGGTAGTCCTCCTCCTTTAGTGTGGGTTGGTTGCTGTGCATTGAGACATACTTGATTTCTAATTTTTATGTTTGTTAGGATCCATCATTCACCTCTGTGCCTGGTAAGCTTGAACTTTACCCTCTTTCCCCATGGTAAAGATTTGTTCTTAATGGCCCTTTCTGTTGTTTTGGCCTCTCTTTAACCTTTGATAGTTCAGAGACCCTTTTGAGTGTCTGTTACATCCTCCATTTGAACTTGGTCAACAGACAACAGAAGCAATAGAGATCAGCTTTTTCTCTGCTGTGGCAATTGTCTTGTGGATTCTCATCTCAGCATCTCTGTCATGCAGGAACACAGGGGCAGTCTTCTCTGTCTGACTGTGCGCCCCACCCCATCTCAACCACACAGGTGTGGCCATGTGTTGGTAAGGGCCACTCTTCATAATCCTCTCAGAGCCTGAAACAGGAAACACTTCTCCCAGCCAACCACATCCCCCTCCTCCCTTGAAACTTGCCCCCCTACCAAACTTCGGTTTCCATTTTGTCCCCCAAGCAATCAAGTTAGAAAGAATGGGATTCTCATTGCCTCTTCTTCTTGTGTAATTAAATATTTTATATCACTTCCTTAACTTTCTCAAAACAAACAAACAAACAAAAACGTTTGGCCTCTCCTTTTTCTTAAAGTTACAATTATGAGTGTTCATAGAGGGAAACCTACTTACCAATAGGAAAAATACATAGGAACCTGTTTACCTGTTTAAAAATACTTTTTTTTTTTTTTTGCAGTGCTGGGGATTGAACCCAGGGCCTTATGCTTGTGAGGCAAGCACTCTACCAACTGAGCTGTATCCCCAGCCCTAAAAATGCTTTTTTTGTTACCCTCTGAAAATGGGTGATTTAGATGAAATCCAGATATTCTCAGGTTTCTGTGGGTTTGTTAGGTTAAAAAAATGTGTAGTACTTCCTCATGAAATGGCTGACTGGAAATTAATATTTAACCCAACTTCTTGGGATATACAATATCTTTTGTGATTAGAGTTATTATTATTCCTGGAAGTGGGAATTTACCAATTTTACTCTGAGTTCTTTGTTTAATAGCACTTAACTATTCCATGATAAAAGCCCATCTCTCCTTTAGATGTATATGAATTCAGAGCAGGGACCTTGTGTTTTCCTCACATTCTCTATTACTGCATCTTGAGAAGTTAGCATAACACCTGCAGCACAGTAAATGCTCAAAAGTTAGTGAATAAAAAACACCTATAGTTAATACAGAGTATTTCAATTTTAAAATGGCAATATTATAAAAGGCCACAAGATGGGCTCATTTCACTGTGAAAGTTCAGGAAACACTCCTGCATATTAACATTTTTTTTTCCTGCAGAAAATGAGAAAGAATTTCATTTGTTTCTGAAGCTTAAGGAAGAATTAAAATGCTTTTAGTGACAAATATGGGAGACAGCCATTTCTTTATTCATCTAAAGTTATATTAAAAGAAAAGTCATACTGTTACTTAATTATCATTCCCTCTTGTGGCTTTGAAAAACTTTAAGTTTCATCTTTATTGCTTTTTCCATACAATAAAACTGAAATGTATGTGTTGCTATTTATGAGATAACAAGTTACATATCTTATTCTTAGACCTCAAAATAGTGTTTGTTACTTTTTTCATTCAGAATATTAAGCTTCACCTAAATTGAATAGCTCTTTTCTCTAACCAGTGTTTTTTGAAAATTGACTCTGCCAGGCAGTGCTGACCATAATCCTGAAATGTCCAATGTCATAATTTTAAATGTTGAAATTCCCTAAATCACAATCTTGAAAGATTAAAATCCAGAATGTTGAAATACTGAAAGCCAAAATGCTGAAAACCACAACTCACCTTGTTGGGGGTCGTCGGGGGAACTGTGTAAGAGGGGTAAAAGGTCAAATTCTAGGGAAAATTGGTGTGAACATATTCTCAGAGATCATTGCTTAAAAGAAAAAAGTGCAGCTAGTCATTGCAATGTAAGACTTCAAAATATGCTTAATGATCATTTAAGTTGGCCAACTCATGGAAATATCTGTGCGACTGTGTATATTGTATCCCTCTAATACCCTTTTATATGTGTTGAATTTTTTTAGTTTTTTGTCTTTTTTTAGTTTTCCCCACTATTTTAAATTGTCTATTATTTTTTACAATTCACAGTGCTATGTGTTTCACATTTGCATCATTTCTAATCTTGGAGGTATAAATTGTATAAAGACTTTTAGACCAAGAGTTCTAATTTGTCTTATGAAGTTTTTACAGATTTGACTCCATGAAAGCAGATTTTCAAAATGTTGACTCTGTGTGTAAGCATTGTGTGTGCATATAAAAATGTTGAAACTCCCTCAATAAATAGAAAGATGTCTCTTTTTTGTACATTGGCATTTGAGAAAGATAAAATTTCTTGAGATCTTGGCTGTTTGGATAACTGCATATGTGGTGGTAACCCATCAGAATTTTTGATGGGTCTTATCAAAAGACTTGGAATGTCCATCATGGTAGTTCAGATGACTAGTTATAAAACTGGGTGCACCCAATTACCAATCATAGTGATATACATTAATGCATTTCACTTTTTGACCTGTTTCTTTACCAATACAGTTTGTTTGCTTGTAATTGTTACACCTGTGCTACTGTCATTAGTAGTCCTGGGGGTTTATGCTTTTGAAAGTATGTATGTTATTAGTTATGTTGTTTTTTTAAAGTGGTCTATGAGGTGTTCGTAGTGTTTTTATATGTTTCTCAAAAAATGCCCATTGAAATGTAAATAAATATTTTTTTAACAAATTTTTAAAAACTATTCCCCCAGATTTATATTTTTAGAATTTTGATCTTTAGAGATTTTAGAGCTCAGGAATTTTGATCTTTAAGAATTTCAAGGCATTCAGGACCATGTCTTTTAGTAACATGGTCCAAACCTAATACCTGGAAATTCTAGATTTTTGTTATTTCATTTGACATTTTTCAACTAGACAAGGAAAATGAGACTCAAAATATGATACTTGCCAAAGTTAGCTATGTAATTCATAGTAAAGATGGACTTTAGTTCAGTTCTCTTGACTACAGATCTCAACAGATTTGTTCCTTTGGCCAAACATTTAACATTTAGCAAATACCCTTCTGGGGCCTCTCATATTCTAGGGGCTCAGACATGGAACTTCTCAGGGCACAGCCTCTGCCCTCCAGGGCCTCTAAGTCTATGAAGAAACTCCTGCAAACCAGAGAATGCCTGATGGTGTGTGTAGTACCCCAGGGGGGGTTGACAGAGCATGGGCTGGGGGAGGGTTGGGCTGGGACAAAAACATTAGCTAACTGGTCAGTCCCCTGTCCTTGTTTGCCTGGCTGGAACTGGGTTCCTGGATCTTTTCCAGGTATTTTAACAGTGCCTATTCCAACAGGTCCCACTAACTCACCTTTGACATGTTTCATTCATTTATTCAACAATATGTATTAAACATATACTATGTTCTAGAAGCTGAGGAAATAGAGGTAAAGAAGACCTTCTTTTAAAAAGCCCCTTCTTTCTAAAAGCTAAATTTTGGTGGAAAGATAGATAATAATCAAGTAAACACAAAAGCAAAAACAAGGAAGCAAGAGAAAATAAGCTACTGATAAAACAGGGTGATGTGATAAGGAGCAAACGAGGTACAGCATTAGATTAGATGACCTCTTTGAGGAGAGGACATTTAAGCTGGGCCGAGAATGTAAGTCTCGTAAAGTACTGGGGGAGATCATTCCAAGCAGAGAGAACAGCTGGCACAAAGGCCTGAGGGGGAAGGAGGTGATTGCTCTCAGTTTGGAAAGGAGACAGAAGCTGTATGGCACTACACGATTCATCCAGTGTCACTATCATGTCTTTGCAACAGTTGATATTAGACATCTAATGTTCTGGCTTCCCTTGGAGATAAGCAGTCACTGGTGTGTGTCTTTATAACACCCACAAGGATTATTGCTCATTTTATGCGACTGGCATGCACTATCAGGCAGGAGGAGGAACTGTTCTGGAATTGACTGTTCTTCAGCTGAGGAATTTCAGGATTGTAGTCTATTAGGATGACTCCAAGTGAAACAGGCCCCTGTTGAAGCCATGATGAAATGGAAATGTTCTTATTTCCATTATTTATTGTGTCAAGTGTCTACTGAGTGTAAAGCAGTAAACACAGTTCCTGTCTTCAAGGCGCTTACAGGTGATGACATTTTGACCAGATACTACAGAATGGCTTATGCAAGTTACACGTGGTTTAATCTGATTCCCTTCAGTCTGCCCAACACATGGACATTCTTCTGCTAAGGATAGATCTGATTCTAATCGTTCCTACTTACAAAGATCCAGAGCATCACTTCTGTCATTGAAACCTAACAGAAGAAGTGGCTTATTTCTACAGTGCCAGTCTCCGGGTGGATTCAGACCTGTGCGGTGCTTCCTTGCCTCTGTCTGCCTTCTGTCTGTCAGAGCAGGGTGGTTTCCTTTTTGCTTCTGTTTGTATGAGAAGCAGGAGCATGCACACAATGGCTAAAATCTGAAACCAGTGGAGATCTAATTATTATAGGCTTAACTGACTCTTTTGAAATCTTTTCATAATTTAGGCTGCCAGGAAAGAAAGGTCAGGAGAGAGAGAGAGAGAGAGAGAGAGAGAGAGAGAGAGAGAGAGAGAGAGAGAGTGAGTGTGTATGTGTGTGTGGAGAGAGAGAGAGAGAGAGAGAGAGAGAGAGAGAGAGAGAGAGAGAGAGAGAGAGAGAACGAACTACATTTGCACACTGAACTTTTGACACTGAACTTTTGGCACAGGGACCATGTTGCTTATCATAAATAAGTTGTCATTTATGCCTTCACATCTTGCTCATTCTTTGGAAAATCCTCTAAATAGAATTTGAAACTCTCCTAGTATACTATTTTTCAATTTTTTTCCCTTGTCATTAGAAGCAAATAATGTTAACAGACTTCCTTACTGGTGAATTGTGTTAACTGAGTTCTACAAATAGTTACATGCCATCTTATGTTAGTTTTCTAAATGCTGTATTGGCAAATTATCCCAAACTTTGTGGTATAAAACAACACATATTTATCGTCATACAGTGCTGTAGGCCAGAAGTCCGATGGTGGGTCTCGCTGTGTTGAAGTCAAGGTGTGTTCCTTTCTGAAAGCTCTGATCCTTCCTCTTCAGGTGTCTAGAGAACATCCGTGCTGCCTACCTTCTGATCCTCTTCTATCTTCCAAGCTAGCAACCTTCTATTTCCATAACTTTCTTTCATCGAGTCTTTATTTCATCAGTCAGGAGAGGTTCTTCACTTTCAAGTACTCATGGGTTTAGATTTGGCATTTTCAGAGTCCCTTTTGCCACATAAAGTAATGTATTCATGGGTTTCAGGGATGAGAACATAAGGCATCTTTGGGGCCGTTATTTTGCCTACCACACTTTCTCTAAAAAAATGGGATGCACTAAAAATAGGGTGCACGTAGCTTCTGTACATCCCCAGCATCAAAATCCTGCTATTTCACTTGATATATATGTGTCTGTAAATAAAGGGGGGAAAGTTCTCACTTTGCACCACAAAAGTGGAGAAAAAGCTTAATTTGAACTTTAAAATTTTTATTTTTTTGGGAAAGAAAGTAAGATGAGTATTATTGTGTCTACTGAACTTCTCTTTTCCTGGTAACAAAAATGTTCCCTCTTAACCTTCAGTGGGGGATATAGGTATTCTCTTAACATCCTTATTCTGATATTCTTGTAGCATTTTAATCTTAGAATTCCTCTACCTCCTTGTCTCAGGGCTGTGACCATGACCCAGTCCTATCATATTTTCCTGGTCATTGTGCTTGGTTCAGTAGTGGGCATTTAATTCAAGTTGAACTAATCAGAATACTTCCTTGAGATATTTTCCTAAATGGCTCTATGGGGGAAATTTTCTTTGTTACAAGAAAGCTAAATATATGATTCAGAGCTGCTGGTTCAATGTCTCTCATCTCTTGAAGAAACTGAGAAACTGATGAAGGGCAGGAACAGACAATCCTGGTGAGTCGCTACTTGGGTGTTCAAAGCTTCTTTGGTTCCTCTTTGATTCTATGAGTTATGTAAATTTGTTTCTAAGAAATTCCCCTTTTGTTTAACCTAGTTTATTTTGAGGATTGCTTCTTGAATTTAAGAGTCTCAGTACAGGCGATTTTTCCTCTCCTAATGCCTATTTTCCCTGACTTTGTTATTTATCCTGTTAATTCATTAGGTTTAAAAACTAAATCTAAAGTCAGGGATGTCTCTCATGGAAAGAAACACCAAGAAATAATCAGAGAGGATTCTGAAATGAGTCCACATGACAGTGCTTAAGTTAATTCTTAGGTCACAACTCTCTGGAAAAATTTGCTCCCTATTTTTGAGTTCATTTTGGATTATTCAGCTCATCTAATTAGAGAGGATTATGTATAGATGTCAGTAATCCTATTAATACAATGGTAGTAATATAAAAGTTTGAAAACTGAATACTTAATTTCTGTTTCTATTATCAAGTTTCCACAGTGAAATTAAAATCCTTAATATGAAATCTCCCTTCTCATTTCTTCTTATTTTGCTTCTGGAACTAATATATTCTCAACAAAATCTTCAAAGGCAAATTATTCTAAACCCAGATCTCTCATGTATCCCATTTTCCAAAGTTCAGTAGGTTATATAAGAACATTTCCACTTTAACTCTGTACTCAGAATGTTCTGACCCAAATAAAAGAATGGCCAATTTTGCTTTGTAATTTAGATCTTCTCAACAGCATAGTTCTGGACTCAAAAAGTTGTTGCTTGATGTACATTCCTGATACACAGAGGCCAACATGTACTTCTCAATGCATAGCGAAGTACAGTTCCAGAGGAAATTTGCGGTTAGGAGAATGGCCAACGAACATGTGAAGTCAGGAAACTCACTTGCTGGTCAATCTCAGAATGGCCTCCTACTGGAGGAGCTTAACAATGCTTGCTGAACAGAACGTCTCTTCTGTATCTCATGTAAGTGTGGATATCATTCCTCATCTCTAACCTAGGAAGGACCCCATCACAAAACAATTCAATGTGGTGCTCAGGAGGATGTGGTAGCACTTGTACAGTTACTAAATTAAGGGGTTATCTTGCTTTCCCTGGACAGCAGTCCTCTTTCACATTTCCTGCAGTGACTCAGAACCAGAACTACCTAGCCACCCTAAGTGGGAATTGTGCATCTCAGCACTGGGATTTTAATTAATTTATTTGTCTGATTGCTCTCATGCATTTGTTTAGCATAAACTAAATACTTAATATAAAAAGCAACAAAACAGACCTGATTTCTGCTCTTGTTGAGCTCGTTGTCTAGTGGGAGATGGATACCAAATAAGTGAAATTAAAATGAATTAAACATTATTTCATAAGTCAATCCCCCAAAACCAAAGGTCAAATGTTTTCTCTGATATGTGGAAGCTAATCCACAATGGTGCAGGGATTGGAAGTTCGATGGAGAAAACAAAGGGAATGAAGGGAAGGGAGGGAAGATAGGAAGAGAAAAGACAGTGGAATGAATCTGACATAAGTTTCCTGTGTTCACATATGAACACACCACAGTGAATCTCACCATTGTGTATATCCACAAGAGGTTCATTTTAAAAATTCAACTATGGGTAAATGACAGAAAGATCAATAGAGGCAGGGAGCAGGGGGTGGGTGTAAGGGAGGGGAAGGAGAGGTACTGGGTACTGAATTAGAACAAGATATATTCCATGTTTTATAATTATGTCAAAATGGATTCTACTGTCATCTATAACTAAAAAGAACCAATAAAAATGTCTATAAAAATTATTTCAAGTGATATAAAGGAAAGGGGCAGCTTACTGAGAATAATGTAAGGGATATATTTTAAGTTGGGTAGCTAGGAAGACCTCTAGAAGATGTAGTCATTTAATCTGAGAAATGAATTCGAAGAATGAAAAAAAAAGGAGCCATTGTAGGGAAAGTTATAAGGAAGAGGGCACGAGGCAGTAAGAGGAGCTCTCTTGACTGAAGAAGAAACAGCCTTCATGAAGTCCTGGATGAACAAATAAGCTATAGCTCTTAAGGTTATGTACACTGTGCTGTGGAGGTTGAGGGGTGACGAAGAGTAGTAAGAGTGTAAGTATGTTTGAAGGAGGGGTAGTTAGGGCAGAAAAGTTATACACATCTTAATTTGCCTTAAACCAGATTTCAGTTTTGAAATTGAAAGAGTCATGATCCAATTTACATTTTAAAGAGATCACATATGCTCCTGTTTGGAGAATGGCCCCAGTCAAAGCAGGAAGACTAATCAGGTAATTATTACAATATACTCCATGGGAGCTAACGTAGCCTAGACTAGAGTCCTGCCAATGGAGATGAAGTAAATCAGATAGATTCCAGCTATATATTTGCAAGTACAATCAACAGATTTTAGTGATGGGTTGGATACAGGGTATGTTGTCAAGACATTTACTTTGAGTAACTAGATAGGTAGTGGTGGCATTTAGTGAACTGGAAAAGACTTTTGGAAGAAGAGATTTTTTGAAGATTGGGCAAGAGTTTTGTTTTACAAATATTAAGCCTGAAACGTGTATCATTTATCTATCTCATAAAGACAACAATTAGACGACTGAATGTACTAGCCTAGAGTTCAGAAGCAAGGTTGGGGATAAAGATTTAAATTTGAGATCCGAAGCACATACAGTCTCTCTTTTTAAACTTTAATTTTGAAATACTTGCAGACATACAAAAAAGTTAGGAAATAGTACAAAATATTTGTGTACAACCAGATGCCCCAAGTGTTAATATCTTATATAGCTACAGTGCATTGATCTAAACAAGGAAACTGTCATTAAGTAGTACTACCTACTCCGCAAACATTATGCACATTTTGCTAGTTGTCCTTCTAATGTTCTTTTGTCATGAAGAGTCTAAATCTAGGATCACATAGTGCACTTGGGTACCATGGCTCTTCAGTCTCCCTTAATCTGGAGTAATTCCTTTGTCTTTCATGACCATGATATATTCAAAGAGTTTTGACCAGCTGCATTGTACAATATCCCTCAATTTGGGCTTGTGTGAATATTTCTTTAAGCCTGAGCTAAAAGTATATGTTTTCTGGTAAGCAAGATGCTTCAGAAGCCAAGAGAAGAGAGAAATGCTTATGCTACTGAAAGAGTGGGAAGATGTGATATGCAGCTTCTATCACTTGCTTAAAAGGAAACTGCTTGCCTTGGATGCTCTCCACTTCCTGCTCCACCTTCCTGTGAGTTGGCACGCAGGTATGATGGTAACCAGCCAGGAGCATCACAATGAGAACAAAGCTCCTGAGGTAGGAGAGCAACCTGAGTCTTAGACAACCTCATGGAACTAAGCCATCTCACTAGCCTAGACAGTCTGCCTATCTCAGAGGGAGAATAAGCTTATATTTTATTTAGGTCACTGTATTTTAGGGATTATTTTTCATAGCATCATGGACTGTACCTTGACTAATACACTGAGTCCAGTGCTAGCAGAGGAAAGCTTTCCTGCTCCTAACAATTAGAACTTTTTAACTACTAAACTAGTCAAGTAGGGAGGAGGTAAAAGGGCCAGGAATAGAGAATCAACTGACCACACCTCTCATATGCAAAACAGAATCCCCTTTTGAAGCAAGCCTGAACTGAGATTATGGATGCTTTTGAACCATGAGTGAATTTTAGAGTTTTAACTATTACAGTGGATCAAGTATTTTAATTATTGAAATTAGACTATTCTTGGAACTATAGTGACCTGAAGACTCTTATTATTTGAGGTGATGTTTCCATGATCTCAAAAGTCATCAGTCCAGTTATAAAACTAACTCCAAGGTCAGGAAAGAACCAGCTTAATAAAATATCCATGGGCAAGAGGGAGCTACAATTACTTTTTATTATATTTCATTTTGTTTCTTCTTTAAATGTTATAGTAACATGTAAATTTGAAAATGAAAGATCAAAAAATAAGATAAATATTCAATTAAACATTTGAAAAAGAATAATAGTGTAATCCTAAAAGATATTAAAGAAAATAGAAGAAAATAAAAATCAAACAAACAATGTAAGATCAACTAAACCAAAAGCTAATGCTTGGAAAAGATATAAAACAGTTTAACTTCTTCCAAGATTGGACAAGATAAGAAAATGCAGAGAAATAGTCATACAATAGTAGAAATTAATATAGGTATAACAACTTGTAAACATGTTTAAACAAAAGGAAGAATACTATGAACAGATTCATGTTAGTGATTTGGGAAAAACTGAAACACCTTTCTAGAAAAAAAAAGGTAATTCATCAAAATTGATTCCAAAGTAATTATAAAATTGGAAAAGACAAGCACTAAAAAACCAAATGAATATTAAGATAGCTACATAGAAAAATGGCACCTGGCTCTGAAGTTTGTACAGATAAAGTTTTCAAAGAGAAAATTCTCCCAGACTTATAAAAACATGCTCATATAATAGTAAAAGAGGGCCTATAAGTCCAGGAAGTCTGATACACAAAGTAGTTATTACAAGAAATGAAAATTAGTCAGGCACAGTGGCACACAATTATAATCCCAGCAACTTGGGAGGCTAGAGGCAGAAGATCCCAAGTTCAAAGCCAGCCTCAACAACTTAGTGAGGTCCTAAGCAAATTAGCAAGACCCTATCTTAAAATTTAAAAAGGGTAGGGGTGCTCAGTGGTTAAGCATCCGTGGGTTCAATTCCTGGTACAAAAAACAAAACAAAAACAAAAACCAAAAATGAAAATTATAAGCCATCCTCATTTATGAACATAGTTACAAAATCCTAAAAAGAATATTTCCTAACTAAATCTGCAACTGAACGAAAAATAAGATATCCAAGCATGAATCATCTCAAGAAAGTAAGGTTAATTTATTAGCCAAAATTCTATAATTTATCATAATTATAGACTAAAGGAGGTTAAAACCCAATATAGCAGCCCCTGTAGCCTGTATTTCTTCTGTAAAGAAATTACCATAAATTTACTGACTTAAGCAACATAGATATTATCTTACTGTTCTGGGGATCAAAAGTTCAAAATCAATCTCAGTGTTCTAAAATCAAGGTGTGGACAGGGCTGCATTACTTTCAGGGAGAATTTGCTTTTTCTAGATTCTGGAGGATGCCCACATTCCTTGACTGTGGCCCCATTCTGTATCTTTAAACCCAGCAGTGTTGCATCTTCCAGTCTCTTTCTGACCCTGGCCCTCCTTCCTCCTTCTTGTAAGGAACGATGTAATTACACTGGCTCATTCAGATAATCCAGCATATTCTCTCCATCTCAAAATTCTTGTTTATGGACTGGGGAGATAGCTCAGCTGGTAGAGTGCTTGCCTTGCAAGCACAAGGCCCTGAGTTTGATCTCCAGTACCGCAAGAAAAAAAAAAAAAAAAGAAAAATTGTTTACATTCAAAAAGTCCTTTTTCCACTTAAAGCAACATGTTTACAGGCTCTTCGGATTAGGACATAAATGACTTTGGGAGCTATTATTCATTTTACTGCACTTTCAGAAAAATAACCTGATAAAAAGCTCATATGTATCCATAATTTAAAAATGAACAACAGCAATAAAAGTTAGTAATAGGAAAAGGAAGATTTTTAATCTTTCTATTAAGGACTTTCTTTTAAAGTCAGGAACTACACAAAAATTCTCATTGTTATTGTTTCTACTCAATACTTGTGCTGAAGATCTTATCCAATGTAATAGGCAAAATAGATAAATAAATGTTAAAGGACCAGAGACAAAAAATACTTTTAGATAAAGTGACTTTTCACATAGAAAATAAAATTTTACAAATAAATATTAGAACTAATATGAAAAATCAAGGTTCTTAGATACAAATTAAATTTACTGACATTAATATTGTTTTTATATATATCAACAAAATAGAAAATATAAAATGTAATCTTAAAGAATTATTCAATTTCTGTCTCACATACAGTTATTAATTCCAGGTAGATTAAGGACTTCGATGTTTAAGGAAAAGCTATGGAACTTTTAAAAGGCAATGTGATAAGTTTATAACATGGAATAGGGAAGGAGGTCCTAAATATGACTAAAAAATGCAACATAAAGAAACAAAAAAATTAGTTACTTTCAATGATGAACTTCTTTATCAAGAGAAACATAGAGTGAAAAGACAAGTCACAAGTGGGAAGATATTTTGCAACAGTTGTAATTGAAAGAATTGGAAATACACAATGCTCTATTATGTACCAATGAAAAAGAAAACACCCAACAGAAAAATGGGTTAAAGGTTTGAACAGGTACTTCACACATACACAAAAAGGAGATCCAAATGGCTAGTACACATTTAAAAATGTACTCAACTAAAAAAGTAAAATAAAATAAAGTACTCACCTTATGTAAATGAGGGAAACACAGATGAAACTCACAATGAGATACCACTCTATACTCAACTTAGGGGCAAAAATGGAAAAGCCTTTTATATGTGGGATGCAAGTATGGGTTCAACATATGTATATCAATTGATATGATACACCACATTAATAGAATAAAGAACCAAAAACATGATTACCTCAATAAATGCAGAAAAGGCATTTAGCAAAATTCAACATCTTTTCATGATAAAAACTCTTATCAAATTAGATATAGAAAGAATATGTAAGAATAAAGGTCAATTAATAAACATCACATATGATAAGCCTATATCCAATACCACGTTCAATGATAAAAAGTTGAAGTCTTTTCTTCTAAGATCAGGAATAAGACAAGGATGTTCAATCTTGCCACTTTTCAATACAGTACTGAAACTTCTAACCAGAGCAATTAGGCAACAGAAAGAAATAAGTCTTCCAAGTCAAAACAGAAGTTAATTTGTGTCTGGTTGCATACAATATGACTTTATGCATAAATCTAAAGACGTCATCAAAAATTGTTAGAATTAATGACTAAGTTCAGTATCAGTAGCATTTGTATATGCTGACAGAATTATCTGAAAAGAAAACCAAGAAAAAAAATCCCTTTTATAATAGCCACCAAAAACAAAACCACAAACCCTTGGGAATAGATTTTTCCAAGAAAATAAAATATCTGTACACTGAAAATGATAAAAAATGTTAAAGAAATTAAAGAAGATACAAATGGAAAGGTATCCTATGCTCATGTATTGGAAGAATTTATTGTTAAATCACTCATAAAATCTAAAATTCAATGCAACTTCTATCAATTTCCAATGGAATTTCCCACAAAATAGAAAAAAATATTCTAAAATTCCTATGAAACCACAAAACCAAAGCAATCAAGAAAAGGAACAAAGCTAGAGGCATCCAACTACTTGTCTTTAAAATCTACCATAAAGAAAGTAGTAAAAACGTTATAGAAATCAATATAGAGATTCCTAAAAAGACTACGAATGGAACCACTATACCACTATACCACTATTCCACTCCTCAGTATTTACCCCAAATAACTAAAGTCAGCATACTGTAGCGGTATGTGCGTACCCAGGTTTATAGCAGCACAGTTCACAATAGCCAAGTTAGGAAACCAACCTAGGTGTCTGTGAACAGATGAATGATTCTTCTTTTTCATTTGTGGTTCTGAGAACAAACCCAGGGCTTCACACATGCCAGGCAAATACTCTACCACTGAGTTATGTCTCCCAGCCTTTCAACAGATGAATGGATAAAGAAAATATGAGATACACACACACAGACCCACACACCCAACAGAGTTTTATTTCGTCATAAAGAAGAACAAAATTATGCCATTTGCAGGAAAATGGATGGAATTGGAGAAGCATCGTTTTTAAGGGAAATAAGCCAGATTGACGACGTCAGGGGCCCAATGGTTTCCCTTCTTTGTGGAAGCGAGGGAGCGAAACAAAAAAAAAAAAAAAAAAAAGAGGGAGCTCATGAAAATAGAAGAATGACCAGTAGAGGAAGGGAAAAGGGAGAGGGAGGAGTGAGGGGATAGGGAGACGCTGGGAAATGAAATTCATCAAAGAATGCTATGTATATGTACAAACATGTCACAATGATGCCCATTATTCTGTATAATAATTACACACCAATAAAAAATAAATGAAATCTGCTACAAAGTTTTAATAATCAAAACAGTATGATACTAGCATAAAACTAGAAACATAGACCAAAGCAGGAGAGCAGAGAATCCAGAAATAAATCCATATGTTTATGTTCAATTCATTTTTTTTGCAAAGACAATGAATATACAATGGAAAAAGGCCAAGCTCTTCGATAATTGGTGTTGGGAAACCTGGCTATCCACATACAAAAACATGAAGTTTAATCCTTATCTCATGCTGTATACAAAAATTAACTCAAAATGGATCAAAGACTTAAACATAAGAACCCAAACAATAAAACTACTAGATAAAATAAAGAGAAAACTTCATTATATTGATCTGAGTGATGATTTTTTGAAGTGAGTTCAAAAGTACTAGCACCAATGAAAATAAAAAGTAAACGAGACAGATAGGATCACTCCAAACTAAAAAATTTCTGCATAGCAAGGGAAACAACCAAAAATGTGAGGAAACCATCTATAGAATGAGAGAAGATATTTGAAAACCATACACATGGTAAGTGTTTAATATCCAAAATATATAAGGAAATCAGACAACTGAATAGTGAGACAACAACCTGGCAGAGGACCTGAATAGCCATTTCTCAAAAGAAGACATACAGCTGGCCAATAGATGTGGAAAAAAAATCACTAATTGTCACGTAAATATAAATTAAAAACCTCTGTGAGATATCATTTTACACCCGTTAGGATGGTTATTATAAAAAAGACAAAAGATACTAAGTGTTGGTGGGACTGTAAGTTAGTACAGCCATTATGGAAAACAGTATGGCTGTCCCTCAAAAGATTAAAAATGGAACTACCAGTAATCTCACTACTGTGTATATATTCAAAGGAACTGTATATTGAAAAGATATTTGCACTCCCATGTTCATTAGAGCATTGGTCACAAGAATCATGATATGAAATCAACCAAAGTGTTCATCAATGGATGAGTGGAAGAAAACGAGGCACGTGCACGCACACAACACAAGCGGGCACTATTCAGCCTTTAAAAAGAGGATAATCCTGTCATTTATGACAACAGAGATGAACCTGGAGGACATTAAGTAGTGAAATACACCAGGCATAGGAAGACACACATGGCAAAATCTCACTTACATGTGGTATCTAAAAAAGTCCCTCATAGAAGCAGAAAGTAGAATGGCGGTGACCAGAGGCTGGGCAGTGGGGGAGAGATTGGGGAGATCTTAGTCTAAGGATACAGGATTCATTTGGACAGGATGAATATGTTCAGGAGGTCTCTTGTACATTATGGTGACTATAATTAATAACTGTATTGTACATTTGAAAAGTGATCAGAATATATGTTAAGTATCCTCACAAAAGGTTAAGTTTGATGCAATGCATATGTTTAATAGATTGATTTAGTCATCTCACAATTATACATATGTCAAAATATTATGCTTTATGCCATGAGTATACCTAATTTTGACTTGTCAATTAAAAAAATAAAAGTTTGTGGATATAAAAATCTAGCCCTACACCAAGTGTTTTCAATAATGTGGAACAACAGAAACTCTCAGATAATGTTGGGGTATAATTTGGTGCATCACATTGGAAAACAGCTTTAAACTTGAAAATGAAGAGATACTATGATTCAGCATTTCCACTCTCAGGCCTAGCCCTTAGAAAAGCTAGTATATTTATAGAAGATACATGCATTAGCATTGTTCATAGCAGCGTTGTTTGTAGTAGCCCCAAACTGAAAACAACCCAAATCGTCACCAATAGTAGAAAAGATAAAATTTGCCATACTCATGTCAGGAAACACACTATGAAAATGATTGAACAACCTGGCATGCTTCAATATGGCTGAATTGCATAAACATGTTTTGTTTTGTTTTTAAGGAGTTGAAAATCATTGAATCTCATCAATGTATTGTTCATGGATAGGTGAAAATATTAAAGAAAAGCAATGGACTCTTTAATACACAATCTAAGTTACAAGTCATAACAGTGGAGGAGACAAGGGAATAAGATGAGAGAGGAAAACAAGATTCTGTGAGTTCTATTTCTTGAGGGGGAAGGAAGTAAAATGTTTTATATTACTGTTTTTAAAACTATGATGTTTCAAAGATCTTTGTATAATATATTTCTTCCTCTTTCTTTCACACCCACTCCCACACTTACGAAATCGCATTCAGGTTAGCAATACAAACTGAAAGTTATTTAGGAACAAATCTACAAAAATATGCAAAACTTTATAAAGAAAATTCTGTAACTTTCTTGAAGGGCATACGATGACAAAATGATTGAGCAATGATGGCATTGGGTGAGTGAACTCAGTATTGGAAAGGTGATGACTCTTTTCAAATCATTTTATAGTTTAACACAATGTTCCCCCTGTCCCTTTTTTTGGTGGATCTTGGAAAGCTGGACATAAATTTGATGAGAAGGTAAAGGGTCCTAATTAGCCAAGATACATTTAAGGTACAAGAAAGAAGAAAAATTCACCTTACACCTTGTGGGGCCTACTGCTTCCTGTTAAATAGAGACAGCTCATGACTGAGATAAGGCTCGGGGTGTTCTTAACTTTCCTAGTCATAAGAATAGAGCAAGGTGCTAGTTAAAACTGCAGAATCCCTTGTCACATCCCACACCAATGAATTGAATCAGATTCTCTAAGGGCAGGGGTCTGGGGATCCATATTTTCAATAAACTCTTAGGATTTGGCAACTTTTTAAACTGATCACTGCTTTAAAGTATAATCTTTAGAAATAAATGTCTGATAAAAAACATTTTGTGAAGGTTTAAACATAACTTTAAAATAATAGTGATCAACTAGAAAAAAAAAATTTTTTTTCGTGTGGATGAGAATTATTTCCACAGCAGTTTTGGGTCTGCTTCAGTTCCTAAATTACTCTTCAGGAAATACATTATAGATGTGCCTAACTTGCCAAGTTAAAAAAAATGTATAGATATTTATTTATAAGGGCTCTAAATATTTAATTCTATCAATTGGTTTCTATTTATGTTTATATATATTTTCTAAATTTTTCTATAGAAGAAAGAGGTACAGTACAAATTTGAGGGGTCTGTCCAACAAGATTGGTGATTCATCTCTTTGCATTTGTTGCAGTTAAGACAGAGCAGGTATAGGATGTGGCAGGTAATAATAAAAGTTTTCTAACTGCTCTGGATTCTTACAGTCCTCAATTTGTACCTTTTAGTCAAAGAGAGTTTTTGATTGTGTTTTTTAAAATCACACATGTAACACATGAATATATTCTTATTGTAATTGTTTCGAACAGTCCCAAGATTAATAATGACTAACATAAACTTTGTGTGCCTACTTCTTGGAGTACTTTTTTTTCCTGGTTTACTTAATTTAATTCTCAGAATTTTGTGACATGTGTACCATAAATATTCTACAAAAAGGAAAACCTAGTTTAGTGCATCTGGAAAATAGCAAAACCAGAATTTGAATATATGTAGTTTTGCTCCGAAGCCCATACATACCCGCCTCGCTCTCCAATCTGACCATCAACAACACAAGGAGAAAACTGAGTCTCCCTTCATTGCACCTTCTCTTCCCCTCGCAGAGATTAGCAGTCTTAGCAACTTTGTGGTGTTTCTTTTTAGTTCCCCTTATGCTATTTGCATAGATGAACTACACATGTTTTTTAGGATTTTTCTTTTAGAGCATTATAATTACATGTAGTAGATGGATTCATTTTGACATAATCATAAATGCAAGGAATTTGATTTCAATCCCTATTCACCCCTTTTCCTCCCCTCTCCACTCCTACCATTCTCCTTCCTCTGCACTACTGGTCTTCCTTTTGCTCCTTTATTTATTTTTGATTGGTACTTTTTACATATACATAAAAGGGAAATTTCTTTTGGCATATTTATTTTATTTATTTATTTTTTTTTAACTTTTTTTTAATTGTAAACAAATGGGATACATGTTGTTTCTCTGCTTGTACATGGTGTAAGGCATACCATTTGTGTAATCATAAATTTACATAGGGTAATGTTGTTTGATTCATTCTGTTATTTTTTCCCTTCCCCCCCACCCCTCCCACCCCTCTTTTCCCTCTATACAGTCCTTCCTTCCTCCATTTTTGCCCCCCTCCCTAACCCTAACTCTAACCCTAACACTAATCCCTCCCAACCCCATTATGTGTCATCATCCACTTATTAGTGAGATCATTTGTCCATTGGTTTTTTGAGATTGGCTTATCTCACTTAGCATTATATTCTCCAGTTTCATCCATTTGCCTGCAAATGCCATAATTTTATCATTCTTTATGGCTGAGTAATATTCCATTGTATATATATACCACTGTTTCTTTATCCATTCATCAATTGAAGGACATCTAGGTTGGTTCCACAATATGGCTATTGTGAACTGAGCAGCTATGAACATTGATGTAGCTGTATCTCTGTAATATGCTGATTTTAAGTCCTTTGGGTATAGGCCAAGGAGTGGGATAGCTGGGTCAAATGGTGGTTCCATTCCAAGTTTTCTAAGGAGTCTCCACACTGCTTTCCAAAGTGGCTGCACTAATTTGCAGCCCCACCAGCAATGTATGAGTGTACCTTTGTCCCCACATCCTTGCCAACACCTGTTGTTGCTTGTATTCTTGATAATCACCATTCTAATTGGGGTGATATGGAATCTTAGGGTGGTTTTGATTTGCAATTCTCTTATTACTAGAGATGTTGAACATTTTTCCATATGTTTGTTGATTGCTTGTAGATCTTCTTCTGTGAAGTGTCTATTCATTTCCTTAGCCCATTTGTCGATTGGATTATTTGCATTCTTGGTGTAGAGTTTTTTGAGTTCTTTATAGATTCTGGAGATTAGTGCTCTATCTGAAGTATGATTGGCAAAGATTTTCTCCCACTCTGTAGGCTCTTTCTTCGCATTGCTGATAGTTTCCTTTGCTGAGAGAAAGCTTTTTAGTTTGAATCTATCCCAGTTATTAATTCTTGCTTTTATTTCTTGTGCTATGGGAGTCCTGTTGAGGAACTCTGGTCCTAAGCCGACATGTTGAAGCTCTGGACCTACTTTTTCTTCTATAAGATGCAAAGTCTCTGGTGTGATTCCGAGGTCCTAATCCATTTTGAGTTTAGTTTAGTGCATGGTGAGAGATATGGGTTTAGTTTCATTCTGTTGCATATGGATTTCCAATTCTCCCAGCACCATTTGTTGAAGAGGCTATCTTTTTTCCATTGCATATTTTTGGCCCCTTTGTCTAGTATGAGAAAATTGTATTTATTTGGGTTTTTGTCCATGTCCTCTATTCTGTACCATTGATCCACCTTTCTATTTTGGTACCAATACCATGCCGTTTTTGTTACTATTGCTTTGTAGTAGAGTTGAAGATCTGGTATTGTGATACCCCCTGCTTCACTCTTTCTACTGAGGATTGTTTTAGCTATTCTGGGTTTTTTATTCTTCCAGATGAATTTCATAATTGCTTGCTATATTTCTGTAAGGTACATCATTGGGATTTTAATTGGAATTGCATTGAATCTGTATAGCACTTTTGGTAGTATGGCCATTTTGACAATATTAATTCTTCCTATCCAAGAACATGGGAGATCTTTCCATCTTCTGAGGTTTTCTTTAATTTCTTTCTTTAGTGTTCTGTAGTTCTCATTGTAGAGGTCTTTTACCTCTTTTGTGAGATTGATTCCCAAGTATTTTATTTTTTTCGATGCTATTGTGAATGGGGTAGTTTTCCTAAATTGTCTTTCTGCAGATTCATCATTTATATATAAAAATGCATTAGATTTATGTGCATTGATCTTATATCCCGCTACTTTACTGAATTCACTTATGAGTTCTAAAAGTTTTCTGGTGGAATTTCCAGGTTCCTCTAAGTATATAATCATATCATCAGCAAATAGGGATAGTTTGAGTTCTTCTTTTCCTATTCGTATCCCTTTAATTTCTTTGGTCTGTCTAATTGCTGTGGCTAGAGTTTCAAGGATGATATTGAGTAGAAGTGGTGAAAGAGGGCATGCCTGCCTTGTTCCAGTTTTTAGGGGGAGTGCTTTCAGTTTTTCACCATTTAGAATGATATTAGCCATGGGCTTAGCATAGATGGCCTTTACAATGTTAAGGAATATTCCCACTATCCCTATTTTTTCTAGAGTTTTGAGCATGAAGGGGTGCTATATTTTATCAAATGCTTTTTCTGCATCTATTGAAATAATCCTGTGATTCTTAACTTTAAGTCTATTGATATGGTGAATTACATTTATTGATTTCCTGATGTTGAACCAGCCTTGCATCCCTGGGATGAAACCTACTTGATCATGGTGCACTATCTTTTGAATATGTTTTTGTATGCGATTGGCTAAAATTTTGTTGAGAATTTTTGCGTCGATGTTCATTAAGGATATTGGTCTGAAATTTTCTTTCCTGGATGTGTCTCTGTCTGGTTTAGGTATCAGGGTAATATTGGCTTCATAGAATGAGTTTGGGAGGGTTCCCTCCTCTTCTATTTCATGGAATACTTTGAGAAGTATTGGAATGAGCTCTTCTTTAAAGGTTTTGTAGAACTCGGCTGAGAACCCATCTGGTCCTGGACTTTTCTTTGTTGGTAGGCTTTTGATGACTTCTTCTATTTCATTACTTGAAATTGGTCTATTTAAATTGTGTATGTCCTCCTCATTCAGCTTAGGCAATTCATATGTCTCTAGAAACCTGTTGATGTCTTCGAAATTTTCTATTTTGTTTGAGTATAGATTTTCAAAATAGCTTCTAATTATGTTTTGTATTTCAGTCGTGTCTGTTGTGATATTTCCTTGTTCATTCCGAATTTTAGTGATTTGGATTTTCTCTCGTCTTCCCTTTGTTAGTGTGGCTAAAGGTTTATCAATTTTGTTTATTTTTTCGAAAAACCAACTATTTATTTTGTCAATTTTTTGTATTGTTTCTTTTGTTTCAATTTCGTTGATTTCAGCTCTGAGTTTAACTATTTCCTATCTCTACTACTTTTGGTGTTGGTCTGTTCTTTTTCTAGGGCTTTGAGCTGTAGTGTTAGGTCGTTTATTTGTTGAGTTTACTTCTTTTATTAAATGCGCTCCATGAAATAAGTTTTCCTCTAAGTACTGCTTTCATAGTGTCCCAGAGATTTTGATATGATGTTTCTTTGTTCTCATTTACCTCTTAAGAATTTTTTAATTTCCTTCCTAATATCTTCTGTTATCCATTCATCATATAATAGCATATTGTTTGATCTCCAGGTGTTGGAGTATTTTCTGTTTTTTACTCTTTCATTTATTTCTAACTTCAATCCATTATGATCTGATAGAATACAAGGTAGTGTCTCTATCTTCTTGTATTTGCTAACATTAGCTTTGTGGTATAATATATGGTCTATTTTAGAGAAGGATCCATGTGCTGCTGAGAATAAAGTGTATTCGCTCTTGCTTGGATGGTATATTCTATAAAAGTCCGTTAAGTCTAAATTATTGATTGTGTTATTGAGATCTATGGTTTCCTTGTTCAATTTTTGTTTGGAAGATCTGTCCAGTGGTGAGGGAGACGTGTTAAAATCACCTAGTATTATTGTGTTACGGTCTATTTGGTTTCTAAAATTGAGAAGGATTTGTTCAACATACATGGATGAGCCACTGTTTGGGGCATAGATGTTTATGATTGTTATATCTTGCTGATTTATGCTTCCCTTAAGCAGTATGAAATGTCCTTCTTTATTCCTTCTGACTCACTTTGGCTTGAAGTCCACATTATCTGAAATGAGGATGGATACTCTAGCTTTTTTGCTGAGTCCATATGCATGGTATGTTTTTCCCCATCCTTTCACCTTTAGTCTATGGGTATCTCTTTCTATGTGGTGAGTCTCTTGCAGGCAACATATTGTTGGATCTTTGTTTTTAATCCAATCTGCCAGTCTATGTCTTTTGATTGATGAATTCAGGCCATTAACATTCAGGGTTATTATTGAGATATGATTTGTATTCCCGGTCATTTGGTTCATTTTTTTAATTTTATTTATTTATTTTTTTGACACAACTTGGTTCCTCCTTTATTTGACAGTTCCTTTAGGATAATTCCTCATTTTGCTGATTTGCTTCTTTGTTTTTCATCTCTTCCTCATGGAATATTTTGCTGAGAATGTTCTGTAATGCTGGCTTTCTTTTTGTAAATTCTTTTAGCTTTTGTTGATCATGGAATGATTGTATTTCATTGTCAAACTTGAAGGTAAGTTTTGCTGGGTATAAGATTCTTGGTTGGCATCCATTTTCATTCAGAGCTTGAAAAATGTTGTTCCAGGCCCTTCTCGCTTTTAGGGTCTGGATTGAAAAATCTGCTGATATCCGTATTGGCTTCCCCCTGAATGTAATTTGGTTCTTTTCTCTCACAGCCTTTAAAATTCTGTCTTTATTTTGTATGTTAGGTATTTTCATTATAATGTGCCTTGGTGTGGGTCTGTTGTAATTTTGTGTATTTGGAGTCCTATAAGCCTCTTGAACTTGATTTTCCATTTCATTCTTCAGATTTGGGAAATTTTATGAAATTATTTCATTGAATAGATTGTTCATTCCTTTGGTTTGTTTCTCTAAGCCTTCCTCAATCCCGATAATTCTCAGATTTGGCCTTTTCATGATATCCCATAGTTCTTGGAGATTCTGTTCATGATTTCTTACCATCTTCTCTGTTTGGTCAACTTTGTTTTCAAGGTTAAATATTCTGTCTCAATATCTGAGGTTCTGTGTTCCAGGTGTTATATCCTATTGGTTATGCTTTCTATGGAGTTCTTAATTTGGTTTATTGTTTCCTTCATTTCAAGGATTTCTGTTTGGTTTTTTTTCAATATCTCTCTTTTTTTAAATGATCTTTTGCTTCCTGTATTTGCTCTTTTAACTGTCAATTGGTGCGATCATTCAATGCCTACATTTGCTCTTTCATCTCATCCTTCAGTGCCTGCATTTGCTCTTTCATCTCATCGTTTGCTTCCCTGATCATTTTAATTATGTACATTCTGAACTCCCTTTCTGTCATTTCTTCTGCCATGCTGTCGTTGGATTTTATTGATGTAACATCTAGATTTGTTTGGAGCATTTTCTTCCCTTGTTTTCTCATATTGTTCAGGAATCAGTGGATCATTAAGGTATTGCAGATTTCCTCTATCAACTTATAATGTCCCTGAAGATTGCTAGTATATCCCCTCTTATCCTTCAGTAGCCTGAAGTCTTGGAGGAAGTTGATAATGCGGTGCTCCACAAGGAAGCTGCCTCTCTAGGTGTGGTGACCCTCAGGTGGGGTATATTCCCTGCTAGTGGGCAGAGGTGCCTCCACTTGTTGACCAATGGTCATCCAAAGGGGAACTAGGCTGTGGGCTGAGGCAAGGCCTGTTTGTTCCTGTGTCTTTGGTTTTACCGTCCTTGTGGGAAAACCTCGCCCGGCCGGGAAGACTCATCCGGTGCAGCGGTCTCACTGGTCAGTTCCCCTCCTAGAGGTTCCCCTCAATCTACAACTACCGCCTGGGCTGTGCTGCCTTCCTCTGCAACGTTCCCCGGGGCCCGGACCTACCTCCTGGGCCTGGGAGCCTCACCCTGCGCAGACGAGTCTCCTTAGGCTGCCTCTCCTCAGAGAATCTGCCCGCAGTCCTGGAAACATCGCTCCGCCCTAAGCGTGTCTCTGTGCGGCTCTTCCACCAAGAAGCCACCTAGGTCCTGGGACCCTGCTCTGCACCTAATCGCCTGGCTATGCGGTCCCTCCTCTGAGCCGCCACCTGGAGCTTCGTACAATAGCTCCACGTCCCAGAGACCCATCACACACCTCTTCCTCGGGACAGCTGCCCGGTTTCCAATGCAGTCACTAGGAGTCCAAGCAACTCACTTCGCATCTCCTCCTCCCGCCAACTGCCCGTAACCCTAGGCAGTCACTCCGAGTCCAAGTGACCCGCCCTGTTCCTCCTCCTCCTTGGGGTAGCCCCCCGGGTGTTCAGGAGCGGTCGCTCTGAGACCAAGTGACCCACTGTGCTCCTCCTCCAGGCAGGCCACCGGTGTTCAGGAGCGGTCGCTTTGAGTCCAAACAACTCACCACTCGCCTCCTCCTCTGAGCAGCCACCCGGAGCTCTGATGCAGTCACTCCTAGACCAAGCGACCCTCCGCGCTCCTCCTCTTCCTCCGGGCAGCCCCGTGGTGTTCAGGAGCGGTCGCTCTGAGTCTAACCAGCTTGCCACGCAGCTCCTCCTCTGGCAACCGCCTGTAGCTCTGGTGTAGTCTCTCCGAGTCCAAGCGACCCGCCGCGCTCCTCCTCTTCCTCCGGGCAGCACCCCGGTGTTCAGAAGCGATCGCTCTGAGTCCAATCAGCTTGCCACGCAGCTCCTCCTTAGGCAGCCGCCCGGAGCCCCAGTGGTTGCTCTGAGTCCAAGCACTGTGCTGAGCAGCCTCCTCTACGATGCTCCCAGTTGTCCGTGTTTACCGCTCCAGCGGGGGGAGGGGCGTCTCGCCGAGCAACTCCACTTCACAACGTTCCCTGCGTTCCGGGGCTACCACCCCATCCAGGACGCTTCCCCAATGGAAGAGACTCACCCGGCGGCTTTGAGTTGGTCCCAAGTCTCTCACTATCTCCTCTTTTGAATCCTGCGTCCTGGAGCAACATGAAATGCAGCCGCCCTCTAGTCCGCCATCTTGAAACCCCTGGCATATTTAGATATAACATGATTTTGTTAAATTCATTCCATATTTCTTCATCTTTCCCTTCCTTCCTTCCTTCCTTTCTCCCTCTTATTCTCCTTCTTCTATTCCACTGATCTTCCCAATATATTTATGATATCTAATCCCCCTTCCCCCAACATAGTACCTTCTTTTTCTTATTTTAGTTTAACTTCCACATGAGAGAAAACATTTGACCCTTGATTATCTGCGTCTGACTTATTGCACTTAGCATGGTGTCCTCCATTTCCATCCATTTAGCAGCAAATGCCATTATTTCAATCTTCTTTATGGTTGAATAAAAAACTCCATTATGAATAAATACATACCACATTTTCTTGATCCATTCATCTATTGATGGGCATCTGGGCTAACTTCATAATTTGGCTATTATGAGTTGTGCTGGTATAAACATGGATTTGGCTGTATTGCTATAGTAGTCTTATTTTAGTTGTTTTGGATAAATACCAAGGTGTGGGACAGCCGGATCATAAGGTAGTTCCATTTCTAAATTTTTGAGGAATTTCCACACTGTTTTCCAGAATAGTTTTACTAATTTGCAATTCTATCAACAATGTATCAGTGTACATTTTTCCCCACTTTTTCACCAGCATTTATTATTTGTATTCTTGAAAATTGCCATTCTGATGGGAGATGAAATTTCAGTGTAGGTTCGATTTGCATTTCCCTGATTGCTAGAGATGTTGAACATTTTTTCATATATTTGTTGGCGATTTATGTTTCTCCTTTAGAGAAGTTCTTTTTCCCATTTACTGATTGAGTTATTTGGGGTTCTTTTTTTTTGCATTGAGTTTGATTGATTGCATTCATTTCCTTATATAATCTGGATATGAATCCCTTGACAGAGGAGTAACTGGAAAAGACTTTTTACTGTTCTGTAGATTCTCTCTTAACACTATTAATCCTCTCCACTGCCTTTTAAATTAGTTGCCATCCAATTTATGATTCTTGGTTTTATTTTTTTGAGCTTTAGGGGTTTTATCGAGGAATTTGGTGCTGAAGTGTTAACCCTATGTTTTCTTCTAGAAGTTGCAAGGTTTCTGCTCTAATTTCTAAGTCTGTGATCCATTTTGATTTGGCTTTTGTGCAGGATGAAAGACAGGAATCTAATTTCATTCTTCTACATATGGATATCCAATTTTCTCAGCATACCCATTGTTAAAAATGTTATCTTTTCTCCAATATATCTTTGGCACCTATGTCAAGTATCATAAGGCTACAAGTATGTGGGTTTGTTTCTGTGTATTCTATTCTATTCCATTGGTCTTCATGTCTACTTTGATGCCAATACCATACTGTTTTTGTTATTATGACTCTGTAGTATAGTTTGAGATTGAGTATTGTGAGGCCTCTTGCATCACTTTTCTTGCTCTGAATTACTTTGGTTATTTTGGATCTCTTATTCTTCCAAATGAATTTAAGGACTGTTTTTTCTAATTCCGTGAATACTGTCACTAATATTTTGATAAAAATTGCATTTACTCTGCTGCATATTGCTTTCAGTGGTATAGCCATTTTGACAACATTAATTTTACTGATCCAAGAACATGGGAGGTCTTTTTATCTTCTAAAGTCTTCAATTTTTTATTGGCATTCTATGATTTTTATTGTTGAGATCTTTCACCTTTTTGGTTAGATTAATTTCCAAATATTTTATTTTTGTTGAGGTTACTGTGAATGGAATGGTTTTCTTGATTTCTTCTTCAGCATACTCACTGTTGGGCTATAGGAAGGCTATTGATTTATGGGTGTTGATCTTGTATCCTGCTACTTTTCTGAATTTACTTACTAGCTCTGGAAGACTTATGGTGGAGTTTTTTTTTTTTTTGGGTATTTTAGATATAAGATCATGTCATCATTAAAGAGACAGTTTGACTCTTCCTATTTTTAACCCTTTAATTTCCTTCTCTTGGCTGATTTTTCTGGCTAATGTTTCAAGAACTGTATTGAATAGAAGTAGTAAGAATGGATATGATTGTCTTGTGCCTGATTTTAGAGGTAATATTTTTATTTTTTCCTCCATTCAACATGATACTGGCTTTATGTTTGTCACATATATCCTTGATAATGTTCAGATAAGTTCCTTCTAGCCCTAGCTTTTCCAGCATGAATGGTTACTATATTTTATCAAAGGGCTTTTCTGCATCTATTGAGATGATCATATGATTCTTGTTCTTATTTCTATTTAAGTGGTGAATTACATTTGTTAATTTGTACATGTTGCACCAACCTTGCATCCTTGGGATGAAGCTTACTTCATCATGGTGTATTATCTTCTTAACACATGTCTTTTGTTAAATACAAATTGTTTGGTACTTTCATGCATAATAACTTAGAGATTTTAAAATTTCATTACAGACACTACTTAATATGTATGATGCAAACTTTAAACTGTTACCATAGGAATGGACAGAACCTTTTCAACTTTTCCCATTTGTAAACAATGTTTCATCGACCATCCTTGTATATCTTTGTGCAAGGTATGAATATTCTTTTCTTTTTGCAGGGGTTGGGGGTGTACCAGGGATTGAGCTCAAGAGCACTCAACTTCTGAGCCAAATTTCCAGCCCTTTTTTGTATTTTATTTAGAAATAGGGTCTCACTGAGTTGCTGAGTGCCTCACTGTTGCTAAAGCTGACTGAATTCATGATCTTCCTGTCTCAGCCTCCTGAGTCGCTGGGATTACAGGCCTGTGCTACCACGCATGGCCTGAATATTTCTTTAGGATTGACTCAGTGAAATGGAATTGCACATAAAGATTATATGAGTAATTAAAATTTTGATACATATTGCTGATTTGCACTTCAAAAATCTATGGTAATTTATACTCCCAAACTTTTTGAGCATGTGCATTTTTCTTTATTCTACCAGTACTTAATATTCCAATCTTCGTAAACTTTTGTCAATCTGATGGGTAAATTACTTTAATTATTTCTTCATTATCTTTTTATGTATCCTGTTTACTGCTGTATTATTAGGGTCCATATTAGGAAAGTGCCTGACCTATAGTAAGAGTCAATAAATATTGTTGAATGAATGGAAGGGCAAATGTATTAGTCATTTGTATTTCTCCTGTAACCTGTCTGTTCACATTGTTTTCCCATTTTTATGTTGACCTGCATTGTCTTCTCATGCTTAATAACTTTTAAAATATTCTCCACAGTCATCTTGTTATATATTCTGCCAATATTTTTTCCTAGCTTGTTGTTTGTCTTTAAATTTGTTTATGGCAAATTTTTTATGTCCTTTTTTTTTGGATAATCTAATTTATTGGCATTCAACATATTTTTCTGGTAAGTTATGTTGATTGGAACTAAAATGAACATTTCAAGATAAGGTATTTTTTTAATTATTTTTTTTATTTTTACAGACTGCATTTTGATTCCTTGTACACAGATGGGGTACATCTTTTCATTTCTATGTTTGTACATGATGTAGATTCATACCATTCGTGTAATCATATATGTACATAGGGTGATGATGTCTGTCTCATTCCACCATTTTTCATACCCCTGCCCCCTCCTCCCTCTCATTTCCCTCTACATAATCTAAAGTTCCTCCATTCTTCTCTCATTCCCCCACCCCCCACCCCCATTATATATCATCAACCACTTATTAGAGGATTTGATGTTTAAAATCTCAAATTTCAATATATTTCTTTATGGATAGGAAGTCCTTCCCTAGCACCAAAAATTACAAAAATATTCTCAAAGAACTTTTCTAATAATTTACTTCTAGTGGTTTTGTTTTTCTCATAGTTTTAAAATTCTTCTGACATATGCGTATGTGTATGTGTGTGTGTGTTCAGATTAAGTTTCCCTCTATATTTTCCTAAATGATGTCAATAGCTATCTCTTTGGGGGGAGAAATGTCCATTCCTACACTGATTCCTAAATACAAACTTGTTTATACTTAAATTTCCCTATATTCATGGTACTACATCTGTATTCTTATGAAATTTGTAATTTTCAAACTTCTATGTACTTATCTATCTTTATGTTATATATTTATTTAGGAAAAAAGACTAATTTTATTGAATACAGGGGTCCCATCTTATTCATTATTCATTTTACTGTGCTTCATAGGACAATGTCTAAGACATGGTGTGCTGTCAGCAAGCGGTTATTGAATGAACCACAGAAATAGACGAGGGAGCTGGGGATCATGGGGATCCTGTTTCCTTTTCTTTATTACAAGCCTCATCTGTTACTTGGTTGCTTTAGGGATCAAGAAACTGATGGATTGGACAAAGTCCTGTTGATTGATTAGAGAAGCCTTAAAAAGTTTGCCATACATCTGAAATTCTACTCCCTGGGCTAGTGCTCTATTTTTAGAAGACCCCTGCTTAATCTGCATTTGTTACTTGGAAGATATAAAATCTGACATTGTGTTGTCTTCTTACAAAAAGCAGATCTACCATGTCTGCCACCATATGAGATCTAAAGCTATTTTTGAATAATACTTGATTCTTTACCTTCTTTCACAACAGTCATACATTTACCAACAGTCTCATAAATCTAGGCCAAACTTATATCAGGCTTCTCCCTCTGACATGCCACCATGGGTTTTGGATATTTTATAGTGAGTAGCTTTAAAACATCCATCCTGCTCTTACTTTCTGTATCATTCCTTCACTGCGGTCTTACCAATGTTACATTCTGAAAGCAGCCTTTCAAGAAACCAACTGAAAAAATTTTGCTCAGATAGTGAAGACATAATGAGAAGGAAAGCAGACATTTAGAATAGTCAGGGGACCTTTAGTAAATCTTTTAAAATTTTTCATTGCTTTTCTATCTGTATGAGTACTTTAGTCCAGATTCTTGAAAATTTAGACATTTTATTACAGCCCCATGTGTTCTTTTAGAAGTGACAGAACTGAATTTTTGTTCATAAAGAAATTCATGTCTTGAGTTTCTAACTGCTTTCCTTCATCTCCATCTCAATTTGAAGCTTCTTTGTCCCAGCTAAAGGAGAATCTCTCCTCCCCTGGCTTTGGGCTTTTCCTGAATCAGTGTCTTCCCTTCTCTCCCTCCTTCTGCTTCTCTTTGCCTGGGGTTTCTTTTATTCACCCTGTTGCCTCTGAACCAGAGGCATGATCTCCCCTGGGATGGAGGGGAAAAGCAGAGGAGTTTGTAGCTTGTTCGTATTACTCGTGGTTTGATACTTGGGTTTCAGCTTCTCAGATTGGAGGAACATCCTAAGAAAGGGAATTCAAACATTTTCTCTTGAAGGAAGCACATTATGGGGTAATACACAACTGTTAGGTTATATATATATTTTTAAAAAGCATGTGTAGTTAAAGATCATTAAGTTTATTACAAGATGACCATAAGCTGGGTGGTATTATATAATTTTTCAAAAGGAGTTTGAATCTTGTGACAGTTTATCGGAAAACTGCTCCCTCATTGTGTCACAAATATTAGGTACTTCCCAGAAGGTGCTTCTAATCACATAACAACTCAGAATTCTGCTCCAGTAGGGCAGTTTTCTTTTCATTCTTTTTTCTCTTATTTTTTATCAACAAATTATTTTTTAAAGAAGCATCTTCATCTAGAAAAATTTTATCTCTGCATTTTTATCCAACTAGCAGGAATATTTGTGCTTACATGGTTTATTATTTCACTAAACCATCCTCTGGTTAATACTTCTGAAATCAGTGTATGTCTTACAAAGACTATATAAGTATTTACACACACACACACACACATGCACATGCATATCCCCTCCCCCCAATGCCCAATAAAGCCATTAATGTATTGATGATGTGTCTTAAGTACATTTAAAAGGTATGGTGTGTTAGTCAGCTTTTTATCATCATGACCAAAATATCTGACCAGAACAAATTAGAGGAGGAAATGTTTATTCTGGGCTCACAGTTTCAGAGTCTCCATCAATGGTCAGCTGATTTGGGCCTGAGGTGAGGCAGAACATCATGGCAGAGGGCATGGAAGAGGAAAGCTGTCAGCTCATGGGCAGCCAGGAAGCAGAGGGAGAGAGAGTGTGCATGTGCATGAGGCACCAGAAACAAAATGTAAATCCCAAAGACACTCACCTAGTGGCCTACTTCCTATACCATATCCTACCTGCCTATAGTTACCACTCGGTAACAAGTTATTAATCCATCAACTGGATTAATGTGTTGATTAGGCTACTGTTCTCACAATCAGAACCTTTCACCTCTGAACATTGCTGCATCATCTTAACATGAGCTTTCAGAAGACACCTCATATCCAGGCTGTGACAACTGGTCCATCTGATATGTAAAGCCTAATAAAGAGATTACACTGATGAAGAAACAAAAATGGCCGACTCTAAGGACGCTAACTAGCAAAAGCTGCATGAACAGTTTGTATTAATCCAGTTGATGGATATTTTCCCCCTTGGGTGGAGAAACAGGGGTGGCTGTGTAGTCTGATCCAAATAGAATCCCTTCCTCTCAAACGGGTGAATTCCTGGTTGCTTGGGACTCTCTTCTCATTATGGAGATTTCCCCATCCTTGTCTTGGATCTTGAATAGTTGTTAATAAATTGATTCTGTCTTTGAATGAGACTGCTTGAGTGTTCTTTTAATCTCAGGTGGAGGAAGGGAACTTGCTCTCATTAGTCTAGCCTGGTGGTAAAATATTCTGTAATAACAATCAAGTTTTACTCTGCCAGTGATGATTGGTTCTTAGTAGTGGCCCTGGTGTTACTGTTAAATGAGTCTATCTCTTTTTTTTCTCCTATCTTAATTATATTGCAAAAGTTTGACTTCTGTAATGTAGTCCCCTGAGCACAGACCAGGTCCTTGGAAGAAGGAGATGAGGGCTGAACACAACCCCACAGTGCTACATAACTGTGCACCCTGTAGTGTTTAATGCAGTACTTGCATTAAACACATTGTTTTGCTAGTGGTGGGTGCTTGTGACAGTCCTGGCTGGTGAAAGGGCTTCTCGGCAATATCACTGCTGCCAGGAATGATCCCTCTACCTTGTAATTCTAGAAACAGAATTTCTCAGTATACTCAGAGATAATTATAAGCTCTGTTGCAGACTCATGTTGACTAAATTTTCATGATTTTGATAGACAAATCACAAAACAATCTTATTAATACATAATGGAGTGCACTTGTTTGTAGTAACTGGAATATGCATAATCTACTCTCCTGGGTACCCTTCTTCCTAGTATCAAGGGATCTCAAAGACTGAAGTATTCAACCACTGCCGAGGCCAAAGCACATCAGATCCTGATTGGCCTGGGCTTCGACCCTGAGATGCAGAATAGGCCCACACAGAAGTTCTCAGGGGGCTGGCACATGCGTGTCTCTGTGGCCGGGGCTCTGTTCATG
Organism: Sciurus carolinensis; assembly: GCF_902686445.1. Classification (NCBI taxonomy): domain Eukaryota; kingdom Metazoa; phylum Chordata; class Mammalia; order Rodentia; family Sciuridae; genus Sciurus; species Sciurus carolinensis. The sequence continues at coordinate 19,756,817 of NC_062222.1, read as the reverse complement.
GAGCCTACACTGCTGATGTTGGATGAACCCACTAATCACCTGGACCTCAGTGCTGTTATCTGGCTCAATAACTATCTTCAGGGCTGGCGGAAGACGTTGCTGATTGTCTCCCATGACCAGGGCTTCCTGGATGATGTGTGCACCGATATCATCCATCTTGTTGCCCAGCGGCTGCACTCCTACAGAGGCAATTACATGACCTTCAAGAAAATGTACCAGCAGAAGCAGAAAGAACTGCTGAAGCAGTATGAGAAGCAGGAAACAAAAGCTAAAGGAGCTAAAGGCTGGTGGCAAGTCCACCAAGCAGGCAGAAAAGCAAACAAAGGAAGCCCTGATTGGAAAACCGCAGAAATGCCGACGGAAAAACCAGGAAGCCCCTGAACTCCTGATGTGCCCAAAGGAGTACACCCTGCGCTTCACTTTCCCAAATCCACCACCACTCAGCCCTCCTGTGCGGGGTCTGCATGGTGTGACATTTGGCCATGAGGGGCAGAAGCCACTCTTTAAGAACCTGGATTTTGACATCGACATGGACTCAAGGATATGCATCGTGGGCCCTAATGGTGTGGGGAAAAGCACACTACTCCTGCTGCTGACTGGCAAGCTGACGCCGACACACGGGGGAATGAGAAAGAACCACCGACTGAAAATTGGCTTCTTCAACCAGCAGTATGCAGAGCAGCTGCACATGGAGGAGACGCCCGCTGAGATCTGCAGCGGAGCTTCAACCTGGCCTACCAGGATGCGCACAAGTGCCAAGGTCGCGTCATGCACACACCATCCAGATCTGCAAACTCTGGTGGGCAGAAAGCCCGAGTTGTGTTTGCAGAGCTGGCCTGTCAGGAGCCTGATGTCCTCATCTTGGATGAGCCAACCAATAACTTGGACATAGAGTCCACTGATGCTTTGGGAGAGACCATCAATGAGTACAAGGGTGCTGTGATTTTCTCAGCCATGATGCCGGACTCATCACAGAAACCAACTGCCAACTGTGGGTGGCGGAGGAACAAAGTGTTAGCCAGATTGATGGGGACTTCGAGGACTACAAGTCGGAGGATTGGAGGCCCTGGGTGAAGTCATGGTCAACCGACCCTGAGAATGAGCTTTCCCTCCTGGATGTCTCCTGAGAGGTAGGCTTATAGAGCCTAGAAATAGCCCATTGTCCCCCTTTCCTTGGAAGCCTGCCTCTGCCCTGCAGCTGACCCAGCAACCACTTGGGCACATGAAGGTGGAGCTGTGACCAGGATACTGCTTTGATTGCTTCCTTTGAAAGACTTGTGTGTCGCACTTTTCTCCAGACAACTGAGCTGAATTACCTTCAACAGCCCTCTATACAAACTGAGGTGACCATGGTTATTGTGGGGTTCCATCCAACCAGACTTAGGTGGCCTTTTGTCTTGAGACTCGTTAGTCAGAAGCCTGCCTCTGTTCTACCCTAAAGCTTCAGGCCTAGCTCCCCCCTGGTTTTGAGTGGTGCGTTTCTTTTTTGATGGATTTAATGCTGACTTAACACAAATATCCATTTGGACCTCAGAACTGGAGGCAAGTTTCTGAGACCTGTGCTGTTATCCAGCCTAATATTTGGTGCCTGTGGTCAATTGTCCAGTTGGGGACTTGAGGACAGGAAAGGAAAGCTGTGGAACCTGGATTTGCTTTACAAGGGGAAGAAATAAAGGAAAGGAGTTGCTGCCACCTATCACTAGTGATTCCTGGGTGTTGGAACTATTTTTACTCAATGTTGATTTACTTTATTTGGTTTTCTAGAAGTTTTTACTGTCCCCCTTGCCCACTAATACAGATGGCTCTATCTTGAGGTCTTTCTTCACTTAGAGTCTTGCTGTTTGAGGGTGAACCCTCCCTCAACCACCTTCAGAAAAGACAAGCTTTGCCAGGCACGATAGTACATGCCTGTAATCCCAGCAACTAGAGACTGAGGCAGGAGGATCCTAAGGCCAGTCTGGGCAACTTAAGGTTGGAAATGTAACTCGGTAATATAGAGCACCTCTGGATTCAGTCCCTAGCACTAGAAGAAAACTGACAGTCTCTGCCTTTGTTGAATAGACTTGAAAAATAAATCATGGGCATAAAAAAAAAAAAAAAAAGACTGAAGTATTAATGGGAATCTGGTTTGTGTACCTGGAATCAGAATGTAGAGTCAATGTTTGGAAGAAATGTTTTACCCAAGCTTTAGTAAATAAAAATTAAAATGTCTCCAGTATCCAGTAAGAAAAAGTTCTTAATGATTGCAGTTGACTAAGAAGATTAGTCTTGAGAAAATTAAAAGTAGCCAGCAGATGAAAATGGTTTAAAAAGTAAACTTACAACTGAGAGAAAGATCATAAATGATAAATTTCATTCGTGATTGAAATAAAAGTTCAAGATGTTTCTAAAAGCCCAAAGCAAAAAAAATTATCATTTGATAGTTGACTTTTAAAAAATCTTGCTGAGCCTCAGACTTAAAACTTATTAAAGAAGTAATTGGGAATAGAAATAAAATGTGACAAGAAACTACCTCTACAGTATTGGAAATGCAAAGAATTTTTAAAAAGTGGTCTGACTAAAAACCATGACAGATATAAAACTCTTTTATTATTACTTTTTTTGTTTCACAAAAATAGAGACTACTGCAAGTGAATCTGTGCCAAATTTGTTTAAAACACCTACTTAAATAAGCAGGAATGTCAGTGTGCCTGTAATTACTGCCTCTGAATTTCCTATGGAGTCTATTTTGTGATACTTTTCTTAGAAGTCTTTTGCTAGTTTGCAGAGAGATGAGCAAAACAGTAAATAGGAATAAAAAAAGAAAATTAGAATATGGGAACTGAGTAACTCAAATACTCCAGATCATTAACATATATACAAGTTCTGTGCCATAGAAGGTAATATCTGAGCAGATAAACAACACAATCTGTTTTCTTGTTTTGGTCTGAGCATGAAATCATCATGGAGTTAATGAAGACAGACATTTAACCAAAATGTGTGGATGAAATAAAGAGGAAAGAAAAGCAAGACAAAAGGGAAAAATAAGATAAAAATGTGTGCCATAATCTTGGGAAAGAGAAGTTGTATAAACTCCAAAAAAATTTGAACATGCTATTGCCTTGGTCTTTTAGACCAAAGGAGTAGTGAGTGAAAACCCTAGTTATCTTTGGTTCTTGTCTATAAAAATGGGAATAAGCATACTCTTGAGAAGTGGAGATTGTATCACATTCCACATTTTGTCCTAGACATCCGGAATAACACGTAGCACCAAGCAGGCCCTCTATAAATGTTTTTTAACTCAATGAATAAAGTTCTAGCAATGAGTCTCACCTGACATCTTCAGAAGTATAGCAGGATCATTATGCTGCATATGCCCAGAAGGATGTACAATTATTGAAATTATGTGAAGGAATTTAAAATATGCAAACAATATGCAAACGAGGAGCTCCATTAGAGATGAAGCCATGGTTCACCTGGAGGGGAAGTGGCTGTCAACACAGCACCAAGCTGAGTAGATCAGGAACTGACTGTGATAAAAACGTCTGGGCGGGGAGGCCATTGGGGAGATCTTAGTAAACAGGTTCTAGTAGGACTAAATTGTGTTCATGCAGCGTGTAAGGATACTGCAGTGATTCTTTTGTTCTTCTGGGAGCACAAATAGAGGCCAATGATCACTGCATCACTGTTTTAAAAAACTAAACATCTCTGTGTTTATGGATATCAAAGAAAAACTTCTATGTTTTAAAATTTTTGATTTTATTTTCACTACTCTAACACTGACAAACCTTACCACTTGTACTGGGTTGAAATAGTAATAAAACACAGGCAAAATAGTTTTATTTACTTATTTTGGGATGTATGCAAAGTATATTTTTAGCCTTAGTCAAGGACTGACTTAAAAGCATATTAGTTGGTATGGGGATGATTTGAAATGAAGAGAAAACTAAAGCTTCTGTTTGTTCAGTTAAGAATTAGGAACAGACAAAAATAAGTAACATGTGTTACAGTTACAGCTTATGGAAATCTAAAAAGAAAATAAATATCCAGGGGGAAAAAAGAAGAAGCTCCCTATGAAGCTGTGGGATGAGGAATAGGAATTTTTATGGCAGAGTGGACTTCCATTGTGCCTGGGCCTGGCTGACAGAATTGCAGGCAGATCTGGCTGGCTGGACACAGGGGATGGGGAAGGTTGCCATGCCTCAAAGGACAGAAGCTATTCTGCACAGCTCCTGTGGTACCAGGTTCCTGCGGGACCAGGACCTGGTGTTGCCAGATCTCCAGTTTGTTTTCAGGCAGCACCTGAAATATGCAACATTCAATCTCACTTCTAAATGAGACATCTGTTTCAGATGTTTATGAAACCAAGAACTTTCTTTGAAAATCTGTCTTTGAAGGTTGAATTCTATAAGGCAAAGAAAGATAAAAGTACAGGGATTCTGAGGAAAGAGGGGAAAGTGGAAGGCATCTCGGCAGGAAGAAGTAGAAATGAGAAAGGTGGAGAGAGAGACTAATTCAGAAAAAAAAATAAAAGAAATCCCTGTGTCTCTTGCCCACCTTGCCTAGTCTCCATCTCAAAGCACCTGCTCAAATCCCTGGGTGGGTCCCGAGGTGGGTCCTGCCCTCTGGCTCCTTAGATCAGACCCAGCCCCAGCTGTTTTGAGGTCAGTGCTGTCTCCCTCTTCTGCAGCATGCTCTTGGGGGAGAATGTGCACCATGACCTTTTAGTGGTCCCACCTGTTCCACAGGCAGCACCCAAAGATTCTGCTGATGGTTTTAGACAATCTTTCAAAAGTACCACGCAATCTGTTTTTGATCTGCCTAACTTCTGGGTGTACCTGATCTGACAACCTTCTTGGATTTCCTTGTTTTTTTTTTTTTTTTTTTGAGCTAGCTTTCTCAGCTATGAAAGATTCTTTCATTTCTCTTCTTGCCATCCATCTTCCCTTCCTTTCCCAGCTTTTCTTCTCTGCTTACTTTCTTTCTTCTTTCCTTCCTTCCTTCCTTCCTTCCTTCTTCCCTCTTCCTTTATTTTAAAAAAAAAATCTTTCTCAATCAGCTCTCTTAAACTGGAAAAAAAATCTGCTTCCTCACTCCCCTGCCTGGGGACACACACACACACACACACACACACACACACAGATGTGCCATTTTAAATTTGACATACATTTATCTTGTATTTTCAATGAAGTGTTTACAAATGTTTTTTCAACTTCCTGTGGGTTATTGAATTTTTTAGTACTATCATTCAATTTTTCCCTAACTAATCTTTATAGATTTTTTTCATGCTTTTTCTCCCTAAAATTGAGTAACTGGGATGGATTTTCTTTTCATTTTGCTTTCTGTCTTCCACTGTTATGCTCAATTTAATTGACTTAATCACAAATATTTATCTAGGACCAATACTTTAATGTATTGGGAACCCAAAGAAGAATGTGGTATGGTCCATGTTCTCAGGTTGCTTATAATTGAGATGGGGCAACAAGATACACATGAAAAGATAAATGACCATGAAAGGTCGTATACTAGGTCACAGAAAAGTAACATGAATAAACACCATAGGAACAGAATGATGGCTATATGCTATGGTTTGCATGTGTCCCCCCAAAGTTCACTTCTTGAAAACTTAATCCTCAAATTTACATGTTAATATTTTTGGAGGTGGGACCTTTCAGAGGTAACTAGATTAGATGAAGTCATGAGGGAAGAATTCCCATGATGATATCAGTGCTTTTATATGAAGGGAAAAGAGAGGCCCAAGCTGGCATGCTTGCTCTGTCTCACCATATGATGGTCTCCACCATGCAGCAAGAAACCCTCACCAGATACTGACACCACTCTTGGGTGTCATAGTCTCCAGGATCTTGAGTTTAATAAACTTCTGTTCTTTATAAACTTCCTAGTCTGTGGTATTTAGTTATAGCAACAGAAAACAGACTAAGACAGAACTATTATTATGTCCTGGAATAATTAGAGAAGGAAGGGTAGAAGTGAATACTCATTGAGGGTTCTAAGCATTTCTCATGTGCTATTTACAATTATTTAAAGAAACTAATGTAGTTTATAATGGTAACTCCTTTTTAGAATGATGAATCTAAGATTCTGAGGTCTAAGTAACATTTCCAAGAATACAGAGTTAGTAAACTGCAGTTTCAGAATTTTAAATAGTCATGGTATGTTTGAGAGCTGGAAAGTCCAGAAGTGGAAGTTCTTCATGGAGAATAGTATAGAGAAAAATTTTAATAATAAAGACAGATTATACAATCCTTTGAATGACAGCTTTGTAGTATGTACTTAGTGTATACTAGAAGACTAGTCTAATTTGGTGAAATATTACTACTTTAGAAAGGTAACATATCTACTAAAATGTTCCTATTTCAAACATGACAATTAGAAAATACCTCCGTGTGACTCTCTACCTAGTAATTCCCAGTTTCCATACCTCTCCTGCAGAAATGTTACCAGGGTGCACAGAGAGGTATCTAGAAGGAGTTTACCGTAGTATTACTTTTAATAGGGAAAAAACATGGGATTAACTTATGTGACAGAGACTGACTAGGTGTTCATCAAGCCCGTTTCTACTTCCTGGCACAAACTCAACCACATTTCCAAGACCTGTTAGTGGGCACCATGACTAGTTCTTGCCAGTCATTGAGTGGATGTGTTTGACATTTTCTTTCTATTCTTCATGTCTGCAGGGTAAACTTGAAGAAGAAATAAACCTGATCCCATGTGAAAGACAAACCCATTACTGACCTGTTGGACTGTAACCTTAGTTCACAACTAAATTTTATAGGACGTTTCAACCTTTTATAACTTTTTTTTTTTTTTTTTTTTGGTAGCAGGAATTGAATTCAGGGGTACTCCACCTCTGAGCCACATCCCCAGCCCTATTTTGTATTTTATTTAGAGACAGGGTCTCACTGAGTTTCTTAGCACCTTGCTTTTGCTGAGGCTGGCTTTGAACTCGTGATCCTCCTGTCTCAGCCTCCTGAGCCACTGGGATAACAGATGTGCACCACCCAGCCTGGCTTGTTATAACTCTTAACCAGTCTAATGAATGAAATCTGATATATATCTAAGGGAATGATAACTTGTATTTATATCCATATTATGGATTGCTATGTGTTAAGTTAAAATAACTGGGCAGATATTTGTTAGATTAATGGGAAAACTTTTCATGGAATAGTATATATATTGCCTATATAATGCCACGTCTATAAATTTCTGCCATCCCAAATTGTGTGTTTATTCATGTGCTCAAATGCAGGGGAAATTGTTGAAGATACTGGACTTGAACAAGGAGAACCTTCACATTTTGGTCTATGTACTGTATTATTTTAATTTTTAAAAACGAAAATTTATTATTATTGACTATGATTTTTGTGGTTCTAGGGATTAAATTTAGGGTCTGGTATCTGCTAGCAAGCACTCTACCACTGAGCTATACACTTAGCCCTGAATTCGTTTTATAAATAAAAAGAAAAAATCTGTTCAAATATTTTTTACAGGCTTGTTGTAAGATTCAATTAACATAGTAACTGCAAAATTTCTTAGGAAAAGTGCTAAAAATCTTTGAGGTGATTTTGTTATGATAATGATTCCAAGTGTCTATTACCAAGATGTCTATTTCAATAGCTGATCACACTCTATTTTTTTGTACCATAGAAACATTTGTCAAAGTTAAAGTTGCCGGGCCACCTCAGCTGCTTTGTAAGAATCACAGTGGTTACAGTCTGAAATGTTTCATGTCCTCTCATGCTTCCTTTTTTGTCTCCCTCATTCTCCTCTTCCACTCATTTCTTCCAGAGATCAAATTGTGGGAGTAGAGGAGAGTCCTTGTTCCTTTAAGATTAGCAGAGAATATTTTTTTCTCAATTAAATGAAAAGATTCCCAAGTAGGGTGAAGAGATGACCACGTGGCAGTGATTTCTGCTGTCTGCTTTGGGAAGAGAGGTGGTAAGTAACGAGGACGTAAAGATGCCAGAAGGAGCAATAGACACTTCTCATTGATAAGGAGACTTAAAGACAAATAGAGGTTGTCCCCATAATTAGCTTGGGTAGATGAATTCTCAGGCAATTTGTAAGTACGACAGAGTGAAGACATACACGAAAGTCTCTAAGGAGACAGAATCAGGGGAAGCAGCGTGCCCTGGCATTGGGAACAGCCTCGGTGTGAATGTTGATTTAGCAAACTGCGTCATATGCAATCTGACAGAAGGAAATGTTTTTCAGAGTCCTAGGAAGTGTTTAATGCCTGTGAGGCACTCCATTGGTACTTTTAATAAGTGAATTTTGAAGACCACAGCTCTTAAAAATTATTTTTTACGTCACTGTTTAGCCACATTACATTGTTACACTGTGTGTATGTATGAAGATGTAACAACACATCCCACCATTGTGTACAACTGTAATACACCAATTAAAAAAATGGAAAAAGGTTGTGTTTGTGAAGTTCATTCTATTCCATAGGAAATCTTAGGAACTCAGAGGGGGAACAGGGACAGTGGGAGATGGAGAAGTAGAGGAGAAGGAGGAGATGGAGGAAAAGAAAAAAATGGAGACAGAACAGAAGGAAGAGTGTTGCGGACGGTGCCTGATCACATCGGCAGTGAGGAGGTTAATTGACATAAGCACACTCAGGTAATTTATCACTGTCCGTACTCAGTTAAGTCCACCGGCACAACCCAGAGCTCAGGTGTTCCCCAGCGCGCCTGCTCGGGCCTGCTCGTTTTGACCCTTGCGGTGATGGGGCAGCTGGCTCCTCGCCTGATCGCAACTGGTGTGGCCCCGCCCTCCGCCTCCTGGAGGGAATATAATCGGGCAGTGGGCGGGGGGCGCGAGAGTAAGGCCCGATAGTGAGGAGCAGCAGCTAGCAGAGCAGCAGCTAGCAGAAAGAAGTGGAGAAGCCATTAGCAGAAAGGAAGAAGAAGAAGCGGCAAGCAGATAGAAGCAGCGAGCAGGCAGCGGGGGAAGGCAGATCACAGAGCAGAGAATTGAGAACACACCTCTAGGCGCACCCTTAGTTCACAGGATGCAGGACGCACCTTTAAGAAGAAGCAGCGGAACTAAGAGGATATAGGTTTCTGAAAGTGTAGTCTCTCTCTCTCTTCTCAAAGCAAGCAAACCTCATTTCCTCTATCCTCTATAAACAAGCAAGCAAGGAAGGAAGTAGCTCAGTTTCCAGTCCACCACCCATAAAGACCCGCGCAAATTTTTGCTGCAGGTGGTGACAAATACCCGTGGGTTTGGCACTGCAAAGAACCAGTGACAGAGGAGGGAGAGGGGAAGAAGAGGACAGACTCCAGTGGAGGAGGAGAAGCAGTAGAAACAAATGTGATTAAATGCACTTTCCATTATGTGTCTAGATCACAAAAATGTTGGTTGAAATTAATGAGATAATCAGATACAAACCTTTTCTTTTTAGTGTAAATTTTTTTACCAGTGTGATGGGCTGACATATTTGACTCCATGGAAATGTTACAGGTCAGGCTCTGTGGGCAATGACCAAACAGACTCCATTTTACCCTTAGACTCGATGTTATGTAGGAAATGCTTCTCCCGTGGGAACACCCCACCTCTGTACCCATAAACGGTTGCTTAGCACAGCATGTTTGGCAACACAAAATGGCAATTCTTATATAATGAAAAATTGTTCTCTTTTCGATTCTTATTTTTCCCAAACAATGTACCATGTCAACAGTGATGTCAACAGTGATTATCTATATATTAGTAACCATTCTTTAATTTGTACCAAAGTAAGGTCATTTTGACCCATGTCCCCCTTCTGCTAATGATTTTAGATCTCATGATGTTAGTTTGTAGTTTTGAATCATAGCAAGTCACTTATGATTGATGTACTGACTTATGGTATAAAAATCTCTACAACCCTATGGTTGGTGCTATTCTCCCAATAGCCATTTTTGGGGCACTGTGTGTACGGCTAATAAAGATTCTCAAATTTGGACTTCTCCGTGGTGACTGGTCTGTTCTTAAGTTGCGCCCCACAAAACCAGTTCAGTAATTTCTGTAGTCCAATTAGTTGATAATTTGTCTCCAGAAAAAAACTATAAGTATTATTATCTTTAGTGCTACATATTTGAATAAAGTCTAAATCTTGCTTTGTTATTGTAACTTTGATGTAATAATCCCATGTGTTGATTATTTTCTGCCAGAAAGTTTAGAAAAGCCAGGGTTGAAATGAATCAATACATTGATAAATAGAAATTAGTTAAATTATTAAAAACTTAAGTCTAAATTTAAATCAGAGTAGTTTGTGATAAACTATATACACATATACACAGATTGTAGAGATCACTATGAGACTCCATGTTGTGCAATTGTAAATTGTGTTATTTTTCTGTTTTCTTGATACACTAGAATATACAAAGATCATTTTGTTGTGCATCAATAATTGTGTCATTTTGTTGCTACTTTTCAATTAATTGTTATAGAAATGTCTGTATACTGTTCAACTTGACTTTACAGGTAATGATTACTAGTGGATAGGTAAAGTTTGACTGCATAACTTTTAAATCCTTTCCACATGTGTAAGAGAAGTATAACTAATTATTCTTAACTAGGATAGAGAAAGAAATAATAAAAGTGGTCACTTTTGAAGATAATGTAAATAAAGGGTAATTGGGCAGGGGGGACTCTTCACTACCAGAAATTGTTTGGTGTGAAACTTAAATTTCTATCTTAGAGTCAGATAATTTCCTTGCTTAGAATGCATCTGCCATATCACAGCCTGGTGTCTTTGGGCCAACTAGCATGTGGTAGAATAAGTACAGAAAAGGAAAATAACTACCACTCTCAGTTTCAGTTTTCTCCCTTGTAAAATGAGGGTCATGGCATCAGCCATCTCAGTTATAGCGAAGTCGAGTAAGACACTGTGTGAAAATACTTTATAAATGCAAGACATTATTATAAGCATCGAAGAACAGGGGTGATGGAAGAAGTTTCAGAAGGCCTTTCTCCTAGGCTCTCCCTCACATCATGGAAATTGGATGCCTGGAAACTAAATTCTCAGAAGCCTGGGCAGTGGTCTCTGGGTTATATTCTGTCAATGAGAAGCACCTGTATGTGATTTGAAAGACCTAAGAGAGGTTTCTGTTCTCTTGCTTCCTCAGCAGTAGTGGGCAGATGCAAGAAGAGCAATTTGAGATTTTGCCGAGGCCTCTAGGCATTTCCTTGAAAATCGCCCCTCTTTGTGCAAGAGCAGCTGTGTTCATTGTCAGCTACATCCTGCAATGCCTGTAGCTTTCTCTTTTGGAAGCCACCAGTGACCCGGACAGTTAGTTCTGGCTTTTCTGACCTTCATTCTACCAATCCTTTCACTGACATGGAATCAGACTAATTCTATTGACCTCCTACTAATTATAATCTTCTCATTGACTGTACATAACATCCTATTGCTTGAAACACAAAGAATGGATTCTGCTTTTCTGACTGAACCCTGGATAATTGAGGAATGAAGCTTTAAGATCAAATGAAGAGCTATTTCATCCTGTTCTCTGAAGCTGTGTTTCAAATAATAACGCCCCCCCCCCCATCATCTATCCACTCTCTATCTTCCAGCATTGTCCTATCAATACAAGGCAGACAAAATATGGGTTATCTATAGTCAGACTTCATGGATATCTTTCCGTTTCTGTTTCTTCTTTTCCAAAGAGAACTGCCTTCATTTTTTTATACCAAAAGTGATTAACAATGAAGACACCAAATATAATATTTGCTTTTTTATTTGGGAAATTGAGAAGTGGATCTCTTTCATGACAAACCTTCAAAAGTTTCCACAGATATTTTTAAATGTCATTCCCGTTCAGTTAAACATTTTTATAATATCTAGAACTTGTTTTGTTGATTTTTTCCCTTCTGATTTTGAGTCAAATATTCCTTCTTCTTTATACACCTAGTTTTTTTTTTTTTTATTATATGCTGGCTATTGTAAATATCATGTTGTTGAGAGCCTAAATCATGCTGTATATACAGAATGTTGATTCTTTTGTCATTGTTGGCAGGAAGTAAATTTATTGATAATTTGGTTTGTTTCTTTTGAAGCATCATTTCTAGGTTTGTTTACATGGCTAGATATGCCCTCAGTTGTGACCTTTCTAAGGTCACATAGAAAAATGGTTGAAAAGATATTGAATGCTTAGAAAGTTGTACAGGTATATATGGTCAGAATCTCAGCATGCTGGGATCTACATTCAGCTTGCAGACTTCCAACAGTTGACTTCAGTCAGGGAATTTCACCCTGTGTTCATACAACTAAGGATTTAGCACGACTCAAGCTAACTCCTAATAGACTTCCTTCTCCCTGGCACCCAGGCTTGCAAATGCTTAGTGTCCCAGCAACTCTCAAGTCCAGCATTTATGTTATGCACTCAGTAAGACTGGTTCAGACTCTGCTTCTCCATGAGGCAGTTTGAAAGTGTGCATGGAACAAAAGCCAGGGTGAAAGTAGAGCTTGCTTGATGAGTGTCCCTTGTTGTAAAGACCACAGTCCATCTTTTCTGTTGTAAATAGCTTGAATATGTCCACATCATACATCTTTACTGCTCTATCGCAATTTATTACAGGAAGGTAAATCTGATACCTATTAACTCATGACTGAACTTCCAGAAACCTGCCAGGAGGGAGCCACTACTTTTCCTTGTGCCATTCTCGTGTGTCAATGTGATTCAGGGAATTTCTGCATCTTGTTACTAACATGAAGAAGGCCCTAAACCCGGAAGAGGACAAGACCTACAGCAGCTGAGCTCAAGATAGACCCAGAGAACCCAGACAATGTTGATCAGCCCTACCTTGATAAATACCCTTTCTCTGGACTTCTATTATGTGACGATATAGAATTTTCATTGTTAAATTTAATTTGAATTACATTTTCTGATACTTAAAGGCAAACTGTTTAAATTGATAAAAACCCATACATATGCTTTTCAACTCATATGTGAGATCATGTTATAATACATTGTGAAAAATACTGAAGTTTTTTATATTGAATCTTTTGATCTATCAAATAATATATGAAATAAATGTCCCATTGGTTGGGGCTAAATATGATAAAGATTTTTCAAGAAATCACATTTTTAACTAATGAATTCCACAATACTTTTAACATTCCACAAATAATTAACACTTGTAAAACACTGGGGATACCATGGTGAAAAGGAAGGAAATAATGTATGAGTTTGTGTCTGTGAGAACGTAAGTACATATCGATGGAAGTTTGGTTTCATTTTCCTGTTTGTTATTTCCACAATCCCAGAGTGCTGGGGACTCGAACCCCGGGCCTCTAGCATGAGAGGCAGGAACTCTACGAGATGGGCTACATGGCCTGTACTATGTAAGCACATATCTACCTTGAGAAAGGTCTGAAAAGTTTGAAAGAGAAGGTCAAAAGGAATTACTCTGGGTGGCAGGATTGTATATTATTTTCATTTTATCATTTTCTCTACAGAAACTACAACTGATACTAATCATACAATACTATGTATCCGACACTGTGATGAATGACATGTTAATTTTCTATTTCAATTTTTTTTACAAAAGATAAGAATTACATTGTTCTCATTTTACAGATGAGGAATTGAAGTTTTGATTTAAGTAACTTGTCTAAGTTGAAATAGAAGATTTTACATATATAAATAGAAAACAGGAAAATTCTTAAAAATATGATGTATAAATGTATTTAACCACATGGAAAAGAAGTTTTTGATATGTTAAGTAATAAAAAAACCCAGCTGGATTACAGTTGTCACATAAGACCCTGATAATATGCTGTTTAAAGACTAGGGAAAATTTTGACACTAGACACGTGTGACTCATCTTTCTTCTGAGAAAAAACAGGGGAACAATAAATTGACACTAGCTTTCCTGGGCTCAGTACAATAGTTTAAGAGGACAAATAATCTTAAGACATGTATTAGAGCCCTTTGTTCTGGAATTATAGTTTATAGTTCTTTTGATGATTTTTATTACTGTTTTAATCAGTTTTTGCATAACTGTAACTGAAAAAACTTAATAAGAACAACATAGAGGAGAAAAAGATTATTTTGGCTCATGGTGTCAGAGATTCAGTGCATGGTCAACTGACCCTATAGATCTGGGCCCATGAAGCAGAACATCATGGCAGAAGGGCATGGTGGAGGAAGGTAGCTCAGGACAAGATAACCAGGAAGCAGAGAGAGCATTCTGTTCAGCAGGGACAAAATAAAAACCCCAGAGGCATGCCCCCAGTGACCCACCTCCAGCTACCACCACCTGCCCTTTTATCACCCAGTTCACTCACATTAGTGGTTACTCTGATGATTAGGTCACACCTCTTTTAATCTAATCACTTCACCTCTGATAATTCTTGCACTGTCTCACAAAGGAGCTTTCAGGGACACTTCATATCTAAACCACAACAATTGGAACAGAATCCCCCCAAACCCAAAGAACAAAGAATGTCTCCCCAAACTGCTGCTCAGTGCTTCAGTAGAGAAAAGAAGAAACGTTGTTGGATGGGAATTTTATTTTCCTTTGAAACGATCTCAAGGTTGTGTCTCCAAAAATTATAAGAAAACCCCTTCTTGCCCAAATAGTTATCCAAGAAATGGTTGCATATTTAAAATGGTCTCTAGCAGATGATATCAGATGATACCAGAGCCATTCTCTACATGACCTTGGGTATAAAATAGATGAGTTAATTCTGATTGACTTCTGTCTCTCAGTGTCCTGACTTCTTTGTCAAATGTTTTGAAAATAATCTGTTAAATAAAAGATGGAACTGATTTTGGTAAGAATCATGTTGTCTTATTTCTGCTAATCTCTGTTCACAATTTTTTTCTAATGAACGTATATTATGGATGTACTAAGAAAATGTTTTATTATTAAAAATTAAAGTTATCATGAGTATTAGATGTTACTAGTTCAAACTTCTTTTCCCTCTTATAGATGAGTACACTGAAGCTTATTGAGGGCAAAAATCTGTTTTATCCAAACTGGTATAGTAGTACTAACTAGTAGTGCTTTGATAAAGGTTCTGATAAAGGTTTCTGCTGACATACTTTAACAATTCATTTATTACATAGCATCTCTTTTGCAGCCTGATTGGAAGGCTTCTTCAATTTTTTTTTTAATAAAGGAGGAATTCGAACAAATTTTTAAAACCCTATAGAAAAGCATTTCATTTTTTTAATACTAAGGGGATTACACTGTCAGATATTTAACATGGGGTGTTATATTATTTTGTTCTTTCCATTTTAAAACATTGCTGCCATAGTTTTTGCATATCCAAAGATACATCTGACTTTTCCATTCTCGGAGAATGCACCGAAGAGCTCTTTCTGTTCTCCTTTGTGAATGAGATCTTACAATATAAGAATTGTTTCCTTTGAAAGAGGATTTATCTTCCTGGTTTACAAATTCTTAAAAAATTTGCAGAATCTGGCTTGTGAAGGTCAAGAACTCTTTGTAAAAATGAGAATTCACTGAGTGAGATCTCTGTTAATTTATTTTGTATTTCTCTTCCTTCAATTCCTCTCAGCAACTTGATCATAATGCATAACATAGTTGTCTTCTCAGACCTAACTCACAGCATTCACATGTGGTTTCTTTTTTTAACTAAAGATTTTCGTAATTTAAAAAAATCTTTGTTTCACTATCTGATTTTTCATCTTTTATATGTGTATTACTTAGGATTGCAAGAAACAAACAAAACTAGCTAAGGGGCTAAGGGTTACTTATAAAGTGGATTTTGTCATAAGAAGAAATGCAGAGGAAATTGTCAGGCAAAACATTACATACTGAGGCTCTTTCTATATTTACATTTCATCAACATTGGTTAGTTGACTTTTTCCCCATGGTTGCATAATAACCATTGAATAAATTCCTGTTAAAAATCAAGTGAAGTTTTTAGATTCGCTCTTCCTTTAAAGAAACAATGAACTTTCAATGGAGTGTGGGTAGATTTTGGTGTTTAATGGGCAGAGAGATTGCTGAGAACTTTCCTCTTTCCCCCATCGGTCCTTTCACATTTTATTTCAAATTAAGTCTTGGACCCAAGTTTCCTAACCTCTGGAATATTGATGTCCACTGCAAGGTTAGAAACAGTAATTTCAGTTCTGAATCAGCCATTAAATGGGGGCATGTGGGTTTACACTAGGTAATCACCAAAAGTAGATAAATAAAAATCCTATACTATGGTATACGTCAGGAGGCCAATGAGAAAGCCAGCGTTTCTTACCTTTTCCCATTACAGCTGGAGAACATTGAATCGTATGACTCTGAAAACTGCACTATGCTCATTGGAATTTCCTGACTCTTAACTAAGTGAATGCTGTTAAAGCTGATTAATTTGAAATCAGAAGAAAGAGATGTCATCCAATTTCTATTTTACTTTTGGAAAGTAAAATAGATTAAATTTTGTAAAAGTTTTCACCTGGAATTGCAAAAGCAGCCACAAACGTAGGAGGCTAAATCAATATTTATTTGGTTAGAGAATAGAAAAAAAGTGACCAAAAGGAAGTGAAAAAAATCCTTAAATGGTAAAAAGAATTAAACTGCAAAATTACTAAAAGCACATAATGAGTCTGTGTTTTATTATCTTTCTATTCTTGCTCAAATGTTAATTTGTACCTTGAGTCATTAATACTCAATTTCCTCTGAATTATACTTATTAGATAATGTATCAAAGGTATTAATCTTATTTTTCACTTACATAAAAATCCATTTAGGGATATTAATATAAAAAACAGCATGCCAGGGTGCCATTAAAAGTGTATGATATGCAACAGATAGTACAAGAAGAGTTCTCATCAATTTTGCCGAGTATTTATAAAAACATTTTTTAAAAATGGTTTTTCCTCTAAATGCTGTGTGAATTTTCATTGCTCAGTTGAATATCACAAATTTAATTAAATCTACTTTCAATACTATGAAAATTGTATGTGTGTGTGTGTGCGTGTGTGCATGTGTGTGTTTCCCGGCTGAGCTCAAGCATTGTGGCATGATTACACATTCTCATCTGAGCTTTCCCCCTTGGAATTGACAATTACCTTATTTTTTGTACTGTATTCACCTCCTTTCCTTTAAATGAAAAGTCAAGTATTTTTACATCCTCTAACAGCTCTGTAATATATCTCTGAATATCATTTTGTAAGAAGCCACACTTCTCAGATAATCTACCAGTAACTACAGCGCCCCCTTTTATTTATTTTTTTAATGAGAGCATTCTTTCTGGGACCTTCATCTTTCTTTTCCATGATGGTTTTCAACGTAGGTTTTTTGCATGGCTGTCAACGTGGGATTTGCTTTTTACAAAATTCACAGAAACACCTTTCAGCACTTTCCTCTGTTGGGTCTTCTGTTTCCTAGATTCTGTGTCTTTTTTTTTTTGCCCTGACACTTTGTTTTAGTGAAGCACCCCCTTCAGTAGCTTCCTAAGAAAAGGAACCTAGGAAGTTCCTGGATTGGTGAAAATTGGTATAAGAAGCATTTTAAGAATTCCTCAGCATCGGCTTGTTGGTGTGTGTGTGTAGGTTAGGCAGTACCAGGTAGTGTATCAAGTTAAAGAAAAGAAAAGAAAAGAAAAGAAAAACTAGTTCTTGTGTTCTTATTGCAGCCTAGCCAGTGATACATTTTTTTAAAAGAGGTTTAGTGGTATGTAAGTATGCCCAGTATATACAAGTAGTTATTAAATGAGATTGCATTTCATGACAATTTTACTTAACATTCTGTAGAAAGAAACTAATACTTATTTTGCTTATTTATGTATTGGACTTAAATAGAATATTTTCTGAGTAGAACACATACTAGCAATGATAAATAAGAAATATATCGCTTGTGCCAATTTCATAATTGTAATATCTCTCAGTCCAGCACAAAAGTAAATCATCAAAAATGACAAAGTAGTAATGAGGTCTCACACATCTGAGTGGCATTGCAATAGTGAGAGCGAGTGGTGTTTGAAATCATAATTAAGGCAATGAAAAGTCCATTGCACTGATTAAAGGCTCATAGATGAAATATGATTAAAGGGAATGAACATTTTTGTCTTCATATCTGGATGGCAAAGGTAAGGACTCAATGTGAGTTCAAGTTATTAATATTAAATTCAATATTATTTCAAAGAGTCTCAAATAAAAAAAAGTTTGCAAGGAGAAGAAATATCAGTTAGAATACAGTTCTTCAAAAGTGAGCTGGAAAAATATGTCCCCAAATATCTGCTTGTGACAAGTTTAACTTCACTGACATTGCAATGGTGCCTGAACACTGATTCAGATATCTTATCCTCTCAATAATAGACATTCGTCTTAAATATTTATAACAATAAAAACTCAGGTGTTCTGCACAAGGTTTTGAAATAGTGTCATCTTTAAGCTTAGAAATGTGACATGTGATGCAAGTGGCAAAGAGAATTTGGGGTTGGAGTAAATACCTAGGTAATGTTATAAATATGCATAGAAGCAAATGGCTTAAGTACACTATGAGAAAGATTAAAATTAATATATTTTTGCTCTTTGAAGTAGCAAAGGACTTAGAAACTGAAGAAGATTATGGAATATGCTTGAATTTGGTTGTTTTTAGCATAAGCAAGTGATATGATACTCAATTATTAAATGTAAGGGAATAAAGTAATTTTGTTCCATAGATAAATGCCATACATGACTATTCAAGTCTCACCACTAAATGCTACTTCTGGGAAGTAAGTACTGGTTAGGTTCTCAAAGAAATGATATTGGCCCATCACAACAGCCTCAGGCTATTGTGGACAGTAATAGGATATTTATTTCCTATGTGGTTTTCCACAATAATTCATTCACTGTAATTATACTTTGCTTGGAGTAATATTGCTGGTTGCAACATTTATTTGCTGATAGTTAATGAATTTTGGATGCTTTCTTGTTTATGAATGTCAAAGCAATGTAAAAATCCTATTTGTTCAGTCATCATTAGAAATATCAGGTTATCAAGAAATATTAAATTCTTCTTATCCAAATTTAAAAAAAAATGTTTTCAGTATTTTTGTGCAGGGAGTGAAAAATATATTCACTTTCCTGAGTTAATGGGTTTTTGTATTCTGGTGATCAGCTCTGTACCCAATTCAGTAAGTGGGAACAAAGAGCTACCATATTGGATAATATTATGACACATTTTGTTTTTTTGTATTTGTTTTTTTCAGCTAAGAATATCTCAGTGTCTCATTTTCTTTTCTTTATTGCTGCTTTGCATGGGGTGATTGTTCCAATGTTCCTTCCCACAACAACCACATCTTTTCCCTGTTTACTGTGCTAGATGATTGTCTTCATTTGCACATATTTGTTAGCTTGATTTCTTGTATCTGGACTAATTATTTTGCAAGGCACACTGGCAAATAGAAGAGACTGTTAGTCTAAATGTTTACCATAGGATCTGTTTTTCTCTTTCTTTTTCAACAACAACAAACACGTTTACTTAAACAACAACAAAATCCAACAGAAGTTGTTAAATCATATCACACATCTCCATGCTTGGAATATTTCAAACTATCTCTGTATTAGCTATGTAGGCTTTGCAATGAAAACTTGTGGGATTGTTTGTCTGAGTCGTTTGTCTTGGAGAACTCATGTCCCCTACTAACTCAGTCTCCCTGGTAATGAGAACAGCTATGTTAGTGCAGTAAGACTGGCCTCCTCAAAGTCTCTCTAGGAATTCAAAATTGGTGTTAATTTTGGATTTTCTTCTGGCTGGCCTTTTAAAATTTTAATTCTACTATAAGGTCACTCCCCCCACCCCCAGGTGTCAACATGGCAGTGGCTGAGCTTCTCTTCCTGATTTTACTCCTCATAACTTCTTCCCGCCAGCGTGAACTCGCACCCAATCGGAGCTCAACACCCTACCCAGACCCCTAGCAACAAGGCTCACCCATTCAACCATTGCCCTGTCCCCCAGCAACAAGGCTCTCCCAATCAACTCTCACCCCGTTTCATGCCCCAACCAATCAGCCTCTTCCGGCCCTATATAAGTGTGTGCATTTTTAAAATAAAACGGAACTTCTCCGGTGATTTGCTTTGGACTGTGGCTCCGTGTGCTTCTTTCATCTACCGTTATAGTTGGCCATGTTTTTTGCCTTACAAATTAGAAAATCTGAGAGTGTCTGGCCCCAGCGGTTAAAAGAAGATAGCAACTAACTTACATTAGTGCTTAGAGGTGAAACATGAGAAAAGAGTCATTTAGGCATTTGATCCTGGCTTCCATCTGTCCTGAGGCCCAGCTGCATCTGTCTTTGAAGGCGTTACATTCTTATTATACATACCTTTAAAAAAAAGTTATGCTACCCTCGTTTGGGTTTTGTTAGTTGTTAACAAAAGAGTTCTAACCAATATATTTCTCAAGACCAAAGATATTTTTGCAACACTTTTGTCTAAACTTCTCTATATTCTTTCAAAACAAAATGAAATGTAAAAAATGTTGGTCCCTCTCTCTGTCGTTCAATAAAAAAAGATTTTTCTGGGCTCTCAAACTTCTAAGGTGATATCAAACTAGGTTCCAAACCCTTGGAATTTGATAACCAGGTGACATTTATGTGATGACATAGTATTTATTTACCTGACATGTCAGAGATAACCCTTTTTATTATGAAGATAGACTATCCATATTTTATTTGTCCACAAAACAAAATATTCACATAGGATGATATTTTTCTTTGATTTTTAAAAATATTTTGGCTATCTAGTCTCAAGGAGAAAGAGCTACTTTATTTTTCAACATGTATGAATCTATGAAAACACACATATGTATGTGTGTATATGTAAGTATATATAGTGTGATATGCATATGTATTATGCATACATATACATGTAATAAAGTTTTGTGAATTTAAAACTTGATCTTTATTACACTTATTTCATTTTATCTAATTTACCTTCATAAAGATGAGTCAAATAAAGTCTTAATCTATATCAAAAAGTATACATAGCCAGGTGTGATAGCACATGCCTGTAATTCCAGCAGCTCTGGAGGCTGAGGCAGGAGAATTGCAAGTTGAAAGCCCGCCTCAGCAAAAGAGTGGTGCTAAGCAACTCAGTGAGACCCTGTCTCTAAATAAAATACAAAATAAGACTGGGCATGTGGATCAGTGGCCAAGTGCCCCTGAGTTCAATTCCTGGTGCTCCTCTCCCCCCAAAAAGTACATGTAAATTAAAAACCAACAAAAATTTTTATTTTATTTTGATCCCCATTTTCCTTATAAGTCATGACATTTAAGCAGCCCTACAATTCTCCTCCATTCTCTCTCTATTTAATAGGATTCTAATTGAAAAGACCATATAACATTACTTTTCTAGAGACTTTCAGAAAATGTAAGACTTCCTGGATTTGTAATTAAAAGTAAGTTTTACAGGGATATCACCAAGATGGTGGAATAGGAAGCCCTGACTCCTTCTACCCCGTGATGCTCACCTAACAATACACAGACCAATATATGAGAAACCCAGAAACCTATTAAGCAGCTCCTGCACTCGGGTGAGTGCAAAATTAGCTGCATCAAATCCAGTAGGAAAGTTGTTGCAGCCACTGGCTGTAGGTCCCCACCTGGTTGGTGCAGCCCAACTGGTAGGAAGGGTCCATCCTCTTCCACATCGCCACACTGGGGGCAAACTCCATCCAAACCAGAGCAGGTTTCTCTGGTGAATTTTTCAGTCAATATTTACCGTATTCTTTTTCTTTGAGATTTATGTTTGATCCCTCTATGCCAACATTCTCATTTTGATTATGCATTTCTTCTGTGCTCATTGAGCATCGTCATGAGTTCTTTTGAATGCTCTCTCAGGTACATCATATATGTCTGCTTAGCCAGAATTGGTTTCTGGAGATTTATGTCATTTTTGTTGTTGTTGTTGTTGTTGTTGTTTTAAAATCAGTTTCCTTGACTTTTTCTTTTCGTATTTGCACATTAGAAAAAAACACACCTGTCCCACTCCTCACAGACTAGCTTTGAATGGAAGAAGACCATTGTCAGTCAGTCCAGCTAGAGATCTGGGAGCCTCTCAGGTCTTCCCTGTATATATATATTCTCTGGACTTGTGTGTAAAACATCTCAACTGGAAAGATTTGCCAATTTCTTTTCAGGAGTTCATAACTTCTTGATCCTCCTGATGGGTCTCCTGATTCATCAACATGACCTAAGTTCTTCTTGTTTGTTTGTTTGTTTGTTTTTATTGTTTTCAGTCATCCAGTCATCTAGAGTATGTGGGTATCCAACTTGGCACTTTAAGAGGTGAGTGGGAACGTCAAGAGGTGAGGTCTAGTGGGAGGTGCTTTAGTAATGCTGAAGGAAGTTAATGTACTAGGTTTTAGGTTATTGGGGGCATGCTGTTGAAGAGGATTGTGAGACCAAGATCTCTTCCTCTTCTGTTTCTTTTGTATTCTGACCGTGAGGTGAAGAAGTTTTGTCACCCCACATGCTACCACCATGATGTGCTGCCTTACCCAAAAGTAACAGGACCCACCAAGCATGGACTGAAACTGCCAAAACTGTGAACCAAAATAAACCTTTCCCCCTTATTAGTTTGATTATCTCAGGTATTTTGTTATAGTAATGGAATATTAATATCTTCAAGCATTACACTGTCTGGCCTAATTCTGTATTAAATTCAAAGCTCTTGTATTTCTGACTATCCTCATAGTCCAATTCCAGGCAGGGCCTATGGTTGGAGAGTAGCTGCAAAAGACAAGACAAGATCTGCTATTTCGCTGCAACCCCACCTTCCTCTATTTGCTGCTCTTCACTCCACAGGTTTGGGATGAGTTGCAGGGGCCTAGAGGAGAGTGGTAAGTCTTCCAGCTTTATTGTTGCCATCAATATCTTTGTGGACCCCAGGCTGTAGGTGTTAATTCCCCGGAGTGCTGCAAGAACTTATCTGCCACCCTGGAAGCAGACCTGACTTCTCCAGCAGAGGAGTCTTCAGGCAACCCTCTCAAGGAATACCTTTAAGATCACAGCATGTTCTTGAAATGGCCATGTGCAGGCACCCTCTGCTGCTCCTTCCTTGCCAACTTCTCATCACCAACAGGGAATATGTGCCAGGTTCTCCCAAGAGCTCTTGTCACAGTCCATTCTGCATTTGGCAGAACCACGTTTCATCTAGTCCATACTAATCATGCAGATGCAGAAGGGCAGCCAATCTCCTCTTCTTTCTGGCGCAGCCCGTCCCTATGACTGGTTCTCCTGGAGACTCTCCTAGATCCAAGTGGGGAAATGGAGGAGAAAACTCACAAGACTCCCGTCTGCTGACAGCCCTCATCTGAGGTCAGTTCTCTATTAATTTTCCTTCACCATTGCTTTCTCTTTAAATCAGCTGGAGATGGGAGGATGGGGATAAAGGGAACAGGTCTGATTTTTTATTTCATTTAATAAGCCCCAGAGTGGATATTTGGCAGTTCCTTGGTTATTCTCTTTAAAGTGCAGTTTCTTTGAACATTTACCCCAAATTCCCAGACCACGGAAAAGTGTAATTTAAAACTTCATTTCCTAAGTTTTCTATTTCTCAATTTTAATTTTAAAATACTTATTTATTTTTTTAGAAAATTATATATCATCTGTGTTTTTGCTCCATCGTGATGTTACATAATTACTTAGTGGATTTAATGTATTTTGGTTTTAGTTCTTCACAATTGGCCCCTCATAGCATAAGGAACTTGTGAAATGGGAATTTGGATGGCACAAGTCTGGGTCCAGCTCTTCTGTCACTGTGGCTTTGTTCTTCTCTACCTGTCCACAATGACTCTGCAAGTGACGGAATGGGTTTCTTTAAGCGAAGCAGTCTTACGGGAAAGACAACTTTCACAGAGGTTGCAGCACAGCTCAATTACTGGGTGAGGATGTGCTGGGAATCACGTGACCGCTTACTGAGGTGTGATTTAGAGGAAAACTGGGCTGACATCTAGGTCTTTGTCATTTTGGAGATTCACGGACACCACACATTCTAACCAGAGCAGAAGTCGGAGCTCTTCATCACACACACTCATGTTCTAAGAGTCTCTCTTACGCTTGCTGCTCTGGTCTGTACTTGGATGTGCATGCTTTCTTTATTTTATTTCTTGTTCATCTCAGAAGGTGTGTGTGCAACTTTTTTCTAAGGATCAGCCTTGGTTTTCTGATCTCCCAAGGTCTATATATTTTTTCACCAAACTCTTCAACCAGACATTTGTTTGACTTGCTTACTTATTTATTTCAAGTCTCTTTTCAAATGTCATCTCTTCAGAATAACCTTCCATGACCTTTTGTTTTTTTCACCTGAAATGGCCACTCCTTCCTATCCTATTGTGACCCCTTATCCTACTGTTTTTCTGTACAGTGTTGATCTCTGTATAACACTGTGACAAATGCTTATTTATGTATTTACTTATTTGTAGCCTTGCTAAAAGGTAAGTTCCTTATATCCCCAGTGCCTGCAATGAGCTCTGGAATGTAATAGACCTTTGCAAAAGTATTTGTGAATAACGATTGAACCGAGTGAATGATTTTATGCATTTTGTTTTCCTAAGACTTTTCTGTTATTTTGATTTGATTTGAGTTTATTTATTTCCATTTTATGTAATAATCAGAGTATTTAATTAAAAATACAGTTTTGATTTTTCTGTTCAATCCGGTTCTTTAGTAAGGCACTTCAAAAATTTTTTTTCAAGTTATTTGGGTGTTTTTTGTTTAATTTATTTTGTTGTTGTGAATTGCTAGTTTTTATTTTCAGTCAGAAAATGTGAATTGCACAATGTGGTCCTTTCTGGCATTTATTGAGATTATCTTTACAAACCACTACATGTTTTTTGGGGAGTGAATGTTCTCCATAGAATAAAGTTTACTTTATCTAATAAATAACTTCATTAATTATACTATTTAAAATTTTATGGGACTTTGGTCAATCTTTTTTTCTGTAAGACTTTCAAATTCTTATAACAAAAAATCATTGTTCTCTCATTACCTTTTATAGCATAGAAGTTCGTGACTGTTTTACTTTCACTTTGAGTTGTCACCAATTCAAATGACTAATTTTAAACATTCAATTTTATTTGTTTAAAACTAATGTTACTATTTGCTTTGTTTTGATCTGATTTTGCCTAGTAAATCTATTTTTTTGTTGTTGTTTTTAGCATTTTGATGTCTTTATGTTAGGTGTGAGAAGTTGGATATACTCAGATTTTTGTCTTAATAGGCAACTTCAGTTGTTTTATTTTTTGTCCAAACTCTTTTAGATTGTCTTACTTTTGCCATCAGTCTTTTTTATTTTAAATGTTTGTTGAATTTTTTCCTCTGCTTTTCCTTTTCCGTTTCCTAGTGACTGAAAGATAAAATCTTGTTTTAACTCTAAACAGAAATTAATTTTAAAAAATGCTTGAAACCAAATTTTCTCAAATTAAATAGATGAAAGAGTAAGACTTTTTGAATCCTATATCAAATAATTCAGCACATTTTCCTTTCCATCACCGTATCTTGATCCCCTAATGTAACTTAGTTATAAATACGGATTATTATTTTCATGGGGTTAGAGATTTCAATTTTATGTTTCTCTTTCAAGTTTCTGCTTTGATTTTTTATTTTAAATTTGCCATCATATGTGGTGATGATAGTAGTTAGCAGACTGAATTGCAGATCTGCTGTCCTCTCAGCTTTCTTTTTCTTTTACACAGGCCTCTGCTGTGAGGCCGTTTACTCATCCAGGAGCTGTGGCTGGAGAAAAGACAGTACAGGACAGTGAGTTATAGAGAGGAAATCAGATACAGGCCTCACAGACAGGCCGGGTCCCAGGACTGGGGATGACCAGGAACCCGCTCGAAGCAGGCAAGAACAGAAGACTCTGTTACCTGGCCGCCTCATACAGGCCTGGGGAGGAAGGAAGCTCAGCCACACTCTTCTCTGCTCCAGAGATATTCAGGTCAAGTTGGTATTGCTAGGGGACAGACAGAAGAGGATGGTGGGAACACAGGTTAAGAGAATAAAATGGGCCCACTCTGCTGACCCCCACAGGCTTTCTTTTCCAGGAAGCAATTTACCTACCGCCCTGCCCAGTCTCAGTGAATGGGGTATGTCACATTCCTCAGAAAACAACCTACAGGCCAAAATAATGTTGGTAAGAGGAACCTGAGTTACCCTGAAGGAGGAGACTTTCATGACCAGAACCTGAAATGCACCGCGGACATGAGGTCTACGCAAGAGACTTTTTTTTTTTTTTTTTTAATTGTACACAAATGGGATACATGTTGTTTCTCTGTTTGTACATGGCGTATAGGCATACCATTTGTGTAATCATAAATTTACATAGGGTAATGTTGTTTGATTCATTCTGTTATTTTTTCCCTTCCCCCCCCACCCCTCCCACCCCTCTTTTCCCTCTATACAGTCCTTCCTTCCTCCATTCTTACTACCCTCCTTATCCCTAACCCTAAATCTAACCCTAACCCTAACGCTAACCCCTCCCACCACCCATTATATGTTCTCATCCGCTTATCAGCGAGATCATTCGTCCTTTAGTTTTTTGAGATTGGCTTACCTCACTTAGCATGATATTCTCCAATTTCATCCATTTGCCTGCAAATGCCATGATTTTATCATTCTTCATGGTGGGGTAATATTCCATTGTATATATATGCCACAGTTTCTTTATCCATTCATCAACTGAAGGACATCTAGGTTGGTTCCACAATCTGGCTATTGTGAATTGAGCAGCAATAAACATTGATGTGGCTGTATCTCTGTAGTATGCTGATTTTAAGTCCTTTGGGTATAGGCCAAGGAGTGGGATAGCTGGGTCAAATGGTGGTTCCATTCCAAGCTTTCTGAGAGATCTCCATACTGCTTTCCAGAGTGGCTGCACTAATTTGCAACCCCACCAGCAATGCATGAGTGTACCTTTCTTCCCACATCCTCTCCAACACCTATTGTTGCTTGTGTTCTTGATAATCGCCATTCTAATTGGGGTGAGATGAAATCTTAGGATTAGTTTTGATTTGCATTTCTCTTATTACTAGAGATGTTGAACATTTTTTCATGTATCTGTTGATTGCTTGTATATCTTCTTCTGTGAAGTGTCTGCTCATTTCCTTAGCCCATTTGTTGATTGGATTATTTGTATTCTTGGTGTAGAGTTTTTTGAGTTCTTTATAGATTCTGGAAATTAGCGCTCTATCTGAAGTATGGTTGGCAAAGATATTCTCCCACTCTGTAGGCTCTCTCTTCACATTACTGATAATTTCCTTTGCTGAGAGAAAGCTTTTTAGTTTGAATCTATCCCAGTTGTTGATTCTTGCTTTTATTTCTTGTGCTATGGGAGTCCTGTTAAGGAAGTCTGATCCTAAGCCAACAAGTTGAAGGTTTGAACCTACTTTTTCTTCTATAAGATGCAGGGTCTCTGGTCTGATTCCAAGGTCCTTGATCCATTTTGAGTTGAGTTTTGTGCAGGGTGAGAGATAGGGGTTTAATTTCATTCTGTTGCATATGGTTTTCCAGTTTTCCCAGCACCATTTGTTGAAGAGGCTATCTTTTCTCCATTGCATATTTTTGGCCCCTTTGTCTAGTATGAGAAAATTGTATTTATTTGGGCTTGTGTCCGTGTCCTCTATTCTGTACCATTGATTTACCTGTCTATTTTGGTACCAATACCATGCCGTTTTTGTTACTATTGCTTTGTAGTAGAGTTGAAGATCTGGTATTGTGATACCCCCTGCTTTGCTCTTTCTACTGAGGATTGCTTTAGCTATTCTAGGTTTTTTATTCTTCCAGATGAATTTCATAATTGCTTGCTATATTTCTGTAAGGTACATCATTGGGATTTTAATTGGAATTGCACTGAATCTGTATAGCACTTTAGGTAGTATGGCCATTTTGACAATATTAATTCTTCCTATCCAAGAACATGGGAGATCTTTCCATCTTCTAAGGTTTTCTTTAATTTCTTTCTTTAGTGTTCTGTAGTTCTCATTGTAGAGGTCTTTCACCTCTTTCGTGAGATCGATTCCCAAGTATTTTATTTTTTTCGATGCTATTGTGAATGGGGTAGTTTTCCTAATTTGTCTTTCTGCAGATTCATCACTTATGTATAAAAATGCATTGGATTTATGAGCATTGATCTTGTAACCTGCTACTTTACTGAATTCACTTATGAGTTCTAAAAGTTTTCTGATGGAATTTCCAGGTTCCTCTAATATATAATCATGTCATCAGTGAACAGGGATAGTTTGAGTTCTTCTTTTCCTATTCGTATCCCTTTAATTTCTTTGGTTTGTCTAATTGCTCTGGCTAGTGTCTCAAGGACAATGTTGAATGGAAGTGGTGAAAGAGGGCATCCCTGCCTTGTTCCAGTTTTTAGGGGGAATGCTTTCAGTTTTTCACCATTTAGAAAGATATTGGCCATGGGCTTAGCGTAGATGGCCTTTACAATGTTAAGGAATGTTCCCACTATCCCAATTTTTTCTAGTGTTTTGAGCATGAAGGGATGCTGTATTTTATCAAATGCTTTTTCTGCATCTATCGAAATAATCATGTGATTCTTAACTTTAAGTCTGTTGATATGGTGAATGACATTTATTGATTTCTGGATGTTGAACCAACCTTGCATCCCTGGGATAAAACTCACTTGATCATGGTGCTCTATCTTTTAATTTATTTTTGTATGCGATTTGCTAAAATTTTGTTGAGAATTTTTGTGTCAATTTTCATTAAGGATATTAGTCTTAAATTTTCTTTCCTCGATGTGTCTCTGTCTGGTTTAGGTATCAGAGTAATATTGACTTCATAGAGTGAGTTTGGGAGGGTTCCCTCCTCTTCTATTTCATGGAATAGTTTGAGAAGTATTGGAATGAGCTCTTATTTAAAGGTTTTGTAGAACTCGGCTGAAAACCCATCTGGTCCCGGACTTTTCTTTGTTGGTAGGTTTTTGATGACCTCTTCTATTTCATTGCTTGAAATTGATTTATTCAAGTTGTGTATGTCCTCCTCATTCAGTTTAGGTAATTCATAAGTCTCTAGAAACTTGTTGATTTCTTTGAGGTTTTCTGTTTTATTGGAGTATAGATTTTCAAAATAGCTTCTAATTATGTTTTGTATTTCACTCGTGTCTGTTGTGATATTTCCTTGTTCATTCTGAATTTTAGTAATTTGAGTTTTCTCCCTCTTTCTCTTTGTTTGTGGCTAAGAGCTTATTGATTTTGTTTATTTTTTCAAAGAACCAACTATTTATTTTGTTAATTTTTCCGATTGTTTCTTTTGTTTCAATTTCGTTGATTTCAGCTCTGAGTTTAACTATTTCCTGTCTTCTACTACTTTTGGTGTTGGTCTGTTCTTCTTTTTCTAGGGCTTTGAGCTGTAGTGTTAGGTCATTTATTTGTTGAGTTTTACTTCTTTTATTGAATGCGCTCCATGAAATAAATTTTCCTCTAAGTACTGCTTTCATAGTGTCCCAGAGATTTTGATACGATGTTTCTTTGTTCTCATTTACCTCTAAGAATTTTTAAATTTCCTTCCTAATATCTTCTGTTATCCATTCATCATATAATAGCATATTGTTTAATCTCCAGGTGTTGGAGTAGTTTCCGTTTTTTACCCTTTCATTTATTTCTATTTTCAATCAATTATGATCTGATAGAATACAAGGTAGTATCTCTATCTTCTTGTATTTGCTAACAGCAAATACAAATTGCTGGCATAGAATATGGTCAATTTTAGATAAGGATCCATGTGCCGCTGAGAAGAAAGTGTATTCGATCTTTGTTGGATGGTATATTTTATATATGTCAGTTAAGTCTAAATTGATGATTGTGTTATTGAGATCTATGGTTTCTTTATTCAATTTTTGTTTGGAAGATCTATCCAGTGGTGAGAGAGGTGTGTTAAAATCGCCTAGTATTATTGTGTTGTGGTCTATTTGATTTCTTGAATTGAGAAGGATTTGTTTGACATACATGGATGAGTCAATGTTTGGGGCATAGATATTTATGATTGTTATGTCTTGCTGATTTATGCTTCCCTTAAGCAGTATGTAATGTCCTTCTTTATCCTTTCTGACTAGTTTTGGCTTGAAGTCCACATTATCTGAAATGATTATGGATACTCAAGATTTTTTGCTGTGTCCGTGTGCGTGGTATGTTTTTTCTCATCCTTTCACCTTTAGTCTATGGGTATCTCTTTCTATGAGATGAGTCTCTTGCAGGCAGCATATTGTTGGATTTTTCTTTTTAATCCAATCTGCCAGTCTATGTCTTTTGATTGATGAGTTCAGGCCATTACTATTCAGGGTTATTATTGTGATATGATTTGTATTCCCAGTCATTTGACTCATTTTTGTTTTTTGACATGATTTGGTTTCTCCTTTATTTGGCTATTCCTTTAGGCTAGTTCCTCCCTTTGCTGATTTGCTTCTTTGTTTTTCATCTCTTCCTGATGGAATATTTTGCTGAGAATGTTCTGTAATGTCGGCTTTCTTTTTCTAAATTCCTTTAGCTTTTGTTTATCATGGAAGGATCTTATTTCGTTGTCAAATCTGAAAGTAAGTTTTGCTGGGTATAAGATTCTTGGTTGGCATCTGTTTTCTTTCAGAGCTTGGTAAATGTTGTTCCAGGCCCTTCTAGCTTTTAGGGTCTGGATTGAAAAATTTGCTGATGTTCTTATTGGTTTCCCCCTGAATGTAATTTGATTCTTTTCTATTGCGGCCTTTAAAATTCTGTCTTTATTTTGTATGTTAGGTATTTTCATTATAATGTGCCTTGGTGTGGGTCTGTTGTAATTTTGTATATTTGGAGTCCTATAAGCCTCTTGTACTTGGTTTTCCATTTCATTCTTCAGATTTGGGAAATTTTCTGATATTATTTCATTGAATAGATTGTTCATTCCTTTGGTATGTTTCTCTAAGCCTTCCTCAATCCTAATAATTCTTAAATTTGGCGTTTTCATGATATCCCATAATTCTTGTAGATTCTGTTCATGATTTCTTACCATCTTCTCTGTTTGCTCAACTTTGTTTTCAAGATTAAATAATTTTTCTTCAATGTCTGAGGTTCTGTCTTCCAGGTGTTCTATCCTATTGGTTATGCTTTCTATGGAGTTTTTAACTTGGTTTATTGTTTCCTTCATTTGAAGTATTTTTTTTTCAGTATCTCTAACTCTTTATTGAAATGATCTCTTGCTTCCCGTATTTGCTCTTTTAACTGTTGATTGGTGTGATCATTTAATGCCTGCATTTCCTCTTTCATCTCCTCCTTCAATGCCTGCATTTGCTCTTTCATCTCCTCATTTGCTTCCCTGATTGTTTTAATTATGTACATTCTGAACTCCCTTTCTAACATTTCTTCTGCTGTGTTGTTATTGGGTTTTATTGATATAGTATCTAGGTTTGTTTGGGACATTTTCTTCCCTTGTTTTCTCATACTGGTCAGATGTCAATGGGACTCTGAGATATTGCAGATTTCCTCTATTGGCTTATAGTGTCCCTGTAGTTTTCCAGTGTATCACCTCCCAGCCTTCAGTAGCCTGAAGTCTTGGAGGAACTTGAAAATGCAGTGCTTCTGAACAAAGCTGCCTGTAGCCCGCTACTGGTTCCAGGGTTTGGAGCTGGCTCTGTGGGGAAAGGCTCTCACTGGAGGGCCTGCTCCAAGAAGCTGGCCCTGTGGGAGGAACCCACCGCTGGAGTGAGCAGGGCTACCTTGGGAAGCTTCTAGCTGCCCTGCCCTGCTTGATAAGCCGCCCCTATCCGTGCCTGCCGCCCGAGGCTGAGCTTCACCTGGTGGGGGAGACTCACCCCGTGGCTCTATTTTAGTCCAAGTCTCTCAATGCCTCCCCTTCTTGAATCCTGGGTTCTGGAGCGACTGGAGATGCAGTCACCCTCTAGTCCGCCATCTTGGATCACCCTGTGGAAAGAGCCTGCAGCCAGAGGGGGCAGGGCCACCTGGAGAAGTCTCTGGCTGCCCTGCCCTGGTCCCAGCGGCTGCCTGTGGGTCGGAGCTCTCCGTTGGCTCAGGGACTTGTGGCTGGCTCTGTGTAGAAAGGCTCTCACTGGGCAGTCTGCTCCAAGAAGCTAGCCGTGAAAGGCACCTCCCGCCGGAGGGAGCCGGGCTACTTGGGGAAGTCCCTAGCTGCCCTGTCCTGGTCCCTGAAGCTGTCTGAGGGCTGGAGCTCGCTGCGCTGGCTCCAGGACTTGGAGCTGGTTCTGTGCAGAAAGGCTCTCACTGGGGGGCCTGCTCTGAGAAGCTGGAGAAGCTGGCCATTTGGGAGGAGCCCACTGCCGGAGTGGGCAGGGCTGCCTGGGAAAGACTCTAGCTGCCCTGCCCTGCTCTGATAAGCCACCCCATCTGGGCCTGCTGCCCGGGCTGAGCTTCACCCGGTGGGGGAGACTCACCCTGTGGCTCTATTTTAG
This sequence comes from Sciurus carolinensis, assembly GCF_902686445.1. Classification (NCBI taxonomy): domain Eukaryota; kingdom Metazoa; phylum Chordata; class Mammalia; order Rodentia; family Sciuridae; genus Sciurus; species Sciurus carolinensis. The sequence continues at coordinate 19,724,469 of NC_062222.1, read as the reverse complement.
TCTGAGTCTCTCAATGCCTCCCCTTCTTGAATCCTGGCTTCTGGAGTGACAGGAGATGCGGTCACCTTCTAGTCCACCATCTTGGCTTTCTTTAACATTTTATCTGTACCAAAATATGTTCTTTTATTTCATGAAAACACAAATAAAACACATTCTTGTAGAGAATTCCCAGAAGGTATTCATTTCCTGGAGCTCAGGAGCCAGTCTTTGTCCCTAGGGATTTTCAGCCCCTGCACAGCAGAGCAAACTGGGTCTCTGAAGCAGGAGAGTGAAACCTAGAGTTGAATGGCTGATATGGCGGTCTTAGGGGAAAACCACAAGAGACTTTATTATGCGGACGACTAACACATCCGCTCCAGGGCGAAAAGAAAGGAAAAAAGAGAAGATAGCCTGTGTGCTTCTCCCAGATATTGGAATCTCGCGGACTGGAAGGAACCAATAGCGGAGGAGAATACTTGCAAGCTGACTGATGAACCAATAGCTATCTAGCATGTTAGGACGTAACGTGGGAAGCAGGAAAATGGTGACAGCGTAAGCCGGAAATTCCTGTAACGTAAGAGGCAGGCAGAGCACAGATTGACAGGTGGTTGGGAGGCAGGGTATCAGCTTTATATTACATTCCCCCATTTTTGATTTTATAAAAAAAAAGCTTTTTGGGTACATGGATGAAGGTCAGTCTTCTGTAATTACTTCCTGCTGAGTGTGGACATAGAGCTGATTCAGGGGAGAGATCATCGTGGCAGGAAGAGTTGGGGACTTGATAGTTCATCTGGGAGCACACCTGTAGCTGGGCTCCGATTTCTGTAAGATCCTGATATTTCTGTAATACAAGCTGATTAGGTGACATGGAAGTAAAAAGACAGGGGGCTCCCCTTTTTCAGCTGGCATTCTATTGGAAAAAAAATTCAGTGGTTAGGAAAATTACAAACAGGAATCCAGTCCTCATGGCTGGGCGTGGTCGTCTGGTGTTTCAGTTGTCTGATTCCCAATTTCTGGAATGGGAGAAAGGGTGGAGGGCTTCATGATCTTCAGTCTGAGACGAAGGGGTCCCACAGGAGTAGCCGAGTATCAGTTAGAAGAAACCTGTGGGTTAGGAGCTGGAGAGGGGTTAGTGGACCAAGAATAGAGCTTAACCTGAGAAATGTGTAGCCATTCTGTTAGATCTTGTACCTTGACTGCTGTTGGCGTGGCCAGGATCACTGTATGGGGTCCCTGCCTCTTGGGAGATAGAAGGATTGTAGCTTCCTGAGGAGGAGAAAGAAGAACTTGGTCTCCTATTTGAAGAGGTTGGGTAAGGAGGCCAGATAAAGGTTTAGGTAGGGTGGAGTCAGCATAACGCCATAGAAATGCTCGAATGTGATTTAGGAGAGGAATGGATATTTGAGAAGGAAGAAATGAAGGAAGGGGCACTATCCCAGGGGGCGGGATGGTACAACCGTACATTAGCTCAGAAGGGGGAATATTAGTTGGTTTCTTTGGGAGTGAACGAAGACGCAGAAGAGCAAGGGGCAGCGGTTTAACCCAGTCGAGGTGAAGTTCCAAAGAGAGCTTGGTTAAAACATTTTTAAGAGTTCAGTTTGCTCTTTCTACTTTGCCTGATGACTTTGGGTGAAAGGGAATATGGAAATGCCAAGGGACCCCAAGAGCCTTGTCAAGTTGTTGGGTGACTTGGGAAGTGAATTCAGGTCCATTATCTGACTGGAAGGAAGTAGGCACTCCAAAGCGAGGAATGATTTCATGAAGAATGAAGGTGGAGACAGTTATTGCCCTTTTGTTGGAGGTGGGGATGGTTTCAGTCCATCCTGAGAAGGTGTCTATCATAACCAATAGGTATTTAGACTTCCTTACTGTGGGCATGTGAGTGAAGTCAAGTTGCCAGTCTACCCCTGGAATGGTGCCACGGGCTAGGAGAGTCGGAAAAATGGGAGGCCTGACAGCTGTAGGATTTGTTCGCAGGCAGACTTCACATGAGGAGGAGAGTTCCTTCAGAAATGAGATATCAGAGGAGGACAGTTGCAGATGAGTTTTAGCAAATTGTAAGAGTGGAGAAAGGTTGGGGTGAAACAGATGATGGAGATAGGAAAGTATTTCCCTGTTGGGGGGTGGTGGAGGCAAGGGATCATGGAGAGCCATAATAGGGGCTGGCATGGACGAGAGGGCAGCCCTTTTAGCCTCCTCATCTGCCTTGTTATTACCTGAAAATATGAATGATTGATTTGTTTGATGGGCTCTGCAATGTACAAGGCCTATAGTTGCTGGGAGGTGAACAGCCTCAAGGAGTTTTAGAATGTAACTAGAGTTGGTGATGGAGTTTCCTTTTGTAGTAAGAAAGCCTCTCTCTTTCCAGATAGCAGCAGAGAGAGGATAATGTGAAAAGCATATTTGGAGTCGGTGTAGACTGTGAGGGATTCTCCCTTTGCGAGAGTGAATGCGCGGGTAAGGGCAATAGTTCTGCCTGTTGGTTGGTATTGTTGGGTAGTGGTCCTGACTCTATCACTTTTTTAAGAGAGACAATGGCATATCCAGCTCGTTGGATTCATTTATGGAGAAAAGAGCTTCCATCAGTGAACCATATGAAAATAGGGTTGTGTAGAGCCCCTTCCTGGACGTTAGAGGGGCAGGGGAGTAACTCCTCCAGGGTCTCAAGGCAGCTATGGGTTGCAGAAGCATGTATGTTGGAAGGCAGGGGTGAGAGGGTGGCTGGATTTAAAGGAGAGCAGGTTTTAAAGGAAATGGAAGAGTCCTCAATAAGAGCAGTTTGCAAGGCCAACACCCAACAGGGTGGTAGCGTTTGTAGACCTTTATAAGTAAGAAGCTTAGACAGATGATGAGGTGAGAGCACTTCAGTGGGAGCCCCAAAGGAAAGTTTCTTTGATTCCTGAATCAAGACAAATGCTGCAGCTAATACTCTAAGACATGGCGCCCAGCCCCTTATAGTGGGGTCTAACCTCTTTGACAGGTATGCTATGACAGGTATGCTATTGGTCCAAAGGTGGGACCAAACATGTGTCCTAAGACCCCCAGGGCGAACCCACTTTTCTCAGAGACAAACAGGTAGAATAGTTTGGTTAAGTCAGGGAGGTGTAGGGCTGGGGCTTGAAGAAGGGCTTTCCTTAAGGTCTGGAAAGGGGCTTTCACTGTGTTGAGGAGAGGTTCAGTGGGAGTACCCTTTGAAGCCTCATATAGGGGAGCTGCCAGGATGGAAAAATTGGGGATCCAGGATCGTAAATATCCTGCTAGTCCCAAAAAGGAAAGGATTTCTTCCTTGGTGGATGGAGTGGGCATGTCCTGTATTAATGCTTTTCTCTTTACAGTGATGGCCTTAAATCCAGGTGAGAGGCTGACACCTAAGTAAACAACCTGAGGCTGGGAAAGTTGCACTTTTGCTGGAGAAACCCTGTAACCCCTGTCAGCCAGAAAGTTTAAAAGCTTAATTGTGTCCCTTTGGGAGTCCTCAAGAGAGGGACTACATAGAAGAAGATCATCAACATACTGTAAGAGAAAGGAGGAAATGAATATGAGAGAGACAAGATCCTGAGATAGTGTTTGGCCAAAGAGATGGGGGCTGTCTCGGAAACCCTGTGGGAGAACTGTCCAGGTCAGCTGAGAAGAAACTCGAGTGAAAGGGTCAGTCCAAGTAAAAGCAAAGAGATCCTGTGAATCAGGGTGAAGTGGGACAGTAAAAAATGCATCCTTCAAATCTAGCACTGAAAAGTATGTGGTGGAAGAAGGGATAGAAGAAAGTAGGGTGTAAGGATTGGATACAATGGGAAAGATGGGGACCACTGCTGAGTTAATGACGTGGAGGTCTTGCACTAGACGGTAAGATCCATTAGGTTTCCTAACAGCCAGGATGGGAGTGTTATAAGGTGAGTTGGCAGGGCGCAGGAAGCCTTTCTGCCTTAAATCCTTGATGACTGGTTGAAGTCCTACAAGGCTCCTTTGGGGAAGGGGATATTGGGCCTGGGCTGGGTAGGATGTTGGGTCCTTTAGATGAATGAGTACAGGTGAGCATTTAGCTACAGAGGGTGCATGAGTGTACCAGACCTTGGGGTCAACCAGGGAGGGAGGAAGGGGATATGAGGACTCTGTTTGAACTGTATATTCCTGTAGAGTCATAAGGAGAGGAATAGCAGAGGAGTCTTGGCTGAGGCGCATGGTGGGTGAGAAGGAAATAGAGGTACCCAATTTGGTTAGGATGTCCCTTCCCAGAAGGGGAATGGGACATGAAGGAATTATTAAAAAGGAATGAGTAAAGCCAATTTGTCCTATATGGCAGCTTATTGGAGGGGTTTGTAAGGGGTTATATGGTTTTCCCTCTACCCCGACAATAGAGGATTTGGCAGGGGAAGTGGTTCCCCCAAACTCCTGCAGCACTGAGAAGGTAGCTCCATTGTCTATAAGGAAAGGGATCTGCCTCCCTGCCACCGTAAGGGTCACCCGGGGCTCCTGAGTCGTGATGGTCATCGGGTGCAGAAGTCCCGGGCCCCTTCATTCATCCATTGCCAATCCCAGCAAGTGGCCAGAGGGAGGGGCCAAGGATGACCTGGCACTTCTCTGAGCACCAGGGCAATCCACTGCCCAATGTCCCAGTTGGTGGCATCTTGGACAAGGACTTGGGGGCTGCCGGGGATTGGGGCAGGCTTGTGCCCAGTGGCCCTCTTGCCTGCACTTGAGGCATGAGCTTGGAGGTCTTCTGGGAGCTTGGGCGCCCCTAGCAGTGGACAGTTGGGCACGTCTAGCTGGCTGAAAGGCTTTGGCCAGCATTTGGTATTTTAATTTTTGTTTTTTTTCTTCCATTATAAACCTTGAATGCCACTGCTAGAACCTCTGGCTGTGGGGTAAGGGGCCCCCTATCCAACTGCCTCAATTTAACCTTTATGTCAGGGTAACTTTGGGAAAAGTAATAGGTCATAAGTAGCTGCCGTCCCTCTGGGGTTTCAGGATCCTGGTTAGTGTACCTGAGCATGGCCTCCGTAAGGTGGCTTAGAAATGCTGATGGGTTTTCTTCTCTGTCCTGTATTGCTTCCTGAAGTTTGTCATAGTTAATGGGTTTAATAGCAGCCTTTCGTAGACCTGCAAGGACACAGGTTTGAAACCTATCCCGCTGTAGACACCCAACCTCGGTATTATAGTTCCATAGGGGCTTCCTATCTGGTACTGCTTTAGCCCCAATGGGGTGGGTTGTGGTTAATTGATGGATCTCATCTTCATAATTGCGCACCTGTTCCCAAACTCTCCTGCGCTCCTCAGGGGTTAGGGTGTTGGACATGATCATGTAAATGTCATGCCAGGTAAGGTTATAAGACTGGGTAAGGTACTGAAATTCCTTAATGAAGGTTGTAGGGTTGGTGGTGAAGGAGCCTAGCCGCTTCTCTATTTGAGACAGATCAGACAGTGAAAAGGGAACATGAACTCTGATTACTCCCTCTGCGCCAGCCACTTCCCGTAAAGGGGCTAGGACATGTGCACGAGACCGCGTGGTGGGAGGACTTAGTGGGCTGAGTGGAGGAGTGGAAGGAGAAACAGAATGAGGCAAAGGAGAGGAATGGACAGGGGCTTCTGCAGTAGGAAGACTGTAAGGAGATGACTCATCAGCTGGATCAAACTCAGAAGAGAAAGAAGGGTTAAAAGGGGGAGGAGAAGCCAAGAGAACGTGTTCAGGTTTTTGAGGAGAGCAGAGATTAGGTTTAGCATGAAAGAAAGGAAAAACACGAAGGGGAAAAGTCTCTTTCCATTCACTAGGTCGCCCACATATGTACTTAATTATACCTAGTATAATTATGCATATAATTATACCTAGTATAAAGCTAGAATTTAGGGTGTCATAAATAGACCATTCTGATTTACTATCTAAAGGACAGTTTGGCTCTAATTCAGGGAACAGGTGAAGGTGTTTGAAATTGGTTAATAAACATCTCAGGGGCGAGTTTGCCGGGGTGGAAGTCCTAGATCCCGTGGCGAAGACTGAGAAATGCCTAAGTTAGTGATCGGGCGTCCCACGACCACATGTTAGGCAATGAGAAGGTAGTACACAGGTCTGGTCGTCACCAGTACCAGTGTCTACCAGGCAATAGCTGAGAGAGTTTGAGGACCTGGCCAGGATTTCGAGCGTGTTGAGAAAATAAGCCTCAAACCGTGAGAGAGAATCTCAGCACCATAAAATCAGGAATCCACCCAGCAGATAAGACTATAGGAACCAACTGTAACTTTGAAAGTTGTGGCTGGGGGTACCCCCATACCTCAGCAGCCTCGAGAGCCCTGGATACTCAACAGTCACTTCTCAGGTCAGCAGAAGTGTGTTTAAGTGGTCTAGGGTACCTGCCTATGGGGAACTCACCAATTTGGAGTCCGGTGTTGCATGCAGAAAACTGGGCATCCAGGTAAATGGAAGGTGAGCCTGTATCCGCGGGCACTGGGGCATTTGGATGGGATTCCGCTTGCTTAGTTAGCGCAAGGACCCATCCCAGGTTTCGGCACCAGATGTAAGGCAGCTTGGGACCCGTTGCAATTCTAGCCACCGCTGCGTGCTCCCTCTGAACTGCCGCCCGCTCGCTCGTCTCAGTTGCGGCTCGCCAATAGCTCCCAGAAAAATGCACCGCGGACACGAGGTCTCACGCAAGAGACTTTATTATGCGGACGACGAACGTGTCCACTCCAGGGTGAAAAGAAAGGAAAAAAGAAGATAGCATGTGTGCTTCTCCCAGATATTGGAATCTCGCGGACTGGAAGGAACCAATAGCGGAGGAGAATACTTGCAAGCTGACTGATGAACCAATAGCTAGCTAGCATGTTAGGACGTAACGTGGGAAGCAGGAAAATGGCGGCAGCGGAAGCTGGAAATTCCTGTAACGTAAGAGGCGGGCAGAGCACAGATTGACAGGTGGTTGGGAGGTGGGGTATCGGCTTTATATTACACTCCTCACCATAAATCTGTAAGAACATATGGTTAAGAATTCAATTAGAACCGGTCAGCATGGGCCAAGGTGACCTAGAGTTGCCATGGTAGGGACTTGAAAGTCTGTTGTCACCTTGCTGTTAGTCAAAAGTCAAGAGGTGGACTGGGTTTGACTCTCTGGAAACTTCTCTGGGATCCCCAATGAAACTAGAGTGCAGGAGAGGCACATTGTACATCTCCTTTCTGAGAGAACCCACTCTCTCCCTTGAAAGCATCCCCTTTCCCTTTCCCTAGTCCTTCAGTAAACTCATTCTTGTTACTCTGAATGACAGGTCTGAAATCTTTCTGACTTGACCACAAGAAGCAGGGATTAAAGAGGGGGTCTTTGCATTGCCACAGTTTTTCAGAAGACCCCGGCTCCATAACAGTAGGAAGGTAGATTTTATTCAAAGTCAGCTTTGGGGGAGGATAGAACAAACTTCATTGTTTCCAAAGTTCTATTTTCAAAAATTCTGGGGGGAAGGGAACTATGAGGGGAATAGAATGCATTAGGACAAAAGACACTTCCAGTAATTATGTAGGTTTTCACTCTGTCATGTCTAAGGGTGTGAGACTTCTAGGGCCAGTGTCTGTGTCTTCCAGTTTCAGAGAGGGAGGGTCTTCCCAGTTCAGTCTTTAAAAAACCTGGACTTTGTAAGGCCTCCACTGACCTCCCTAGGTGATCCCTTCAATCTGTCCCAAATGTCTGTATTCTCTGTCTTTCTAATAAACCCCAGCCTGCCTCTATGTATAACTCCTTTGAAATTTTTCCTGTGAGATTGCAAAAACTGGTGACTGAGAACCACCAGGTCTTGTGGGCCAGGTCTCACTCTGCAACACCTCTGTATGCAGTCTGAGTTTCAGCTGGTCACATTTCCACTTGTGGCCTAAAGCCCGGTTCAATTCAATAACGAGGACAAGGTTTGGAGAAAAAAGGAAAAAGAAGGTTTATTGCTTTGCTAGCAAAGGAGAAACACAGGGGACTCCTGTCCCAGAGGCTGTGATTCTGCCCACCAGCAGGAAGGGGGAGAATTTAAAGGAGCTCTTCGAAGGCCACATCCCAAGTGTGCCCTGACAGGGGTCCCAGGGGAATGTTAACATTCACTTGTTAATTTGGGAGCAATTCACTTCCTAGATCCTCTGGCAGACATCTCCTTCCTGTGGAGCACAGATAACTCAAGGTGATCTTGTTACAGGTTAGGGAGGGGCAGAGGGAGAAGAGGAAAAGGAAAACAAGTCCCTTTTAAAAATAAGCCTCAGAGCTACATTCAGAAGGTGAAGTGAACCTCTGTTACATACTCAGCCAGGGACTCTAGTTCTTAATCCTCCCAGGGAGTTAGGTGAGGCCAGCTGACTAAGTTTTGGTCAATTGGATGCGAGCAAAGTGATGCCATATAATTTCCAGATCATTCTATAGAAGGAAACGGCAAGTTTTCACATCCTAGAAAGTGGCTTTGCTGTCCATGCTGGCTTTCACCATATGCACGAGGAGGACATACTAAGAGACAATTAAGCAATTCATGTGGTCCTGTTGGGCCATCTGTCTCTACTGCCTTCCCAGCTTCAGACTCTTGAGAAGTAAACTGTAGTCTTGTTCAGTCACTGTATTTTGTTTTAGCTTCTTAACCTTTTCTCTGATGTTCCTTCTTTTCCAGTATATAATATTTTAGATTGTTCAACATAATCCTTTTAAAACTCTAGTTCCTCATTCTTACTTTTTATTTTTCTCTCAATATTCTGAAGAAAAATTGTTGTTTGATTTTTCAGGTGGCTACACATGTATAGTACATTTGGTTGTATTATTATCTTGTCTGGATATAAAATATTTGTTGTATCTCTCTTCTTTCCAAATTCTGAAGACAATTTTGGTATTCTGGGTTCAGTGAGACAAACCTGGTTGTTTTTGATTCTCCAAAAGTAATCTATTATCTGCCCGCAGCTTTATAACATCTTACATTGGAATTAAAATTCCATATGGTTTATATTTAATTTAGCCTATTTTATATTAATTTTGCCTAGAATTTGGTAAACTTTTTTGATCTATCATCATCTATGCTTTTATTATTTTTTTACTTCAGGGCATTAACTTTTCCTAATGAATCTTTATGTCTCCCAATTTCCTTCTCAGTGAGGTGATTATGCATATGCTGAATTTTCTCTTTCACTGTATCTATTTTCTTAAGAGAATTTCTCTAGGTTGTTACTGATGAAATTCTTTTGCAGTCTTTCCGTGCACCAGTGATTATTTTAATTATTCTGTATTTTATGGTGCTGCATGTTTCTCTGTATTTTTTCTCTGCTAGCTAAACTTTCATCTTGTTTTATCTCTTACATCAGAGTCCATGGTTACTTATATTTCATTGATGTAAAAAACCAGAAAGAATATAAACTTTTATTTCTTAGATAAATATTATTGAGGGGTATACATCTCTGTTTTTAGGGAAATAGCTAAGTTATTTCTTACATATCACAGAGTTTTTTTTTTTTATACCCCCCTTTTCCAATTTCTTAAACTTGAATCGAGAAATATTTCTCTGGGCCTGGTACTCGTCCAATAATGTGATAGTTTCATTCTCTTTCAGTTTTTATATTATCTACACTGTTATTGCTAGAATTCCCCTATCAGCTCTTAAGTTGGCAACCAACTTCATGAGAACAGCTTCCAGAAAATTCTTGCTGTATAGCAGACATTCATTTAGGATGGCTTTGTTACATAGAGGGGGAAATTTGTTCTCAGTTCTTGATTCTTATAGAGTGAGGAGGTAAATTTATTTTGGACATTTTGAAAATTGGATAATATAGATAGTCTATAACCAGTGGATCCGTAAGAAGATGCTCCCCTTTGCTCTTACTGAAGGAAGAACCTACCACCAAGGAGCAACACACCAAGCCCTGTCATGTACTCAGTATGCAGCTCCAAACCTGACTGCTGCAGGAGAGGACATGGAAGGAGAGGAGAGGAAGGTGATGAGACAATTCCCATTGCTAAGCACCTACTCCGCATGTCATGGTCTTCTTCTGTTCTTCTCTGGAAAGCTGAACTTCTTTTCTGAGATCTTGTCCATGAGTGTTCAATGACCTGTGGAAGCTGTAGTTGAGATAGATACTTGATCGACAATTGATTTTTTACTTGTTTCTATTTCTCTCAATAGTTCTCATCATTTTTTCCTCTTTCTCTTTTTATTGGAACATAAGGACATGTATGTCAGTTTCAGTCAGCATCACGGTGACCTAAATGTTTGTATATTTCACCTCAATTTTGTTTTAAGTCTCCTTATGCTTTGGGGAGAATACTTCTTTTATTGAATTAAACAAAAAATGAATAAATGTGAACTTTGGGCTCAAAATTGCACAGAACTGTCATTCCCAAAGGTGTTTAATTGCCTGTGGGAAAGACTTGTTTTGTTTGAAAATTCTCTGAGTGTTCATGAAAATTCATAGAAGTCTATTTTGTATCTCACTCTGAATGGTGGGACTAAGAGGTTATGCCTGAGAACTTTTGTGAAAAGGAAGTAATGTGTAGAAATGGTCACTGAGTGTCTTTAAACAAATATTCCTACAGAGGCAAAAATGCATTAGAAGCTTGTGAAAAACATAAACATTTCAAGCAGCTTAATGCAAATCCATTATCTCCCTCAAACTTTAAAATGCATCTCTCACAACCGTTCTCAGGCATAACCTTTTACAGGATTTGCAGAAGGATTCCCAGGAACTGAGAAGGTGTATTTACCCTGACTTTGAATGTCACAGCTCATCAGATGAATCTAGTGAGCATTTTTTGGATGTGACTTCGGTTTTATAAGTCCTGGACTATCACCTTGTGGAACTGGTTTTCATGCTAGACTGAAGTGCAGAGGTGTATCCAGTGACCTGGGTCTGGTTCCCCTCCTCATGCTGGTCTCACATTCTCAGCTCCTGGTTAATCTTTGACAACCACCTTCTGGATAAGCCCTAACTGTTTATCTGGCTTCTGATCTCCAGTAACAATGTGGTTATCCACTTCCAGCTTCCTTTGGTACCTGACATCTAGCTTTTGTCAAAACTACACTTTTGGCTGGCTGAGTTTGGTTTTCCTTTTGACTCTGTGATCTCCATGCTGGAAGTTCTGAGATAACAAAATCCTTGGCAAATTCACATTCGAGGTACACATATGTTTGGGCATGTAAATAGGAGTAGATCACAATTTAACAAAATGTAGATACTATAAAACTTTCTAAACTGTATGGGGGGGGGGAACCAACAAAACTATTTAAATTAAACAACAGCAAACAGGAGTACTTCTCTGTCATGACCTCCCCTTTGTATCTTCCAATACTCAGTAAATTCTTTAGAAACGTGAGCCCTGGAGAGATGGTCTATTTATCAGAATATATCTTTGTTACGTTATGCTATCACCCCACCCATACAACCTGCCAAGCCAATGAAAAGTGTTCCCAAGTGGAGGGAGAAGGGGTGGGAAAGAAGAGGAACTGGCAGGAGTTACATTCATTCTTGGAAAACCAATGTCTTAAATTAGTTCTATTCTTACTGTGATAAGCCTCTTTCACTCTTTAAAATGAGAAGATAAACCCAGTTTAAACGGTCTCTGGAGACTAATGACAAAGTTCCTTTTAGATGACTTACTAATGATTTCTACCCTTCTGACATTTTTTTTCAATTCTATAAAAATGTATAAAATCATTTCATCCTTGTATAGTCTCTTTTCTTTTGGAAATGTTGATAATCTAAAGAATAAATGAGTCATGAGTTATTAAATGAATTGACATTTAATAATCAGTGAACTTCACTGTGCATAGTCAGCATTAATCATAACTATAAGGGAAAATAGTCAGAATAGAACCTTAATATTCATGCCAGGGTAATAATGGCTGCTGGCCAATGATGAGTCTGTTATAAAGGGTAACTGTCACTGAGATTTTAATTTAAATGCACCTTAACATTTTTATAGAACAATTTTTGAATTGCTCTGTATTTTACTTTTAAAAAATCATCCTTTGTGTATATTAAAATACTTTAACTTTTTTTCAGAAATAGCAGTCTTCCTTATCTGTATCTGAAACTTCTTGGTGTTTTCTTTTGAAGGTTAGCTACTTTATGTTGGATCAGCTTTTAGCTATTTACATTATAAAATTATCATTTTTTTTGCTTTTTTTTTTTTCATTTTGGTTTTACTTACCTTGTCCTTTCCTTTACTCAGTTACTGTATTTTTATCCTGTTTTATCTTTTCTCAGTTATTGTGATCTGATTTGTTTTAATTAATTCATCATTGATCTCCCAACTTTATTACCCAGCATTAATTATTAATATGGTGCTGGAAATGCACCTTGTATATAGTCTGTAGTTGTTAAAATTAGATGGCCAAGTTGAGCCAGGTGGCACTTGCCTGTAATCCCAGTAGCTTGGAAGACTGAGGCAGGAGGATAGCAAGTTCAAAGCCAGCCTCAGCAACTCAGTGAGACCTTAAGTAACTCAGTGAGACTCTGTCTCTAAATGAAATATAAAAAGGGTTGGGGATGTGGCTCAGTGGTTTACCAACCTTGGGTTCCATCTCCAGAACAATAACAAAAATTAGATGGCTATAGCTGGGGTAGAGCTTCCTACTTCAGAATGTGATGTTTCCATAGTACTTTGGGTACCCAAAGAGTTTTGATAGTTTCTATTTAAGGAAGGTAAAGGGATTTCATGTTTGGGTATATGTTTGACTAGGTCACAGTAAACATCTCAGCATGGTAATAACACAACCTGACTTTTATTTATTGTAGAGAAGAGGTGATGTAATGTCTCGTCCTTTAAAGTTTTAGGTTAGTGTGCAAATGAAAGGTACAGGGAAATATATTTACAAAACCCATACATTTCCTCACCAATTAATAGGGTGGTCAAAAGAAAAATCATTATAGCTCAAAACTCCAGGGGCAGCTAGTAAGTGAAACATAATATTGGATTTGTAGAAAGCTTCCAAACTTGCTTCTGTATACAGTAAAATGTTTTACTGAGCAAAGTAAATCAATAAGGATTATGAAACATAACATGAGATGGAATATATATACTTAAAATTCTTCTTTTCGCCCACATGTGGTTTATCTGCTGAGTAAGATGTTCTTCAACATGCAACAGAATCAGACAAAACTGAAATGATCTAAATATATATTATTCTCTACAATATGTTTGAAAAAATTTAATTCAAATTTTGGTTCAGAATTGAATTAAGGTGTACACATAGCTCCAGTCTCAATATTCTCTTGAGAGAGCAAATAAAGTCACAAAATAAACCCACTGAGTTATCATTCAGCCAAGCTGTTGCCAAGCAATTTGGCTGAGCTCTTGACCTTCTTTAAGCAGCTGAAACCCTTGTAATTTCAAATCTAAGATTGAAAAAAAATATTTTGGAACTCTTCCTAGAGTGTGGACTTTCTTAGTGTTTTTCCCCATTATCTTTGCCCAGTGACCCTGTCCAGTTTGCTGCTGTAATCTTGGGGCATGGCAGAGGAAGCCACTAAATCGAGGTCTAATCCTTGCTTTGTAATGAAGGCTGGTCCCCTAATCAGCTCACGTCTAGAAGATCACTGTATTTGCATAATAACTAATGATCTTTTTGTTCCATTCTCAACATAATGGTTTTTGATTTAATATATTCAACTCATAGTCTCATTAGGGGCTGTTAGTACAACAAAGGTGTTTGGGGAGCATAATTAAACTCTGATTTAATCATAACATACTGTAATACATGCAGTGAAGGGTTGGGCACATTAAGGGGTTTCAGGAGCAAGAAGGGAGATGCGTGGAAACTTCCACTCTTGTAAATTTAGGGAACATTTTTCTTTTGGCAAGATTTTGAATGAATTCATTAATTTCCTAATTCTAAGTGAATAGCCTTCAAGTTCCAGACTCCAAGCTTTATATAGGTCTTGCTCTTTGTGAGGGCTGTATGATTTTTCCTGGGCACCCCAGAAGCTCATCGTTGACATAGTTCTTAGTTCCTGATATGACCCACTTCGACAGCTTGTAGTGTACAGGAGATTCTATCTATCTGTCTATCTATCTGTCTATCTGTCTATCTATCTATCTATCTATCTATCTATCTATCTATCTATTCATCTATCTATTCATCTATCTATCTATCTATCTTGCAGTGTTAGGCGTGGAACCCAGGGCCTTGCACATGCTAGGCAAGTGCTCTACCACTGAGCGATGTCCTCAGTCCTATTTAATTTTTCACAGTGACACTGGCTTGAGCATTCATGTACCCAAATTACTAGAATGTCTAGCATTTTATTCCTAAGTTTTCTCCCCTTCCACGAACTAAAAAGTTATTCATAACCCTCTGAGTGCTTACTAGTTCAAAGGCATAGCCATGCTTCTAAACTCATGGAGTAGATTTCATTTCTAACACTGCTACATGTTGCAGGAAAAAATGAAAGGACTTACTTTTTTTTTTTTTTTTTTGTCATTCAATTCACTGCTGCAGGGCCATCACTGCAGATCTAGTAGTAGTTTTCCATTGCAGGGAGAGTATGTTCCACAAGTTTCTCCCCATACTGTTAAGCCCAATTGTGATTATATTGCACCAGGCTCCTCATACCAATAATGTTCTTTAACCATGAGTAGTGGGGCTGATGCCAAGAGGCTGCAGAGATTCTTTTAGAGAGAATGATCTCACTCTTTCAGTGTGATGCTTTGCAAATATGTTCCAGACGTGGGCTGCCAAGTTCAACTCTGCTTCACACTCACATGCACAGCTTTTATGCTCAAGCCTGGGCACCTCTCAGGGAGCTAGCTCAAGGCTGTCCATCCATGGTCCTAGCTCTGCTGCAAGAAGCCTATTACCCTGAGCATCTGTCCTGGCGCAGAGCACGTTCACAGGCCCGGACGCCCTTCCCCAGTGGTGAGGTCCTCCTGGGGACTGTTGTAAGTCTTTGTTGCCAGTAGACGTATATTGATCAATAAGACAGTTTCTAATGCCAATAACCTAAAAAAACAAGTCAAGATCTCAATGTCTTTGTTCCCACAGGATTCTTTAACCTTGAACTCCTATGCAAATTCACTCACTTCCTCCATCAAGAACAGCTCTCCACACTAAGGGTGATTAGTAGGCACGGCTTTCATCTGGTCCCATAAATGTCATGCTGCATCCTTCCCCCAGGGCTTGGGGTACCTACTTGTCTTTCGTCTGCATTACTGAGAAGTTCACTCAGCAAAGAAGATGTGTTCTAAGTCGGTTTATGTGCTTATTAAAAAGCAAATGTTTGCATTGGATTCAGTAGTCAAAGAGTTCAAAATAACTTATTTTGAAAAGGAAATGTTCTTCTCATTCTATCACCTGATAACCTAGTTCCCCTTCCCAGCAGTGTTTATTTTCTTTTATGGTATTATATACATGCACACATGCACACACACTCATATTTAAACACATACTACCATCCTATGCATGCTTTGTTCACTGTACAATATCTATACCAGTACATATGTGTGTGTATATATACATGCATATATATGTCTATATGTGTATATATATATGTGTTTGTGTGTATGTGTATAACCTTGCTATTTTTAAATTTTTTTTGGTGGGGGAGGGTACCAGGGATTGAACTCAGGGGCACTGAACCACTGAGCCACATCCCCAACACTATTTTTGTATTTGACTTAGAGACAGGGTCTCACTGAGTTGCTTAGCCCCTTGCTTTTGCTGAGGCTGACTTTGAACTTGTCCTCCTGCCTCAGCCTCCTGAGCAGCTGGGATTACAGGCATGTGCCACTGCACCTGGCAACCTTGCTGTTTTAAAGGTAGCGTATACTCTGTCATAATCATGAAGTATAGTTGGTTTATTCATCTATCAATAGGCATTTAAGTTATTGCCAATCTTTTGCTATAATAAACAGTACTGGAATGTGTATCTTTTACACAAATCATTTAGTATATGTATACCATATGTAGGAAAAATTCCTAGAAGTGGAATAACTGGACCACAGGCTAACTCATTAATTGCGATTTGCAATTTTTTGTATAGGTTGTGAACAGTTTCTTGGTAGGTGTTGAAGCAGTTCTCACTCTTATCCATGATACACAGAAGGGCCTGTTCCACCTTGTTTTACCAACACTGTGGGTGGCAATTTTTTGGCAAAAATGAAATCTAATTATAGTTTTTGTGTTTCAGATTCTTAGAAGTGAAGCTTGGCATTTTCGCATATGTTTAAGAATCATTTGTACTTTTCTTTCTGTGAACTATGTTTATATTTGCCCAGTTTTTGAGTTATTGGTCTTTTCCCTGCTGGATTTGGATTTTTGGGTCTTTCTTTCACTCTCTCTCACACAATCTTTTAAATGAATTATCCTTTTGTTTGTAACATAAGTAACACATTATTTTCTTCTTTATTTTTTCATTGTTTTGGGAGAACACAGAAAGATTTGCTTTCAAGATAATTGAATTTTTCAATATTTGCTTTCATGGCTTCTAACTTTGGTGTTATATTTAGAAAGTGTTTTCCCACTCTGGGTCGAGCATAGTCAAACACTGCACCTATTTATTTAATTCTCTGATTGTAAGCCTCCATCCATTATTGGAAATAACATGAGTGAATTTCTGCTCCTCTTGCCCTGAATAGAATAGCACAAACTTGTGAGAACAAGCCAGTCAATAGAACAGAAAGAAAATGTTAAGGTAAGTTGAATCATGATTTCCAGTTATGATAAAATCTTTAGGCAGGCAAAGGTGGTGTGAGGACTCAGAGCTGAGGTGCTGCTTTTCTGAGCAAGTTTGAACTCAGAACTGAGGCTAGGACAAACTCTCATATGGTAATATCTCTGAAGCTGGGCAGTATTTGGGGGAAAATTGAAGGTTTAATTTGGGAAATGTTAACTTGGTATAATTTTTGTGTGCGTTGTTTTATTAAGTTTCAGGAAATTTAAAGAATTAGTTGTATTTATATTTGATCTTTTGGAACTTATGAATTTATGAGAATTGAATAAGAAAGCAGTGTGTATAAAATCAAAAATATATTTGTTAGGATACATATCAGCTAAAGCTTTTCATATTGTAGTCACTAAGGTGTAGAAGTCACTGAGTTTTTTTAATTTGTTGTTTGTTTTTTGGGGTACTGGGGATTGAATTTAGGGGCATTTGAACACTGAGCCACATCCCCATCCCTTTTTTGTATTTTGTTTAGAGTCAGAGTCTGACTGAGTTGTGTAGGGCCTTGATAAGTTGCTGAGATTGGCTTTGAACTTGTGATCCTCCTGCCTTAGCCTCCCCAGCCACTGGTATTAGAGGTATGTGCTACTGGGCCTGGGTAATCATTGAGTTTTTAAAAGTTAGATGTAGATGAGAAGAGAGAAGATTACACACTTAAACATTATTATTGTTGAAAATTTAGGAAATAGACAAAAACGGGGGAAACACAACACAGACCAGAGAGATCCACTCTGAGCATACATTTTCCCTTTCCCTCTTTCTCTGATTCAAATTATACATTATACATACTGTTTGTTAAACTTCTCCCCCACCCTTAACAATAGATTAGGGACATCTTTCCATGTTACCGCACGTTACTCTAAAATGTTTGTCATTTTATTGTAGAGATATACCATGCTTTATTCAACCAATTCCATGTCATTGGAATCTTGAGTGTTGCCTAAACAATTAAGATAATAAATGATGGACTAAGGACTGTCCTGGAACTAAATCTTCATGTGCACCTTTACTTTGTTAGGGTTCATCAGTAATGAGAATGGTGAGTCTAAAGCCCTGGTTACAGTCTTTGCTATTTATTGCCAAACCTGAATTCAGCGAGATTATTCCAATTTATACTTCCATCACAGCCTCACCAACACTGGATGTCTTACTTATAAATATCTATGTTAACTTGATATTCAAAAATAGTATCTCATTTTAATGTGAAATGTTTGATTTGCTACTGAGAGTAAACACCTTGTCACAAGTATCTTTGCCTTATTTCTGGGGGCAGCTTTTTAAAAGAGGCAAATCTTAAGTCAAGAGATAGAGAAATAAGTATACTTTGTGGGCATTAAGTGAATTAAAAACTGTTTATCATGTTTCTACTCTGATAAACAATTTTTACTACCCTATCCCCCAAAATATTTCATAGAGATTAAAGAGCGGTTCAATTTTGGTGCTTGATAGATGGAGTATATGCCAGGTCTAAGCATCCACAGCCTCCCAAATGGAAAGAAGCCCCCTGTTTATGTTTTATAAGATAGCCTGGTAGAGAATTCAGGAAGAAAGGAGGTGGTCCTGGACTCCTGATGTTTATATTCTATTAATGAAAATACATTCCTGTTAAACTTGGGTTTACTCATTTTAGATAGAAATTTTAGGACATCCACTTTAGTTTGAGATCTTTTGATTGAACCAAAATACTACTGGTCACTCTGGTCTATAGGATCCTAGGAACAATAAATTCAACCAGGCTAGAAAGTAGGAAAAATGGATAGTCTAAGTCACCTGTATCTAACTGGAGAAGACAGGTGGCAGGAGAGAGAGGGAGGGGGAGGAAAGAGGGGGAAGGAGAAAGAGAGAGAGAGAGAGAGAGATTTTATCTCCTTGATATCCTTCATATTAAAGACTGCAATTAGTGCAGCCACTCTGGAAAGCAGTATGGAGATTCCTTAGAAAACTTGGAATGGAACTACCATTTGACCCAACTATCCCACTCCTTGGCCTATACCCAAAGGACTTACAATCAGCATACTACAGAGATACAGCCACATCAATGTTCATTGCTGCTCAATTCACCATAGCCAGATTGTGGAACCAACCTAGATGCCCTTCAGTTGATGAATGGATAAAGAAACTGTGGCATATATATACAATGGAATATTACTCAGCCATAAAGAACGATAAACTTATGGCATTTGCAGGCAAATGGATGAAATTGGAGAATATCATGCTAAGTGAGATAAGCCAATCTCAAAAAACCAAAGGAAGAATGATCTCGCTGATAAGTGGATGATGATACATAATGGGGCGTGGGAGGGGTTAGTTTTAGGGTTAGAGTGAGGGTTAGGGAGGGGGACAAGAATGGGGGAAGTAAGGACTGTATAGAGGGAAAAGAGGGATGGGAAGGGGGAAAAATAACAGAATGAATCAACCAACATTACGCTAGGTAAATGTATGATTACACAAATGGTACGCCTTTACTCCATGTACAGACAGAGAAACAACATGTATCCCATTTGTTTACAATAAAAAATAAATAAATAAATAAATAAATAAATAAAGACTGCAATGGACCGAATTGTGTCACCCCCAAATTTACATATTGAAGCTCTAACCCCCAGTGTGATGGTATTTGGAGATGAGGCCTTTGGGAGTTAAATTAGGTTTAGACAAAGAATAAGGTCCTCACAATGGGATTGGTGCCTTCAAAGGGGAGACACCAGAGAGTTTGCCCTCCCTTTCCCTTAGCTCTATGAGGACCCAGTGAGAGGAGACTGCATTGTCTGTGAGTCAGGAAAAGAGCCCTCACCAGAGCCCAACCCTGCGGGCACTGATCTGCAACATCCGGCCACCAGAACTGTGAGAAAGTAAATTTTCTGACATTTAAATCACCCAGTCCACGGTATTTTGTTATGGAAACCTGAGCACAATAATATAAGGGTTGGTTAAAAGCTGGCGACCTCTTGGGTCCTGCTCTGTAGTGGACCATAGTCCTCTTCTGAAACAAATTTGCGATTCATGCTGCTGAGGCTGATGCCTAAACTGAGCTCAGAGAGGGCATGGATGGCTGTTGCTTATTGAAAGGTAGTAAGGAGATAACAGAATACATTTCAGTCACTGTTGATAGTGAGCTTAACACTTCAAATCCCAAAAGCTTTTATTGTTGTGGGAGTTTTGATGTTTAGTGTTTTCATGGTCTGATTGAAGTTAGAGGATCAACAGCAAGGACATAGTAAAGAAAGACTCATATTTGTCTTGGTTATTAAGATCATACTGCCGAGCTCCCCTAAAGTCATGGATATATCCCTGAGTAGAAAAAAAATCTAGGAGGAGAGTAAGGCAGCAGAATCTAAAATACAGAACTGTGAGGAAATACGATGCTCCTTCCTCACATTGAAGAAATGCTTTTAAAAGTGATTTTAAAAGTGAAAATACTTGTGCATTGTCAATATTGCCTTAAATTGCTATTGATATCATCTTACTTTAGCTAAGTAAATATATTTCATTTTTATAAAAATAAAAATTAGTAAGTTTAAACTTTTTTTAGAAAATCACTAGACCCATAGGAATATCACCCTTCATCCTCTGGGGTTTGTAAGCTTCCATTTGAGAAATAGTGATTGAAAATTGAAACCTGGCTTGGTGGTGCATGTCTTTAATCGAGCGGCTTGGGAGCCTGAGTCAGGAGGATCACAAATTCAAAGCCAGCCTCAGCAACTTAGCACAGGCCCTAAGCAACTTATCAAGACCCTGTCTCAAAATAAAATAAATTAATTAATTAAAAAGGGCTAGAGATGTGTCTCCGTGCTTAAGCTCCCCTAAGTTCAATCCCTGGTACCAATAAATAAATAAATAAGTAAAGCTTTCTAATTCACTTTTAACAAGTGATATTTGACTTGTCGATTTTTAAAATTATTGTTCTCTTAAGAAACGATGAGTTTTAGCCAAGTTTACCACCCACGTTTCTTCCTGTACCCCTCAGACGCACCCCCTGGGGATGGTCTTTGGCATTGCTCTCTCCTCCCATCTTTGACCCATTTGACGAGAGACAGGACTAAAGGGAGTGGGCACAGTGGGTATTCAGGAGACTGTCCCAAGTGCAACCTAAGCGGGGAGCCCTGGCATTTTAAGGAAGAGCAGGCGGAAGGCGTGGCTGGAGCTGAGGGGTGGGAGGGAGGGAGGCAGGGAATGAAACCTGTAGGGAACAGAGGGGAATACCATTTGGGACCTCGTAGGCCTTCCGAGGGAATTTGCCTTTCACTATGAATAAAATGAGAAACCGTTGAAAGATTTGAAGCGGAGAAGTGATTGTGGGGGCAAAATTCCTGACGGATGCTTTACATTTCTGCACATCATCAAAGGCACTAACAGACAATTTGCTCTGAAATGTCTTTTTAATAATGTTTGCATAGCACGCAGCGTTGGATGACTGAGTTGCTTTCCTTCCTGGAGCAGATTTTCCCCCCCTGAAGAGGAATTAGATGGAGCTACCTCCACCTGGAGAGGAGGAGAGGCAGCGTGTTGCAGCTGCTTATGTTTGTGCAGGCTTCCTAAGGTTGGCGCCCGGTGTTCTGAGCACGCCAGCCTGGGCCAGCCACCCCTGGCCCTCCACCTTCTCCTGTGAGAACCGGGGCTTGGGGCAGTGGCACGACAAGGCTATGCTGACTGGCCGGGGCTGTCACTGGGAGTAAATAAGTATCTTTTGTCTCCTCCACTTGGTCTTTTCCTTCTGCGGAATCTGAAACTGTAGCAGGCTTACTTAGTTACTTGCTACTGTGAGAAATTGCAAGTGGGACGGTCCCTTGTCAGAATATTGGATTTAGCCTAACTTGGATCCAGTTGTAGCTATTTAATTATAGCTCTTCCTTTGCCTATGACAATTTTAAAATTAGTTAATGGTGTAGATCAGAATCCCAAGCTCCTCCCGTCAGGGCTAAGTGCCGAGCTGGGTTAAGGAAAAAAGCAGGCGGATTACCCGCCCAGGTGCATCTTGCCTGGATCCCTGGGGCACACACCCCTCTGCAGAAGAACAATTTCTGCCGTGCTGACCCATTTCCTAGCATGCATCTGATTTCTTGAGGCACCTCTAACAGTACTAGGGTAAGTCCTCCCAGTGCCCACAGTTCCCGCCCCGAGAGTGATCTGGTCTGACTTAGTTTTTAAGCACCATCCTGATGTGTGGGAAATATAGTGAAAGAAGCAGGGGGCTGGCTGGCAGGCTCTTGCAGGAATCTTAAAGAGAAAACCTGATGTCTTGAACCAGAGGAGACTGCATGTAGACATATCTACAAAACAAAGTGGTGAACTGAATTGAGGGAGAAAGAGAAGTGCCAGAGTTGGTGGATCTCAAGGTTCTGAGCTGAAGGACTAGGAGGAATGGATGGGGAAGGCTGAAGAAATCTTGGGATGGGAACGGAGAATTTAAAAAAACTATTTTGGACATGTTAATTTTTAGGATGACAGACCTGTAATTAAAATGTAAACGTATTATTTTATATATTGTAAACCAGTAATCAAAATACAATAAGGAATGATATGCCATTTGGACATGGAGGTTGGAAGTCCAAAGGAAACTTTTTTCCCTAAGGGGGGAAAAAAAGATATATTTGGCAGTTATCCATGGACAGATACTTTTTAAAGCCAGGGGACTAGATGTTTTATCACCTTTGGAAGATAAAAGAGGGAAGAGGTCAGTGGATTGAGCCTTCAGACACTACACTATTAAATAGGCTGGGTGGGAAAAAAGCCAAAGAGACTCAACAGTGAAGCAGGAGAATCCTGGAGAAGTGTGCCCTGGAAGCCCTGTTAAGAAGTGTTTCAAGGCAATGGAATATTATTCAGCCTTAAAGAAGAATAATATCATGGCATTTGCAAATAAATGAATGGAATTGGAAAATATCATGCTAAGTGAAATAAGCCAATCCCAAAATAACAAAGGCCAAATGTTTTCCCTGATAAGTGGAGAATGATATATATGTGGGGTGTGGGGATTGAGAGAAGAATAGGGGAACTTTAGATTATGTAGAAGGAAATGAGAGGGAGGGGTATGAAAAATGGTGGAATGAGACAGACATCATTACCCTTTGTACATGTATGGTTCCACAAATGGTATGAATCTACATGATGCACAACCATAGAAACAAATGATGTGCCCCATTTGTGTACAAAGAATCAAAATGCAGTCTGTAAAAAATTAAAAGAAAAATTTTAAAAATTTTTCAAAAAGGAAAAGAAAAAAAGAAGTGTTTCAAGGGAAGTGGTCAAGTGTGTCCAAGCTGATGACACTCCAGGAGGAGAGGACTGGGAATGTACCACTTCATGGAACGGACAAAGACCAATTGTCAGGATGGAAGATTAAGTTGTCTCTAAAATGGAAGGGGAAAAAGACAAAAGAGCTGAAGAAGAGTAGGGAAACAAGGTGTTTTTCCAAACAGCTTCTCTGTTACGTTTATGAGCTAATGGTAATAATCTAGGAAAGAGGAAAATGTCTAATGTTAAAAAGGGAGAAGGGATAGGCATTGAGCACAAGAGGAGGGTCCGACCTGGGTGCCTGAGTCAGATTTTAGTAGCAAAATGAAAGGTGGGAGTTTGGAAATTCTCCTTTTCGATCTCATCGACTGCAGCAAAACAGGAGTCAAGATCATCAGCTGAAAGGAGATGACTCCACAATCTGGCTATTGTGAATTGAGCTGCTGTGAACATTGTTGTGGCTGCGTCACTGTAGTATGCTGATTTTAAGTCCTTTGGGTATAGGCCAAGGAGTGGGATACTTGGGTCAAATGGTAGGTCCATTCCAGGTTTTTTGAGGAATCTCCACTCTGCTTTCCAGAGTGGCTGCACCAATTTGCAACCCCACCAGCAATGTATGGAGTGTACCTTTTCCCCCACATCCTCGCCAACACCTATGGTTGCTTGTATTGCCCTTCAATAGATGAATGGATAAAGAAACTGTGGTATACATACACAATGGAATATTACTCAGTCATAAAGAAGAATAAAATTATGGCATTTGCAGGTAAATGGATGGAGTTGGAGAATATCATGCTAAGTGAGATAAGCCAATTCCAAAAAACCAAAGGCGAATGATTTCTCTGATAAATGGATTATGATACATAATGGGGGGTAAGGGGAGGCAAGAATGAAGGAAGGATGGATTGTATAGAGGAAAATGAAGGTTGGGGAGTGGGTGGGGGGAAGGAAAAATAATAGAATGAGACAAACATCATTACCCTATGTACGTGTATGATGACGCAATGGTGTGACTCTACTTTTTGTACAACCAGAGAAATGAGAGTTGTACCCCATTTGTGTACAATGAATCAAAATTACAAAGAAAGAAAGAAAGTAGATGGTTTGGAGATTGGAGGACAAAGGGCAGAAAATAATTATCTATGCAAATGTGAGAGTGAACAGACCAAGAAAAAAGAAGGGTTGCTGGGCACAGGCCCCTCTGAGGTTAGGAGTTATGAGCTAAGAGGGAAGTAGGTGTGCGTGTTTGTGCCTTTTCTTTAGCTCAGGTGCAAGGTGAAGGGGCTGTGGAGTTGGGCTTAAGGGGTCTTGGGACTTAGCCAGGTGGGCACATGGGAGGGAGAGAAGGGAAGGGGGCTGGTCTGCAATCAGAAGTGATCATGACCATGAAGTATAGAATTTAATTCGTGCAGGGAGAGAAGGGAGGCCTGGATGGAGACGAGGGGGAATGAACGACGTGTTGACATCCATGGATGATAGGCAAAGGATTGATGGCGCATCAGCCCAGGAGTGTGGGAATAAAAGACTGGAGATTTTGATTGGAGAGTGGAAGGAATACACAGCCAAGTGCAAGTCTGTTTTATTTAATTAATGCTTTTGATTCTATGTCCTGATCTTTTCATTTACATAGCCCAGTCTGGATACTTAATCATACCATGCTCATTTTTTTTTTTTAAATCACCTTCTTTGTTTTGTAAACTCTGTCATTCACAGAGCAGTAGGAAGCATCTTCCTGAAGTTACTTGACCTGGGTAGTCAAATTTTTAGAAGTCTGTAATGATTTCAGTTCATTTTCAAATCAAAAGTTAATGTGCTTTATAAATAATATCCCCCATAGCTTCTTACTGTAACCATCTCTTCTCCATTATATTTTTCCCATTTTATGCATATGAGTCCAGTCAATTTCCCAGGAATTCTTAAATGAAAGGAACAGCATTCTCCACTCACCTCCCCTCTGATTTCATTGTTTCAAGGAGGAGGAGAAGCTTCACCTCATGGCTTTGTTTCTGCTGTTCCCTGGCTCTTTGTAGTACCTTTTCATCACCTTTCCAGAGGGACCGCGACACAACCCCAGACCTTGATCTCTAAGTTCTGACTTATTTCCTCCTGTGAATCTTACAGACTCAAAGCCCAGGGAGTCGGGCTGCTTTTCATCCACATCTGTGGTAATCAGCACTGCGGTCTTCACACACGGAGGGCCCGAGTCCTCTCCACTCCCTCTGGCTGCAGTTCCCTCGGGTGTGTTGCCAAGGAGTTCTGGATGCAGCCAGAGCTCTGGCTGCTCCTCTCTGCACCTTGCTCCAGGCACACTCTTCTAATGGGCGTCTTTCTTTTTAAAGCTACACATATTAGGGACCTAAGCTATTATTATTTTTCCCTACCCGTTGATTATTCCAAGTTCCTAGTTCTCATTCTCATTTAACTGATCTCTTCTGCAGAAACTTGGGACCTCGATATTTTTTTTTTAATATACTGGATCTTGAAGATTTTTTTTTCTTTCTCATGTCCACTCTCCATCAGTTCTTCAGGGTGTTGAGATAATCCTTCACTCTGCTTCCCATGATGGTTTACAAGGTATCTTTCCTGGTGTTTCTGGAGAGGGATGCAAGTCCAACAAAGCTAAGTTCTGGTAGAAAAGGACACTTCTGATCTTTGCAGGCTCTTCAGGAGGAAGCACCCATGAGTCATAGGACTTAGCTCCCTTATTTCCTTTTGGTGGGTATAGTAGTTTTATGCTTTGAAAAGAAAACAGAGAAATGTATTCCCTCACTGTTCTGGAGGCCAGAAGTCTAAAATCAGGATGTGGCCAGGGCCGTGGTGCCTCGGCAGCCTGTCGGGGAGGACCTTACTTGCTCTTCCAGCTTCTGAGAACTCCAGGCATTGGTTAGTTTTGACAGCATAACTCCAACCCCTGCCTCTGTTGTCAAGTGACCATCTTTCTTCCTCATTTGTCCGGTTTCCTCTGCTCTTTCTTTTCTCTTTCCTCTTCCCAGCCCTGTTGGGATGGCCCCGCACCATTCCAGGACTTTTTAACCCTGTGCGTCTGCAAAGACTTTATTTCCAAACGAGGTCACACACTGAGGCTCTTGGTGAACGTGCCTTCTGGTGGAGTAGGGAGATGTGGAGACATGTTTAAGTGGCCCTAAGACGGCAGCTGGCGTTGGGCCAAGAGGTGGTGCATAATTAGTGTTAACATGACGTGAACTCTCATGACCTTTTGCCTGATTGGTTGATGTCTCTTCAGCGCTCATGGTCAGCACATGGTCCTCATTCTTTCTTAATTGGTACCCTGGCGCTGCTCCAATCGTGCACTAATCCTAAGCTGATTGTCTGCCTTAGTGTATATAAGACATTCTCTTTACCTGGGAGAAGGACGAAGGACGCACCTATAGGAAGCAGCTCTGATAAGCAACACCTCTGATAGGATGTAGGCTGCACCACTAAGATGCACTTCTAGAGTGCACCTCTGAAGGCACCTCTAAGAAGAAGCAGCAGACCTCTAAGGAGTAGCCTCTGTGAAAGCGTAGGACCTCTAAAAAGCAAGCAAGCCTCTCTTCCTCTATAAACTAGCGAACAAGCAAGCAAGCAAAAAACCAGCCCAGAAATAGAAGTAGTTCATTCCCAGTCTGCCTCTGATAAATTCCCGCAGGATTGTTGCTGCAGGTGGCAACAGGGAGAGGGAAGGGTAACATTTATCCCAGTACAGTGAGTGTAGAAAAAAGATCTATAAAAATTTCGTAAAAGTCCTTCTACAGGAAGGTGATAGCTTTGGAATGGTTCTGTCCAATTCAGAGCCTGTTATGGTTTGGATGTGAGGTGTCCCCCAAAAGCTCATATGTGAGAAATGCAAGCAGGTTTGGAGGAGAAATGATGGGGTTATGAAAGCCTTAACCCAACCAGTGACCTTATTCCCTGCTGGAATTAACTGAAGGTAGGTAGGGTGTGGCTGGAGGAGGCGGGTCATTGGGGTGTGCCTTCGGGGCATATATTTCCTATCTGTGGAGTCTCTTTCTCTGCTTGCTGATCACCCTGTGAGCTGCGTCCCTCTGCCACACTCTCCCGTCATGATGTTCTGCCTCACCCGGAACTCGGACGAATGGAGTCGGCTGCTGGAATGAGCCCTCTGAAACCATGAACCCTAAAGTAAACTTTTCATTCGCTACAGTTGTTCTGGTTGGGTCTTTTAGTCACAGCAGCAAAAAAGTTGACAGAACAGAGTCCCATCTACTACCCCACCCACTCACTCTTTCACCCGCAGGGATAGGGCTGAGGTCACCATTCAAGAAGCTTTTCCCTGAAAACTTTCTCCAAACACTAGGAAAACGAAGTTTTGGCAAGAAAAACGAATGTGATAAAATAGGATGAAAGTGGAAATATGAGGAAATAACGCTCTTTGCTGGAGAAATGCCCTTTACCTGTGAAGGAGAAGCAAACTCTGAGTTATCCAAGTCTGATTGCGTTTCTCTCTTTTCCCCCAAGTCCAGGCCCTAACCCATTGCTTTACTGGAGTGAACTCTCTCACCACTCAGAGCTGCCTAGTTCTTCAAACTCAAGCGCCCTTTCTCTCGTTTCCTTCCATGAGGGAAGTGCCTCCTCCTGGCAGAGGCTGATCTTTACCTGTGCTGTTGGTCTAATTCCCTTTGCTTCCTGTGACTGGATTTTTTTCCTTTAAGTTGTCCTTCCCCTTGGTAAATGCAAGCTCTCTCTTTGCCAGGTCTCCCCCACCTGTTGAAACAGACTTAGCTCTTGTCTGGCACACTGTCAATGCTATTTTCCTTAGGTCCCAACTCTTTTTATTCTCTAGGTGACCTTTGGCATCTTGACGTTCTCTTCTTTGAACCTGCCTTTTCCCATCTTTCACTTCTTACCTTTCCTCTTCTCTCCTTCATAGGCTCCCTTCTCTCCTATTGTGTCTTAAAAGAGGAATTTCCTGAGGTTCTCTCCTCAAAACTTTTTCCTTTTCTTTGATAATTTCTTCAGCCCTCATATCTTCAATTTATATCTCTCAAACCCATATCTTTTGCTATCAGTTGGGTCTGTAATATTCCCAAAAGGCCAATATGTTAAAGGCTTGGCTCCCACACTGGTGCGATTGGGGGGTGGTGAAACCTTTGGGTAGGACCTAACAGAAAGTTAGTTCATCAGGGTCATATCCTTGAAGGGTATTTGGGATCTTGGCCCTTCCTGTCTCTCTTTGTTTCCTGGCTGTCTTGAGGTGAGCATGCTCCTAGTATGATGTATTGCCACACCGCAGGACCAAAGGCCACAGAGCCAAGTGACCATGGACTGACGCCTTCAAAACCATGAGCCGAAATAAGCCTTTCCTTCTTAAAAGTTGAATATCTTGTGCATTTTGTTTTAGTGATGGAGAACTGGCTAACACACTTCTTGTCCCTGTTTTTTCCATAATGCCCAGGAGAAATAACAACAGCAGTGTTGACAATAGTACCAGCTACTGTTTAATAAGCCTCTACTATGTGCTATCCTTGGTGCTGGCTAGGTGCTTTTTCTTTTCTTTTTTCAAGATATTATCTTATTTGATTCTCACAAGAAGTCTATGAGTTGAATCTTATTAATCATAGTTTCTAGAGAACCGGTTTAGAGATATTAAGCTCTCTTCCCAAAGTCACACAGAAAGTCAGGGGTAATAACAGAGGCAGGGTTCTCTTTATAGATTCCAGAAACATCTCGGTGTGTTCGGTGCATGCTCCCCACCTCTTACTTTTGTTAAACCTAAGACCTGGCTCCTTATTCTGTTACTCTCAGAGCCTCAGGGCTTCCTTCCACCTCATCTCCTCTTTCATATAATCACATAATTTTTGACCAAATTCTTCATGACATCTCGAATCCAGCCCTTCTTTTCCAGTTTCAATGCTCTAACAGTAGCCCAAACCCATCTCTTGTCTATGACAAGTGTCCTCCCCATTCCTCTTCACACCATCTTCTACCCCCGCCGCTAGTTACGTGCTTAGTCTTCCAGAAACCCAGGCAGAGAGTACCACCACCTGCCTGCAGTTCATCAACATTTCTATTGCCTGCCAAATTAGACACAGACTCCTCAGGGCAGAGGTGGTACATAGACAATTATTTTGTGGACAAATTGTGAAATTACAAATAAATCACTTAACAATGTTTGCATGCAGAAAGAACCTAATAAACATTTTATAATTATAATAATTTGGTGCTCTTTGCAGTATGGTCTAAACTTACTCTTCCAGATTATGTGTTCCAAGGTCCTGCAACTCTACTCTCTTTTCTAACAGGACAAACTAACATGTGTCCACTTTTCTACTTTAATTTATTTATATTATTTCTTTTCTTCTTATTTTTTTCTTGGAATGGTCCCTCTCCTTTCCTCTTAATGTTTATTTCTGCCTTTGAAATTCTGTCAATTACCAGTTGTTCTCAAAGGCCATGTTCAGGAAGAATTTCCTGATCAATTTCCTGGTTCAAGTTGATAGAATTGTTGACCCGTGTAAGTCCAGAACACATTGCTTATAACTCTCAGATGACAAGCAATGTAGTCTATATGGTACTGGAGTTATGTGGATACCTGACTCATCTCTTCTTGATTATAAAGCTTCTGAGGACAGAACTTACCTCTAATTCTGCATCTTTGTAGAGCTTAACACAGTAACTGGCCCAATATTTATGGTTCGTATGTTTGAATTTAATTTCTACTATCTTCTTTAAGTCTTTTAAGATAATGTTATGCTGCTACAACAAAAAGACTGAAAATTATTCTGACTCAAATGAAACAGAAAGTAATTGCCTTGAGAGAGGCATGGGATGCAGGAGGAGATACTGCCATCTGCTTCATGTTCTGA
Organism: Sciurus carolinensis; assembly: GCF_902686445.1. NCBI lineage: Eukaryota > Metazoa > Chordata > Mammalia > Rodentia > Sciuridae > Sciurus > Sciurus carolinensis. Next base: position 19,694,784 of record NC_062222.1, on the reverse strand, counting down.
ATACAGTTTGTGGGAGGAAGAAAAGCAGTTTTCTTATAAAGAAGCACAACAGAAGGCACACAACAGATTTCCATTCATAATCAGTGACGAGAGTTTGGTCACATGGCCTCACTGAGCCACCAGGGAGGCGGGGACATGTAGCCTCTGGATACACATGCAGTCATATCCCCCAATACTCAGAACATTTCTATTCCCTAAAAGAAGACTCCATGAAGGAAAAGTAGGATAATTAGCATTCGTTGCCACATCTTATGAAATGATTTGCAATGCTATATGTTGTCCTTACTTTGACTATTTTCTCATAACAAGATCACTTAGAGATTGAATCACTTCAAATAATGTGTTTCTTTGATAGCTGAGTAGGTATCTACCACAGCGCAAAAAGTTTTTATTTGGCTCTTTTGAACAAAAATATTTTTGTATTGCCTCTTCAATTAAGTTATAGAGCCTTTGAAAACCATTTCTTACATATTCAGTCATCTTTATAAACATCACCTCTCGTCACCCAGCTGAAGCAGAGTGACATGCTTGGACATGACAGTTCAGGTTCCTGTTGATAAACTTCATGGCTCTGTTGTGATGTAATAGATTGACATCCTGGGACCTCACCAGGCTTCTTCCTATACTCAACTGGCTTAATTTCTTGTGTCTATTTTTCAATAAAACCTCTTGCCTTCTCAGGGACACCAGTGGCACCACTGGCCAGTGTCAATGCAATCGCCTGGAGAAACACTTCTCCCTCTTCTTCCTTGCTGTTTATGTTTTAAGGGCTGAGAAATTAAACAAAAACCAGGTGCCCAGCACAGTTCTAAATGTTCTGCATATTTTAACTTGTTTGGTCCTCATAGCAACCATATAAGAGATATTCTTGTTTTCCCCATCTTGTGAGCAATTCAGCAGAGCAGGGCCTTGAGGTAACTTGCCCAAGAGCTAGTGAACAGCAGAGTCAACGATTCAACTCAGTCTAGCTCCAGCGTCTGTGTTCTTAATAATTACACTGCCTTGCCTTTAGGCTTCCTCAAATTCTCTTCGAACTAAGAATGAATATATTCTGAAAAGAAGAGAGAGGCAATCTTATATAAATAGCATGTGTGGTCTTCAGAACCTTTTGTCTTTGCTCCACGGCATACTGATTGAATTGCAAGACAGGCAAGTTCCGCAGAGGTGAGGTTTTGGCAGCTATAGTTGTTCCAGCAGTTGCATTAGCAGTGGGAAAGCTAGTTCTATGCTATGAAAATTAGGCACATTGCAAAGCAGGGGCTCAGAGGAGAAACCAAGAGTTTCTGATCCTACATCTGATGTCACTGTGATTGGTAGTCGACTGATTCTCTTTTCCACAGTGGGCACACTCATCGGCTTCTGATTTGGGATACACATAGATGGCTATTTCAACTGTAATGGTTCATGTCTTTGGGATGTCAGAGGGAAAGTTTTCAAAGGAAAGTTTAGGGTGGCCTACTAGTGTTTCTCTTTGTTTCTTGTAACATAGACGCTAGATACAAACATGACCGATTATAGAGAGAAAGTTGACTTTTGGTCAAGGAAAAGTGTCTGCCTAACTTGGAAAGTTGGACCTTTGGCAGGCAATATACATTTGAAAGAAATGCATTGTGTACTATCCAGACAGTGTCTCTAACTTAAAGAACAATTGCAGCATAGAGCATCTTAGTGCGAGAAGGTGCTATCTGGGAACAATGCCAAAACTCAAGAAAATTAGTGAAGTGGAAAAAGGTTCTGTAAATGCTGATGGTAGAAGAGACTGTAAGATTGTTATAACCTCTGCAAGGTGAATATTTTTCAAATGGCTTTGAGGCCTTGCTAGTTTGTTTTGATGACTAACATCAGTTTTTTGGAGTGTTTCTTGGGTGTCTGCTGATTTTTCTGCCTCAGAGACAACCCAGAGCATTTTCTTTATAGCAGAGGTGACTCCCACTGATTGGAAAGCAAGGCTTCTCTTCACTTATCTATGGCTGTGAGTGCTTTCATTATGAGACAGCCGCATGTTTTGGAGGTCTACAATTTGGTTTATTACAAAACAAGTCTGATAGCAACCATATAAGAGATATTCTTGTTTTCCCCATCTTGTTTTCCTCATCTTTATATTTTCTATAAAATCACATACTCCTAGCCTTTTGCACTCCTGCACCTCATTAGCCTGTCAGACTGAATAGCTACTTTCATTTTTTTTATATAACAACAACACATACAATTAAAAGTCATACAACTCAGACTGAAGCATGTAAAGGAAACAAACTAGGCTATAGAGCATCAAAATAGGTATGAAGGGTGTAGTGACCTACTAGTAAGAAATGCTGCATTTCTAGAACATGACATTGGGAGACATAAGTAAATAAATAAATAAGTAAATAATTCTACTTGAACCATTGGACAGTCATCTCCTTCTTCTGCCTCCTACTTCATGCATCCCTGAAAACACCAAGGAGGCCAAAGGGAGAAAAAGGACTAGATTGACATTAGTTGTTCATGGGCTGCCAAAGAATCCCTTGTTAGAAAAGATTTTATTTTTGGTTGGCAGGAATTAGTTGTGCACGTTAATGTGGTTCGGTGTGGTATTTCAACGCCTGCGTACAGTGTGCCTGGATCAAATCAAGTCTCCCTTGTCCCCCTCCCTTCGTCACCTGTGCAGACCTCCAGCAGTCTCTATTCTACATTCAGGTCAACTTCTCTAGTTTCCACGTATGAGAGAGAACACGTGGCATCTGTTTTTCTATCTCCCTTTGTTGGTTTTCTTTGCCTCACTCTTGTCCTCTTATTTTGCCTTGGCATTCTCCAGACTCTGTCTCTGTATTATAGAGTATTCCCCCTTTCCTGCAACTTTCATTGGTTGATTTCCAGGCCCTGGGGAGCTTAAATTCTACTCTAAGTACTTCTCATTATGTTTTTCCAGCAAAGAGAGCTCTCTTCTTAGAACTACGGGGTCAGCTGTTAGACCTTTAAGTGTTCTATAATGGGTAATGGCTTGGTAATTTTAATTGCTTTCCTCCTTTTATCTTTCTCTCCATTTCTTTTTCCTTCCTTTTCCTTTCACTATGTTTTTCTCTTCCTCCATCCCGTCTTCTTTCCTTTCTTCCTTCCTACCTTGCACACCTGATGTGTGCTAAACACCTTCTAGGCAGAGATAAGAAGGATAAAAAAGAAGGATCCTTCCTTTCAGGATGCATCACCAGCGTAGAAGGGGAAACCAAAACACATACAAGGTGGCAGGCAGAGAGTCTGGGTTTAGGTCTAAAGGTCATTTCAAGGTTGCTAACTTGGAGGATTGCCTTGATGGAAATGGCATTAACAGAAAATGCTAGAAGAGGAGAGGATTTTAGGCAGACATGATACATTTGATTTTCAACTGGATGGAATTTTATGTACTGGCAAGACAATAGAGAAGAGAGAAATTTAGTTTGGAGCTCAGAAAAAAATTAAAACTGGACCATAATTTTAGGAGTCATCAGTATATATGCGTGAGAATGCCCAGGAAGGAAAAAGAGAAAAACAATAGAAAAGAGGGTTAAAAGGGAAATGATCTTCAATAACACCCACATTGTACAGGTAGTCAGGAGAAGCAGAGACTGAAAGGGAAAAGAAGAACAGTAACAGCAAAAAATTACATGGAGACTAACTCAGTTTGTTTAATCGCTTCATCTTCTTGTGCTCTTGCAGGACTAGGAAGCTGTTTTAATATTGCCCGTTTGAAAAGAACCATGAGACTTCCTCTTAGGACCTTCTTCTTAGGACCATGAGACTGTGGACATCCTGCAAACAGAAGAATGATCAGCAAGGTAGGATAAGAGCAGAAAGTCTTGCTTCAAGACAGGGAGGAGGATGGTCATAAAGCTGGGAGTCGAAGTTCCCTGACCCACAAGAGGTCACCGAGCATGCCTACACCTATTTAAGTGCTGCAGTTGCGGACCATTCGTTCTTGGTCCATTTCCAGTGAAGATGGAGGGCACCTGATCATTGTCTTGCCTTTTTTCTTGCCTTCTATTTTCTTCACTGTTTCCCATTCTGTTCCATTATTAAATATTATTCTGTGAATCTTCTCAAAAAATATATTTGTCTCTTTTTAACCTCTTTGAAGTCCCTATTGAAACTTTATGTTGACTGAGTTCCACTAATTCTACATTTAACCTGTTTGTTTCTATTAATTAGCTCCTAAATAACTCCTGCAAATTTAGAAACATGCCAAATGCCTGTGATCCCTAGATTTCTTTTTTTTTTTTTTTTTTACATTTCTACATTAGCCAAAGTTAGTAGAACTCAGTATGTTATAATAGCTACTGTTTTCAAATATGAAAGATATGGGAAACATGAAGTTTTTTGTTTGTTTGCATTTGGTTTTGGTGTGAGGGGCAGAGTGTGAGGAGATATGATTGAAAAGATAAGACAATTATTAAAAAGATTTTTCAGTTAAGAAAATCCACGCTGAAAGTTTTTATAAGCATAGTCAGTACTCAGTATTCTTTTCAAACGGGCAATAATAAAACGGCTTCCTAGCCCTGCAAGGGCACAAGAAGATGAAGCGATTAAACGCTTATAAACGGCAGAAAGTTGTTTTTTTCTTAAGTGATAAATTTCTTCGCATCTGACATCTCACAAAAAGTGATTTTATTCTGCTATTTTCTATAAAATATGTGATTGGTTTTATGATCATTTTACATTATTTTATTACTTTTATAAGGATCCTTGCAATAAATTTCAGTGTGTTTTTTACAAGGAGAACAAAAAGATAAAATTGTAATGGGGCTGAAATAATTCTTCTTATACCTAAACATTCATGTATATGAGTTTATGTAAAACTTTGTGAACACAGGGCCTAAACTTTGTAAGTACCAAGTTTAAAGATCTATTTATATTTTATTTAAAAAAAATTTTGGGGGGAAAATGTTATTTCTGTTTTTTCAAAATTGAATACCTGAGTTCCTGGGTGTTTGGGGCATAGGATGAGATGAAGATTTGCTCTGCTACTATTAATAGCGGAAGTCCTTGCTGATGAAAAAGGAAACACCCAGGAAATGCAGCGTAACAGATCCCTGCCATTTTATTTGAAGTAACACCCATAACAAATGCCATCATTTATTCACTCAACAAATATTTGTTGATGGCCTGCTATGTTTTTGGCAGTGTTCTAGGGATTAAAGTTACATCAATGCACTAAATACTAAAAATTCTCTCATAGAGCTTACATTTTGATGGGTGGAGACAGACACTGAAGAGAATAAATAGGTAATTATTTGATATGAGTAATCAAATACTGTGAAGAAAAATAATGCATGTTGTGGGTGAAAGAAAGGAAGGTCTCAGTAAGAAGAGAGCACTTAAGGAAATATTTGAGAAAGATTGGGGAATGTGGAAATCTTGATAAGATTAATGCAGGCAGTGGGGACAGTGTTTGGGGGTGCTTTGCAGGAAGAGCAAGAAGACAAATGAGGCTGAAGGGAAGAGAATGGAGCTCCAGGTAGCCGAGCAGAGCAGAAAGGTGATGGGGGTCCAGACCCTCAAAGGTTTTCTCTGCTGTTTTAAGGACTTTGGAATTATTCTGAGTGAGCTATTTATTCTGTGGGACCATTTGGCCATTCCCTAGTGGCTGTTGTTTAAGTGTGGCCATTCTAGCTCTTGGTAGGGAATATACTAGAATGACCGAGAGTGTTAAGTGGGACGATCTGTCAACAGGATTCTTCAAATGTCAAGACAATCGATGGCTATTGCTCGGCCAAACTATTTAAACTCCCTGAGTTCCAATTTCCCCACCTGTACAATTGTGCTGACGATGGGGCTGTTTCAGGGGGTGTGGGTACTTGGTGTGGGGGTACCTACCAACCCACACGCCCATTTCCTGTCCTAGCACTGTTCCTGTGCTAACCACTCAATGAAGTTTCACCGTTTTCCTATTATTAGTGACTGAGTCTTCAGCAGTGTTTGAGTTTGCTGCAAAATAATTAAAAGCAAATTAATATGTTACAACAAGATTCTTTTATGTTGGCTGAATTAAGAGCAAGACAAAGTATCTGGATGAAAATCTTTATATGTTGAGTTTTGTGTGTGTGTGTGTGTGTGTGTGTGTGTGTGTGTGTTCCTGACAGATTTGGGTAGACCAAATATTGGGTAGACCTGCCTGATTATACCCTGGATACAAACTTGAGCATGCATAGAACCTTCCCCATGACTGGAAGGTATTTTGGGTATAGTAGAGATGGAATAGAACAAAAGGGAAACTACAATTAAAAAGAGACAACTTGGAATTCCTTTGTGAGAAGACTATAGTTTGTGTCTGGTGGGTGTTTACTGAATTGATAAGCTTTTATGAATGTTTATAGTGATTACATATATAATTGTGAATTTATCTTGCCCCTGAAAATCCAACTCTTTGAAATTGTTGTCTGTACTTCAAATTTTGTCTGTACCTTTCCTTGCCTCAGTTATAGTGGGTAGTTTATCTCAATGAATATTTGCCCATCTGTCTCTGAAGAAGTATCATAACTTTGCTCAAGGACAAAAGCTTCCCAGAAAACAAATAATAATGAGCCTGGGAAAGTATGACATTATGGGCTCCTCCAGGAGCAATGGACTAATGATCTCAGGGGTGTGATACTTAGAAGAGTCAATGGAAATTAACTAAGTGATTAAAAGAGTAAATATTTTATGTCTAAGGCAAATCAGATTTTAACAGTCATCGAGATTATGCAAGTGAAACAAATAATAAGGCAGTTCATTCATTACTATGAGAGCAGAAGAACAGAAAGATTTCAGGATAAGTGAAATAGGTAGGGGACGGGAAAAACAGCTCATCAGAGTTAACTCTTCCTGAACCTAGTGTACAAATAGAGATGATAAAGCTGATACGAACAAAATCTTGAAGCGATGGTATAGGTATGAATTTAATTTTCCACAGACTTAGGAGTTAAAAAGTCCGACTTTATTTTTTTACAGTTGACATCATTTCTACCCCAACCCACTATGCCTTGTGGCACAAATGTAACTTTGACACTCAAAGATAAATTTAGTCAAGAATTCATTAAGTTGTTCATGATTTTTTTCCTTCTCATTCCTTCCAGAGAGAGAGGAAAGGAGGGAGGGAGGGAGAGAGAGAAGAGAGAGAGAGAGAGAGAGAGAGAGAGTCAGTGTGTGTGTGTGTGTGTGTGTGTGGTGTGTGTGTGTGTGTGTGTGGTGTGTGTGTGTGTGTGTGTGTCAGTGTGTGTGTGTGTGTCTCTGTGTGTGTGTGTCAGTGTGTGTGTGGTGTGTGTGTGTGTGTGTGTCAGTGTGTGGTGTGTGTGTGTGGTGTGTGTGTGTGTGGTGTGTGTGTGTGTGTCAGTGTGTGTGTGCACGTGTGTCAGTGTGTGTGTGCACGTGTGTCAGTGTGTGTGTGTGTGTGTGTGTGTGTGTGTGGTGTGTGTGTGTGTGACCTCCTTGGGGACTTCCTCCAGTGCCCAGCACCAGAGGGGCAGAGCATCTACTCAGTCGTCACCTGTCCTTGCTGGCATCTGTTACCATCTTCTAGCAGCTGCTTCCAAGTTATTGGTATTCATCCTCAGGCGAGAGCTCAACTCTGACTCTCTCATTCTCTGTACGCTTTGTAATTCCTCTCCTGATGCAGTGTGTGCCACTGGCTGGGTGAGGAATGGCTTGGTATAACAAGGAAATGATGGAGTATGACAACATGTCTCTAAGGGGGGTGGCATCCCTGTGTCCTTCCTTGTCCACGCATACTGTTCTCTCTGTAAGTGACAGTCTGTTTCACCCCTTGTTATGGTTTGGATATCAGGTGTCCCCCAGGGCTCCTGTTGATGCAGGATATTCAGAGGTAAAATGATTGGATTGAGTGTGGCTGGAGGAGGGGGATCCTAGGGGCCAGGCCCTGGAGGGGTGCATCTACCCTGTGACCCCTTCTCCCCACCCCCTGCTTTCTGACCCCACCATGAGCTGAGTGTCTTCCCTCCACTGGCCACTTCCCACATGATATGCTGCCTCACCTTGGGCCCAGAGCAATGGAGTCAACCATCTGTGAACTGAGACCTCTGAAACTATAAGCCTCAAATAAACTTCCTCTCCTCTAAGTGGTTCTTGTCAGGTATTTTGGTTACAGTGACAACAAGACTGACTAAAACACCCATCTCCCTTAATCTGGGTTGACCAGTTGGCTTGCCTGATCAATAAAACAGGCCTTGGTGATGTTCTAAGACTTCCAAGTCTCGGTCATGGGAAGTATCGGAGGTTTTGCCTGGGCCTCTTGGAACGCTCACTTGGGAACACTTAACCGCCATGAAAGGAGTGATAGTTACTCCAAGACCACCATTCCAGTAGGCTGAGGCCTCAAGTGGGCATTCTGAACAGTTCCAGCTCAGCCCAGTCAGACTTTAGTCACCCCAGTGAGGGCATCAGACATGGAAGTGAAGCTGTCTTGGACTGTCCAGATGAGCACATTCACAATCGGAATACCACTAAGTTATGTGTGTTGATGTCTCATGGAGCAGGAGATGCTCAGCTGAGCCCCCCACCCCCGAGTTCCTGAACCACAGAGTCATGAAAGGTAATAAATTAGTTGTTGTTTTAAATCATTAAATTTTGGAATAGTTTGTAATGCATCAACAGATGGCCAGCACAGGAGTGGGGAAATACCTTAATTCACATTTCAGATCTTTATCCTACTATCTACCCAAATCAAGTCAGTAGTGTGACGTTGATTTCTGGTTCCTTTGGGCATCGTGAAGTGGTCTTTCCTCTAGAGAATGGGGTCTGCTCTGTAACTGCACTTATCATTATTCACATGTCCCTTTCTGTACTTTCCAGAAAGACTTTGTGGAGAAGCTTGCAACAGGGTTTTGGGTGAATATCCATTCTCTCTGCTTTGCATCCACCCCGTTTCTCTATACCTTTTGACTGTTAAGTATTTTAAATGTATTTTCACTATCTCTTTTATTCTGTTTCTCAGGGCTCTGAAAATTTCTAAGACATGTCTATGGGAATAAATCAAGTGGCCCTGTAAGTGGGCTTCTGATAATGGACTTTCTATTCCATTCCATTGATCTATTTGTCTATCCTAGTGCCAAAACCATACTGAACTAATCCTACTCTTTCCATCCTTTTTTGATATGTAACTTCCTGATTGATTTTTTTAATTGTTTTTGTTAACATTTGTTGAAATGTAGCATACATCCATGCATACGTACATACATAAATCTTTAGTGTTTTACTCTGAGTTTTCAAAATAAACACACCTGTGTAATTACCACCTAGATCAAGAAATGGAGCATCTCATAGCACCAAGAAACCCTTCTTTTTCCAGGCTTCCATCACTAGCCCACAGTAAGCAGCATATTAATTTTTTTAACCAATTAGTTTTGACTGTTTTGATCATTATGTCAATGGATTCATAAAGTATGTATCCTTTTGTGTTTGAATTCTTTCATTCAACTCTGTTTAAGATATTTATCTGTGTTGTACATGTGACAATTACTTGTTCATTTTAACTGTTGTAGAGTATCCTACTGTATGAATATATCACAATTTATTTGTCCATACAATTAATTACTCATTACACTTCAACTGCATAGAGGCTTCGACTATTAAGTATAACCAAATATGACATGTGCATATTTTTGTCTGGTAGATACCCTGAAGTGGACTCAAAGGATCCTAAGATATGTGTACATGTGCACATTCACCTTTTTTATTTGTTATTTTCAGTTACACGTGATAGTAGAATGTATTTTGACATATCATACATACATGGAATATAACTTCCTATTCTTGTGGTCATATATGATGTGGAGTTACAATAGTCATGTATTCATATATGAACAAAGGAGAGTTATGTCTGATTCATTCTACTGGCTTTCACATTCCTATCACCCCTTCCTTCTCCCCCATTTTCCCCCTGTCCAATTTGATGAACCTTCACTCCTCTCTCCCCACCGCTTATTGTGAGTCAGCATCCACATATCAGAGAGAACATTTGGCCTTTGACTTTTTGGGATTGGCTTATTTCACTTAGCATGATAGTCCCTAGTTCCATCCATTTGCCAGAAAATGCCATAATTTCATTCTTCTTTATGACTAGTAATATTCCATTGTGTATATGTACCACATTTTATTTATCCATTCATCTGTTGAAGGGTACCTCGCTTGGTTCCATAGCTTACATTGTGAGTTGAGCTGCTATGAACATTGATGTGGCTGCACCACTATAATATACTAATTTTAAGTCCTTTGGGTATATCCTGAGGAGTGGGATAGCTGGGTCAAGTGTTGGTTCCATTTCAAATTTTCTAAGGACTCTCCATACTGCTTTCTACAGTGGTTGCACCAATTTGCAGTCCCACCAGTAATGTATTAGTGTGCCTTTTTTGCCACATCCTTGTCAGCATTTATTGTTACTTGTATTCTTGATAATTGTCATTCTGAGAGTGAGATGAAATCTCAGTGTAGTTTCAATTTGCTTTTCATATATTTGTAGTGATGTTGAACATTTTTTTCATATATTTGTATTTCTTCTTCTGTGAAGTATCTGTTTAGTTCCTTTGCCCGTTTTTGGATTGGGTTATTTGGATTTTTGGTGTTAAGTTTTTTTAGTTCTTTATATATCCTGGAGATTAATTCTCTATCTGAGGTGCAGGTGGTAAAGATTTTCTCCCATTCTGTAGACTCTGTCTTCGTGTTATTGATTATTTCCTTTGCTGTGAAGAGGCTTTTTAGTTTGATAAAATTCCATTTATTGATTCTTGATTTTATTTATTGTACTTTAGGAATCTTGTTGAGGAATTTGGTCCCAAAGCCGACATGATGGAGATTTAGGCCTACTTTTTCTTCTAGTAGGCGCAAGGTCTCTGGTCTAATGCCTAGGTCCTAGATTCACTTTGAGTTGAGTTTTGTGTACGGTGAGAGATAGGGTTCTAATTTCATCTTATTACATGTGGATTTCCAGTTTTCCCAGCACCATCTGTTGAAGAGGCTATCTTTTCTCCAATGCATATTTATGGCACCTTTGTCTATTATGAGATAACTATATATGTGAGCTTGTCTCTGTGTCTTCTACTCTGGTGTAGATTCATCTTTGATAGGTGTTCTCAAGATACTTTGAGAAGTAGTTGTGCCTATTTGCACACCAATCAGAGTTTATGAGAGTTCTTTCTATACTACAGCCTGACCACTATTTGATATAGTTTAAAAACAATCTGTTAGTTACGTACTAGATTCCTAGTGATTCTTTTGTTAGGGTTAATATTCATTTTCCCTGAAAGAATTAATGCTGTGAAACACCTACTCATGTGTTGGTAATTATTTGATATACTTTCTGTGAAGCTCCTGTGTAAATCTTTTCCCCGTTACAAGATTGAGTTGTCTATGTATTTCTCATTGATTTATAGTAATTTCTTCTAGAGTAGAATCCTTTATCCCTGGAGCATATGTTCTAAGACTTCCAGTGGGTGTCAATTGTGGATGGTACTAAAGACTGTGTTTACTATGTTTTTTCCTATGATGAATTTTTATTTATAAATTAGGTACAATAAGAAATTAACAATAATATCAAGTAATAAATTAGAAAAAACTGAAACAGTATAATAAGTTATGAAAACTTACAAATTATTTCTGGAATTTCCACAATATTTTTGAACCAGTCTTGACCTCAGGGACCTGAAAATGTAGAAAGCAGGACTATAGATAAAGGGAAACTATTGTATATTGTGGAATTGCATCCTTTCTTTGAATATGTTGTTGCACATATATATTTTCACACTTTAGGGCTTGCCTTTTTACTCTCATGATGGTGATTTTGTTGAGCAAGAAGCTCATAGTTTTATTGAAGCCTGATTTATCAGTCCTTTCTAGTTGGTGCTTTTCTGGATTCTATTAAAGATATCTTTGCATAAAAGTCATTGTATTCATTTTCTATTGCCATTAAACAAATTGCTAGAATATCAGGAGTCCGAGCATGAGCTTGAATCTCTCTGCTCAGGGTGTCACAAGGCTGAAGTCAAGGTGTTGCTCAGGTCTACTTTAAGCTCACTTGGACCATTGGTAGAATTAATTTCCCTGTGTGTATATTGAATGCTTGGGATTTCTGTTTGGTTTTTGGCTGACGGCTACCCAGAGGTGGCTGAGGTCACTTGTAAAGACTTTCACCTAAGTCAAATCCACATAGGATAACCTGTCTTTTGATAATAATTCTAAACTTACTTGAGAATTTAGTTACATTAGAAATTCCTTCACTTTGCCATATTCTACTGGTTAGAAGCAAGGCATGGGTCACACTCAAAGGGAATGGATTATGTATGAGGAGAACTCCTAGGGACATGAATCATGGGGACTGCTATAGGGTCTGACCCCACAGTCTGGAGGATTTTTTAAAATTATATTCAAGTCTTACTATTGTATATTTCTCATTTAGTTTCACAATCTGTGTGGAATTGATCTTTTTGTGAAATAGAGATAAGATTCATTTTAATTTCATGTGAATGAACAACTGACCCAATACAGTTTATTTATCATACATCAAGTGAATTTATATGTTTGCTTCTTTTTCTAGATTCTGGTTTCTGTTCATTGGCCTATTTACCTCAACTGTACTAAAACCTCTTTTCCTCATTGCTTAGGATTATAATATGTTTTGATAGCTGGCAAGCATGAACCCTCCAAATTTGTTCTTTAAAAATTGTTCTTGTTTTTTGTGTTCCACAGGAATTATAGAATTAGCTTGTAAATTTCTACCAAAATCTCGTGTGGGGTTTTCATTGGTTTTCCATTATAGATATAGATCAATCTGGAGGAACTGATAATTTTCAAAGTGAGCCTTCCAATTCATGGAAGTGTTCTCTCTTTCTTCTTTCCTCCCCTCTCCTCACTGCCTTTAAAAAATTTATCTCAGGGCTGGGGTTGTGGCTTAGCAGTAGAGCACTTGCCTAGCATGCATGAGGCCCTGGGTTCAATCCTTAGCACCACATAAAAATAAAATAAAGGTATTGTGTCCACCTACAACTAAAAAAAAATTATAACAAAAAATTAAAAATAAATTTATCTGAGTTGTGTGTTGCAGTTTTCTGTGTAAAAGCCTCAAATATTTTTTTATTAGGTTAATTACTCTGGAAAATATACCAGCAATTCTTTATGAAGTTGGAGCTTCTCATTAATGTCAGAAGATTAAACATTGTTGAAGCAGGAGATAGAGCTGAGGAAACCATAGCTTCCATAAATTCCTCAATCAGGAACTTAAAGTACAAGTTCATCAATAAAAATTGTATATGCTCAGGGAACTAGAGAGTCTTATATTCAAAACTACAGATAGACTCAATACAGAGAGGTACTCAATTTCAAAACCAAATCTACTAGCAGTGACATTGACAGCAAGAGAATTTGCCTATTTAGAAATCTGTCAGAATTTGTCAAACAATTTTGTAAAGGGCTAGATCATAAACATACTAAGGCTTTTTTGGCCATGAAATAAATTTTTTTGCTAGGACTTGTAGCATATATGTATTTATAGACAATATTGAAATGAATGAGCATGGCTATGCTCCAATAAAATTTTACTTACAAACAGGTGCTGCCTGAATTTGGCCCAGGAATTTGCTGGCCTCATATTCTAGAGCAGTGTTTCGAAATTATTGCAATCTACTTGTAGTCAATCTAATTATGGTAAGGGATGATTAAATGGTGAACTTCCCAAGCCACTGCAATGAGGGTGGATGTTTAATGTAGTTCAGAAAGTATAACTACGTCTACATCCCTGCCCAAGGGAGCAATCTGATTTCTGACTTCCTAGTGTTTGTGGTCTACTCTAAGAGAGAAAGAATTCAGGTCAAACAAAGATATTTCTTGGCACCAAAGATATTTCTTCCCACCAATGTGTTTTTACTGATTTTTTTTAATTATAAGGGAAAGGAAACTGACATCCCTAACACACATGCATATTTATATAAAGATGTATATGTATGCATATGTTTGTGTTCACATTAATATGCAATAAAATTGCTCTTACATATTACGTATTCTTTTGTTATTGCATTTGTGTAAATTCTTTTAGAGCAGGTTCTTCTCTTTGAATATAGCTCTGTGATGTACTTATATTTAATTTTACTTAGTTGTGAATATAGACGTTATTCATCAGTATAAATTGAATTATAGGAGTTTTATTACACATTTTTGGTGTGCAGTCTTTTAATATAATTACACCCAAAAGATACAAAGTTCTGAATTCAAAGGCTATTGATCTGAAACTCTTAAACAAAAGGAGGACAACTTCATTAGTCATTTAAAACACTATACGTGTTTTAATAAGAGATGGATTTGAGTATGTATAGTACATGTGAGGACGAACAGGTAAGCTAAGATTTCCTAAGAATTTCTAAAACTTTCGGCCATGATATTTGGACCAAAGGAACACATGGCCCAGCCTGTATATGGTATAAGCTTATTTGATTAGCTAAGGAATCAGGGGTGCCATTTGTAATTTCTATATTTGGAACTAATTATTTTAACTTTAGCACCTTTCTTGACATATTGCGAAGCATTTTGCATAACATGAGCTTTTAATAGCTACAACAGAAAAAGTATTTGAGCTCAAATCAATATGGAATTCTCTGGATACCACCTCCCTCTGTTAGAGCTTTGCCATTTGCCTGGACTTTATAAAGACTTCTAGAAGGCTGGAACTTAAGAAATATGTTCACGCTTAGCCTAGATTTCTTCCAAACTTTTTGGATGATGAAGCAGTTTGATTCCCCTGCAGAACACTTACATTCTGAAGTGCTAGTGTTCCAAAGGAAAAATTTGGGAAACAGCTGTTTTAATCCATAATTTATTATCCTATTGTTTCCCAGAGCTGCTGCTTCTTGTTTCTGACATTTCTAATCAAAATAGTTATATTTGTTTCTGTCATTTCTTGTAGACTTCTAGAGCTGACTTTCCACTTCAGTAACTTGAGGAGAAAAATTTCTCTCTCTGCATGTTTATTCTTGTTTAGTTGAAGACATTATAGGCAAGTTTTACTTTGAATTTTTTTGTCAGCACTTTTACAAAGCGTGTAACAGAGAAATGTATGTACATCATTCCAGTATATATAGTGATTATTAACAACTCATTTGTGTCATGTAGTACTTTTCATATTTATTATGTTAAAAATTATACAAGTAATCTATGCTAATGCTCTCATTATTAAAAAACATTTTTAGAATAAATAAAAATATCCTACTCCCTAAAGATTATCAGTGTGCATTCTGTGAAGACCTTTAAAAATACATTTAAAAGTTATGTACTTAATAGCTTTTGAGTTCTATAAATGGAGAAATGCCTGCCTTATCCCATGGTGTTAAATAAAACCATCACTTACTTTCTCCTTAAATAGGGTGACCAGAAAATCTGGAAGCACAAGTAAATATACATAATAAAGGTATATCAATATTCTATTAAGATACATATGTTTAATGACATACACAATGTGTTCCATGTGTTACTCCAACATGTGGCATTCAATTGGTGCCACAGAGTTCAATGCACTACAAAGTTACAATAAATGTGCATTGGCTCTGTTTCCATTAGCCCCTGGGAGGGCACTGATCTGTGACTTTATCTCAGAAGATGTTATCAAAGAGGTTCAGTTGTCTGTCACTCCATCACCAAACTTCATGACCACTCTGATTTTGTAGGAAAACTTTTTGAAAACAATGTTTATTTCTTTAATCCATCTAGAATTGAATTTTGTAGGTAGTGTGAAGATGGAATCTACGTTTTAATCCAAATGAATGGTTGGGTTTTCTAACCCCTCCATGAGGCAATCCATTTGGGGCTTATGTATGCCACTCTTTCTTAAAAATGTTGTATTTGTTCTTTTTAGATATACATGGCAGCAGAGCATATTTGACATATCATACATACATGGAGTATAACTTCCCATTCTTGTGGTTGCACATGATGTGGAGTTCCACTGGTCGAGTACTCATACATGAACATAGGGAAGTTATGTCCGATATTTTCTACAATCTTTCCTTCCCCCTCCCTTCCTTTCATTCGCTTTTGTCTCACTCCCACCATTGTGTGTTAGCCTCTGCATATCAGAGAGAACATTTGACCTTTGGTTTTTGGGGGCTGGCTTATTTCACTTAGCGTGATATTCTCCAGTTCTATTTACCTGCAAATGCCATAATTTCATTCTTCTTTATGACGCATGCGAATCTTAAGATAGAAGGGAAAGATTTTTGAATCATCCACAAAGAGATGAAAATTGAAGATGCGAAGGAGATGGGTGACATCTTAGGGAAAAGAGTAGATATTGGGAAGAAAATTGGGTGTGCTGAACTTAAGGACCTATTTGCCGTTGGAGGAAGAGAGCAAGGAAAGGAGTCATCCAAGAGGTGGGATGAAGTGCTCAGGCCAGTGTCATGAGTTCTGGATGAGGGCAGTCAAGTGACATTTTTAAAATATTATAAAATGTCATTTTATTAACTTTTAATTTGTATAGCACATTTAAAAATATTTTCAGTGGAGACCCAGTGAACATACAACTGATGTAATGCAGATAAAGGAGCTTCTCAAAGAAATAATCTGTAAACATGAAAGATGGGATTTGAACACATACCACGAGGTGCCATTCCTCGACCGCTGGCTGGCTTAAAACTCGGCGCATACCCATCGAGGCGTTTCTGCATCTCGTTTTCGGTCAGCACCACAATAATGCTACACATGACATTTTAAGCTTGCTAATTTTATGTTTTAGAACCCAGTCATTTCTAACGCCTGTTCCTGGCTCACTTTCTCCAGAGGTGGAAAGAAGTAGTGAATTTGTCCTGCTTTTCATTTGGACATGCTGCTGGATCTGCCTGCGGCCATGCGGCAAGGTGATAAACGCTATGAAAGTACTTAGCTACACAGCACCACTCTCGCCTTTACCAGCTGCCCGGGAGAGCAGCCAGCGGCGCACGTGAAGCTGTGCGCGCTGCTCTGCCTGGCTGCGCACTGGCCAAGGACGGATGGCAGCAGGAACCCCCGGAGAGGCTGCCCCACAGCCGCATCCACCGAGGAGTCCATCTGGAAAGGTGGCTGGGACACCCGCCGAGCGGGCTGCTGGCAGTTGGTGATGAATGGGGGGTCCTCTCGGTGGGTGGACATGGCATACGGCAGTGTGACAGGGGTGGCTCATTTTGATTCAAGGTATTGAGCAGCCTGTGAGGCTAAGACAGTCAGCCTCAGTGACGGGCCTTACCTTAGTACCTGCAGTCAGAAAGCCAGGCTTGACGAAATTTTTGTTTAGGGCAGTCTGCAGGGTTTTTTTTTTTTTTTCTTTTTCTTTAAAGCTATGTCCATAAATATGGAAAGTAACATTGCCAGCATCATTAAAATCATATGTGAAGGAAGATGATGCACATCCATAAATCATACTAATGAATGCCAGCTAATGGTGATGTGCTGGATGCTGTGTCGCATAAAAGTCTTCCAGTCATTCTCTGTCCTCTTAGCCTGATTTATTTTCTCCATAGTTTCGTCTTTGCCAGGTATTTTATTATATATATTTATTTTATTATAAATTGTTTCCTCCCTATCCCCACCAGATGAAGGTTATGGAGGGGCACAGTCTTGAGACCTGCTTTCCGCTGTATCCCTAGCATCAAGCAGAGTGCCTGAACATAATGAGCCCTCAACATATATTTGTAAGAGGGCAATGTGAAATTCGGTCTGGTGTACTTCTAATGACTTGACAGTACTAAAGAGGCTCATGGCATCAATTTAAAATACGAAATGT
This sequence comes from Sciurus carolinensis, assembly GCF_902686445.1. Lineage (NCBI taxonomy): Eukaryota > Metazoa > Chordata > Mammalia > Rodentia > Sciuridae > Sciurus > Sciurus carolinensis. The sequence goes on along the minus strand of NC_062222.1, from coordinate 19,677,047 downwards.
GCTCATTTAATGAACAGCAATTTCTTCAAGGAGATTCCCAAATAGTTCAATTTTATAATATTCAAAGTGTATAATGCCATGTTATATATTGTCATATTTCCCTCCTCCCTTTTCCATTTCTCCCATCTTGCCCTGGAGAAGATGTCATAACAAAAGAACTTACCTCCAACTCACTGTGCATATATTGACAGCCAGAATCAAGATCTCTACTTCTTTTCCTCGACTGGGTGTGTCTGTGTGCAAAGGAGAGCAGTAAAGTGGTTTTCCTAGATAGAGAAAGTTTTGCTATGTACAGAAAACAAGACATTAGGTGGACGTGACTTGGGCTCTTGGCTTAGACTTGTTCAAGCAGAGATGGGCTCTCAGGGAACGCGAGGTTACGACTGTTCCTAAACCATCCTGGCCATCAACATTGTCCTAGGAACATAAATAAACATGCAAACAAGAAAACCAGGTTACAGCTGAGTGTGATGGTGCACGCTTGTAGTCCCAGCAACTGGGGAGGCTGAGGTAGGAGGATTGCAAATTCAAAGCCAGCCTCAGCAACTTAGTGAGGCCCTGATAAAAATCATAAAAAGGACTGGAGGTGTGGCTCAGTGGTTAAGCACCCCTAGGTTCAATCCCTGGTACCCAAAACAAACAAACTAAAAAACCAAAACCAAGTTACAATTCCTTGGATTTGTCAGGGTTCTCCAGAGAAACTGATAGAATATATAGAGACACATTGGAAGAGATTTGTTATTAGGGATGAGCTTGCTCAGTGATGGAGGCTGAGAAGTCCCACAGTATGTCATCTGCAAACTCCACAACCAGGAAAACCAGTAGTGCAGCTCAGTATAAGCTTGATGACTGAAGAACCAGGAGTTTCTCTCTCCCAGGGCAGGAGAAGGTAGATGTCTCAGCTCAAACAGAAAGAGTAAACTTGCTTTTCCTCCACCTTTTCATTTTATTCCGATCCTCAACAGATTGGATGATGGACCTCCTTGATTCAGTCTGATCAAATGCTGATCTCTTCCAGAGATGCCCTCGTGGACAACCCAGAAATAATATGGTGTCAGCTATCTGGACATCCTTTAACCCAGTCAAATCGATACACAAAATTGACCACTGTACCCCTGTTCTGATTCAGTATTTGTGGAAGATGTATTGGACCCCATTCTGAAACAAAACCAAACAACACTCCAGTTCATTCTAATGCACATGAAGTATAAGGAATCATATAAGACTGAGATTCAGATTTTAGATAAAGTGGCACTGGATCAAACTTTCTCAGGTGTTCCCTGAGAACACATGTAAGCAGTTAAGGCTTTTCATGCTGGGGATTCTAATTTAGTTACATTGAGTTGGAACCCAACAATATTCTTTTTCCAGTTCTTAATGTTTCAAAAAATTTACAAGATTCCCATTTATTCTTATTTTCAGGCACCTAGAGTAAACATCAATCTAGAAGACTCTGATGTCTGATACAGCCCTCAGATTCTATGATTATTCCAATAATTCTCTACCTTATCTGTGTGTAGACTGGTCTTAAATGATTTTTTTTTTTTATATTCTGGGAGTCATACAACTAAATTCATAGACAGTGGCTTATAAATTGGGAAGTTTATGCTTGACCTAAAAACACATGGGCAAATACAGAGGCCTCATTTCATGGAAACGTCACTGTGGAATGACATGCCCTATGGATCACTGGGCTCAGTTACATCTTTCATTTGTTTGCAAGCATGCTCGATGGTCCTGCAGTCTGGAGTGTTCAAAGGTTAAACCCAACAGCTAGAAAAATGATGACAGTAACAAAGTTTAAATAACAAAAATCCTGGTGCATAAAAACCAATCTTCAAATCCTATAAAACTACCAGCACCAATTCCTCATTATATTTTTAACTACATCACGATTATACAACTTGAACTACCCTGCAAGTTGAAAAACAAATAGCCAGGGCTTGAAGCAGTACTTCCCAATGTTTGTTTTGCTTTGCATTTTCTATTTATTTATTTTTTATTACATATTTCAAGTGAATTAAATACAGAATTTTAATTAAGAAAACAGTGTTCAGAGTCCTATTTGCTACTCAGATGCTGTATTCTATGGTCTACTGAGTACTTTAATGAGTTGTAACACTGCAAGATGTTCCTAGTGCCTGCACATCCTTACCTCCATCAGCATAAATTTCTGTGAGACTTTCAAAATGGATTGTTTTCCCCAAATGCATATATTTTTAAAAGAAGTTAGTGAATTTATTTTTTATTCTACTTTTTTTCAGGTGCCTAGTTTAAGGTATGAGCTATTCTTAACCCCAACTAGGATCAAACAGATTTTTCCTCTTGCTATTTTACATAGATATTCACACTGCAGAAGTCTTTGGACAACTAGTTTATCTTAGTTTCACATTTCCAGATACTGCCGACAGTGATTACAGAAGTATGAGATTTTGGAATTTAAAAGGGTATTCAAGATAATTTATCACAACATTCTCAATTTTCAGAATGAGGAGCAAGGTTCTAACAGCCAGAGTGACTCGCTCCAGGCGGTTCCATTCCTGGAAAGCCTATTCTGGCTTCTGGGAATGTGGAGGCAGATTCCGAATCCTTCCCAGTCCTCACATTGGCTTTAGTGCCCTCTTCCTAGCAAGACCCGTTGGCTCTGATTTACTCTTTTAATCTATTAAATATGATGGTTATTGGTGATTCTGAATCAAAATAGTTCTCCTTACACACTATGAGCAATTCCATATTCTGCGCTTACATGTGGTAGTAATATGCCTAGTAACACACTCACGTGGTAATAGATCGCCACTGCTGAGCCAGATTTAGAATTCATTTTGGGAAATAGGTGACTTTTGTGTTCTCTGCTTTCCTTTCTCTCCTCCTTCCCAATCCTTCCGTTTCATTTTGGGCTTCGCTTTCTTTGGGAACCTTCCTCTGTGTGCCCAGAGCAGGTCAGGAACGACTGCTGTACCCCACGGAACCTTTGTCCTTGCATCGTGGCACTCTAACAACTTTGATTTTGTGTTTATTGGCGTGATCACTTAATTAACGTCTGCCTCTCCCCAGTTCTGCATTGACTCTAACCAGGCGAAGACGGGGCCACCTGCCGTTGCTCATGGCTGCTGCCCCAGTGCCTGGCTCAGTGCCTGAAGCACAGAACATTCTCGGCATTTGCAGAAGGAATGAGGAAATGAGTGGAATATCCTCTAACCTCAAATCTATCTGTAGTTGAGGTTTTTGATCTGATTTCCTTTCCTTCTAATATCACATTTATGAAGATTAACTTTGATTTGTGGTTCTTTTTTTTTTTTTTCTTTTTATTATAAACAAATGGGATACATGTTGTTTCTCTGTCTGTACATGGCGTAAAGGCATACCATTTGTGTAATCATAAATTTACATAGGGTAATGTTGTTTGATTCATTCTGCCATTTTTTCCCTTCCCCCACTCCCCTCCCACCCTTCCCCTCCATCAATACAGTCCTTCCTTCCTCCATTCCTGCCCCCCTCCCTAAACCCAACTCCAACCCCAACACTAACCCTTCCCACCCCCCATTATGTGTCATCATCCACTTATTAGCGATATCATTCTTCCTTTGGTTTTTTGAAGATTGGCTTATCTCACTTAGCATGATATTCTCCAGTTTCATCCATTTGCCTGCAAATGCCATAATTTTATTGTTCTTTATGGCTGAGTAATATTCCATTGTATATATATACCACATTTTCTTTATCCATTCATCAATTGAAGGACATCTAGGTTGGTTCCACAATCTGGCTATTGTGAACTGAGCAGCTATGAACATTGATGTGGCTGTATCTCTGTAATATGCTGATTTTAAGTCCTTTGGGTATAGGCCAAGGAGTGGGATAGCTGGGTCAAATGGTGGTTCCATTCCAAGTTTTCTAAGGAATCTCCACACTGCTTTCCAGAGTGGCTGCACTAATTTGCAGCCCCACCAGCAATGTAAGAGTGTACCTTTCTCCCCACATCCTCGCCAACACCTGTTGTTGGTTGTATTCTTGATAATTGCCATTCTAATTGGGGTGAGATGGAATCTTAGGGTGGTTTTGATTTGCATTTCTCTTATTACTAGAGATGTGGAACATTTTTCCATATGTTTGTTGATTGCTTGTATATCTTCTTCTGTGAAGTGTCTATTCATTTCCTTAGCCCATTTGTCAATTGGATTATTTACATTCTTGGTGTAGAGTTTTTTGAGTTCTTTATAGATTCTGGAGATTAGCGCTCTATCTGAAGTATGATTGGCAAAGATTTTCTCCCACTCTGTAGGCTCTTTCTTTGCATTGCTGATAGTTTCCTTTGCTGAGAGAAAGCTTTTTAGTTTGAATCTATCCCAGTTATTAATTCTTGCTTTTATTTCTTGTGCTATGGGAGTCCTGTTGAGGAAGTCTGGTCCTAAGCCGACATGTTGAAGCTCTGGACCTACTTTTTCTTCTATAAGATGCAAGGTCTCTGGTCTGATTCCGAGATCCTTAATCCATTTTGAGTTTAGTTTCGTGCATGGTGAGAGATATGGGTTTAGTTTCATTCTGTTGCATATGGATTTCCAATTCTCCCAGCACCATTTGTTGAAGAGGCTATCTTTTCTCCATTGCATATTTTTGGCCCCTTTGTCTAGTATGAGAAAATTGTATTTATTTGGGTTTGTGTCCATGTCCTCTATTCTGTACCATTGATCCACCTTTCTATTTTGGTACCAATACCATGCCGTTTTTGTTACTATTGCTTTGTAGTAGAGTTGAAGATCTGGTATTGCGATACCCCCTGCTTCACTCTTTCTGCCAAGGATTGCTTTAGCTATTCTGGGTTTTTTATTCTTCCAGATGAATTTCATAATTGCTTGCTCTATTTCTGTAAGGTACATCATTGGGATTTTAATTGGAATTGCATTGAATCTGTATAGCACTTTTGGTAGTATGGCCATTTTGACAATATTAATTCTTCCTATCCAAGAACATGGGAGATCTTTCCATCTTCTAAGGTTTTCTTGAATTTCTTTCTTTAGTGTTCTGTAGTTCTCATTGTAGAGGTCTTTCACCTCTTTTGTGAGATTGATTCCCAAATACTTTATTTTTTTCGAAGCTATTGTGAATGGGGTAGTTTTCCTAATTTCTCTTTCTGAAGATTCATCGCTTATATATAAAAATGCCTTCGATTTATGTGCATTGATCTTATATCCCGCTACTTTACTGAATTCACTTATGAGATCTAAAAGTTTTCTGGTGGAATTTCCTGGTTCCTCTAAGTATACCATCATATCATCAGCAAATAAGGATAGTTTGAGTTCTTCTTTTCCTATTCGTATCCCTTTAATTTCTTTGGTCTGTCTAATTGCTCTGGCTAGAGTTTCAAGGACGATATTGAATAGAAGTGGTGAAAGAGGGCATCCCTGCCTTGTTCCAGTTTTTAGAGGGAATGCTTTCAGTTTTTCACCATTTAGAATGATATTAGCAATGGGTTTAGCGTAGATGGCCTTTACAATGTTAAGGAATGTTCCCACTATCCCTATTTTTTCTAGTGTTTTGAGCATGAAGGGGTGCTGTATTTTATCAAATGCTTTTTCTGCATCTATCGAAATAATCATGTGATTCTTGACTTTAAGTCTATTGATATGGTGAATGACATTTATTGATTTTCTGATGTTGAACCAACCTTGCATCCCTGGGATGAAACCCACTTGATCATGGTGCACTATCTTTTTAATATGTTTTTGTATGCGATTTGCTAAAATTTTGTTTAGAATTTTTGCGTCGATGTTCATTAAGGATATTGGTCTGAAATTTTCTTTCCTCGATGTGTCTCTGTCTGGTTTAGGAATCAGGGTAATATTGGCTTCATAGAATGAGTTTGGGAGAGTTCCCTCCTCTTCTATTTTCTGGAATACTTTGAGAAGTATTGGAATGAGTTCTTCTTTAAAAGTTTTGTAGAACTCGGCTGAGAACCCATCTGGTCCTGGACTTTTCTTTGTTGGAAGGCTTTTGATGACTTCTTCTATTTCATTACTTGAAATTGGTCTATTTAAATTGTGTATGTCCTCCTCGTTCAGTTTAGGCAATTCATATGTCTCTAGAAACCTGTTGATGTCTTCGAAATTTTCTATTTTGTTGGAGTATAGATTTTCAAAATAGCTTCTAATTATGTTTTGTATTTCGGTCGTGTCTGTTGTGATATTTCCTTGTTCATTCCGAATTTTAGTGATTTGGGTTTTCTCTCGTCTTCTCTTTGTTAGTGTGGCTAAAGGTTTATCAATTTTGTTTATTTTTTCGAAGAACCAACTATTTATTTTGTCAATTTTTTGTATTGTTTCTTTTGTTTCAATTTCGTTGATTTCAGTTCTGAGTTTAACTATTTCCTGTCTTCTACTACTTTTGGTGTTGGTCTGTTCTTCTTTTTCTAGGGCTTTGAGCTGTAGTGTTAGGTCATTTATTTTTTGAGTTTTACTTCTTTTATTAAATGCACTCCATGAAATAAATCTTCCTCTAAGTACCGCTTTCATAGTGTCCCAGAGATTTTGATATGTTGTTTCTTTGTTCTCGTTTACCTCTAAGAATTTTTTAATTTCCTTCCTAATATCTTCTGTTATCCATTCATCATATAGTAGCATATTGTTTAATCTCCAGGTGTTGGAGTAGTTTCTGTTTTTTACTCTTTCATTAATTTGTAACTTCAATCCATTATGATCTGATAGAATACAAGGTAGTGTCTCTATCTTCTTGTATTTGCTGACATTAGCTTTGTGGCATAATATATGGTCTATTTTAGAGAAGGATCCATGTGCTGCTGAGAAGAAAGTGTATTCGCTCTTGGTTGGATGGTATATTCTATAAATGTCTGTTAAGTCTAAATTATTGATTGTGTTATTGAGATCTATGGTTTCTTTGTTCAATTTTTGTTTGGAAGATCTGTCCAGTGGTGTGATTTGTGGTTCTTACTCCTTATTCTAAGCACTACCAGGTGTTCCCTGGCTGGGGCTCTCCAGGGCAGGATAATCTAATGTAATATCTAAGTCATCGTCCTGATATTCGGAAGCTAAACAGATGGAGGGAGGAGACCACGCTTGATGGCAGGAGTGAGATGTTCCACCACATGCACAGCAGAACTTAGCCAGCTCAACATGGTTTAGGGCAGATCTTCAACATTTCTCCTAATCTGGAAAGACTGCCCAATACCTGAAGATCAGAGTTCCTAAGGTTCTTCTTGCACACTTATGAGATGAATATATCCACCATTTTGTCTTGGCTGAAGGGTGATGGCATTTCGTCAACAATTCTGAGATACTCCATGGAGCCTACCAAGACAAATCAGAGCAAACTCTTAAGCAGACCGAGGAAAGATGTAAAGGAAGCAGCATGATAACTAGGTGATCAAGGCAGGCTGGAGGGCAGGGCTGGCTGTGGCCATGCACCTCTTTGAGGGTTGGCAGAGGGTATCATTCTACACATCCTGGTCCCACGCCAAGGACCAGATGAAGGTCAGTGAGGAGTGTCCTCAGAAAAATTAGGAGACGTCCCCATTCTCTTGAGGGATTGAGAGAACTCTCCCTGATCAGATCCATGTGCACACACCTGGAGTGCCAGGAAGAAGTGCCACCCGTGTTCTTCAGACTGCCATATTTTGGAGCCCTGCCCTGCATGCACATGCACCGTAGATTAAAGACCAAGTTCATATATTGCAGGAGAAGATGAATGGAGGAGGGCAGCCATCTTTGCAAGGAATTTCAGGGATTTTACTGAGAAGGTGACCCATGGCCAGGAAGGCAAGTAGGACTCTTCTTCATTCTGGGACTGTAAAATTTGGACCTGGATTTTTATAGCCTAGAACACAAGATACTCCTGCCACACAGAGGCAGTGAAAGAGTCCCCTGAGGAGTCTCACTGACCACAGTGTCGGCATCACAAGGCTTGATGACGGAGCTGGAGGACCCACTCCTAAGCATGCACAGAAACACCAAGATAAAACCAGATGAGCTCCAGAAGTCAGTCACTATGTGTGTATAATTAGGAATGTGGTGGGTCGGGGGTCACTGGTTGGTGGAGAATAACATTCTACTTACATGTGAAGAGACTGGAGCTCAAACCATATGCGTTTAATTGTCAGACACTTGGCATCAAAAGTCGGGTACTGCACTTCATTCCCAATAACTGAGCACCTGCTATGTGCCAGGAAGTATTCTAATAGCTTCGTACACACCGTCTCGTTTAATCATCACTACAGTCTTACCGGGTTGGTACTTTCATTACCCCCATGCTGCAGATGTCTCTCTCCAAGCAAGTAAATGAGTGAATGGGTCAGGGAACCAGAACATGGACCCAGGGGCTGTGACGCCAGCATGGAGTCATTCCCTGTACTTTCCCTCTACACTGACCCTAATGTGGCAGTGTAAGTTTCCTTCATGGACACAAGTGACATGCTCAGCTTGGGCTTGGGTGTTGATTTAAAAAGCCCACTCAAAACAGTCCTCCCTCCTTGACACGCTGACACCGTTCAACATGCAGATAATTCCCCATCCCAGGACGGTCGCCTCTCGCTATGTTAACTGCACGACTGTAGCACAGTCGTCATACGACTCCCACGTGCGTATGACAGGTGGGCGCGCACCCTGCTCATTCTTTATTTTCCAAACGTACTGAAGATCCTTCTCACCCATCCTGGGTCCTTGGTCACAGAAGATTCTCTGCCTCTGTTTCCTCAGTCACTTTTCTTCTCTCATGGGACTATTTTCTATTGAGAGTTCTTTTATATCGTTTTGCTGAATGTTATCAGTCCGTTTCTCTGGCTCCAAGCCTTCCTCCTCTTTCTGCCTTTCAGGTGTTGGTGTCCCAGGGTTCTTCTTTCCAACTCTCCTGTCACCGTCTGCACTATCTTTGGGTGGTCCTCCAGGCTTCAGCCTCCAACAGGATGCTCACAAATCCCAGTTTTCTCTTCCTTCCCAGATCTTTTTCCCGTGCGGAGGTTTCTTGAAATTTTACCAAAAAAGATATACAAGATGTGCTTTTTTTCCTTCAAACTACTTGAACTTAGTTCCAATAAATTACTTATATTCATGGGAAACAAATATTGTCCTTAGCTTCATCTTTAACTATTCAAAGTATTTTGATTTTTAGTTGAATTTAAAATGATAGCAAACATTTCGTAGTATATTTAAATCATAATTATATGTTAGATATTTAATGTGCACATTTAACTTTTATTGGCAATAAAAATTATAATACTGAAGTAAGGATTAAAAGCCACTTAAGGGAATATAGAAATCTTAATTAATTATATTTTAGTTACTTACATTTTAATAGAATTTTTCTTTGAAATTACCTTGTCTCAAAAATGAAAGCATGAAATGAATTTATAGATATTCAGCTTTTAAAGCACTTTTATACATGGAAAAAATTTAGCCACTTACCTAGGACTAAACTTCATTTATGAGGAAAATAAATGCTTCCTTAGTAGCCATTCAAAGTGTAATTATCAATGAAAATGGAAAACTGCACTTTCCTTACTCTCTAGATATATCCAGAGGATATATTTTCTTTTAAAAAAAATGTATAAAAATGAGTTAATGCCTTTCGTCCTTTTTGTGTTGCTGTAGCAGAATATCTGATGCTGGGAATGTATTTAAAAAAGAGGTGTATTTGACTCACAATTCCAGTGGCTGAAAAGATCAAATGGCACAGCCCTGCTGTCTGACTGTGTTACAATATGGTGGAGAAGCAGAAAGGGAACTGGCTGGGAGCGGCAGGGGCACCCGTGCCAGCCAGGTAGCAAGATACTGGGGAGGGGCCAGACTTCCTCTTTTACAAAAACCTGTTCTCAAGGGACAGGATCCAGTCCCACAAGACCTGGTTACTCCTGAGTGACAGCATGAATGCATTCAGAAGGGTGGAGCTCCCCTGACCTAATTACTGCCCATTAAGTCCCTCCTCTGTAATGTTCTGTTGCCTTTGACATTGCCACATTGGAGACAAAGCTTCCAACACATGAAACTTTGGGGCACAAACAGACCAGTTCAAACCACAGCAGTACACCTTAGGATGGCTGAAGATAGTCCATCAGAGAAAAAGTGACTGTAATTATTCAGATAATTCAGGAAAATTTTACCTTTCCATTCAAGGTATTTAGTTTAAACCATCCAAGTTTGGGTTTCCCGGTTCCCCAGTACTTTAACCTTAATTTTATAAAAAAAAAAAAAAAACAGATATCTACAGATGATTTGGGCATAAGATTACTCAAGGACAAGGCGCTGGACATAAGTCAATCGTTCTGAGTCAGCATCACCATCTGCTGAAACTGTAGGGTGACACGTCCTGAAACGCTCCAGTCCCCGTCGATGGCATCTTTATAAATTACGACAAATAAGACAACACTTAAGTATCAGGCAAATGTGCAAGATAGCGCTGTTCTGGCTCTCTGAATCAGTGAGGCAAGGCTGTCTGGCTCCAGGTGTCCACAGGATCGCAGCATCGGCCTTGTAAACAGACGGGGATGTGGGCAGAGCCATCTGTGCCACTCTGCGATCTGCATGGAGGTCGACCCAAAGAGGAGCCGGAGGCGAGTCCACCGAGCATCAGCACATTCACGGCTCGGCCTCAAGAGTTACATCTATCTGACACATCTGGATGCTTTTTTTAGTCGAATCTACAGGGAAATGGGTTCAGAGATGGTTAGCTGGCTCAGCTGCTTGGAGCAGCTGCATACTCAGCTGTAACCAGGGAAGTCTGAGAGCATGCGTGGATATTACCTAGGGGACCCAGACAGGATGATAACCTTATATGAATGGGCTGGTGGTTTATTCATGCAAGTACTGTCGTCATTGTTTGGCTGCGTATACCAAGGCTAGGAAAGAGAAAGAAGAGAGTAGGGAGAAAAAGTGAGACAGAAGTCACCCTAGAAGAGACAGGGAGTACTCAATAGGGCAGGAATTCTAGGAAGCCAGAAGGGTAGAGAGAAGAAACCTTTCTGAAGCAGAGAAATGAAGCGGTAATGAACTTGGCATGTTAGTCTAGAGTGCCTGGTTGCAAATCCCAGCTCGACTGCTTACTGGCTAATGACCTTGGGGAAATTACCAACCCTTTGCCTCAATGTCCTCATCCATAAAATGATAATAATAGCCCTTACCAACTAGGGTTGTTGTGGGGATTGAGTTAATTCATGTGCAGCCCTTAGTGTATTGTGCAGCACATGGTCAAGTATCTCTGGAAATTTTAGCCATTTTTAATCATCGTGATGATGAGCTTTTTTACCTAGTGCCTTAGCATATCACTGCATCACACCGAACGCCAGTGACAGCCATGAGGTGCAGAGTACAGGGACCTGCAATAGCCCTTGAGAGCATCTCTGTATTTGGGGAGATGACACCCTAAAGGCAGCTCATCTTTCAGAGGATGCAAAACTGGGGACCTAGTTAGTGCAGGACTGTATACATCCTATACACTTTGGTAGCATTTTAGGGCATTTTGTGCAAAACACACACACACATACACACACTACACACACACACACACACACACACACACACACACACACAGAGTTAGCTCTGATTGCATAGCATACCTTTTGTTATATGTATAATTTCACTTACCCCTCACAGAATTTCTATGAGGCAAGCCCAATTATTATCTTCATTTTAAAAATAAAGACTCTGGGGTCTGTTATGTTAAGGTAACAGGTGATCAAACTGTTCAAAGTGAGAAAACCAAGGTTTGGGCTCAGGTCTGTCCAGGTCCAAAACCAAGGTTCTTAGCTATTTGCTCTGCTAAGGGATCCAAGAGACTGGCCAAAGGACAATTCAGGGCAGCCAAGAACTATCTATCACACTCTGAGGAAACTACCACATTTTCTGTAGCGTGTTAGCCTCACATTAAAAAGCCACATTCTTTATGTCAGAGAGTCTAAACTTGACAGTTACAAATAAAAGCATACAAACAGTGGAGATTTGTTTCCTGTATCTGAGCTCAATGTCCCTTCACCCCTGTTCCTGTTCCTGGCAGGAAGTGGTGACTAACTTGCCCTAGGAGCCACTCGGAATCTTCTCTTCCATTGTATTACAGTCTTGCAGTTGGATATTTGTTTATTGCAAACCTCATACTACTTATAAAAGTTGGTTCCATCCTATTGAACATTTTCTCTTCCTTCTGCTCCATTAGACAGGAATCTCAGGAGTCCTTGGATGGCAAGGCAGCGGGCCCTTTGCTGGATGTTTCTGACTTGGATAGGTTGAGAAGTCTTCCTCTTGGCGTGACTAAGGCCCAAGCTTCCTGTTTGCTTACTGAGCCTCTTCGTTTGTTCTCCTGATGTTACTGACCCTGGGTGGCATGGCCAGGGATACTGTTGAATCTCTGGACAGTTTTCCCAGGACATCTGCTCTCCACTGAACTTTGTTCTTCCAAGTGGGACACCTAACCCCTACCCCGCAGCAAGTGTGCCAGTGAACATTCTTAGTGATGTTTTCCTTCCCTTGGGGGTGCAGAAGCTTCTGCATCTTCTGTCCACCACAAGGGCTACAGGAGCTTTCCTCAGCTACTGCCACATTGTGCTACGGAGTATGTGAGAAGATGCACCGCCAAGAAGCTAGGATTTCCCTGAGGGGCTTGTACGCAGGGAAAACAAAGCTGCCTGCTACTCAGAAGTTCCTCAACTCATGTGAGGGTTTCAGCAACTCTCCCTGCATCCAAGGATTTTTTCTTTAGAGAGTAGGTAGTGAGTAGTGGTAATGAGGGGGCAGGAAGTCCCTTCAAAATCATTCACCCAGCATTCCTCTCTCTTCTCTTCCTTTTCTTCAAAGGTAGGTTTAGCCATTGGGTAGGAATTTTTCTTAGTACCTATCTTGATTTTCTGCTTAATAATTTACTAGGAGGTGCACACCTATCATCCTAGTGACTCAGGAGGCTAAGGCAGGAAGATCACAAATTCCAGGCTAGCCTGGGTAACTTAGTGAGACCTTGTCTCAAAATAAAAAAATAAAAAAAATTAAACAGAAGGCAAGGTTGAGAATGGAGTTCAGTTTAGAGTACCCCTGGGTTCAATCCCCAGTACCTCAAGAACAATTTGCTAGGTTAAAAAAAACCCTCCAAACTTTGTTTCTTTATTTTGCTAGTTAAGCTTTTGAAAATTAAGGGATGTATCTGTGTGGCATGTGGGGAGAAAATACCTGGCTCAAATGAACAAGGTTTTGAGACTGTTTTCTCAGTATAATCTTAACATATCTGACTGAAGACTCAAATCTGGATAATTCCTTTTTCTAGGTATTATAGGTTCTTCCACTAAAGCAATGAGAGCCGGTGATTCAATGCCTGAGAAAGCTACAGGGAGTTAAAAATACATGGTTACAGTATTTTCAAAATATTATAGCCATTACACATGTATCTAGTTTAATGTTACTTTCTCAGTAGATTTCCCTTTTGTGATATTCAACTTTCATAAAAATTTTATTTGACTGTTTCACTGTGATGTTTCTGCTGTGGTTTGGACCACTAGGTTTGGACCAGAGATGAAATTGGACATTATTTTAGGCCCCAGCCCAGGATAGTGGTAGCACTGGAATTAAGAAAAGAAGGAGATGATTCCAGGGAAAACAGATGTGGGGTGTGATGCACAGCTGCTAGACTTACACAGAGCACCTTCTTTGAATCCCAGTCTCGAATGTTCTGGGATTTATTTTGTTAATAAATGAGGTTATTTGTTTCCGGAAAAGTTTAATAACTGGCAATATTTTGACTGTTTTTCTGACTGCCAATGGGTTACACTGACTATGGAATGCAAATTATGCACTATTCCACACCATCTAGACTGTTGTTATAGAGGAGATTTCATAGGAAGGTTGATCCATCATCTGGGCATTCTACAGGATTTTAAATCTCATTATATTGTTAAAGGTGACATTTCATTGGAGTTTGTGCCTGGCATTCTGTTAAAAGTCAAACATTAACAAGAACTTGGAGAGAATTGTAGCCTGTTACGTTTGCAGAGGTATGTTTTTCTGATGATGAAAGGAAATTTAGAAACCTTCATGTAAGCAGTCTCCAAAATGCTATGGTTCGCATTTTGTAATGCGTCGTGAGTGCTACTCTGCCTTATTCTACCTCCCTTGCTTATTTCCACTTTCCACCACTCCTGACCTAGAAGGGCAGGGGGTGGTATTGTTTTGGCCTTTTTACTTTGGTCCAAACATAGACATACATAATTTCCCTCAATTTACCATAATGAGATGTAAAACAGCACTTACATAGGAATTTTCTCGGTACTAAAGCAGTGATTTACTGTATAAACTGTGCTTTCCTCATGCTCATCTTGGCTTCTGTTTCTTTGCCCTTTTTTGACAGCAATGATTAACAAGAAATCTTAGACTAGTTCTCCAATATAATGAGAGAACTTATTGAAACTGGTGGCAGCCAACCAGGACAGTTTCTGAGATATATAAATAAATGCTAGAACACGCCCATTACTTCACTTTAGCTGTATCTTTAAGGCTCATAGATGAGAATGGAGACAAGCAAGGACATCAAGGAGAAGAAAGGTTCCCAAGACAGAATGGAGTGTCAGAGAGGGTTAACAAAAAAGCAAACCAATAACCATGAGTGTGATGACCTTCTGAAACCTTCATAATGCTTATAAATTTTGTTATTTCCTATGGTCCAACACAAGCCTACCTTTAGATCAGAAAGAACCAACATGGAACTAGAGCCAATAAATGTAAATTCTAGGACTTCTCTATGGTGTATGTTTAATGTTCAGATACCTTACTCTAGAAAAATTTTTATAACTCTGTTCTCCATTCATATCCTGATTCTACATTTATCTGAGGATGCACATTTAAATGAGGGTACTACCTTATTTTCTATTTTGCTTCCTATATTCCTCTATTGAACCTGACAATAATAAGTGTAATTTATTCCCTGTTCAAAGCTGGCTTGCCTTTGTTCTTGGATTATACTTATTTCTATCTGTATCAGTATCCAGCACAAAAGGTGGTTACTATCATGGATAGCTTTAGAGAGACTGCTTGGTTTTTGACTTGACAGTGAGCAAACTCAAAAACCTTCTTCACCTCTCTACATGGATTAGACAAGGTTCTATCAGGAAGAGACAGCACATTTGATTTGATTAATTTGAGTGTCCTAATTTGCAAGGATGGATTCCATTCTTCACTTTCTTCTCCTTAGTTCCTTTGGTGTGTTACTTTGCAGAATTTTTCCATTCTAGGCCTTCCGTACCTCCTCAACCTGCCTTTTGGCTCTGGGCTAAACTGTGAAACATGAGCAGAAAAGATACAAGCGGCAGCTAGGAGTGTACTTGTGTTTGGGGGCTTACTTTCTTTTGTTTCTACCAGCATCGTGGGAGCAGGTTTAGAATCACCCTCTGAAGGTGGAGATGCATGAGGAACAGAGCTGAGGCTCTCTTAGATCGTCTGTGTGATCTTGACCAAGGGTTGACTAGCTGAGCATCTATTCGATACTGGACATCAAGAAATATATGTTTATTATTGGGTGCTATTAATGTTTTGTGGGGTTTGCTAAATAGTATTGTGACAATAACATGAGAATTTAATTTGGGAGCTTTTTACAAAGGTGTGCTCGTATAAATGTGGGTATAGTTTAGGGAAATCAGAGTTTAGGAGTAGTAACGGCAGGGTGCGTTTACCATGCCTGTGCTTGAAGTGACAAGAGGAGACAGTGAATACTGAAACTTAGGGAAAGAGAAAAGCGTTTGAGGACCAGAAAGGTGCACTTGAGTTAGGAGAGGGCCCTGTGGTTACACTGTGGGCTAAGGAGTTGGGAAAATACACTAATCTCACTCTCCCCACTGGGCCAATTATTAGAAAAACTCGGGTCAAGACTTCACAAATACCCTCTCTGGACAGTGTGGTGTACAGTGGTTGGGCTTTAGCATAATCAGAACCAAGTTCTAATAAGCTTCAGAAGGTCTTAGTGCACAAACTGGTAAAATGGCCACAGATCCCTCTGGAAGGCCACTGCCTTCGGCTGTGGTGCATGGTCCTTTCTCAAGGGCTCTTGCATCTCCATCAGTCAAGAAAGAACCTATCGACTTGAACTGGATTAAGTATGGTTGAGTAAGTGATCACAGATCCCATTACAGTGAGTTGAATTTCTGATTCCCAGATTTAGAATATTTTTGCTGAGACATGCCTAGAAATAGTTTCACTTACAGCCCATCTGCTGCATTTATAGGGATCTTAGGATCAACTCACCATCCCCACAATCCCCTCTGGGCCAAAATCGTCTGGCTTCATTTTTCCCAGAGGTTTATTGTCGAGTTGCAAACACCTTATCATTGATGGTTAAGTGCCAACATCTGGTCTCTAGCCCTCTGGGATTCCATTATTTCCGCTGAGATCCAAAAGCCACATTAGAATGCAGCCTCCTCCATCGTTATCTCTGGCTTACAGAGCGCAGCCAGCACAGGGTGTCTCATCTTGGCGCCCTTTGCATCAGTGCCCTGGTAAAGGAAGCGTTCTCTGGGTTGCCCGTGGCAGATGACTGGGAACAATGAGCAAATCACTTGTGGATCCATTCCAACTTCCCATTTACCATTAGTACTCCTTCCTCTCTTGCATTCCAGCATTTTTACCTCAGTGATGTAGGTAGGGGTCAGCAAACTTTTCAATAAAGGGTTGAACAGTAAATATCTTAGGCAATAAGGGCCATGTGGCTCTGTCTCAACTGCTCAGCTCTACCATTTTAGCTTGAAAGCAACTTCAGATAATAGTGAAATAAATAAATTCAGCTATATTCCTCTAAACTTTTATTTTTAGAAAAGTCAGATGGTAGGCCAGATTTGGCCCATAGGCCATAGCTGGCTGACCCCTGACATTGATAACATTCGGATCCTATTTCCATTAACCAACTTAGCAGACTAAACACCTCTGCCATGCTTATGAACTCATTCCTGAATCTTGAGTGAACAGATTTGTCAATCAGTTCAGCTGAGTCAAGTCATATGCTTCGTTCTTGATCTGATACTCTTAGAATCTACTTCCATATATGCTCCCAGCTCTGTCAGCTTCTGCTCTATCTGTTTTAGTGGGTGGACTATCTCCTTTGGAGTTGACCTTGATTCAGTGTGGAATATGTAGAGCTCTTACTTTTGTTTAGGGTTCAAAGTCACTGAGGAGAGGTTGGGGTGGATCCTGAGAACACACATGAGTTTCTGAGGAGGTATCTCTCCCTAGTCAGTCATTGAAATGTTTTTATTCAGAATTAAACCAGTTGCCTGAGAGGGAGAGTGGGAGGATGCTTTTGAAGGAAAGAGTTCCCTGAAAGTTTTAAGACATTTCTCTGAGGGTTGTGGGTTAAAAACCCCCAGCCTCACCTTTATCTGTTCAAATATCCTACCCCCTATCTCAGGGTCCCATCCCTTTCTCTTACATTATTAGGACCTTACATTTGTAAGCATAACCATTTAATTACTACTGCAGTTCTGCTAACCAGCTTTGCAGAATTTTTCAAATTACAATAAGGTAGTTGGAAGAACATTTTAAAAAGGATTATCTGAGCATTGGGAAGGGTGTAGGGAAAACACTAATGATAGTGCACTAATCTAAGGCTAATCACAAAAGAGACTTTTTTCCATTTTAGGCCTGTGGTGGTCAGGAGAGGGTGCAGAGAGAGAGTCATATAGTGATGGCCACCTATGAGGAGCTGGGTCCTTTTGTTGAGGTGACATACAGTGCACAGCAAACCAGCAGGGAAGGTTTCAGGGAGATAAATACCCAACCCAATTCTAACTTTCTTTTAAATCTTTAAAATGTTTTTCATTAAAATGAAATCAACTGTGAGCCAAACAGCAAGAAAATCCATCGATAGAATCCATTCATGTCAACTACTCAAGATCAATAGCAAAAAGACAGGTAGAGAATGGCTTTGGAAGAGCAAATGGAAGAATTCATTCAGCATGCTAAATTTCCGTTTTCAGGGTCTATAAAATGAGAATTATTGTGCCAACCTATTAAATTTGCTATGGAAATAAGTGTGTGGTAATGTGGATTTCTTAGAACAAAGCTTGGCATAATAGCATTTTTTTTTATTACCCTGGATCTTTTCTTGGGCTCCATATACTGCCCTAGTATCAGACTGTGAACTTTATATCAGACTGTGCTTCCATTTTGTCTCATGGGTTCCCCTTTGTGTTCACCAGCAGTAACTTATAGATTCTGCTCCCCTCAGTGAAAGAGCCTTCTGCATTAAGGAAGGAGAGGAGTACAAATACTAAGTCAATGGAGATAGTAACATCAAGGGACATGCTGGTGCTAAAGGAAAGGAGAAGATTAACAGCACTGAAAAGTTGTCCTTGTCCGGGTCTTTTATATGTATGGGTTTTTGAGAAATGGGAGAGAACCGTACCAACTGGGAGGTTAGAGATGATGGTTCGATGTAATCAGGTACAGGTGGAGATTGCTCTAAAGACATATATTTCAGAATACTTCTGGAGTCAGATGCAAACTAATGAAAAGCAGAACAGATTATTTATATAACTTCAAATATTATGAAAAATGTGTAAATTGTATAAGACACACTGGTGTGCACTTGACTCTGACCCAGATTCATCAATGTTTTACATTTAGCCCCATCTTCCTTACCCTCTCTCTCATACACACACATACAAGCACATTTTTTTCTGAACCATTTGATAATAAGTTGAATCATTGTATTACTGTATTTCAAACTAATTCAGTGTGTATTTCCTAAGAAATAGAACATTTTCTTCATCTTTATTATCAAAATCAAGAAACAATACAATTTATTATCTAATCTACTGCCTATTCAGATTTCTTCAATTTCCCCATCCATCTCCTTTATAGCTTTTATTTTCCTTGTCTAGGATCTAACCTGGAACCATGGTAGTGCCTCATCTCTAATTTTAATCCTTCTAGAGAGTTCTTCAGCCTACCTTTGTTTGCCTTGACTTTGATAATTTTATTATTTGGTAGAATGATATGATATTTAATTTGGTTACTGAATTATTTTGTAAAATGGCTTATAATTTGCTATTCCTCATTTTTAGATATTTATTTTTGGCAAGAAAGTAAATAAAGAGATGCTGGCTGACTGGCTACTTCTTAAGTCATTGTACTCTGAACATCATGTCAGTTTGTCCAAAATTGGTGATTAGAGTTTTTTCCACTGTAAATTTACTATTTTTTTGTAATTAAGTAATTTATAGGAAGATATTATGTGAATATATAAAAATGTTCCCTAGGCAAATTTTCTCTTCGTACTTTCAGCATCTACTGATAATTTTTACATTCTCTTTTTCTTTTTGCAGGTATCAGTTGTCATTCAACTACAGGCTAATCCAAAAATCTAAAACCCAAAGCATTCAAACAGCTGAAACTTTTTGAGCACTAACATGATACCACAAGTGAAAAATTCCACATCTGACTTCATGTGATGGGTGAGAACACATGGTATAAAATTACCTTCAGGCTATGTATATAGATGTGTATAGTTGAAATAAAAATGAGTTTTACATTTAGATTTGGGTCTCCAAGATATCTCATTCTGTATCTGCAAATATCCCAAAATCTGAAATCTGAAAAACTTAGATTGGTTGAGGTCTTGAGGTCAGGTGAAAACCCTCCTGAAGGATCAGAAGAATGAGGACTATTCTTAAAATGTGTTCAATAAAATTTTTGAAATGAGAAAAATAAATTCCTTTTAGAAAATCACTGATTTACAAAGTTAACCCTCATATATTCCATTCTGTGCAGTTGATGATGTTCTGTTAACACAGGTCATTGTTAATGCTGCAACCAAGACACCCCAGATACATCAACTCCATCAAAAGAGAAGTTTATTTCTAATGTGACGATCCAGTGCTGTGGAGCCCACTGCTAATATAAAAGACTCTTTCTTTTTTCTTTTTCTTTTTTTTTTTATTGTAAACTAATGGGATACATGTTGTTTCTGATTGTACATGAAGTAACAGCATACCATTTGCGTAATCATACATTTACATAAGGTAATGATGTTTGATTCATTCTGTTATTTTTTCCTTCCCCCCCACCACTCCCACCCCTCTTTTCCCTCTATACAGTCCCTCCTTCCTCCATTCTCACCCCTCTCCCACCCCTCATTATGTGTCATCATCTGCTTATCAGTGAGATCATTCTTCTTTTGGATTTTTGAGATTGGCTTATCTCACTTAGCATGATATTCTCCAATTTCATCCATTTGCCTGCAAATGCCATAATTTTATTATTCTTTATAGCTGAGTAATATTCCACTGTATATATATACCTCAGTTTCTTTATCCATTCATCAATTGAAGGACATCTAGGTTGGTTCCACAGTCTGGCTATTGTGAATTGGGCAGCTATGAACATTGATGTAGCTGTATCTCTGTAGTATGCTGATTTTAAGTCCTTTGGGTATAGGCCGAGGAGTGGGATAGCTGGGTCAAATGGTGGTTCCATTCCAAGTTTTCTAAGGAGTCTCCACACTGTTTTCCAGAGTGGCTGCACTAATTTGCAGCCCCACCAGCAATGTATGAGTGTACCTTTTCCCCACATCTTCTCCAACACCTATTGTTGCTTGTATTCTTGATAATCGCTATTCTAATTGGGGTGAGATGGAATCTTAGGGTGGTTTTGATTTGCATTTCTCTTATTACTAAAGATGGTGAACATTTTTTCCTATGTTTGTTGATTGCTTGTAGATCTTCTTCTGCGAAGCATCTGTTCATATCCTTAGCCCATTTGTTGATTGGGTTATTTGTATTCTTTGTGTAGAGTTTTTTGAGTTCTTTATATATTCTGGAAATTAGCGCTCTATCTGAAATATGGTTGGCAAAGATATTCTCCCACTCTGTAGGCTCTCTCTTCACATTTCTGATAGTTTCCTTTGCTGAGAGAAAGCTATTTAGTTTGAATCTATCCCACTTGTTGATTCTTGCTTTTATTTCTTGTGCTATGGGAGTCCTGTTAAGGAAGTCTGATCCTAAGCCAACAAGGTGAAGATCTGGACCTACTTTTTCTTCTATAAGATGCAGGGTCTCTTGTCTGATTTCGAGGTCCTTGATCCATTGTGAGTTGATTTTTATGCAGGGTGAGAGATAGGGTTTAGTTTCATTCTGTTGCATATGGTTTTCCAGTTTTCCCAGCACCATTTGTTGAAGAGGCTATCTTTTCTCCATTGCATATTTTTGGCACCTTTGTCTAGTATGAGAAAATTGTATTTATTTGGGTTTGTGTCCATGTCCTCTATTCTGTACCGTTGATTTTAGTGCCGATATCATGCCGTATTTGCTACTATTGCTTTGTAGTATAGTTGAAGTTCTGGTATTGTGATACCCCCTGTTTCATTCTTCCTGCTAAGGATTGTTTTAGCTATTCTGGGTTTCTTATTCTTCCAGATGAATTTCAAGATTGCTTGCTCTATTTCTGTAAGGTACATCATTGGGATTTTAATTAGAATTGCATTGAATCTGTATAGCACTTTTGGTAGTATGGCCATTTTGACAATATTAATTCTACCTATCCAAGAACATGGGAGATCTTTCCATCTTCTAAGGTCTTCCTCAATTTCTTTCTTCAATGTTTTGTAGTTTTCATTGTAGAGATCTTTTACCTCTTTGGTTAGATTGATTCCCAAGTATTTATTTTTTTTGAGGCTATTGCAAATGGGGTTGTTTTCCTCATTTCCCTTTCAGCTGTTTCGTCGCTTATGTATAAAAATGCTTTAGATTTATGCATATTGATTTTATAGCCTGCTATTTTGCTGAATTCATTGATGAGGTCTAGTAGTTTTCTGGAGGAGGTTTTTGGATCCTCTAAATATAGAATCATGTCATCAGCAAACAGTGACAGCTTAAGTTCCTCTTTTCCTATTCGTATCCCTTTAATTTCTTTATTCTGCCTAATTGCTCTGGCTAGAGTTTTGAGGAAATGTTGAACAGAAGTGGAGAAAGAGGACTTCCCTGTCTTGTTCCCATTTTTAAAGGAAATGGTTTCAGTTTTTCTCCATTAAGAATGATGTTGGCCATGGGCTTAGCATAAATAGCCTTTACAATGTTCAGGTATGTTCCTCCTATCCCTATTTTTTCTAGTGTTTTGAGCATGAAGGGGTGTTGTATTTTGTTGAATGCTTTTTCTGCGTCAATTGAAATAACCATATGATTCTTATCCTTAAGTCTATTGACATGATGAATTACGTTTATTGATTTATGGATGTTAAACCATCCTTGCATTCCAGGGATGAACCCCACTTGATCGTGGTGCACAATTATCTTAATATGCTTTTGGATACGGTTTGCCAATATTTTGTTAAGGATCTTTGCATCTATATTCATCAAGGATATTGGTCTAAAATTTTCTTTCCTTGATGTGTCTTTTCCTGGTTTGGGTATGAGGGTGATATTAGCTTCATAGAATGAGTTTGGTAGGGTACCCTCCTTTTCTATTTCCTGGAATACTTTGAGAAGTATTGGAATGAGATCTTTGAAGGTCTTGTAGAACTCGGCTGAAAATCCGTCTGGTCCTGGGCTTTTCTTGGATGGTAGGTTTTTAATGGCTTCTTCTATTTCATTGCTTGATATTGATCTGTTTAAATTGTATATGTCCTCCTGGTTCAGTTTGGGAGGAACATATGTCTCTAGAAATTTGTCAATGTCTTTGGTAGATTCTATTTTGTTGGAATATAGATTTTCAAAGTAGCTTCTAATTATGTTCTGTATCTCAGTGGTGTCTGTCATGATATTTCCATTTTCATCACGAATTTTAGTAATTTGTGTTTTCTCTTTCCTTTGCTTTGTTAGTGTGGCTAAGGGCTATTTTGTTTACTTTCTCAAAGAACCAACTTTTTGTTTTGTCCATTTTTTTGAATTGTTTCTTTTGTTTCAATTTCATTGATTTCAGCTCTGAATTTAATTATTTCCTGTCTTCTACTACTTTTGCTGTTATTCTGTTCTTCTTTTTTCTAGGGCTTTGAGCTGTAATGTTAGGTCATTTAGTTGTTGACTTTTCATTCTTTTCTGGAATGCACTCCATGCAATGAATTTTCCTCTTAGTACCGCTTTCATAGTGTCCCAGAGATTTTGATATGTTGTATCGTCATTCTCATTGATCTCTAAGAATTTTTTTTATCTCCTCCCTGATGTTTTCTGTTATCCATGTTTCATTCAATAGCATATTATTTAGTCTCCAGGTGTTGGAGTAATTTCTGTTTTTTATTTTGTCATTGATTTCTACTCTCATTCCATTATGATCTGATAGAACACAAGGCAGTATCTCTATTTTTCTGCATTTCCTAAGGGCTGCTTTGTGGCATAACATATGGTCTATTTTCGAGAAGGTTCCATGTGCTGCTGAGAAGAAAGTGAATCCGCTCGTTGATGGATGGAATATTCTATACATGTCTATTAAGTCTACGTTATTAATTGTGTTATTGAGTTCTATGGTTTCTTTGGTTGGTTTTTGTTTGGAAGATCTATCTAGTGGTGACAGCAGTGCATTAAAGTCACCCAGAATTATTGTGTTGTGGTCTATGTGGTTCCTGAAATTGAGAAGGATTTGTTTGATGTACAGGGATGCACTATTGTTTGGGGCATAAATATTTACTATAGGTTATGTCTTCCTGATTTATGGTTCCCTTAATCAGTATGAAATGTCCTTCTTTATCCCTTCTGACTAATTTTGACTTGAAGTCCACTTTATCTGATATAAGGATGGAAACCCCCACTTTTTTACTGAGTCCATATGCATGGTAGGTTTTTTCCCATCCTTTCACCTTTATTCTGTGGATGTCTTTTTCTATGAGATGAGTCTCTTGCAGGCAGCATACATATTCTTGGGTCTTTCTTTTGAATTCATTCTGCCAGTCTATGTCTTTTGATTGATAAGTTTAGGCCATTAACGTTCAGGGTTATTATTGAGATATGATTTGTATACCCAGTCATTTGGCTTATTTTTGGTTTTTAAGTTGGCTTGGTTTCTCCTTTGAGTGCTTTTTCTCTAAGGTAGTTCCTCCCTTTGCTGACCTACATTGTTGTTTTTCATTTCCTCCTCATGGAATATTTTGTTGAGAACATTCTGTAGTGCAGGCTTTCTATTTGTAAATTCTTTTAACTTTTGTTTATCACGGAAGGATTTTATTTCATCTTCAAATCTGAAGGTTAGTTTTGCTGGTATAGGATTCTTGGTTGGCAACCATGTTCTTTCAGAGCTTGAAATATGTTGGTCCAGGCCCTTCTAGCTTTTAGAGTTTGGGTTGAGAAGTCGGCTGCTATCTGTATTGGTCTCCCTCTATATGTAATCTGATGCTTCTCTCTTGCGGCCTTCAAAATCCTATCTTTATTTTGAATGTTAGACATTTTCATTATAATGTGCCTTGGTGTGGATCTGTTGTGATTTTGTGCATTTGGTGTTCTGTAAGCCTCTTGTATTTGATTTTCCATTTCATTTTTCAGGCTTGGGAAATTTTCTGATATTATTTCATTGAATAGTTTGTTCATTCCTTTGGTTTGTATCTCTGTGCCTTCCTCAGTCCTGATAATTCTTAAATTTGGTGTTTTCATGATGTCCCATAGTTCTTGGAGATTCTGTTCATGATTTCTTATCATCTTCTCTGTTTGGGCAACTTTATTTTCAAGATTAAATATTTTGTCTTCATTGTCTGAGGTTCTGTCTTCCAAGTGGTCTAGTCTTTTGGTGATGCTTTCCATTGAGTTTCTTATTTGGTTTATTGTTTCCTTCATTTCAAGGATTTCCGCTTGTTTTGTTTTTGAGAATCTCTATCTCTTTGTTGAAATGATCTTTTGTTTCCTGCAGGTGCTCTTTCAGCTTATTGGTATTATCATTCATTGCCTGCATTTGCTCTCTTAACTCATCCTTTGCTTCATGAATCATCTTAATCATGTATAATCTGAAGTCCTTTTCTGACATTTCTTCTAACATACTGTCGTTGGATTCTATTAATATAGAATCTAGATTTGTTTGGATCATTTTCTTTCCTTGTTTTTTCATGTTGTTCATGTATCTTCCCCTCTAGCAGTGCAGATCTGGGGTATTGCAGATTTCCCCCTATAGGCTTATAGTGGCCCTATAGGTTTCCAAAACACTTTTTTAAGGGGAGATCAATATTAGTCATGCCCAATTCAGACACTATGCAATCCTAGACCAAATAGCCCCTATGAGGACAATAACAAAATTGTCATAATAAACAGAATGAGTTCAAATATTATCTTCAGTAAAACAAACAGATTTGCAATAAGGTCTGCAGTTTCTAATGGAGGACAAAGAGGATGCAGAGGGATGTAGAATGTGGCTGTTAATGGGATAAGAAAAGATTATACAGAAGTTCTAGATAATAGAAAGTGTGAGAGTGTAATCAAAAGAAATTGGATGTTAGCATGCAGAAAAAGGAGAAAGAGACTCTGAGGGAACAGGTAAAAAGGAAAAGAGAGCAAGAAAAGTAAAGAAATAAAAACTTAAATTTTTTCTATATGGAGAAAAAAGAAAATCTACAGTATAACAGTCATATAGTAATGAAACCTCCGAGTGTTCAGTAGCCTGATGTATGAGAGGTATGTGACAATGAGCTTCAAGCCTTCAGCAGGTGTCTCAGGATGAGATTTGCCCCACCTAAAGATCGGAGCTACGGCTTCCAGGATTATCCAAGATGGCCGCTCCAGCTTCGAAATGTGTTGGCAAATGGGGAGCTGCAGCTCAGGGTGTGGCTGTGGTCAGCAGGAGGTCCTGGAGGCAGGATGCGGTTGGTCAGGCAGGGGTCCTGGAGGTAGGGGTGTGTTTGGTGTGGTTGTGGGATCCTGGAGGCCGGGTGCAATCAGTTGGTCTGGGGTCCTGGTGATAGGGCGCAGTCAGTTAGTCCAGGGGTCCTGGTGGCAGGGAGCAGTCAGTTGATGTGAAGGCCCCAGAGGCAGGGAGTGATCGGTTGGGCTGAGGGACCCTGGAGGCAGGGCTCAGTCAATCCGGCCAGGGGTCCTAAGGGGCCTGGCTGTTGTCTCAAAATGGCGGCAGCCACGTGTAATCAAACTTGCAGGTACTGTGACAGAGAACTTCCAGGCAACAGCAGGCAGCTGGTGCTCCACTGGCGGTCGGCGATCAGTTTGCTGACTGTTGTCGGATGATTGGGAGGTGAACCTCATGCATTGGGTGATGGATAGGTGTAAGGCGGGCGATGGACAGGTGAGAGGCAGGCAAATGGCGGATGATAGACGCCTGACAGTGAACAATCTGCACTCAAAAAAGGCGTCAATATGCTGGCAGACTGCAGGTAATCACAGCAGACAAATGGGGTAAACACCAGGGAATCGATAAGCAGCAAAAACTGCCTCACAAAGAAACAGATATCCTCTGCTTGAATCTGGAGTTATGGAGCAACAATGAACGCAGCCTCCCTCTAGTCCGCCATCTTGGATTCCTCTCTATCTTTCTTAATCTGTGTCTTCCAACCTTGTCCAAGTTTTCTCAATCTCTAAGGAAATGAGGACGGTAAGGAGAGCTTCCAGGGTGAGCAATAGTGTCTCTAAGGAGGTAAGTTGGATATTTCACTAATTACTTCTGTTCCAACCTCTTCAGCCGGTATTACTGTTAGTCATGCCTCACTTCAAGGAGGCTAGGCAGATAGCTACTGTCTGGGTGGTTATGTACTGAGCAGAAATTTTGTGGGTTTTATTACAAAAAGAAAGAAAAGGAGAACATAACACTGTGTAATAATTTTCTGTCACTCTCTCAAAGGAGATGTATTGGGTAGATATTAAGCACATGTAAGCACAAATGGAAAATATCAGGTGATAACAGGGGACCCTGAATTTTGTATTCTTGGGAGGGTTGATTTGGGGGCTGAATTTTTACGTTGATTCATGAATTCATTTGGCTTAGTATTTTGATGTGAATCTTAGATAACCTGGAGTACATTTATTGATCAGAGAAATTATGTAGTAAGTACTGCTCCTCAATTATTGAAGATCATTGTGACACTCATAATTTATTTTTCTTAATATGTGCTCTTGTCCAGTTATTATTTATTTCTGTGAGCTTATCTTACATGTATATTAGTCTTTTCAATTAAGATCCGCACTGATGAAAGAACAGAGATTCTAGAGGGTTATTGATATTCTAAGTGAATTTTACTTCTTTCTGCATAGGTAATATTTTCAGGCTCTGAAGAGAACTTCATTATGTACTTGTAAAGGTCTCAAGGCCCCATATTTTCCTTTAATCAAAGAGTGGAGGAATGTATTTACTCCCCCATTCATGCAAATCTAAATGCTATTGATGGCAATTCACAATAATTTGATAAGAATTTGAAATGAAGGCAATATTAAAAAATACAGTGTGCCTGATAATAAAAAGTGCAATGGTGATTTTGACATTACCATTTCTGGCTAATGTTGGGATTGGTGCCAAAAAGAGATGATTTTGACACTTGAAATATTATTAGGATGATGAATTATATCTATTTGACATTATCATTTCTGATGATGCCTATCTTCCTTAATTTTAACTCTGGAGACTAAGAGAAAAGGTTGGTCTTTCATAGACAATTAAAACACATTTTTTAATCTTATTTCTCTAGGTTAAGTAAAGTGAAAAGTTGAGACATTCTGTGGAAAAGTCAACAATATTTTGGACCACCGTGTATGAAGTGATACTTTATTTTCTTTTCACATGCTGTCTGCGGAGCATCATTATTACCATATCCAATTTACAAGAGGGTAAAGTGAGCTTTACAGATGTTAAGTAGAGGAGCTCATTCAGTACCAAACATTTACTTGGTAGAAAAACCAGTAATACACCAACTTCTGTTTCTAAATTTTGGGGTACTTTCTACTATCCCACATTGTCTCTCATTATAACAAAAATAATCAAGGTAATTTATGTTTAAAATGTAATTACTTGGAATGACTAAACTTACCAGTTTATTTTCTAGTGTCTGCTTCATAAAAGAGAACTTGGAGTGTCAAGTTCTGAGATTTAGCTTCCTATGATTGTTACAAAAGTGTGCATGCTCATAACTCACGTTGATTCTTTGCATTGTGTCTCCAGAGTTGTGTTTGGGGCAAAAATTATTATGCTTGAGAGTTGCAATGGAGGTCACTACAGGAGGGAGATTTCTCAAGCTGAGATATTTGTGTCAATGTGAGTATGCAACATGAGAAAGTGGGGCCTGCCTATTTTTGGTAAGTTAACAATAATAACTCATTACAATTAAAAATCAAATTTTAAAAATTAAAATTCAAAATAAAGCATATGATTTCTAAATTTATAAGTTTTATCCATGTTTAAAGATCAGGTTGCTTTAATTTTTCCTAGAGTAACAATATCCAGCTCAATGATGAATAATTTGTTACTGACTTCTAACCTTTTTTCCCTTCTTTATTTCTATAGAAAACTCCAGCCTTCAGAAATATGTCAATAGCTCTAGATATTCAGACCAAATGTGTATCCAGTGACTTCATAGAGTTTTCCGAGTGAAGACAACATTCAGAGCCACATCAGATGTGACGTTATAAGGAGATTACTCTCAGAGACTGGGAAATCTAGTGTGTCTTCTGTATTGGGAGTTAGAGGTCAGTAGACCTTTAAATGTACTCTCAACTTTCATTGAACTCTGTTGTGTTTCAGAATTTACATGTGACAATAAAATCTTTTGTAACATATAAAATATGCCATCTATCTCTGTCACTTGGTGTGAAGAAAATCATCAAGTATCATAAGTGTTAAATTCGTTTTTGGGTGGGGGTAGTGGGGTACCAGGGATTGAACTCAGGCACTCAACTACTGAGCCACATCCCCAGCCTTATTTTTATTTTATTTAGAGACAGGGTCTCACTGAGTTGCCTAGTGCCTCGTTCTTGCTGAGACTGGCTTTGAACTTGCAATCATCCTGCTTCTGCCAAACCAGCGGCTGGGATTACAGGTGCTCATCACTGTGACCAGCCTAAATGTTAAATTCTTGGAGATAAACCATTTGTGCTATCCCCCGCCCCCGCTCTATTTTTCCCCTTAAGAGACCTTGGTATCTTGTCTTTAACTCTGTGTGGAGGAGTGGTCTCTTGTCCTTGCTGATGATTTCTTACATAGTCTCTGCATTGCACACTGGTCTACATTTTGTTTACTTAGCCCTTTATGACACTTCAATTTGATGAGTGGATTTTAATCTGGTGGGATTCTGAACAGACCTTTCCCCTCTAGG
Source organism: Sciurus carolinensis (assembly GCF_902686445.1). NCBI lineage: Eukaryota > Metazoa > Chordata > Mammalia > Rodentia > Sciuridae > Sciurus > Sciurus carolinensis. Next base: position 19,647,872 of record NC_062222.1, on the reverse strand, counting down.
TGGTGTTTTTGGATCTTGTACAGAGGAATAAAGAAGATTAAATAGTTGGCCTTCTCTACCATCCCAGTAGTGGGCTTCCACCTGCCTGGTCCTGATAAATCACTACTGCAGTGCTTACTGATCCTTAGCCTCCGGAGATGATTTCATTCTGCCCATTCCCAAGCCTAATAGTTTGTCTTCCATTAATTCTGTGAGTTCTTATTATTATTCTAAGTTTACTTTTACTGAAGCCAGTCATATTGCTTTGGTTGTTTGTAGCTCAAGAAACTTGATCTATTATATTTAAAATGGCTGCTATTTTCTGCAAAACTGAATCAATCACAAAATAATTATAAGTAATGCAGGAGGTTTAACTGATATTTTGGTGCAAAAACTTATTATTACCTTTTTTGCTTCATAGCTACTGAGAGCTATTTAAGTACTGATTCTAACACATCAAGTCTACATTAAACCTCAAAAGAATTATAGCTTAAGTTTTTGAAAAGGTCTTTTCTCCCATAGTATGAAATGTGTATTAAATGTTGCAAGACATCAGACACTTGCCCTTTATATGTCATTCATTTTTATAATTTTACTTTTTTAAATTGAGAACATTTTAATTACAATGGAATTTTTAAACTCACCATCTTATAAGAAATGATTAATAATATGTATCAATAATTTCATCCAAATGCAAGATAGGATATATATATCCTATCTTATATATATATATATATTTGTGATTCCATATATATTTGTAATTCAACATTTTGTACCATTGATACTATGGGACTCCCGCAAGTTTGTTTGATAAAAGGAATTTGTCAATGATGTGTTGTTTTCTTGTTGTCCTCATATTTTTCATTAACTTTGGAAACTTCTTGTCAACAATATGATTTGCATATTTCCACTGGAAGGTGTGCAATAATGAATAATGCTCCTGTAGTTTTCTCTTTTCTCCCTCATTAGTATTTAATATAACCAATTTTCTCCATGCAAATATTATTTTGTAATTGTTCTGAAAAATAAAAAAAAACCCTATTGGTTCACAAAAAGACCCTGTGCTTTGTGTGAAGCAGAAGTCTTGACAATGTTTCATAATTGAAATTGCCACTGGGACCAGAAGTAAGTGGATCAAAGGTCCAATAAAATCAGTATCCAAGCTTATACAAAATTATCACAGCTTGAAGATGCAATTGTTCCAATCTATTCAGCATATTCATAGTCATTACACATGTCTATTGTATTATTCTAAATTGCAATATTTATGTTAATGTTTTCTTTAGCAAATATTCAGCTTTAATAAACCAACTCTAAAACTTAATGCGTGCTTCTGTTTGACTGAGAAACTTGTCATTAGACAATAGTAATGATAAAGTACACTTAAGCAGTAAAAAGTCAATAAAAGCAAATGTAAGTAAAAAGCATGTGAAATGAAGACTCATTAGTTGAGTTTAATTGCATCCTGTGAACTGGATGTTAGCTGTGGTGAGGAATCCATGTCATCCTCATAGTGTGTAGTCACACTTTGAGGGCATAATGATTGGTGAGAATTTAAAAGAATTCCCATAAAATTGACAGGTAATATTGCACTTGAGATCTGAGAAATTTTCACAAATAAATTTGTTTTATTGATTTCTTCTCTGATATCACCAAATAGCCTGAACATCATTTGATAAGCCACAAGGGCATTTTGAAGACCATGTATTGAGAAATTCTAGGTAAGAACAGTGGTTTCCTTAGCCTTTTAAACATATACCTTTTCCAATGAAATCTCAATGTTTATCTATTCATGATACATTATATATATTAGCTTCTGCTCCTACATTTCATGTACATTCAAAACATACCTCAAAGTAAAATTTGAAAAGATAAAGACAAAGTAAATAATGCTTAAAAATAACCTTATGTTCACATTACACAAAACTTACTTTCTAATGTTTATACATATGTATTCTTAGTTAAATCTGTATTTTTTAAAAATATTTTTTAACATAGATGAACACAATACCTTTATTTTATTTATTTACATTTATGTGGAACTGAGGATCGAATCCAATGCCTCTAAGTGCTAGGCAGGTGCTCCACCACTGAACCCCAGCCCCGGGCCCTAAATCTGTATTTTCAAATATACTTCATTATCTTAAAAATATTATTAATTGGATCCAAGATGGCGGCCTAGAGGGAGACTGCACCCCAAGTCGCACCAGAACCCAGGAGTTAAGAAGGGGAGGCATTGAGAGACTCGGACTGAAATAGAGCCACAGGTGAGTCTGCCCACTGGGTAAAGCTTGGCCTGGGTGGCAGGCCCAGATAGAGGTGGCTTATCGGAGCCGGGCAGGGCAGCTAGAGTCATCCACAGGCAGCCCTGCGCACTCCGGCGGTGGGCCCCACCCACACAGCCAGCTTCTCCAGGTTCTCGGAACAGAACTGGCCCGCTAGTGAGAGCCTTTCTGACCAGAACAAGCTCCGAGTCCTGGAGCCAGTGCAGCGCAACGTACTCCGGCACACAAGCAGCTTCAGGGACCAGGATAGGGCAGCCAGAGACCTCCCCAAGTAGCCTGGACCCCTGCGGTGGGAGGTGCCTTCCAAGGCTAGCTTCTCAGACCAGACCGCCCAGTGAGAGGTTTTCTACATAGAACCAGCCACAAGTCCCCGAACCAACGGAGAGCTTCGATCTGCAAGCAGCCTCTGGGATCAGGGCAGGGCAGCCAGAGAACTCTTCAGGCGACTCTGCCCACTCCGGCTGCAGGCTCTCTTCACAGGGCGATCCAAGATGGCGGCCTAGAGGGAGACTGCACCCCAAGTCGCTCCAGAACCCAGGAGTTAAGAAGGGGAGGCATTGAGAGACTCGGACTGAAATAGAGCCACAGGTGAGTCTGCCCACTGGGTAAAGCTCGGCCCAGGTGGCAGGCCCAGATAGAGGTGGTTTATCGGAGCCGGGTGGGGCAGCTAGAGTCTTCCCAAGGTAGCCTTCCACACTCCGGCAGTGGGCTCCTCCCACACGGCCAGCTGCACGGTGCAGGCCCACAGTGAGAGCATTTCCGCACAGAACCAGTTCCAAACCGTGGAACCAGTAGGGGGCTAGGGGCAGTTTTCTTCGGATGCGCTGCTTTATCAGATTCCTCCAAGACATCAGGCTACTGAAGGCTGGGAGGTGATACACTGGAAATCTACCGGGACACTATAAGCCAACAGCGGAAAACTGCAATATCTCAGGGTCCCACTGACAGCTGACCAATATGAGAAAACAAGGGAAGAAAATGTCCCAAACAAACCTAGATACTACATCAATAAAACCCAATGACAGCACAGCAGAAGAAATGTCAGAAAGGGAGTTCAGAATGTATGTAATTAAAACGATCAGGGAAGCTAATGAGGAGATGAAAGAGCAAATGCAGGCATTGAAGGAGGAGATGAAAGAGCAAATGCAGGCATTAAATGATCGCACCAATCAACAGTTAAAAGACCAAATACGGGAAGCAAGAGATCATTTCAATAAAGAGTTAGAGATACTGAAAAAAAAAAACAAACTGAAATACTTGAAATGAAGGAAACAATAAACCAAGTTAAAAACTCCATAGAAAGCATAACCAATAGGATAGAACACCTGGAAGACAGAACCTCAGACATTGAAGAAAAATTATTTAATCTTGAAAGCAAAGTTGGCCAAACAGAAAAGATGGTAAGAAATCATGAACAGAATCTACAAGAATTATGGGATATCATGAAAAGGCCAAATTTAAGAATTATTGGGATTGAGGAAGGCTTAGAGAAACAACCAAAGGAATGAACAATCTATTCAATGAAATAATAACAGAAAATTTCCCAAATCTGAAGAATGAAATGGAAAACCAAGTACAAGAGGCTTATAGAACTCCAAACATACAAAATTACAACAGACCCACACCAAGGCACATTATTATGAAAATACCTAACATACATAATAAAGACAGAATTTAAAGGCCGCGAGAGAAAAGAATCAAATTACATTCAGAGGGAAACCAATAAGAATATCAGCAGATTTTTCAATCCAGACCCTAAAAGCTAGAAGGGCCTGGAACAACATATACCAAGCCCTGAAAGAAAACGGATGCCAACCAAGAATCTTATACCCAGCAAAACTTACCTTCAAATTTGACGATGAAATAAGATCCTTCCATGATAAACAAAAACTAAAGGAATTTACAAAAAGAAAGCCAGCATTACAGAACATTCTCAGCAAAATATTCCATGAGGAAGAGATGAAAAACAACAATGCAAATCAGCAACAGGAGGCGCTAGCCTAAAGGAATAGCCAAATAAAGGAGAAACCAAATCATGTCAAAAACAAATATGAGTCAATTGACTGGTAATACAAATCATATCACAATAATAACCCTGAATGTTAATGGCCTGAATTCATCAATCAAAAGACACAGACTGGCAGATTGGATTAAAAAGAAAAATCCAACAATATGCTGCCTGCAAGAGACTCACCTCATAGAAAGAGACACCCATAGACTAAAGGTGAAAGGATGGGGAAAAACATACCATGCACACGGACACAGCAAAAAAGCTGGAGTATCCATCCTCATTTCAGATAATGTGGACTTCAAACCAAAACTATCAGAAGGGATAAAGAAGGACATTACATGCTGCTTAAGGGAAGCATAAATCAGCAAGACATAACAATCATAAATATCTATGCCCCGAACATTGGCTCATCCACGTACGTCAAACAAATCCTTCTCAATTCCAGAAATCAAATAGACCACAACACAATAATACTAGGCGATTTTAACACACCTCTCTCACCACTGGATAGATCGTCCAAACAAAAATTGAATAAAGAAACTATAGATCTCAACAACACAATCAACAATTTAGACTTAACGGACATATATAGAATATACCATCCAACAAAGAACGAATACACTTTCTTCTCAGCAGCACATGGATCCTTCTCTAAAATAGATCATATTTTATGCCACAAAGCTACTGTTAGCAAATACAAGAAGATAGAGATACTACCTTGTACTCTATCAGATCATAATGGATTGAAATTAGAAATAAATGACAGAATAAAAAACAGAAACTTCTCCAATACCTGGAGATTAAATAATACACTATATATGATGAATGGATAACAGAAGACATCAGGAGGGAAATAAAAAATTCTTAGAAGTAAACGAGAACAAAGATCCATCATATCAAAATCTCTGGGACACTATGAAAGCAGTACTTAGAGGAAGATTTATTTCATGGGGTGCATTCAAAAAAAGAAGTAGAAATCAACAAATAAATGACTTAACACTACAGCTCAAAGCGCTAGAAAAAGAAGAGCAGATCAATACCAAAAGTAGTAGAAGACAGGAAATAGTTAAAATCAGAGCCGAAATCAACGAAATCGAAACAAAAGAAACAATTGGAAAAATTAACAAATAATAGTTGGTTCTTTGAAAAAATAAATAAAATTGATAAACCCTTAGCCACACTAACAAAGAGAAAGAGGGAGAAAATTCACATTACTAAAATTCGTAATGAACAAGGAAACATCACAACAGACACGAGTGAAATACAAAACATAATTAGAAGCTATTTCGAAAATCTATACTCCAACAAAACAGAAAACCTCGAAGACATCAACAAATTTCTAGAGACATATGAATTACCTAAACTGAAGGAGGAGGACATACACAACTTAAATAAACCAATTTCAAGCAATGAAATAGAAGAGGTCATCAAAAGCCTACCAACAAAGAAAAGTCCAGGACCAGAAGGATTCTCAGCCGAGTTCTACAAAACCTTTAAAGAAGAGCTCATTCCAATACTCCTCAAACTATTCCATGAAATAGAAGAGGAGGGAACCCTCCCAAACTCGTTCTATGAAGCCAATATCACCCTGATACCTAAACCAGACAGAGACACATCGAGGAAAGAAAATTTCAGACCAATATCCTTAATGAACATCGACGCAAAAATTCTCAACAAAATTTTAGCAAATCGCATACAAATATATATTAAAAAGATAGTGCACCACGATCAAGTGGGTTTTATCCCAGGGATGCAAGGTTGGTTCAACATTCGGAAATCAATAAATGTCATTCACCATATCAACAGACTTAAAGTTAAGAATCACATGATTATTTCAATAGATGCAGAAAAAGCATTCGATAAAATACAGCATCCCTTCATGCTCAAAACACTAGAAAAAATTGGGGTAGTGGGAACATTCCTAAACATTATAAAGGCAATCTACGCTAAGCCCATGGCTAATATCATTCTAAATGGTGAAAAACTGAAAGCGTTCCCCCTAAAAACTGGAACAAGGCAGGGATGCCCCTCTTTCACCGCTTCTATTCAACATCGTCCTTGAGACTCTAGCCAGAGCAATCAGACAAACCAAAGAAATTAAAGGGATACGAATAGGAAAAGAAGAACTCAAACTATCCCTGTTCGCTGATGACATGATTATATATTTAGAGGAACCTGGAAATTCCACCAAAAAACTTTTAGAACTCATAAGTGAATTCAGTAAAGTAGCAGGTTACAAGATCAATGCTCATAAATCCAATGCATTTTTATACATAAGTGATGAATCTGCAGAAAGACAAATTAGGAAAACTACCCCATTCACAATAGCATCGAAAAAAATAAAATACTTGGGAATCAATCTCACAAAAGAGGTGAAAGACCTCTACAATGAGAACTACAGAACACTAAAGAAAGAAATTAAAGAAAACCTTAGAAGATGGAAAGATCTCCCATGTTCTTGGATAGGCAGAATTAATATTGTCAAAATGGCCATACTACCTAAAGTGCTATACAGATTCAGTGCAATTCCAATTAAAATCCCAATGATGTACCTTGCAGAAATAGAGCAAGCAATTATGAAATTCATCTGGAAGAATAAAAAACCTAGAATAGCTAAAGCAATCCTCAGTAGCAAGAGCGAAGCAGGGGGTATTGCAATACCAGATCTTCAACTCTACTACAAAGCAATAGTAACAAAAACGGCATGGTATTGGTACCCAAATAGACAGGTAGATCAATGGTACAGAATAGAGGACATGGACACAAACCCAAATAAATACAATTTTCTCATACTAGACAAAGGTGCCAAAAATATGCAATGGAGGAAAGATAGCCTCTTCAACAAATGGTGCTGGGAAAACTGGAAAACCATATGCAATAGAATGAAATTAAACCCCTATCTCTCACCCTACACAAAACTCAACTCAAAATGGATCAAGGACGTTGGAATCAGACCAGAGACCCTGCATCTTATAGAAGAAAAAGTAGGTCCAAATCTTCAACTTGTTGGCTTAGGATCAGACTTCCTTAACAGGACTCCCATAGCACAAGAAATAAAAGCAAGAATCAACAACTGGGATAGATTCAAACTAAAAAGCTTTCTCTCAGCAAAGGAAACTATCAGAAATGTGAAGAGAGAGCCTACAGAGTGGGAGAAAATCTTTGCCAACCATACCTCAGATAGAGCGCTAATTTCCAGAATCTATAAAGAACTCAAAAAACTCTACACGAAGAATACAAATAATCCAATCAACAAATGGGCTAAGGAAATGAACAGACACTTCACAGAAGAAGATGTACAAGTAATCAACAGATATATGAAGAAATGTTCAACATCCCTAGTAATAAGGGAAATGCAAATCAAAACTACCCTAAGATTTCATCTCACCCCAATTAGAATGGCGATTATCAAGAATACAAGCAACAATAGGTGTTGGCGAGGATGTGGTGAAAAAGGAACACTCATACATTGCTGGTGGGGTTGCAAATTAGTGCAGCCACTCTGGAAAGCAGTGTGGAGATTCCTCAGAAAGCTTGGAATGAACCCACCATTTGACCCAGCTATCCCACTCCTTGGCCTATACCCAAAGGACTTAAAATCAGCATACTACAGAGATACAGCCACATCAATGTTCATTGCTGCTCAATTCACCATAGCCAGATTGTGGAACCAACCTAGATGCCCTTCAGTTGATGAATGGATAAAGAAACTGTGGCATATATATACAATGGAATATTACTCAGCCATAAAGAATGATAAAATTATGGCATTTGCAGGCAAATGGATGAAATTGGAGAATATCATGCTAAGTGAGGTAAGCCAATCTCAAAAAACTAAAGGATGAATGATCTCGCTGATAAGCAGATGAGGACATATAATGGGGGGTGGGAGGGGTTAGCATTAGGTTTAGGGTTAGGTTTAGGGTTAGGGATAAGGAGAGCGGTAAGAATGAAGGAAAGAAGGACTGTATAGAGGGAAAAGAGGGGTGGGAGGGGTGGGGGGAAGGGAAAAAAATAAACATCATTGCCCTATGTAAACGTATGATTACAAAAAAAAAAAAAGAAACTGTGGTATATATATACAATGGAATATTACTCTGCCATAAAGAATGATAAAATTATGGCATTTGCAGGCAAATGGATGAAACTGGAGAATATCATGCTAAGTGAGATAAGCCAATCTCAAAAAACCAAAGGAAGAATGATATCGCTAATAAGTGGATGAGGACACATAATGGGGGGTGGGAAGAGTTAGTATTAGGGTTAGAGTTAGGTTTAGGTAGGGGGGCAAGAATGGAGGAAGGAAGGACTGTATAGAGGGAAAAGAGGGGTGGGAGGGGTGGGCGGGAAGGGAAAAAAATAACAGAATGAATCAAACATTACCCTATGTAATTTTATGATTACACAAATGGTATGCCTTTACGCCATGTACAAATAGAGAAACGACATGTATCCCATTTGTGTACAATAATAAAAAAATAAAGAAAAAAAATATTGTTAATCCTTTGTGATACAGGGATTAAACAGATCATTCTAATTTCAGTGCATTTTGTACTAGGACTAAATGGATTATTCTAACATTACAGAAATTGTTTCTTCACAAAAACATATAGATCCCAAAGGAGAAAGTACATCTTTGACCATAGGTAAACATTTTTATCAACATTTTTCATATCTGCTGGCCAAATATAATTGCTGGTTGTATAAAAATGATTTTTGATGCTATTTCTTTGTGTTTTCCTTATTATCATTGCCTTTAATCTATGGTTTCTTCCTAGGAATCTTTTCAAGAGATTTAATTGAGAAGAATAGTTTGGTTAGAATTATATAATCTGTGAGTTCACTTAACCAGTTCCCCATGAAGTGCAGTGCATAGTGATATGCCAGAATTCACTGAAGGTGCAAGTGAAGGTACCGGAATGGTTGCTTCACTCATTACAGGAGATGACATGATTTGGAAATGAATTAAGCCATATGTCCACTATCAGCAAAGCTTACTGAGGCCATTCATTACATCAAGATGCACCATGTTCAACCTGACAACTTGGTCATCGTGATCTGCTACTGAGATCAGTATTACAAATAAGCATGTCAGGATTAGCAATACCAAAGGAAGCTCTGGAGAAGAGGACAAGATGGTAGAGTAGAGGAAAGAGGCACTTTCCACCTGTTCTGCTGATTGGAATTTGAAGGAGAGGAATGCAGATTTATTACAAGGTACATGTCTGAAGAAACAGATTATATATCATTATTTGTCTGTTAGAGATTTGGAGAAACCCAGAGATACTGGTATAGTGAATGGGAAGTAAAGAAATACAATCAAGCCCTGCAGGGTAATTTTCCTTGTGTCACTGCAAGGTGGGGACAACATGGGGGGAAGAGAAACACAGCAGACAAACTTGGCACACAAAATGCACTTCATGTTTTTCAACCTTTAAGTGAAGAAGAGTGGGAGATCCTGCTTAAAGACTTGATGCTGAAACTTGTTCCTATGGGAACCTGAGAGTCCTTAGCACATAATTCCACTCTCTTTCAGCCCCAGCTTACTGTGTGACCTAAGGTACACCTGGCAAATCAAGATTCCAGAACAGTTATAGAGAATAGTAGATCCAGGGAGATTCAGGGCAGAGGTTCAGAGGAGCATGCAACCTGCTCTTCCTTTGAGCCCTGCAGTGTGTAAATGATCACTGGGAAAGAATTGGAGAAATTTCGTTCTGGTAGGCAGGCATGAATACATTGGGGACAAGAATGCAAACTTATTTCCTTTGGAACTTTGTGGCATGAAGGACCAGCTGAGAAGGATTGGGGAGATTGATGAGGTGAGTGTGATTACATTTGGAACAAAGACTTGGAAATTCATACTTGGGTGCCTGACAAGCTACAGGAAACCTGCCATGCACCATACACACAAGCTGGTCTGTCACCACGCTCCATGAATAGAACTCCGAGGAGATGCCCCAGAAACCCAGAGAATATTGTCCTCTGCTCAGCCGTAAGGGTGCAAGGATTTAAGTACATACCCCAAAAGAAGGTCCAAGGTTCCATTTAGAACTCATCCCCAGCCAACTGGAACTTCCCAGATAGATTTCTGTATCACTTCCAACCAGGAAGAGAAGCAATCTAAGACATCTGTACACAAAATCCCAGTAAAAGGTGTTTCCAATTACACTATCATAGAGGCTTCACAAGAATGAATTAAAACAGCAGTTCAAGACCAGCACATGGAATCTACAAACCTTAGAAGAGTGAACAATTTGTACACTTCAAACAGGTGACCTGAGCCCTGGGATTAGGAATCTAGTTGACACTGGAAGGGCGGGGGTAGGGCAGAGTCCTGAGACCAATTAACATCAGGCCAAGTTTGATGAACTCTGAGTAATCTCTTCCAAGCCTAGAAGTACTAGAGAATAAACTGACGCTTTCCATTCTTCTCCCCTAGCACATAATCTGAGAATTCCAGAAAGGGTGGCATCAAAGCTGTCCAGCTCAGAAGGAGTGAAACTCTGCAGTGAAACTCTATACATGGACTACCCTTACAAGTTTGACCACTGTGGGCAGAGCTGAGAATAAACAAATTGCACAGTAACTGAAAGCCCAGAAAGAAAGCACCCTACTTCAAAACTCTGATCAAGAATAATAGCTTAGTAGGCTGCTGAAGATCTTTATTAGTAAGTATTTTTAAGATTTATTAGTATATAAAAAAACTAGTATAAGACATTGTTATGCAGTGGCTATAAGTAATGGGGATTAGTATCTCCTCTCAAATGTGGTGTTAGAGACTGGACATACCAACATGTTCAAACTAAGTAAAAATACTAACATGAAAATATTTGCCTAACCAAGGACACACAGTAAAGAGAAAGAAACTCACTAAAAATCCCTTTTATAAAAGTAGAAGAGAGAATCATCCAAGAAAATGTGTAGAAATACTAACAATATGAAAAACCAGGGAAACAAGCCATCCCCAAAGATCACAACACAACTGACCCCATGAACACCACAGTAGAGGAAATACCAGAAAAAGAATTCTAAAAGTTCAAAATTAAAATATTTAATGAAGATCTAAGGAAAAAACTAAGAGAACATACAGGAGGTGAAGGACCATTTCAACAGAGATAGATAGAGATTACGAAAAAGAAACAAATAATAACACTGGAAAAGAAAGACTCAATAAATCAAATTAAAGATTCAGTTGAAAGCATCACCAATAGATTAGATAACTATGAAGGCAGATTCTCGGGCCCTGAAGACAAGTATATAACCTTGAAAATAAAGTTGAAAATAGAATATTTTCAGAATATTCAAGAAATCTGGAATAACATTAAAAAATCAAATCTAAGAATCATTACCATATATGAAAGAATGAAAATACAAACTAAAGGAATGCAAAATCTTTACAATGAAATATTAGAAAAATTTCCAAGCCTTAGGAATGTGATGGAAGTACAAATATAAGAACCATTTAGAACCCCAAATAGACAAGATAAAGATCCTCTCCAAGTCACATTATAATTAACATACAGAACAAGGATAGAATTCTAAAAGTCACAAGAGGAAAATGGCAGGTCATATTTAGAAGTAAACCAATTACAATTTGTACTGATTTCTCAGCCCAGACCCTAAAAGAAGGACTTGAAATAATATATACTAAATCCTGAAAGAAAATGAATGCCAACCAAGATTGCTATATTCAGCAAAACTATCCTTCAGAATTTAAGATGAAATAAAAAGTTTCCACAATAAGCAGAAAGCTAAAGAATTCATAACCACTATACCAGCAATACAAAACATACTCTATGAGATATTTTTGTGCAGAAGCAATGAAAAATAAATATCAGAGACAGTTTATGGGTGAAACTTGCTAGAGAAAAATTACTTAAAGGAGAATCAAGTCCGGATGAAGCATCAGAAATAAATCAAAATGGTAGGAAACAAAAATCATCTTTCTATAATAATATTGAATGTAAAATGTCTAAACTCTCCAATAAAAAGACATAAATTGGCAGAATGGATCAAAAAAAAAAAGACCCACCATATGTTGTTTACAGGAGACTCACATTACAGGCAATAATATTCACAGGCCAAAAGTGAAAGGCTGGAAAAAGATATACTCAAAAGAGATTGAAAGAAAGCAGGAGCAGCTACTCTCGTATCTGACAAAGTAAATTTCAAGCCAAAATTAATTAGAAGAGACAAAAAAGGTCACTTCATACTGGTTAAGGGAATGGAGCAACAAGAAGATACAATGATTGTAAATGCTTATGCCTCAAACGATGGTGTGCTATGTACATAAAACAAATCCTTCTCAATATAAAGAATCAAATAGACCCTAATACAGTAATACTGGGTGATTTCAACACAGTTCTCTCACCAGTAAATAGGTCATCCAGACATAAGCTAAGTAGAACTTTCAGAACTAAAAAACATTATTAATCAAATGAATGTAACAAACATCTATAGAATATTCCATCTGTCAATAACTGAATTCACTTTCTTCTCAGCTCCACATCTAAAAAGGATCATATTTTCAAATACAAAGCAAGACTTTGCAAATACAAAAAAAATAGAGATAATTTCTTGCATCCTCTCAGATTATAAAGCAACAAAACTGGAAATTAATAACAAGGTAAAAATAATTTTAACACCTGGAGATTAAATAATACACTTCCATAGAGGAATGGATCATAGAAGACAGCAGGCGAGAAATGAAAAAAAAAAATCCTGGAAACAAATGAGAATAGAGAAACAACATATCCAAACTTCTGGAATAGTATGAAGGCAGTTCTAAGAGGAAAGTTCATAGCATTGAGTGCCTGTATTAAAAAAAAAAATAGAAAGATCCCAAACAAGAAATCTAATACTATTTAGAAAAACAGTAAACTTAGAAAAGGAAGCACAAACTAATTCAAACATCAGTAGAATACAGAAAATAGTTGAGATCAGAGCTAAAAATAATGAAATAAGGAAGAAGAAGAAGAAGAAGAAGAAGAACAACAACAACAACAACAGAAGTATGAAGGATCAATGCAACAAAGAGTTGGTTCTTTGAAAAGACAAGATTGATAAACTCCTAGCCAAACTAACCAAAAGAAAAAGACACAGATGAACAAAATCAGAGATGAAAAAGGAGCTATCACCACAGATACTTCTGAAATCCAGAGGATCGTTAGAAACTATTTTGAAAATCTATACTCCAATAAATAGTAAAAGTTAGCATAAACTGACAAATTTCTAGACAAATATAACCTACCCAAATTTCTATACCCATAAAGGATACAGAAAACATACAAAATAAAGTCAATACCGAATAATGAGATTGAAACAGCATTTAAAGCCTCTCAACAAAGAAAACTCTAGGACCAGATGAATTCTCAGCTGAGTTCCACCAAACATTTAAATAAGAGTTAATGCCAATTTTTCTTAAATTATTCCATGAAATAAAAAGGGAAGGCACCTCCCAAACTCATTCAAAAAGTCAGGATCATTCTGATACCAAGACCAGACAAAAACACATGAAGAAAGCTATAGCTCCATATCCCTGATGAATATAGACAAAATTTCTTAATAAAATATTAGCAAACCACATTCAAAAACACATTCATAAGGTAGTACATTATGATCAAATGGATTGCATCCCAAGTGTGCAAGATTGATTCAACATATGCAAATCAATAAATGTAAATGACCATGTAAGTAGAATTAAGAACAAGAATCACATAATTATCTCAAACATAAAACCATCATTATAGAGAATGGAGGAAAACTGAGAGCATTTCCTCTAAAATCAGACATAAGACAAGCTCTCACTACTTCTATTCAATATAGTTCTCAAAACACTAGCCAGAGCAATCAGGTAGGAGAAGGAAATTAAAGGGTTACAAATAGGAAAAGAAGAAATCAAACTATCTTTGTTTAATGATGACATGATCTTATATCTAAAAGACCCAAAAAATGCACCATAAAACTTATGGAGCTAATCAATGAATTCAGAAAAGTAGCAAGATACAAGATCAACACCCATAAATCAATAGTTTTCCTATACTCCAACAGTGATTCTGCTGAGGAAGGAATCAGGAAACCCATTCCATTCACAATAGCCTCAAAAAATATTTGGGAATTAATCTAAACAAAAAGGTGAAAGATCTCTTTAATAAAACTAAAGAGCACTGAAGGATGAAATTGAAGAAGACCTTAAAAGATGAAAAGATCTCCCATGTTCTTAGATAGGCAAAATTAATATCGTCAAAATGGACATCCTACCAAAAACAATACACAGATTCAATGCGATCCCCATCAATATACCAATGACATTCTTCACAGAATAAAAAAAAAAAAATCAGTGCTTAAATTCATTTGTGAGAATAAAAGACCTAGAACAGCCAAAACAGTACTGAGCAAGAAAAGCAATGCAGGAGGCATCACAATATCTGATCTGAAATTATACAGAGCTACAGTAACAAAAACAGAATGGTATTGGCAACAAAATAGACATGAAGACCAATGGAACAGAATAGAAGACAGAGACAAACCCAAGAACTTACAGGTCTCAAAAAAATGTGTTCAAAAGAAGATAGCCTTTTAACAAGAGGTGCTGGAAAAACTGAATATCCTCATGTAGAAGAATGAAACTACATCTCTATCTTTCACATTGTATAAAAGTCATAGCAAAGTGGATCAAAGATTTAGACCAGAAATTTTGCAATTGCTAGAAGAAAAGATAGGGACAACATTTCAACATATTGGTAGAGGCACCAATGTCCTTACCAAGTCTTCTAAAGTTCAAGAAAGAAACCAAGAATCAGTATGGGGGATAGCATCAAATTATAAGACTTCTGCATAGCAAAGAAAATGATTAAAAGTTTGAAGAGAAAGCCTACAGAATGGGAGAAAATATTTGCCAATCACTCCTCTGATAGGGAATTAATATCCAAAATACATTAAGAATTCTGAAAGCTTAACACCAAAGAAAACCATGGCCATTAAATGGGCAAAACAAACAAAAAACCCAAACAGACATTTCTCGAAAGAAGAAATACAAATGTCCAACAAATTTATGAAAAAGTGTTCACTATCCCTGACAATCAGGGAAATGCCAAACAAAACTACATTGAGAGTTTTTCACCTCACTCCAGTTAGAATGATAGTCATCAATAATACAAATTATAATAAATAGTGGCAAGGATATGGGGGACAAGGTACACTTATACTTCATTGGTGGGACTGAAAATTAGTACAACCACTTTGGGAAGCAGTATGGAGCAGTAAGAACTAGGAATAGAACCACCATATGACCAGATGTCCCACACTTTGGTATTCACCCCTAAGAATTAAAATCAGTATATTATAGTGATATAAGCACATCAATATTTATAGTGGCATAATTCACAATATTCAAGTTATGGAACCAGTCGAGATACCTGTCAAAAGATGAATGGATAAAGAAAATGTGGTATATATACACAATGTAATTTTACTTAGCTATAAAGAAGAGTAAAATTGTGGCATTTGCTGATAAATGGATGGAACTGGAGAATATAATGCTTAATGAAATAAGCCAGACTTAGATAGTCAAGGGTTGAATGCTTTCTCTAATATGAGGAAGCTAGACCAAAATAAGGGGTGGCGGGGGGAGTGTGGGAACACCATGAAAATGGAAAGGAGATCAGAGAAATGGAGAAGGAGGGTCCAGGGGAGGGAGGAGGATGGGAAAGGGGAGGAACAGTGGAATGAGGTTGACAAAATTATGCTGTGTGTATGTTTGAACATACCACAGTGAACTCCACCTTTATGTTCCTATAAAATACCAGTTTATAAAAACAATAAATAGGTAGGGGGAAACCAGGGTTGTAGAGAAGGGGGAAAGGGGGGAGGGAGAAAAGGAGAGAGGATGTATTGGGGACTGAAATGAAACAAATTATATTCCATGCATGTGTGATTATGTCAAAATGAAGCCTACTATTATGTATAGTTATACTAAAGAAATGAAAGCTTTGATTTATGTCAACTGCATCAATTTTAAAAGTTGGATGATTAAAAGAACTTATGAGGCACCTCATGATATACTCACTAAGCTCTAATGAAGGTAAAGGAAATAGTATAACAGGAGAAAGAAGACACAGATGTCCCAGAGATACAAGACTTTCTGGCTCAGCTCCCAAGTTCCTTTCTCAGCATAGAACTTGCTTTGTCCCTGAATTATAAAGTAGCTTTGATCTCAGGGAAACCATAGTTCCAAGTGGGGAGATGTCTTTTATATTGTTCTGGCCATGTTGCTCAAAACGGGCGTTATGACAAGGCTCAAAAGCAGAAACCAAGAGAACCAACAGAAACCAGGTGCAAACCATCAACTTATACTTCTTCTATAAACAATGCTGATAAGCTGGCACAGGTTGCCCTTTGGACCGTTGGGGACCCTAGCTAGGATAACATTTACAACTAGTTAGTACATTTCATTCAAATTTGGTCAAGGATCAGTACAATGACTAAAAACATCTCTGAAGATAAAGGGTTGCAACCAATCAGTTGGAATTAACTTTGTTCTACTATCCACCCCTCTGACCCTTAATTACAAATTTGTTTTCATTATTATTCTTTCTGCATTTTTATGACATTTATAAAGAAATAGCAGAAAGATAAATACCAAACTACTACTCATTGGTATCAATCAATAAGACATAGTGTTACTTTGAGGAAACATTTCAGCTTTTCGAAAATATTCCAGGATAAATTACTGTTCATCATCTCATAGAAGTTTGACCTTCCCTCTCTTATCTATCTATCTAACTGTCACTCTCTCTATCTCTATCTCCTACTGACAAATTTTCATGAGAAGAGTTTTACAGTATAGAGACTGGGGAAGTAGGGAAAAGTGCCAGGTCAGGGAAGTAGAGCAAAGTCTAACATGTGAGTCCCCTAATAGATGACTGTCTGAAGAAGGTCAGGCGAGAACAATCAAGATTGGCTTGGCATAAGGGAGATGAGGAAGCAGGAGGGAGAAAGTCTCCACCTTGGATCCATCGTTCAGAAAAAAAGTACCTCTTTTACATAGAACCATTTTCAAGCAAGCAGAACCTCAGCAAATCAGGCACTACATCAAGATTCACTCATTTGAGTTTACAAAAAGGGCTATGTACCTAGATCTCACCTAGGACACCAGAGATTTGATTAGTTCTTTCCTTTACTTGCTCATCCGGTTTCAGTCATTCAAATTGTAACTATCAAGTACCCACCATGTGCCAAAAATTAAGTGCAGAGAGGCTGGGGTTGTGGCTCAGTGCCTGGCATGTGCGAAGCACTGGGTTCCATCCTCAGCACCACATAAAAATAAATAAATAAAATGAAGATATGGTGTCCATCTACAACTAAAAGATATTTTTTAAAAAATTAAGTGCAGAATACATAGGGCTGAACAAGACAGATGGAATTCATATTCCCACAATTTACTTTCTGGTATGTAACTAATGGAAAAATTACCTTGATTTTAGGCTGGTGAGCTCCTGATGTACAGCCTCTTTAATTCTTCCCAAATAGGAATAACACTGGTCCTATAGTAGGAAGGATGGTGAAAGAGAGGGCTAAGCAGCCCTAACTTAGATGTGTGAGTGGAACACCCAGCAGATCATTTCATTGCCTGCCTCTTTGGAACAGGGACTAAGAAATTATATAATTTGTGTTGAAAATCTAAATTCCTATAGAAAACTCAGGCTCTCAAATCTTCTTTTATTGGCATTACAGCGTTGTGTCTTGATGTAACTGGCTGTTTCAACATTCCACTTGACTTTGTTGTGATGGACTTAGATAGCATGAACCAGACTGAGAAAATTCTGCTCTGCTGATGGCTGTTTTTTAAAGTAGGTGCTTAACAAACGCTGGCTCAAGCATGCAGATCCGCTGTCACAAACCTTAACGTGGTACTTGTGCCTCATCATTCAATATGATAAATACTTACTATAGTTAAGCTCTATGGGTTAAGAGATTTACACTTCAAGATAAATGTCTCCTATCAACTACAGAAATGTAGCTTTCATGCTATCTCACTTCCTGGGGCTTTCAGAAGCTGATTTATTTATTTCACTTTACCTTATATTTAATACTAACCCAGTGAGCACCAATACATGCAGTTGCACTTGGAAACAGTAATATCAGAAACCTTACTACCTAAACTTCTTGTTGCTTAATGTTGAGGGAAAGAGCCTTTATTTCCATTTCATTAAAACTTTGACTGCTCCTTCACTCTCTTAAATAAAATTTCATGGAATTAGCGGGCAGTTTTTAAGACTCTTATGCAAATTGGTAGCAGAGCTTAAACTGTTATAAAAGAAGCTGATAACTATGGGAAATATGAAAAACGGGAGTGCTTTTTACTTATATACACACATGTGACTGCATTTAAAGGTCAAACATGAACCAATAGATTATTTTTAGAAGAAAATGAGGTTTCTGAAGTATGTGGAGTGAGCAGAATGAAATCAGAATCTTTGGGAAGAAAATTTAAGTGGGGAAAAGGCCAAAGAAATATATTGGGGCCTCGGGGGGGAAAAACTGGAACAATAGATCATTGTATAATAATCAGAATATGAAGGATAAAAAAAGAAGGCAGCAAGTGAGAAACAGGTTACCCATGACAACTTGGGTTGTTCCTGTTTTCCTTTGTTAGAGACGATCTCACCACCAGGCTCAAATCTATAATAATAGCTCCTTGTCACAAGGAAGTCATTCTATCTATGTTTCAGAAATGGAGATCGTGTTCTCAAAAGCCATACTTAAGTGGTATCTTGAAAAACAACGGTATATTTTAAGTTCAAAAGCACAAACAAATCAGAACTGTGCTGACTCTGGAAATCCTTGGCTTATTTTTCATTTGTTTCAATTATAGAACCTAATTAAACAACAAACGCTGCATATTTCATTGTAAGAATTACTGTGCAGCAGATGCCAAGGTTAATTATTGAACAATTGAGTCTGCCATGAGTGGGGAACGTTGAAATTAGGTTCATATACAAAAAAGTGTGAATTTGCACTTTTTGTGATGTGTGAAGACATATCAGAAGTGCATCTGGCTACGAATAAACAATGAGGAATGGGAATCTCTGCACTCAGTCTTCCTAGCCGGGCTTGGCCTGCTCCTGCTATTTCCCAGGGAGAAAGCTTAGCTGGCTTGTCTCAATGCTGGGTTGAGGTCTACAGTTAGGGGTGGACTCTCACTTCTAGATTAGTGGACAACAGTGAAAAAGAACCTACCAAATAAAGCACATCTTGACTACAGATAGGAGAAAGTTTGGACTGGGAATCAAATGAACCTGGTTTAACTTTGTAATTTTAGGTGGGCTTTATACATTTTCTGGATCTTGGTTTCTATAAAATGAAAATGTTAGATTCAATGAGCTCTAAATTTTTTTTTTAACTCTATAAATCCTGCACCTTGTTTCCAAATTCTATAGTTAGTAGTACCCTTTCTGACCAATTCTTTTTTATTGTGAAAGCACAATTAGGTTTGACTTTTGGCCACTGGCACTTCATGAGTTAGGCTGATTTTGGAGAGTGAGGCTACTATATTGAGGTGATTTAGTTTTAATAAAAGAATTGGTTCCAATTCTAATATTAAATTCTCATATAGCTCAATATTTCTAAACAAACAATGCAATTTCTCAGTGTATAAATCTTCCTGCTCTTGTTGTGGGCTTCCTGAATAATGAGACATTATGAATGATAGTACCATTTCAGAACACCTCTTGTGGGACCACCACAATGATAACTTAATTTGTGGGTTCTTGGTAGCCCAGAGACCTTATTTTGAAAAGTAGTTGAATGAATTCTTTTAGAAAACAAAACAGAATGAAATAGAAGAAGAGCCACCACACATAAAACCCCAGCTGGTGTGGAATTCTGTGTTGGGTATTCTTAGACATCCAACTTGAATCATTTCTGCCACTACTGAATTTCACTTAAGAAATGGTTGTTGAATAGACAAATGACCAAGGAATAATTTTCCTGGTAACTGAAAGTTTCATATACTTTCCAAAATCCATGTTATAATTTACATTTCATTGAACTGCTACAGACAACTGTGGGAGCATTTGTCCAGATAAAAAAGGAACGGACATGTTTATATATTTCCTGAATCAGTTAGGATTTGTTGTTACATTTGATAGAAAATCCAACAGTAGCTGTCCTTTAAAAAGATAACTATGGGTTTATCTCTTGGGTAAATTCTGGAGTAGACATTTTTATGCTAACTTTTTTTTCTGGTCAGACAGCATCTAACCTTTTGTACTATCATATCTGACTTGCATTCCAAGTTCTTTTTATCTCCAAGAAGGTTTCTATAGCTCCAGCCATTTTATTTGCATTCCAGACAAAAAGAAGGAAAAGAGAAACATACTTCCTTTAGGGACATTTCCTAGACCTTGTAGACATATTTCCACTTACATTAGATTGACCAAATTTAGTCACTTGGCAATATCAAATTTCTATTTAAGATGGAAATGTCATTATTTATGGTATTAATGTACTCAGCTAAAACTCAGGGGTTCTAATAGGAAGGCAGAATGGGTGGCTGAATATCAAGGGTATGAAGGGACACGGACTGCCAACCTGACAAAAAACAGAAGCTACAAAATTTGTAAAGTAAACTTTTTCCCTTGATTGCTAGCTGGTGGTTTGAAAAAAAAAAATCAGTTAATGAAAGTGGGCAAACCACTAACTAACTTAATCAAAAAGGTGAGAAAATAAAAATGCACAAAATTAAAAATAATCCAATAGAGAGTAAGAAAGCACAAATATATAAAATAAGAAATGGCATGAAGAGATAACTTTTGTAAGAACAGAACATAAAGAATGATAAGAGATTACTTGGCATACCTCCTCTATGAAAATATATTTGAAAACATAAGTGATCAATTTTTTGATAGAAAGTTTTACTAATTGTGCTCCCTTAGATATAAAGCCTAAACAGATAAATTTTTTATAGAGCAATTAGAGAAAGGTGTAGAAGAATTACCACACAAGTTAAATATCAGACTCAGATGATTTCAAAGAAAATTTTTATCAAACCTCAAACACCAGATCATTCTAATGCTATAAAAATATGTAAATATATAAAAATAAATTGAAAACTTCACACTATTATTGTAACAGAATGCCATAGATTGGGTGGTTTATAAACAACAGAAATTTCTTTCTCACAGCTCTGGAAACTGGGAAGTTGCTACGGTGTAGATTTGGAATGCTCCCCAGAGGCCCATGTAGTGAAGGCTTGGTCCCAAGTGCAGCAATGTTCAGAGATGGACTTTTTGTAAGTCATTGGATCATGGGGGTTCTGACTTCCTTAGCAGATTAATCCATTGATGAATTCATAATACATGGCATTATTGGGAAGTGGTGGAAACTACAGGCTATAGAATCTAGCTAAAGGGAGTAGGTCCTGGGGGGTATACCCTGGGGACTATACCTTGTCCCTGGCCACTTCAGCTCTCTTTTTCTCCCTGCTTCCTGATTGCTGTGAGGTGAGCTGCGTTTTTTCACCATGCTCTTCTTCCAGGCTGTTCTGCTTCACAACAGGCACGTAGCAATGGAGCCAGATGATCAATAACTGAAACCTCTGAAACTATGAGACAAAAGAAATCTTTGTTTTTCTCAGGCATTTTATCATAATGATGAAAAAATGAACACAGGAGTACAAGATCAAACTGCCAGCAGATTTGCTGTCTGATGGAGGCCCATGTCCTGAATCATAGACTGTTACCTTTCTATGATTTCATATGCAGAGGAACAAGGGAGCTCTCTTCAGTTTCTTTTATAAGTGCAATTATTCCACTCATGAAGGCAAAGGCCTTATGATTTAATCTCTTGCTAAAGGCACCACCACTACCTTAAGGATCAGGATTCTGACACAATTAATTTTGGGATAACGTAGACATTTAGTTAATGCTTCTGGAAAAGGTGAATCTATATAGAAATAAAGTTAATGGTTGCCAGGAGCTGAGAGTTAGGGAGTGTGGAGTGTAGATTCTAATTTATAGGATTTCTTTTTGGAACCATTATCTGGTAATGGTTGCAAAATTTTGTGAATTTACTAAAAACCACCAAAGTTAGACACATTAAAAAGGTGAATTTTATGTCAAGTACACTAGATCTTGACAAAAAAAATTTTTTAATGAGAGGAAAATTCCAAAAACGAGATTACAAAATCTGCAAATGATATGATGAAAAAAATTCATTTTGCTTTTACTTTATATGTTTTAATTTATATATGTTTAAATGTCCATTAATAATATTCTTCTCAATGGGAATAATAATTTGAATTTACCTCTCTTTTAGAATCCATTTTGAATCCTTATATATTTTCTGGAAAAACAATGAATTCATCTAGTTTTCATATTTATTTAAACTATGGTTAAGTCTGCAACTCTTCTATGAAATATTCTGAAATGTTGTTTTTCTCCTTGAATCAGGTTAAGCCTATATTGTTCAAAGTTGGTCCCTAAACCAGCAACAGATCTAGAATCTGGTTAGCAATGCAGAATCTCAGACCCAGCTCACCTTCTACTTAGTCCAAGTCTTCACTTCAACATCTGATGTGTAGTCATCTCTTTTCTATTGTTCAAGAGTTGTGCAGTTTTAGAGATTTCCCTGGACATTTGGGAAGAGAACATTGACTTCGCAAATATTGTCGAAGTATTTATCTTGTTATTTAGAGTCTATATAACCTTATTATTATTTTTGTCTTCTTGATCTCTCATAGAATGGAATAGTTAACATCCTTCTATTTTGGGTCTATTTTCCTTTTGTTTCCTATAGCTTTGGCTTTATTGGGATTGGTGCTATATATATTTTTGGATGCACAAATTCATGACAGTTCATTGTGCGTTGTACATTTTGTCACTATAAACTTTCTTCCATGCCTTGTTTAAACTACGCAATTACATGAATGCAATTCTCACATTCAGTCTTTTTTCATTAGTCCCTTCATCCATCATCAGTTTGGTTGGGGTTTTATCATCAATACTGTTTTCTGGAATGACTCTTGGTTGCTATATTCCTCAACTTCTTTACATTGGAAATTGTTTACCTTTATAAAATTCTTGGTGTTATACATTATTTCTCTGGCAAAATTGTTGAATCCTTCCCTACATTCTGCTATTAATGTTGTTATGAATAATTTTGAGGCCAACCTAATTTTCTCCCTTAAAAGTAAGTTGAATCTTTTGCTCTCCAGCCTACAAATTCACCATGTATCATTTGACTTGCTGCCCTGGGATCCTATCTTATCTTACATTTGCCTCAGATTTTCTATTTTCACAAAAATAAATAAATTGCCTTATAAATAGCTGCATTAGGATAAACCTGGATGAATTTGGTAGACATTTACTCTGTACTTCCAGCCTCTCCCTTGAAATCTGCTAGCTATGCACATAGAGTGAACAGTTAACGTGCAGTTAAATCTATAAGTTGCCTGGCAATAACCCATTTCACTTGTCTTGACTCTTTCCATACATAACCTAATAACACCTGTCAAGTTTAGTATGCAGAACATGTGCTGTTGAAGCACATGTGCATACTAATGGTAGAAATAACTCACTCCATTGATCTCCAGAGGTGGTGGGGGAACACTCTACTGCTTCCTGTGCCTGGCTTCTTGATACACCATTTGGTTTTACTGTGGATCCTGTTATTGCCTTTGAGATACACAAAATAACTAAGAAGAGAGGTTCTTTTTGCTTAAAACTCCGAGCAAGGACCGTTGGGACCTTGCTGAAGAGAGATCACTGGCTATCAGGTCAGGATTCCTGGAACTTGGAAAAGCCTGAGTGTCGCAGTTCTTATATATCATGATTTGGTCTTTGCTCTCCTCTGGTAGCTGCATTGCTGATTGTCATCTTCCTTCTGTGCTTCACCCTACCACACCTGCTTCCTGCAAAGGTGGCATGCATGTCTGCCTCCTTGTTTAGCTGTGCCTCTTCTGCCACTCTGGACTATGAAATTGGGCTCAGAGATGTTTAGCTTGTCTTCTGCTCTTCCTAGGTACAAGCAAAGTTCATGGTTTACATGCCCATGGTTGGCCTATTACTTCTGGAGAGCTCATTGTGTTGCTTGAGATTTTCATAAAAATATGCTCCTTTTCCAAATTCTTTTCTGGCTTAGTCTTAAATTTGTTAGGTATTTTAAAAACTTCAGGTTTTTTTTTTCTCTAGTATAACCAAAATCACTCATTTTTCTCTTTTAAATTTTCGTGTTTTTTTCCCCCAAAGTTTCAGTGAATTGTAAAGGAGAATGAAATGTTTCTATTTTCACTCTTGTTTGGACCCCACGTGGACTCTCTTGTGACTGATTATTCCTCCCGTACAAAGAACTAGGCTTGTCTACTATTATATTTTCCAAATTCATCCTCCTGCCCGCTACCTCACATTTATGTATCTCTGTCTTTCTCTCTCTCTCTCTTTCTTTCTCTCACCATATATACACATACTCATACATATGCACTCACAGCATTCCAATCAGAGTGGAAAATTAGTTTCTTTTATAGCATAAGGTAAGTAGTAAATACTTACAGGTTAACAGTGAAGCACTCTATAATTTGGTGGTGAAACAAAATAGAAGAAATAAACAGTACAAAAATTGCTGAGATTGTCTTAAGTAATGCTTTTTGAACTGTATCAGCTGAAGTAGGCTTTTTCTCTCTTTAAATCTCTTTTCCAACTGATTACCTTGCAACTCTGATGTTGCTTAAATAGGGAACAGATTCTGGGTACCTATCTAAATGGGCTCACAATATCCTTTAAAAGACACTGGACTATGATTTCTCCAGGAATTTCAAAAAGAGAATAACTCCTTTTCCATTCAACTGCTTTGATGCTGTCATTTAGAAAATATTATAAATAAGAAAAAGATATCTTGGATCATTACTGAATTGTCCTGCTTATTGGCCTCTTTTTTAAATGTGAGATGGATTGTAGAAAAGTACAATCCATTTTAGGTTTAGTACAATCAGTATTTTAGGTGCTGAAATCATAGGGTGAATTCCAGGGTAAACCATATTTTATCTAAATCATATGTGAGGTTGTGAACCATTGGAAGGACTTGACATTTACCCTGAATGAAATAGGGAACAATTATAGGGTTTTGAGGAGCACATGATATGAACTAACACTATCACTCTCTTGCTATGCAGAGAAAACAGAGTGCAAAAACTGGGGGATTGGTTAGCGATAATTCAGATAAAAAATGATGCTGGTTTAGAGCAGGCTAGTAGCAGTGGGGCTGGTAAGTAATAGAAAAGTTAGGAAGATACTTTTAAGACAGAATTTGCTGATGGATAAGATATAGTATGCAAGAAAGGGGGAGATGTGA
Organism: Sciurus carolinensis; assembly: GCF_902686445.1. Lineage (NCBI taxonomy): Eukaryota > Metazoa > Chordata > Mammalia > Rodentia > Sciuridae > Sciurus > Sciurus carolinensis. The sequence continues at coordinate 19,622,249 of NC_062222.1, read as the reverse complement.
CTGAGTTTTTTGTTCTGAGAAACCACAAAAGTGGGATTGTAACTACCTGAGATGGGGAAGGCTTTTAGAGGAACTGGTAAAGAGGAAAATAACAGGAACTTGCTTTTGGACATGTTTTGTGTTAGATGATGATTAGGTACCCAAATAGAGTAGGCAGCTGGAAGATATGGACCTAGAGTTCAGTGGAAAGGCTTGGAGTAGGAATATAATTTGGGTATCATTAGCATCTAAATGGCATTTGAGTCATGAATCTGGGTGAGATCACAGCTAGGTAGTGAATGTGGAAGGAAAGAGAAACCTTCTTGGGCAAACCCTCCATTGGAGTTCAGGAGACAAGGAGGGAACATCTGTGGAGATGGAGAAAGACAAAGGGAAAATGAATGTGGGATCTTGCTTCAAGGCATAAAGAGGGATGGACTGTGCCACATGCTCTTGATAGGTCATGTAAGGTGAAGACTCAGTCAAGCATCAGATTTAGCAATCTGGAGATCACTGGAGACCTTGAGAAGAACTGTTATGACTACATGTTTTTTTTTTTTTGAAAAGCTAGTAGTTTATACAGATAGATATATAGATATACAGATATTGATATATATTGTTTACATAGTCTACAAGTTAAATGAAAGTATCCATAAGAAGAGCATTAACAATAAAAATACAATCTGTGTGTAGCCAAGTACAGAGACTTAAAATGGGAGAACAGCAAAAAGGATCTCACAAAAGTACAAATACACAGTACAAATTGATTTATTTAAAACAGTTACAAAAAAGCACAACAAAATAGAAATTATCCTTAGAATTAGTAATGCTTTGTGTTTTTTAAATTAATACCTCTCTTCCATGAGTATCCAAACACCACAAGAACTATGTCTTCCTTGTTCACCAGGACATCCATCACTTAGTGTAATAAGTACTTACAAATATTTATTAAGTGAGCTATTATGGTTCAGATATGAGATGTCCCCCTAAAATTCATGTGTGAGACAATGAAAGAATGTTCAGAGGTGAAATCGTTGGATTATGAGAGTCTTAGCCCAATCAGTGCATTAATTCCCTCATAGGGATTAATTGGGTGGTAATTATAGGCAGGTAAACTGGGGCTGGAGGAGGTGGGTCACTGAGGGTTTGCCTTTGGGACCTCTATTTTTCCTTGCTGAACAGAGCTCTCCCTCTGCTTCCTGATGGTCATGTCCTGAGCTGCTTATCTCTTCTGCCATGATGTTCTGCTTCATCTTGGGCCCAAGAGCAATGGAGCAGGCTGTCTATTGACTGAGACCTCTGAAACCACGAGGGCCAAATAAACTTCTCTAAAATTGTTCCTGTCAGTTCTTTTGATCGCAGTCACAAAAAACTGACTAAAACAGGAGAGAATTCACTAAAGATGACCATGTTTTAGTCTTGATCTCAGAAATACTTCTGAGGTCCTAAAGCATGTTTTAAATATTCAGAGGAAATTCTCTCTCTGCGTCTGCCACAGTCACCACCGATTACTGAGTGACCAATACAGACCAAACTGTGAGCTTGGTGTTGGGATTACAAAAATAAATCAGATATGCTGGGCACAGTGGTGCATGCCTGTAATCCCAGAGGCGAGGGAGGCTGAGGCAGGAGGATTGCAAGTTCCAAGCCAGCCTCTGCCTCCAAATAAAATATCGAAAAGTCTGCAGATGTGGTAAAAGCACCCCTGGGTTCAATGTCTGGTACCAATTAGATCAGATAAAATCATCCTCTTAATAACTGGGGAGAGAAACCAACGAATGAGCCATTAAAATCCTCTTGCATAAATGTATTGATAAAGTGAAGATGTAGGAGGGACAGGTGGGCAGGAGTGAGGGTTATGGGAGCGTGGAAGGAAAACCCTCTCAGAGGCTGTATCTTTTCGGGTAGTTGATAGGCATCATCCAGGTGAAGGTATATGGAAAAGGCAAACAGCAGAGCAGCATGTACCAGGTGTGTGGGTCAGAGCAGGCATATCCTGCAAACAGATGCATGTATTTCTTTCCTTCTTTCTTTGCTGAGAACCCATCCTCCCATTTCCTCTAGCTTTATTCTAGGTTTTTAAATCCTGTTCTGTTTTACTTCTTTTCCTCTGCTCCGTCTCTTCTACCTCTTTATTTGTTATTTGTGACTACCCTTCTTTCCAACATGGTTTTTTTCCCCCTGATTTTCTATACAGACACTTCTTGAGTCCATGATTACCTTCGTCCATGTGCAGTTCTGAGTGGTAATGCCTGGACCTTCATTCCTTCTCCATTCTTTCCCTTCACTTCCTCCTTCCTGAGGCTCACACCCTTCCTCCTTCCTCCTCCATGACTTCCTCGGAAACTTTTCTCCAGTATAGCCCAACTACCCCAAGTTTCCTACTTTGACCACATCCTGTTTAACACCTCTGAGCATCTCCTCTGCCTACCTGGAGCTTCCTCTCCAGTACACCCTGACTTCCTCTGGTGACTCAATCTTGTTTTGCAAGATTTATCTGTGCATCACCTCTACTGAAATGCATTATCAAGATAAGTCAGGCTAGGCTACAGTAACAAACATCATCAAAATCCATGTGACTTAAGACAGCAGATAATTTCTTGCACTTGCAAGTTTTTGCTTGGGTTTGGAAGATAGTCTGGGGATGCTGTCCTTCCAGTGGAGGCTCAGTATTCAGGGTCTTCTGATCTTGTAGTGATTGCATTTCAACAAAGGGAGTAGCTTCCCATGGCTGCAGGTAAAGCCTATGACAACAGGGCCAGGTAAAAACAGCATGGAAAATGGTACAGTAGCTATTAAATGCTTCTTCCTGAAAGTCACACGTGTCACTTCTGATCATATTTCATTAGCACGTGTCCATGCCTATACCCAAAGAGGAATGTGCCCTGAAGGAAAGGAGAACAAGGAATCTTACTGATTGCCAGTAATCTCCAATCTGGGGGACACACTGGTAAGTAGTATTAGTGAGGCAAGCAGAGTAAATCCTGCTGCTATCAATTATCATCAGTAAGTTACTTATTTGATAAATGAAGTAATTTCTTTCTGCTATTATTTCCTCAGCTGTAAGATAAGAATAATAAGGACACCTCTCATTAAAGGGTCATTTGTGAGCAGCAAATATTTAGAACAGTACTTGGCACAAGTTGAGTCATCAAAAATTATTATGAACTCCTCCTGGACTTGTATGCTTATCTTTCCACCTTGCAGAGTGAAATGTGGAGTCATATAGAATAAGAAATATATCCCCACTGGTGCAAAATACAAAACCCTCAAGTGATTGGTGGTTCTAGGAGGCTAAATGATTGGTGACTTGGAGTGGTGTGACGCACTGATTGACGTGGTGATTGGATAGGTACTCAATAAAAGAAGAAAAAGCTTCCGCAATAAACAAGTCAGCAGCTACTAGCTTGCCTGCTCTTACCTGGCTCCCGGTGTCTGTGTGGTTATTGACACTGAGCCCCTCACCCCTCATTACGGGAGCCCCTGTGGTATACAACAGTGAAATATTTTCTGTTTTTGCTCTTCTTTGTATATGACACAAATGGTTGCCTTTATCTCACAATTCATTATTTGTTTAGATGAGTTTATGAGTTTCTTCAGCTCACAAATGTGACCTGTTGAATACCGTACTCCTGAATCCAGCACCTTGCCTGCACATAGTCCATGCCCATGATAGTTCACGTGCATGAATGAATAAATGAAGAATGAGCTTGTGGTTGTAAGCATCTGCACTGTGGAATAATAATGTTGCGTCTTCTAAATAAATTCTATATTGTTTCCCTTAAAATCCCACTACTTTTTTATATTCTAAATCCTAAATTGCTTTTATAAAAAATACTGATAGAATGGAAACATCTTCAGCCTCAATATTTTCATGCTTACATCCTCTTTCATGAACTTCACTGTACTATTCAGTGTGGTTCAAAAACCAGTTGTCTCAACATGACTTGGGAGCTTGTTAAAAATAGAGTTCCAGACCCCACCCCAGACTTTCTAAATCAGAACCTGCATTTCTTCTTGAGAAGATCCCAGGTTATTCATCTGCATGCTAAAATTTGAGAAGGTTCCACAACACGTACCCAAGTTACCAGATAAGCTCATATGCTTCCCCAAGCACATGGCTATGAGTTAGGGACCAAGAAGGTACAGCGGTCCTAAAGTTGTCTTGGCTGACTTTATTCATTCTGGTTCATCTATAGTCGAAGAAAACAATTTGATTCCAGTAGATGTAATTTGTGTGTGTGTGTGGTACTGGGGATCGAACTCAGGGCCTTATGCTTTTGAGGCAAGCACTCTACCAGCTTAGCTATTCCCCCAGCCCCAGTGGATGTAATATTAACAGAACATGTTTAGGGTTTGGGAATCATGGATTTAGAAATACTTTGATGTCTGTCTCATTCCAGGATTTTTCATACTCCCCTCCCTCTCATTTCCTTCTACGTAATCTAAAGTTCCTCCATTCTTCTCTCACTACCCCGCCATGTACGTGTGTGATTACACGAGGGGTATGAATCTACATCGTGTACAGCCATAGAAACGAAATCATGTACCCCATTTGTGTACAACAAATCAAAATGCAGTCTGCAAAAAATAAAAAAATAACTAATTTTAAAAAATGCTTTGAGACACTAAAGTGTTTGCCAGTTAATTTAATTATTGCTAACTGATGTATTGTTATTTTTTTTATCAGTGAATATAGAAAGTACACCTGAGAGAAAGGAAGTAGGATGTTATAGAATTAACAGGTGACTTTTGATAGCTGGTTTATGACCTGTAAAGCTGATCTGTTTCTTCTGTTAATTACCTGGTCTTAATATTATAGAAGATTTTATAGAGTTTCTGTGAAAGAGATCAGGCAGCTAGACTTCATGTATTTTCATGAAGTAGTGGCAATCTTTATCCTGGATAAAGACCTTAAGAACATTTTTTAAAGGTACGAACAAAGTGTACTTCCTGCTGCAAGCATCTTTCATGAGAATGATTGACAGTGCTGCTTGATATCTGCAGTGATTCAAGGTAGAGAAGGGGCACGCCACAACTGGCTCACATCTGAGTGGAATAATAGGGACACCAGTAGAATCCAGTCACAGGGTGGTTTGGTGTGTCTTACAAGTTTCTATTTTGGGAACATCAAATGACAAATTTTACCCAGAAAGTCTTATTTCATGACCTGCCTTGAAACTTCATGGAGAAGGAAATCTGCTATCATCCCTCAAAATGAGCGTACAGTTCAGCATAGTAAATATTAGTGCAGCGTTGTACGGGGAATTTCCTCTCTTTGTGAAGAATAGCCAGAAACTTCCCCATAATTTTGGGATGCCTTTGACACTGGATACCAATAAGGTTGTGTACAAATGTGGTCCACTTTCAATAGCAGACTCTATTAAAGAATCATCAGGTTAAAATTCTATCTTATTTTTAGTAGCTGTACATTTTGGGGCTGCTGATATTGTGATATTCATTTTGCTTTACTCATAGATAAAAAAGGCAATTGAAGATTTATTGGATAATTTATTCATGAGCAAGTGGTAAACATTCAATATTAGCTATCAAAGGAAAAAATACATGCCCTTTTTTATCATATTTTGTGATTTCCTTAGCATATTTCCTAGAAAATGTATCAAACAAACATAAAAGAGACATATTTACCAGGAGAAACTGCTGCATCATTTTAGTAAGCACAACAGTTTGCACAGCTATTTTAACTTGTTTTGATGGATTAATTGGTACTTACAACAAAGATTTCTTATGTAGTTGATTATGTTGTAATGTTACCATGAATGATGTATGGGAAACATCTTTGTGCTTTGAGAAAGATCTGGAATTAATGATGAAATAACTAAGTAGAGGTATTTTTGCCCTAATGTTTCATATTCATGTACTTACCAGAAATATTTCTCATTCTCTTCTCAATGACATGGTACATTTTATAAGATTTTTATTGAAATTAAATTTGTCATGCTCACATATAGTACTTTATGTATATTATTATATCCCTGTAGTTTTCAATTGATCACAGTGCCTTAGAAACAGTTTGTGTGGGTTTTTGTTTTTTGTTTTTTGATTGTTGTTGTTATGTGAACAACATAGCACATGGATAGCTTAAAAAGTTATTAGGTAAATGAAACTTTAAAGGTATTTGTTTAAGTGTTAAGTGTCAATGGTAAGTGAAGGAGAAAACAGTGTTATGGTTTGGATATAGGTGTTCCCCCAAAAGCTCATGTATTAGGCAATGCAGGAATTTCAGACATGAAATTGTTAGGTCATGAGAGCTGTAATCTCATTAACCCACTTGATGGGTTAATAGTTTGAATGGACTACTGGGTGGTAACTGTAGTGGTAATTGTAGGCAGGGGGACATGGGTGGAGGAAGTAGGTTATTGGGGGCATGCCCTTAGGGATTATATCTTGTCCCTGGTTCTTCTCTCAGTCTTTTTCCTCTGTGTCTCTCTCTTTTCTTCTCTGTTTGTTTCCTGGTTGCAGTAGAATGAGAAGTTTTCCTCTACCATGTCCTTCCAACATGATATTCTGCCTCAGCTCAGGCTCAGAGCAATGGACTTGGCTCATACAAACCAAACCTTTAAAGCCATGAGCCCAGAATAAACTTTTTCTCCTTTATGTTGCTTTTGTCAGTATTTTGGTCACAGCAATGAAGAGCTGACCAACACACCAAGCATAGCCATTTTTTAAAAAATAACAAAGTTGAAGGATGTTTCTTTTCCAATGTCAAAATTTACCAAGATGGTGTGGTGCTGGTGAAGGTTAGACATATAGAAAAAAGGAATAGACAAAGAGTCTAGAAATAAACTATATTTGGTATTCCACAAAGGAGCCAAGGCAATTAAGTGAAAAAGGATAGTCTTCTCAATATCTCAACACATGATGCTGGGACGAGTAAAAAGATGGAGCTGGCCCGTTCCTGACACGATACACAAAAATCAACTCAAAGTGGCTCAGAGACAGATGTAACAGCTAAAAACTACCTTGTTTTGGAGGAAATGTAGGGGGATATCTTTCAGAACTTGGATTAGACAAAGATTTATTAGTTATGATGGTAAAAACATGAGCCATAAAGACAAAAAATGATAGATTGAACCTCATCAAATTTGAAAACTTTTTTGCTTCCAAAAACACCATTATGAAAATGAAAAGACAAACCAGAAAAAGGGAGAAAATGTTTGCAAATCATATACCTGTTACAGGATGTATATGCAGAGTATACAAACAATTATTTTATTTCAATAATAAAAAGAAAACAACCCAATTAAAAATGGACAAAATATTTTGACAGACATTTCACCACAGAAAATATGTGAATGGCTAATTAGCACATGGAATAATGCTCACTATCATTAGTCAGTAGGGAAATGCAAATGAAAACCACAATGACATGCCATTTCATGCCCACTAGTGTGGCTACAATCAAAAAGACTGACAATGAATGTTGCCAAGGTTGTGGAGAATTGGCCCTCCTCTTAAGTTGTTGGTGAGAATGTAAAATAGCACAGTCGATTTGAAAAGAGGTCTGGCAGGTTTTTAGTATCTTTTTAGTGAAACATAAGCAATAAAATTAGAATGTCATTCTAGCAAATCCACATCTTCATATCTGCTTAAGGTAAAAGAAAAAATATATATTTATGGCTTGAGAAATTACACACAAATTTTTATACATTATTGTTCATAATAGCCACATAAAGTATGAATTGTATTTATATAAAAGTCCAGCAAAGGTGAATATAGAGAGGCCTAAAGTAGATTATTGATTGGTACATGAAACGTGGGGTGGAGATGAGGATTAACAGCTGATGAGCAGAAGCATATTATTTGTGTGATAAAATGTTCTAAAATTGGGTTTGAATTATGGCTTAATGAAACTTAAATAAAATTAATAAAACAATAAAATTGCTAAGAGTCAAAAGGGATGAATTATGTCGTATGTAAATCCAACCTCTATAAATCTGTTGAAAAGTGATAAGTAAGTGATTAAAACAAGTGAAGTCTTGGTCGGTGTATCATCTTGATATCCACTTAAAGCTCTCCTGTGATCTTAGTATCATCTTGATATCCACTTAAAGCTCTCCTGTGGTCTTAGTATTCTAGTGCCAGTGTTCCCAGTCCCCATGGGAACGCATCTCCACTGCCAGCAGACTATTCACGGGACACAGCCGTGGGTGCAGGGCAGATCACACCCACAGGAACTAGAGGACTTCCTGAAACACCACTGCTGTCCTGTCTCAGCTGCTGGTGGCTTGAGAAGTCCTCTCCTGGTTCTCCCGCTCCTCATTCAGGCCTCTGCTTGAGCCACATATTCTCAAGGAGTCCCGACTTTTGGATCACATACCCTGACCACCTTTGAGTTCAAAATCCAGTCCTTTGCCGCACTGACTCCCTGATCTTCAGATCTCTGCCTTGTTCTGGATGTTGTGGCCACATTGTTACATTGCTTATGGCATGGTATTTCACCGATGTCATTATGATTAAGATTAACTCAATACTAGTGATGTGGGAAATTGTTAAAAATATATACTTCTATATTTTACCTACAGGACTTCTAGTAAGTGGCTTAGAATAAGTAATTTTGGTATGCTCCAAAGTTGGATCTGTGTGTGTAGACTGCAGAACACAGTTTTTGAGATTCAAAGATAAACCAAGAGGAGGGAACACATTAGAGTATGTGTCTCTAAAATCACCAGAGAGTGGGATGAATATATATATGTACATATAATATATATGTATATACATGTCTTAGATTTTTTTAACTCACATACATTAATCATACAAATTAGTGGGATTCATTATAATATGCCCACACATATATCTTGTGCACTGATCATGTCCAGCCTCGGTTGTATCCTCCCTGGTTCTTCTCTTTCTTCCTCCTCACTTCCTCTGACCTCCTTCCCAATCGCTAATAGTCTTTCTTCTACTTTCAGGTCTTTTTTTTTTTTTTTTTTTTTTTTAGTTTCTGCATATGAGAGAAAACATACAATACTTGTCTTTTTATGTCTGACTAATTTGATGCAACATGATGTTCTCTAATTCCATCCATTTTCCAACAAACAACAATTTCATTCTTAGTTATAGCTAAATAATATTCTCTCTCTCTCTCTCTATATATATATATATATATGTATATATACATAATATAAAATATATATAAAATGTATGTTATTACACTATGTACTATACTCCTATATGCTTTACTCTACTATATATATGCTACATATAGATAAATTCCTAGGTAATATATTCCTATAATACTCCTATATACGTATGTATATACTCTTACACATGTACATATGCATGTGTGTGTGTGTGTGTGTGTGTGTGTGTGTTTGTGTGTGTGGTGTGTACTTGTCTTTATGCATTCATCTGTGGACTCCTAGAAGGTGACCTAGAAATAAGTAATTTCAGCAAGCTCTATAGAGGATGGAACACATCAGACTACATGTGTTTTAAAAATCATCATAGAGTGGAATGTGTGTGTGTGCGTGTGTGTGTGTGTGTGTGAAGATGGTAAAGATTTTCTCCCATTCCATAGGTTGCCTCTTCATTCTGCTGATGCTTTCCTTAGCAGTGCAGAAGCCTTTTAATCTTATGGAATCCCGTTTGTCAATTCTTGTTTTATTTCCTGAGCTATTGCAGTTCTATCCAGGAAATCATTACCTGTGCCAATGCCTTGAAGTGTTTCCATTGTGTTTTCTTATAGTATTTTCAAAATTTCAGGTGTTAAATGAAGGTTTCAGACCCATTTTGAATTGACTTTTGTGTAGAGTGAGGGATAAGGGTCCAGTCTCAATCTTCTACATGTGGATATCCAGTTGGCCCAGTACCATTTGATGAAGAAGTTGTCTTTCTCCAACGTATGTTTTTAAAGAACACAAAGTTGACTGAAGATATGTGGACATGCTTCTGCGTCCCCCTTCTGTTCCATTGGTCTACACATCTCTTTTTGTGAGAACAGCATGCTGATCTTGTTTCTATGGCTGGGTGTCTTTTGAAATCAGGCATTGTGGAGCCTCCAGTGTTGCTCTTTTGCTCAGGATTACTTTGGCTACTTGAGCACTTTTGTGTTTCCAAATGAATTTTAGGACTGTTTTTTTCTAGTTCTCTGTGTTACTTAGTTTTTAAGCACTGGGACCAAAACACCCAATGAGAACAACTCAGAGGAGGAAAGGTTTATTTGGGGCTCATGGTTTCAGAGGTTCAGTCCATGATCAGACAACTCCATTGCTCTGGCCCAGAGGTGAGACAGAACACCATGGTGGAAGTGTGTGGTGGAGGAAGACTTCTTGGATCATGGCAGCCAGGAAGGAGAGAGAGAGAATTTTGATTGAGATTGCATTAATTCTTCAGATCAAGTTGGAAAAACTGACATTTTGACAATATTGAGTATTCCTATCCATTAACATGGAATACCTCTCCATTTATTTAGTCATTCTTTGATTTAATTAATCAGTTTTATAGTTTTGCTTACATAATCTTGCACATATTTTGTTATATTTAGACCCTTTTCATTTTTTTGAGTGTTAATTGAAATCATATTGTACTTTTAATTTCAAATTCCACTAGTTCATTTTTGGTATGTTGGAATGACTGACTTTGTATATTAACATTGGATCATGACACCTTTCTGCAATCAGTTTGTAGTCCAGGAGTATTTGTTGTTTTTGTTGCTGATTCTTTCATTTTTCTATGTTGATGATATGTCACCTAAAAGGCAATTTTACTTCTTCCTTCCTAATCTGTATACCTTGTCTTCCCTTGTCTTATTGATTACCTAGAAGTTCTCGTACAAGCACAGTGAATAGAAAATCCTTGCCTTGTTCCTAATTTTATTAGGAAAACCTCAAGTCTCTAACCATGAAGCATGATGCTAGATATAGGGTTTTTTGTTTTGTTTTGTTTTGTTTTGTTTTGTTTTGAGATAGTCTCTATCAAGTTGATGTAGGTACTTTACTAATTTTTTAAAATCTTGAATGGGTTTTTATTTTGTCAGGTACTTTTTCTTCATCTACTGCTTTGATCATAGCAGTAGATTAAACCTGTCAATGTGATGGATTACATTAAATGATTTTCAAATGTTAAACAAAGCCTTACATACATGTAATAAATCCCACTTGATTGTACACATGATAATTTTTCTTTCTTGTAATGTCTGTTTGGTTTGATAGGGTACTTCTGTCCTCATACAGTGACAGGACATTTTTCCCTTTGCTTCTATCTCCTAGAAGAGATTATAGAGAAATGTTTATATTTACTTCTTTAGAATTTGTTAGAACTTAACCAGTGAACCCATCTGTGTCTCGTGCTTTCTTTAGGGGAGGTTAATATTATTGATCCAATTTCAAAATAGATGTAGATCCACTCGGATTATTTATTTCTTCTTGTGTGAGTTTTGGCAGCTTTTGTCTTTCAAGAACTGTTCCATTTCATCTAAGTCATCCAATTTTGTGGTATGCAGTATCTTTCCTTTTAGTGCTCATTAGGTCTGTGGTGTTGTCACTTGTTTGATTGCTGATATGAGTAATTTCTCTCTCTCTCTGTCTTTCTTTTCCCCTTCTCCTCCTCTTCCTCTTCCTCCTTGTTAGAAAAGCTAGTCTTTTTTGTTTCATTGACAATTTCCCCCCAAAGGACCAACTTTTGTTTTACTGTATTCTCTATTGATTTCTTCCAAATTCACTGATTTCTGTTTTAATTTTTATTGTTTCTTTTTTTTTTTTCTGCTTACTTCAGATTTAATTTGTTTTTTTTTCTCTGGTTTCCTGAGCTGGAAGCATAGATTATTGGATTTATTCATTATTTCCTTTCCTAATATGTTCATTTAATGCTATAAATTTCTTAGCATTGCTTTTGCTGCATTCCATGAATTCTAGTAAGTGGTATTTTCATGTAGCTCAAAATATTTGAAAATTTATCCTAACGTTTCTTTTTGACCCATGTGTTATTTACAAGTGTGCTTTTTTAATCTCCATGTATTTCTGTTTCTTTTTTTTTCTTTGTGGTCATCTGTTATTCAGTTTTACTTTAATTCCATTGTAGTATGAAAGCATATATATGACTTCTATTAAGTTTGTTAAAGAGAATTTTATGCCCTTAGAATGGTCTGTGTTGGTGAGTTTCCTGTAAGCTTGAGAAAAAAAAAAAAAAAAAAAAAAAAGATGTATTCTGCTGTTGTTGGATGATATAGATTTCCATTATATGTCATTGATTGTGTTTTCTACTTTGACTATGTCCTACTAGATTTTGTACCTACTTGATTTGTCTATTTCTGTAGAACAGTATTGAAGTTTTCACCTATGATAGTAGATTTATCTATTTTCTCCTGCAGACCTATCCATTTTTGCTCAATGTAGTTTGACGCTTTGTTTTTAGGCTTATACGCGTTAAGAACTGTTATGTCTTCTTGGAGACATGAGCCCTTTATCATTATGTGATACTCTTTGTTACCTCTGATAACTTTTCTTGCTTTAAAATCTCCTTTTCTGAAGATGATATTGGTACTCTGACTTTTTAAAAAATGTATCATTACCATGGTATATATTTTCCCTTCATTTCTTTGACACGTATACTTATCTTTATATTTAAAGTGGGTTTCTTGTAGACAACATATAGTTGGGTCTGGTTTTTTTCATCATTATTCCTGTATAGGTAAGATGTTCCCCCTCCCCTCTGGTTTCTTTCAATTGGTGTGCGCTTAGGTCACCAACTTTTGAAATATTTATTGATGTGATTGGATTAATATCTACCATATTTGATACTATTTTCTATTTGTTATCCTTGTTCTTCATTCCTTTTGTTGTTTGCAACTTTTTCTGTCTTTGTGAATTTAATTGAGCATTTATGTGATTCTATTTTCTCTGCTTTCTTAGCATATTTGCTGTGTTCCCACCCTTTAAATTTTTCTTAGTGGTTGCCCTTAGAGTATATAATATGTATTTACAACGAATCTAAATCCACTTTTGAATAATGCTATCCTGCTTCATGGATACTGTCAGTATTCTTTAAAAACAAAATCATTCCAATCCCTCTCTCCTATCCCTTTTTTAATTGCTGTCATTCATTTCACTCATATATAAGTATATATAATTGAATATATTCTTGCTATTATATTTGTATCAACTGTTATTCGTTAGGTCAATTAAGAATAAGAAAATTAAAATTTCTGTTTTAATTTATTCCTTCTTTGATCCTCTTCCTTTCTTATTGTAAATCTGAGTTTTAATCTGTATTATTTTTGTTCTTGCTAAAGAAGTTTAAAAATATTTCTTTCAAGGCTAGTTTATTGGCAATAAATTACTTCAATTTATTACCTCAATCTATACCTTGTCTGAGAAGGTCTTATTTCTTTTAATTTTTCTAAGGATAAATTCATAGAGTGCAGAAGCCTTAGTTGTTAATTTTTTCCCTGAACACTTTAAACATTTTACTCTACTGATTTTTCTTGCATGATTTCCGGGGAGAAGTCAGATTTAACTTTTATCTTTATTCCTCCGTAGGTAATGAGCCACCACTCCCTGGCTTCTTTCAGTAATTATTGTTTTCTTTGATTTCCTAGAGTTTGAAAACTATGTAACTAGATGTAGCTTTTGTTTTACCTTTATCCTGCTGAATGTTTTCTGAGATTCCTGGATTTGTGGTTTGGTGTCTGACATTAATTTTGGAAAAATCTCGGTCATGGTATTTTGAAATATTTCTTCTATACTCTCCTTTCTTACTATTAAGCAAATGCTACATCTTTTGTAATTGTTCCACAATTTTGGAGTATTCTATTTTTTTCCTTTTTCTCAATCTTTCTCTTTTCTTTTCATATTTGGAGGTTTCCAGTGATATATCCTTAAGCTAGGAGAGTTTTTCCTTAGCACTGTTCAGTCTACTAATGAACCCATTGAAATCATTCTTCGTTTTTGTTATGGTGTTTTTGTTTTGGTTTGTATTTTTTAATCTCTAGTATTTCTTTTTTTTTCTTAGAATTTCTATCTTTCTGCTTACACTGCTTATGTGTTCTTGTATAATGTCTGCTTATCCATTAGAGTACTTATTAGTCATAGTTGTTTAAAATTCTTGGTCTGAGAATTCCAACATTTCTACCATGTTTGTTTTTGAGGTTTGCTCTATCTCTGTAACTTGTGGTTTTGCTTTTGGTATGACTTATAGCTTTTTCTTGATAGACAGACATTATGTACCAGGAAGAAGAAATTATTTTAAATAGACCTTCGATACTGTGGTGGACAGGTTGGGGAAGGGTAAGCATCATCTGTTGCCCTGTGGGTTGGTTCTCAGTCTTTCACTGAGCCTTTGCCTCTGCACTGTGGATTTCATGTGTTTGTTATTATTCTCCCTTGTTTAGGTGGTAGAGGAAACTACCACACAGGACGTCAGGACAGACTAGAGCCCCTCACTGTTATCCACACGGAGCCTCAAGCAATCCATCAATTATAATTTAGATTTTTCTCCCAGGGCATTGCATCTTGCAGCAGTGTCCATTTGTGAGTCTCGGCTCCAGAGTGTGGTGACTTTGTGTCTCTACAGTCTTGGGAGCTATGCTTTTTTCTCACTTCTCTTGTGGATCTTAGAAGAGTTACTGTTTTTCAGTCTGTTCAGCCATTATTTATTATCGGATGGAGTGGCAACTTCAAAGCTCCTCACCCACAGAATTGGACCAAAGCATTTTTTAATATAACTTTCTTGGGGACTATTTTACACATCACATAATTCACCTATTTAAAGTCTACAATGCAATGGTTTTTATTTAATTTACCAAGTTGTGCAATAATCATCACAAATCAGTTTTACAGCAGCTCCAGCACCCTGGTAATATCTTTCTTGTTCATTTACTGCTAATGTCTATCTCCATCTCACATTCCTTGCCCTGGGCAACCACTAATCTAATTTTTGTTTCCATAGATTTTTCAGAACATTTCACAAAAATAGAATTATACAATATGTGATCTCTTGTACCTAACTTCTTTCACTTAGTGTAATGCTTGGTAGTATTGTTTAATAACTGTTAAAGACAAGTGACTGAAAAGAATAGATGTGTTATAACATGTATCTGTGGGATATTCTCTACATTGCTAACTAGCATTCTATTGTAGGGGCATACTACATTTTGTCTTTATATTTGTCAGTAGATGGACATTTGTTGTTTAAAATTTTTGGTTATTTTAAATAATACTGCTAACAACATTCATGTGAAAATTGTTGTGTAGGCATATATTTTATTTTTTTCTTGGGTAGACACCTAGGATTGGGATTGCTGTGCCATATAGGAAATTTGTGCTTAACTTTTTGAGAAGATACTCAATTGTTTTACAAAGTAGCTGTACCATTTTACATTACATTACAGTACAGAAGACCTCCGGATTCTCTACAACTTGGTTAACACCTGTAGTTTTCTATCTTTTTGGTTATACTGTTCTAGTTGGTATGAAGCGACACCTCATTGTGGTTTCAATTTATATTTTCCTACAAGCTAATGATTTGGAGCATCTTTGGTTGCCGCACCAGCCATTGGTACATTGTTCTCATGGAAGGTCTATTGGAATCTTTTGTCCATGGTTTTGTTCAGTGTCTATTCAAATATGAAATGAGTTCTTACAATTGTTGAATTGTAGGGATTCTTTGTATATTCTGGCAATACTTTTTTTTAAAAAATCTGACGTGTTTTGCAAAGTTGTTCTTCCTGTCT
Source organism: Sciurus carolinensis (assembly GCF_902686445.1). Taxonomy (NCBI): domain Eukaryota; kingdom Metazoa; phylum Chordata; class Mammalia; order Rodentia; family Sciuridae; genus Sciurus; species Sciurus carolinensis. Next base: position 19,606,579 of record NC_062222.1, on the reverse strand, counting down.
GTGGTATGTGTTTTCAATTTGTTAGTGGTGAATTTTGAAACACAAATGTTTTGGATTTTGAGGAAATTCAACTTACTAATTTTTTATGGACCATGCTTTTAGTGTTGTATTTAAGGACTCTTTCCTAATCCAATTTTTCAAATACTTTCCTTATATTATCTTCTTTTTTGGGGGGGTGGTTACTAAGGGTTGAACTCAGGGGCACTTGACCACTGAGTCACATCCCCAGCCTATTTTGTATTTTATTTAGAGAGAGAGTCTCACTGAGTTGCTTAGCGCCTTGCTTTTGCTGAGTCTGCTTTGAACTCACAATCCTCTTGCCTCAACCTCCCAAGCTACTGGGATTACAGGTATGTGCCACTGTGCCCAGCCGTTATCTTCTAAAAGTATTATTGTTTCAGCTCTTTAAATCCATGGTAAATTTTATGTTTATTTTGTTGTGTGTTATGAGGTAAAGGTCTGCTATGGTTTGGATGTGGTTTATTCTCCAAGGGTTTGTGTTTAGGGAGCTTGGTCTCCAATATGATAATATAAAAGGTGGTAAAACCTATAGGAGTTGGGGTCTAGTGGAAGGTGATTAGGCCTCAGGGGTGTGTCTGTGAAAGGGAATCACGTTGCTCTGGAGGAATGAATTAGCGAGTGCATTCCCAGGAGAATGGGTTGTTATACAAGAATAAAACTGCACCCCACCGTTCTGCCTTCCTGTCTTGCCAGGTGACCCCTCATACCTTCAGTCTTGCCATTGTGATGACTTCTCCCACAGGCTCCCTGCCAGAGCTGAGGTGCAGGGAGTAGGAGACCTCCAGAACTCTGATCTAAGTAAACTTCTAATTTGTACAAACAAGATACCAAGTCTTCGGTGTTTGGTTATATAATGTACATGAATTAGTACATGAATTAGTGTACTAATTCAGCGTTTAATTTCTTTTATTTATTTATTTATTTATTAAGACATCCACTTGTTCAAGCATCATTTGTAAAAAAACGGCAAGTGAATTGTCCATCTATAAAAAAAGAATGTCTAGCTGGGCATAGTGGTACACACCTGTAATCCCAGCAACTTAGGGGGTTCAGGCAGAAGGATCTCAAGTTTGAGGCCAGCCTCAGCAACTTAGTGAGAAGTTGTCTCAAATAAAAACAATAAAAAGGGCTGAGAATGTGACTCAGTGACTCAACATACCTGGGTTAAATCCGCAGTGCCAAAAATATGATAAAAATAAAATAAAATAATGTCTATCTTTATGCCATACTACATTGTCTTGTTAACAATTTTGAGATTGGAAGTTGAGTCTTCTCGCTGTTTTTCTTGTCAAAATTATCTTGGATATTCTAATTCTTTTTCAATTACTTATTGAAAAAGCAATTGGTATTTGAAAGAAAATGTGAAATGGCTGATATGTGAAAGAAAACATGAAAATGAAAATCTTAGCAATGATAATTAAAACTTTTATGCACTGCATACATACTAAGTACCAGGAATTTTTCCTAAGCACTATATATGTTTCGCCCCACTTAATTCTCTCATTGACATGGTGAATTAGGTCTATTATTATGACCATTTTATTGATATGGAAAATGAGGCACAAAGTAGTTAAGAACTTTGTTTAAAGTCTCCAGGCTTGTGAATGGCAGCAAGTATTTCAACTGGTTCTAGATTTCATACTCTTAACTATTTAATATTGGGATAAAGTCAAAATATAAATAGTAAAATCTCTCATTATGATGAATGTTTTTAATCAAAAATGTTTTCCTGAATTTTCTGAATGAGTATCAATACGTTTATAACAACTTATTTTTACAGATTCTTAAAAATTTGTTCTTTTTAATTATACATGACAGTAGAGTATATTTTGACATGTTTATACTAACATGGAGTGTATCTTATTCACATTAGGATTCCATAATCATGGGATTGTACATGATGTACATGATTGTACATGATGTGGATATTCACTGTGCTGTATTCATACATGCACACAGGAAAGTTAAGTCAGAATAACTTTTTTTTAACATCACAGGATAATTCACTGGTAGACTCCACCACAAGATATTCTTGTTTATCTGATAGATCTTCCTGAAATTTACAGTCACCAATTGTGACTCGATGAGTAGAAATCTTTTATTTTTACTTAGAAAAATCCTATTCTATTTCTGTAATAATAAATAGCACACTTAAAACCTGTATTACTTTATCAAAAACAGGTCATTCCAGTAGAAATTTTCGGTAGTATAACAAAAGGTGTACATTAATATGTTAGATTAAATATAATATTTTAAAAATCAAAGCAAAGAAATTCAGATATTTTCAAATAAAAAAAGACATACAACTCATTTACTTTCACTTATATACTCTTAAGTGAATTCCTATGTAATATTTAGATTGACATTTCACTTGGATTTCTTCCATTTTTGTGTCTTGTTAGTGGACAGGTTTTTTAATGTCCTAAAGTCAGAAGGCCATAAGGAAAGCCTTGTGTCCTCTAATTAAAACTTGCTAGCCCGCAAGCTGTTTTGTTCAGCAAAGACATAGGGCATGATGTCTTTTAGAGCCATTGCCCCTGAGATTGGAATAGAAGATTTTGACCTTTTATTATGGCATTCATGAAGAACTTCATTTATTTTAGGTAAAGAGCAAATGGAGCATTGCCTATATTCAGTAACTCAGGAGTGACTGGAGTCACCTACAGCTTGCCAGTCAGTAGTCTTTTATGTTTTCCATTTAGAAGAACTATTGTTATACTTGTTTTTAAAGCACCGGTGGTCCTTAGCTAGCAACTTAGACACACACACAGCTATGTGACCACAGTTCCTGTGAACTACAGTATAAAGAGCTCTATTCTTTGAGAAAAATGGAAAGTCCAATAATCTGCAAAACTAAGAAATCATTCAAAAATGGACTTTTAAATGTAAATAACTAGAGCATCGGGCCTTCACCTAGGTTAATACTTAAATGTGAAAAAAAAAGGTTTAAGATTTATTTGATATTAAATCAACTCTATAGGTGTAATGATATAAGCTGACCCAACTTACTCATATATAAAATCAAGAGCATGCAGAATCTATGCACCCACTTTCATTTTAACTAAAACATTAGGACAAGGATTAGAAACTGTTAGGAAAACATTTTGTTACTTGCATTTTCGTCTCCAAGTCACATTTTAAAACCTTCTCTAAGTGCTAAGAAAGCTATGTTCTCTCACTGGTTTTTGGAACCACATGGAATCACAGATCTAAAAATCATATGAATTCATAAGGTGTTTGGATTATCCTACATCTATACTGGCTGAAAAGAAGCAGATCTTAGTATGGCAATTTTAGTGACTAGGATTCACCGCTGCCACTCAAAACAATCGATATAAATGGCTGCATAATTAGCCCAGCTGCAGCAACCCATCAATCATGAAGACAAGCTGCGAAGAACCAAAGCTATGGATTTTGCCTGCTGTGCCCCATTGTTAACCATGGAGCAGACCTGGATTTAAACACTTGGGAATAGAAAGCCCACCACAAGGCCTGCATGTCCCCTGGGAAACAGTGTGCCACCATCAAAAAGGAAATTTGGAACAAGTAGAAAGACCTGTTTTCCAAAGTCCAAATATACAGAGGGTGGTCTTGGGAGTAGCATTATGGGAGGGGCCCAAACAAACTTCCTGTTACTGCTGGCCAGAAAGACATTCCCCTAATGCCTCTCCTAGTCAGGACCCCCTTAAGAGAGAGAAAAAAAAAGAGTGACTTAGGAATGATAGTGTTAGTGGAAAAGACAACGTGTTGATTTTATAAACAGCAAGGAAAGAAAAATTCTGAGTGATATTAATAACCTGTGAAAATTATGTAATTTCAGAAGGCTAACCTGGGAGCAATCCACAATTTATTTTTAGAAACAAATGTGTCAGACACATTTATACAAAACCAATTTTCTAGCTCATCAAAGATAGAAACCTGGGAACTCTACACTAGAGACCCAATCTTAAAGAAATATATAATGGTTTAGGATAAAAATGAATATTCTATTGATGGTAAAAGTAACAATTCAACAAATACCTCAGATAGAAATAAGACAGAGTTTCCTACCTATACAATATTTAACTTGATATGAACTGTGCACAAGATTAAGAATAAATTCTGTGATGTACCAGATATTAGGAAGATTTAACATACTTTGATAAAGCTACCATTTTTCTATAAGTTCCTTTAAAATGCTGCTATGGAAAAAAAAATGCTGCTATGGCCAGCATAAAAATATCACAGATTACTGAGAACCCTTGTAATCTTTATGTGATTTTACTGATATAATTATTTTTAAAAATCTGACAATGGGCAGAAAGAAGTCATGAAATTCATTTTATACTAGATTCTTCAGAAAAATCTCCAGTTCACCACAAGCTTTTGTTTTTTGTTTCTGTTTGTCTTTGCTATGCTGGGGATCAAACCCAGGGTCTTGGGCATGCAAAGCAAGCACTCTAGAAAAGTCTCCAGTTCAAACACAAAGGCTCCAGAGTCATGGGGTTCATAAGAGAAGAGATTACTTAATTAGGGCAAACCTGGTTAACCGAGGATGACCGATCAGCACAATTGATATTCTTTTGGGAACAAGAGGAAATACTAGAATCAGAAAAAGTGAACTGTTTCGTACATGACTTGATTTAAAAAAAAGAGTTCAAGACATTATTCAGCTCCTAGATTTGACTTGATAAACATTAACATTATTGTTAACAAGTTCATCAGAGATGAAATGGACCATGTTGAGAATTTGGATTAGTAGTCTATTTAGATCAATGTCTTTAAAAATTCTCCATTAAAATCTCATGGAACCTGATACAACCTGTTGAAGTAAACAGCATCAGGTGAGACAGACTGGCAGCGGGTGGGGTTGGCAGCAGGTGGGATTGGCAGCGGGTGGGATCCTTCTGTGCAGAAAGGGCTCTAAGCAGACAGCACCAGAGTGGGAAAAGCTTAAGCCCATGTGCAGAAAATGACATAGGATCCCAGACAGTGATACTTCAGGAAAGCTGCTAATGCTGAGGAGTTTTAATATGAAATAAATGGGTGGGGGATTTCAATAAGTGGGTGGAGATGAACAATCTAACAGAAGTCAATATATGAGCAGGAGGCAAGACAGGTAGGTGGGCATGAGGAAACCTGTCAGGAGGCAGCAGTGTTCCATTTACAGTCTCAGGAAACCCCTGTCTCCCAGGAAGAGGACTGTGGTGGATATTGCAGAGTGGTTTGCCCAGAACTGAGTTCCACCTCTTTCTAGTGTGGCTTCCTATACTGCAGAGGCTGGTGAGCTAAAATCTACATTTCCCGCATTTTTGGATGTGACTTATGTTTTCTCAACCCCATGCCTTTATGTAAGACTTAAGTTCAGGGTTGGGAGATGGCTCAGTGAGAGAGAACTTGCCTAGTGTGCTCTAGACCCTGGGTATCCCTGCCCCCAGAATTGAAAAAAAAAAAAAAAAAAGATAACAACTAAACCCACAACTGAAATAGCAAAAAGAAATTTAACAATACAACAAACAAACAAGACTTATCCAAAAAATGGGCAAAGGACTTGAATAGACATTTCTTCAAAGAAAATGGTCCTTATATAAATGGCTGATAAGCAAATGAAAAGAAGCTCAACATCACTAGTTATTAGGGAAATGGAAATCAAAACTACAATGAGATACCACCTCGTCTACATTAGGATACCTATGGCTGCAAAAACAAAAACAAAATAAGTGTCGATGAGGAGGTGGAGAAATAGGAAGCTTTGTCCACTGTTAGTAGGAACCCACAGTAAAATTTCTGTGAAAAAGAGTATGGTCATCATTCCTCAAGAAAGTTAAAATTAGAATTTCCATGTGATCCAGCAATTCTGAGTATAGATGCAAAAGAATTGCAAGCAAGGTCTCCAAGAGCTATCTGCACACTCTTGTTCATAGCAGCATTATCCACAATAACTAAAATGCAGAAGTGATCTAATTGTCTACTGATAGATAAAGGGATTCACACAGGGTGTTAAATATAAACAATGGAGTATTACTTAGTCTTAAAAAAGGAAGGAAATTCTGACATCTGCTACAATATGAATGAACACCAGTCAATCCATCACGGAAAGACAAATGTTGTATGGTTGTGCATATGTGAGGTACTCAGAGCCGTCAAAGTCTTAAGAGACAGAGGCAGAATGTTAGTGGGGGAAGAACGGGGAGTCAGTGTTTAATTGCTGTAGAATCTCAGTTCAATCAGATGAAAAATTATGGAGATGGGTGATAATGATAGCTGTAAAACAATGTTAATGTGTGCAACACCACCGAACTGTATGCTTAAAAATTTAGGCCATGTACATTTTACCCTAGTTTTATAAATGGGGGGGGGGAGTGGAGGGTAACATGGCATGAGATACCTAATTTGATTCATGCAGATCAGAGTGGAACTGCTTTGAACTTGAGATAGCAAGCTAATCAGGCAGCTTCCTGACTATGACCATAGCAACAGCATCCTGGGTGGTCCATTCCTATAACAGGACTCAAGAAATTTTTCTGTAAAGCTCAGTGTCTTCAGGTTATAAACAATTTTATAAGTCATTTAATATCCTCACAGAACAAATTCCTTCCTGTTGACATAATCTAGAATGTGCTTTGTTCTCTACAATTAAATTCTAATAGAGAAGTTGTTAACTTCAGTGGTTATAAGCAATGAGCTCTCAAATAAATGAGATTCTGAGATTGGTTAATTCACTGGTTTGAACCAAAGACAGCTAATATGCTGTTAGCATCATCGAATAGACCGGCATGAATGCTGGTGATGAATTAACTTAATTGTCACCTGTTTTGAATAAGAAGTCCGTCAAAGGTATGGTTTTGGTGGCTTAAGTAATGCTGATTATTATGGGGAAAATGAAGGATGGAGGAATTGTGTGCATGTGTGTGTGTGTGTGTGTGTGTGTGTGTTGTGAGTTCTTTCCTCAAAGAACTTACGGTGGAAAAAAAGGATAAAATGGGATTTAAAACTCTCAGCTTAAGGTGGGGCCGGATAATCAGGGAACTTCTATGGTGGCCGCAGGACTCTCTTCTGTCTTGCGGCTGCAGAAGTGACAGAGTCAAAAAGCAGAACCAGTGTGTGATCCTTCAAGTTGCTGAACAGCAAGGGAAGGCGAATTCATAGGCTTCAGTGTCTATTGTGAACAACAGCGCATTTATTGGAAAGAATAAGAACCAGACTGTTGGGACCAGGAAAACTGAAAGCCCAAATAACACCCAGTGTTCCTTGACAGCAGAAGCAAAACTGTTTCCTGTTTTATGAGCGTGCTCCTTTTGTCGAAGGCCAGTAACCTCACTCAAGGGAATTAACTCACCAGGTGTATTGGTCAGGGTTCTCCGGAAAGTCAGGACCAGTAGGATGTAGGTGATAGGTAAACAGGTAGATAGGGAGGTAGGTAGGTAGAGAGTTGATAGAGATATAGTAAAAGGTGACTAATTAGAGGAATTGGCTCACACAGTTACAGGGGCTTATAAGTTCCATAACAGGCTGTCTGCAGGCCAGAGACCCTGGGGTACCAGTACCATGGCTCAGAGTGTCTGACAGCTCAGAATTGGGGAAGTTGATGTTGTCATTCCTGGCCCAAGGCCAAAGGCTTGAGAACAGTTGCATGTTGTGGGGCAGCTGATACAGGTCCTGAAGCCCCAAGGTCACAGAACTTCAGGAAAGAGAGGGCAGGGGGTGGGTAGAGAAATCACCCTTCCTCTACTTTGTGTTTTCTCCCAGTCCCCCAGCTAATTGAAAGGCACCTGTTTACATAGAGGGAGGGTTGTCCCCACTCAGTCCCCTGACTCACACACCAATCTCCTCTGGAAACACCTACACACACACACACACACACACACCGTAAAGTAATGCTTCCCCAGTTCCTTAGAGTTTCTTAATCCACTCAATTTGACACTTAAACTTAACCATCGCCCTAGCAGAGGCCAATCCTTCACCTGCCTAACACTCCAGTGTCACCTTCAGACGTATCACTGGAATCCAGTCCTGGCATGGTGGCAAACATAAAGTCAAAGCTGGAGGGAAAAGGCTTTCCCAGCAAAAAGAATGATAAGATTTTTGCTCATTTGTGATGTCAAAAACCTGGAATACGTGTGGGACTGGATCCTGATGGTTCCAATCCTTGAAGGGAGAGGTATAATTTTAGATTGAGTTGAATGGTTTGCATTGAGTGTACTTGCCAGAGATTCTGGGTTCAATATGTTCACTTGAACAGCTGAAAGTGTTTGAAAGGACTGTGGGTGTAGCACTAGTGGATGCTCATGATGCCAGTAACTTCTTGGGATAGTGTGGAGAAATGGAAGTAAAGACAAAGAAACATTGCAGTATATTTATGGTGTGAAAATCACTCCACTTGCCTAGTTACGCCTCACAACAGGAGGCAGAGGGCACTTTCTTCTTTGAGGCACAACTTTCATCAAGAAATACCTTGGGAGTGCTGGAGTGACTGTCTTCTGCAGCCAGACCTGATGGTAGGAACTGCTGTCTGATTTCTCTGGGAGGTGGGTTCTGAAGTGGCAGGATGCAGAGGACGAGTCCAGTGACAGGACCCAAAGACAGACGAGGGTATGGATCATAGGCAGTGGGGTTTGAGTGGCCATGCCAGGGATCTTTGGCAGTGACTAACCGATCCAGAGACTCCAAGGGCTGAAAGAGAATACATAACCTGTTATCATCCTCCCCGATCTGTATAAACTGAAATCAAAACCAAAAGAAGATTCTAGGTAACCTTAGAAACTACAGTTACGTTATGGCACCTTTACCTACTCATATTCTCAGCATGTAAAGGAAGGGAAAGCCAGCCTTCATGAGGAAGTGCCTGTCATATGCCACAAGCATGCATAGCACATCTTCTTTCTAGTCTTCCTCCATAAAGGGCTTGTAGTCATCTCTCAGGGAAGTGAACCACCTAGATCTTAGGGGCATTACTGGTAAGAGCTTTAGCTAGTGTCAATTCTTCTGTGACCCGCTACTCAGAGGAGGCTTATTGGGATCAGTAGCCCACAGTAGGTCAGTGTGGACCCACTGGTGAATTGTCCTCAGATTACTTTCAGTTTCCTCATATATAGCTGGAAAGGACCATGGAGTGAAGGTTCTGGAAGAGCACTATTAGCACTCTGTGCTAATAGTGTTGCCAAAACAGTGATCCCGAAGCAGCTCTATGTACCTGGAGGGGCAATGGAGATGAACATTGCTACAGAACAGCTGTAAAAGGCAGGGGAAGAAACTCTTACTACAACTCCAAATTTCCCTACCTTCTCATTAAACTCTTACATCCTCTTTTAGCTCTTTTCTTTGGTCAATGAGAAGATGGGTCTTTGGAAGAGTATCAGCAGATTATCACAGACTTAATTAGGGAGTGATTCCAATTGATGTTGCTTTTCCATGTGTGGTTTATTATCTGAAGCCACTGAGCACAGACTCTGATGCCTGATGTAGAGTTATCAGGTGGCAAATGCTTTTTAAAAACACCCCAATAAGAAGAAACCACAGAAGCTTTCCTTGCAACTGGCAGGAGCAGCAATGGACCAAAGGTTAGATCATCTTCCTAGCTCTGCCTGATAATTTAGTTCAGAGATGGGACACTTCTCACGTAAAGGGCCAAATTGACATTTTAGGTTTTGCAGGTCACATATGATCTCTGTTGTAAATTCTTCTTTTTAAAGCAACCTTACAAAGTAAAAAAACACCTTATTCTGCAAGAGTCACCAAAAGAGGCTGCTGGCCAGATTTGGCCTCCAGGCTGAAGTTTGCTGATCCCTGACTTAGCTCATGGGGATCTTAGCCATCTCAGCAATCTGAAGAATATCATGCTGCTCCATTACTTTGGTAACACTATAATGGTAAGCAAAAGTAGCAACTACTGCCTAGAAAGGAAGATGTAGCATGTACCCTGGATGTCGTTGCAAGATGCTTTGATGTCAAAGATGGAAGATAAATTCCGTGAAAGCTCTCAGTGGTCCTGTGCACTCCCCAGAGCTGATTTTCAGAAAATTCTTTTTAATTCTTGTGTTTGGAAGCAAAGAAAACCCCAGAAGGAGAACTAGACACAGGTTCTGGGACAGACAAACAAGTGTGTCTTGAAGCTGGCTCTTCTGATTTTGTGTGGCTGTCTTCAAGTCCCCCTTCATCCAGGGCCTTTGGAACTGAGAAGTGACTGAGCCCATAGTAGAGTGTCAAATAGCTCAGCTTCAGGAAAAGGAAGAATGCAGTGGCCAGAACCAGAGGGCTTGAAAAATTAGGTCCCTGCAATATTGATTTTGAGCCTCTTCAACAGTAAGCCATTTTTGATTGGGAGTATCGTCTGACACAGATAGAAGCTGGTAAAATTTCAACTTTAATTTTAATCCTCAGATTCCCAGAAAAAATTCTGCCTATAGGTAATATAAAAATAGCTATGTTCCAAAGAAATTTGAAAGAAAGAAACATTCAGAGATTGCTAAAAACTATGTTCTTGTGCAAGCAGAGAGGACGTTTCTTCTTTATTCATTTTAAGAACCATTTAAATTGGTTTGTGCATAATAAAAATTTAGCCTTTCATCAATAGTGGTATAAATAAACTGTAGCCTCCATGGAATATAGATTGTCAAGAGATGATCAAACTGTGGTTTACTATTTCACATAGTATGCTTTGCCTTTCAGAACTAATAAAAGTTGCAACTGCGTACTTTAATATGAAACGCAGAACAAAGACTGAGCAGTATTTTCCTTATTTTAGAAAGACAAAGCTCAACAATGAATAACATATGAGGAGTTTGACCTGAACAGTGAGAGAGTTGACTTCCCCGTGCTGTGCTGGCTTAACCCCATCTTTTAAGTGTGGTCTGTCGTAGTTAAGTACTTGAGTCTCTTTCTCTGATACCATGACCTTTAGTGGAAACATATTTCAATGCATGTGACATGTGTTCACCAAATGCTATTTTCTTTTTTTGGTACTGGGGATTTAACCCAGGGGGCACTTAACCACTGAGCCACATCCCCAGTTCTTTTTATTTTTTCATTTTGAGATAGGGTCTCACCAAATTGCTTAGGGCCTCACTAATTTGCTGATGCTGGCACTGAACTTTTGATCCTCCTGCTTCAGCCTCCTGAGTTACTGGAGTTACAGGTGTGCCTCACCATGGTCAGCAAGTGCTATTTTCTTCCATCTTTGAGGTGCCTTTGTTTCAGTAAGGATCCCTACAAGCCTGGTACCCAATTTTACCGACAATTGAAACCCCAGTTCATAACTCCCTTTGCTTAGAAACAATGGCAGACCTGCCTTTCTAGTCTCTAGACAAGCGTGGACTCCTGATCTAAGGCTCACCTACCCATGCTCAGCAACTTGTGAGCTAGACTCTTGTAAGAAGCTCTCTTCTTTATAGGAGAGATGTTAACTACCTTGGTCTATCTGATGCTATCCTTTGCAATTTAGACGAAGGGGAATGGAGATCACTTGAAGAAAGGGAATCTCTAAAGAGAAGCACACACGATGAGATTGGTTAAGTTTTAATAATCAAAGGGAAGGGTTCAAAAGAGAGCAAAACTTGGTCGTGGATGGCATAGTCCCCAAGTTTTCTTTATCTTTCCTCTCAAAGCTGTTCGGTAGAAGGTGACCAGATGCCAGAATCAGCAACGTCAGCAGTATCTCTGACAGAGATTCCTGAGAGATACCGAGAGACATCCTGGCATCCCATGCTTGCTCAGCGCACCTCCGTCCTTGTAACTATCCCTCGAATGTCTGTGACTGCTCCCGCCTTTGAGGATCACACCTTCTTCAACGAGCACTGAACAGTTGGAGCTGGCACCCCATTTGATTTTAGGAAGTAGAGTGTTTTTTGATCCCAAGAATGCTCATATATTCCACCCATTTGTTCCAATCTGGAGAGTCCCCGCAACCCATCATCTTCTGATTCCAGCTCTGTGACTGTCTTCTCTAGATGGCTGTTGCTTTTGGATTCAGAGAAGGAACAACATCACCAAGGCTTGGCTAAACTCCTGTGGCTTGTCTTTACACTTCCCAGAAGAATGGTGAGCCCAGAAAGGAGTATGGAGTCCTCCCACAAGGGGTAGTCGGGGTGGGGAGTGTTGTACTAGATATTTGTTTCCTCCCCAAATCCATGTGTTCAAACCCAGTCTCCAGTGGGAGGGTACTGGGAGGGCTGGGGCCTTTGGCAGGAGCGTGGAGTCCTTATGGATGGGATTAGGGGTCTTATAAGAAGAGACATGAACAGATGATCACTCTGTCTTGGCCACATGAGGACATGAGAAGACAGCTGTTTATGAAACATGAATTGGGCCTTCACCAGGCATCTATCTGCCAGTACCTTGACCTTGGATTTTCCAGCCTCCAGAGCAATTCATGGTTGTTGTTCAGGACACTCTATCAGTGGTATTCTGCTAAAGCATTCTGAGCGAAGACACAGGGACAGGGGAAGAAAGCGGGGAGAGAGGCGCAGAGCGGCTGCCACTTGGTCTGCCAACACAACTAAGGAAGTACTTTTCAGAGAATTGCCTCTGATTACGGGTTCCCAGCCTGGAGTTCAGTTCTCCCCCAAATCTTTTGAGGTCTAGAAAAAGAGACAAATTCAGCTTCTCTTTCATCTACAACCTCTATTCCCCAGCTCAAAGCCTGCCTCCATGATACAAAATCCTCTTCAGAGAATTAATAGGAATGAAGACAACTCTTTTCTTCATAATGTAGAATCGTTTGCCTTCTCCCTCTATTTTTGACCTCCTAATTATGGAATTGTATTCTTTTTGTTTTCACCATTACACAAACCCATCAAAGTACCATTTTCAAAACACAAACAACAAACCCATGAGACTGCATAATTCAAGTCAAACCTCTGTGGAGCTTGGATATGGAGTGTTCTCCAGAGGCTCATGTCTTGGAGCCTTGGTCCACAGCAGGTGGAACCTTAGAATGCAGGGCCTAGAGGGAGGATGTTGCACTGGGGGCTGCCTTTGAAGGGCACATTTTGTTCCCTGACCATTTATTGCTCTTTCTCTTTCCCTGAGGTGGGAGCAGCTCTGCCCCACCATATGCTTCCTGCCACTGTGTTCTGCCTCATGTGTGTTCTGCCTCACCACAGCCTAAAAGCAGTGGAACTGACTATGGACTGAAACCATGCACCAAAATAAATCTCTCCTTTCCTTGAGTTGATTTCTGTCAGGTGTTTTGTCACAGTGACAGAAAGCTGGCTAACATAACCTCCATTTGGGAAGCTTGATGAAATGTTCACCATGGTTAAATCGGTGCCTTGTACTCTCACTCACCTGGTCTACCCAATCTATCAAGGTTTTTTTAAAAAAACATACTCAACTTCAAAAACAATCATACAGAATTTTGGGGTACGAAACCAGAAAAGGCTAACTATCTCAGGCATTTTATGCTTTAAAGAAAGCATAAAATGAGTCGCTCATTTGCTTTCATTATAACATTCAAGAAACTAAAATTCAGTCCTATAAAATGTTACTTCCTTTTAGACTAAATAGAATGGTTGTCTTTTTCACATTGATGAATTTCTTCAACTTTTCCCTTAGGTTTCAAATGGTTCTATTTACTCATAAGTACTGTATTTCAAAGGAAGAACATTTTTGAGCTGTCTATGATTTCTCAGCTTTTACCTTGGAGAATATTGCAGTGCATTCTGTGTGAGAAGCTTATATTCTATTTACAAAGGAAAATATCTGTATCTTTAGATCTTCCCATACTATATTGTAGAAACAAACATGCCAGTGTATATAAAAAGTTTCTCTGGAAATTCAAAAGTTTTTGAAAGGTTAGTGATTACATACACGTGTACACACACACAACACACACACACACACACACACACACACACTCAACCATTTGTGCAACATAGACCAATACTTTTGAAATAACCCAGATGAATTTTCTCTTTGTGGCAACACAAATTCTTTCTTTGTATCTGCTTTGACAATGTGATTCTGAGAAAGGTAAGTGTAATTGCCACCAGAGAAAGCGAAGAGGTCTGTGATGCAGGAGGCTTTGCGAACAGGGCAGGGGAGGAGCAAGCTGGGATAGGGGAAAGAACAGGATACAGGAATGAGAAAAGGGCTGGGCGTGGTGGTGCACGCCTATAAACCCAGTGGCTTGGGAGGCTAAGATAGGAGGATGGTGAGTTCAAAGCCAGCCTCAGTAACTTAGCAAGGCACTTAGCAATTCAGAGAGACCCTGTCTCTAAATAAAATATAAAAAAAGGACTGAGGATGTGGCTCAGTGGTTAAGCACTCCCAATCCTCTTTGTGTCCTCTAGAGGTTGATTGGCAGTGAGGAGTCAGCAGATCACTGAGATCCATTTTGGGCACATCTCAGAGAAATCCCACACTCAGACACACTCAGAGTGGTGTAGCGTGTTAGAGAATATTGGCAGAGGAGGATGCTTTGTTGGATGTGCCATGCAGGGATCCAGAATTCCTCCTGGCCTTGTGAAGAAAGAAGTTCTGAGAAAACCATGGATCACTGGGCACCTTGGGGCTGGGTAAACTCCCTCTGAGCAGGAGGCCCAAAACAGATGGTGGTGAGAAGTTCAAACTGGATCTACCTTGACTTAAAAATAAATGTAGCATGCAGGAGACCCTGGGTTCAATCCCCAGCACAGCAAAACAAACAGATAAACAAACTACCTTATACTCTAAATTCTCAGAGTTTTCCAAGGCCTTCACATCTCTTCCAAAAAAAGCCATAAAGCAGGGTTTCTGATTTCAGGAGGAGCTTGTGACTCAGTGAAGGAGACAGACAGGTAAACAAAGGCAATTCAGTAAGTCATGCAACCAAGGGTGGTGGGGAGCACAGAAGAGGATTGATTGGCAGGTTTCTCAGAGCATGTGATGCTGGAATCAGACCTGAGGAGTGAGGTTTTCACCTGGTGGTCTTCATTCACTCCTGTGCTGGAATGCCTGGCAGTTATGTTCCCTGAAATCTTTCCCATATCCAATACCACCGCCTTTATGAAATTTTTTTTTTGATCCTTTCAAATAGATTTGGTTTCTCTCATACTCTGATTCTCATAGCACTTTGGCTGGTTTTATTGACACATAATATCTCGCTTTGTTTGGACTCTGTTTGTATACTTACCTTGTCCTCCCTATTAAATTATATGCTCATCCCTATGTCCCCACATCCCTGTACCTTATGTGTACAAGACACTCAGTAAGGGTAAATCAAGTAGGGCATACATATTAGAAGGCTTAGGAAAATCAACTCTAAGTTTATTAAATGATGAAGACAGAGTTTATACATTCTTTTTATTCCCAGAGCTAAGCACATTCCATGGCAAACAGTAATTGCTCAATAAATATGTGCTAGAATGGAGTTGAAGACATAGGAAAGGGAGGTGTACAGATAAACTGGGAGTTGGAAGTTGTTCTGAAGTCTCCATAACAAACTCTGGAAAATTCTCTTCCCATATGGCACAGACTTTAGCTGAATTCTCTAGGACTGTGTTACTTTTCATAGGTGCTGGCCAATATTCCTATGACAAATGTTGCATTTTAGGTAATGGTGAAATAACTAGCCTAGAACACATAAATTAGGCTTCTTGAGGAAATTTATTTTGCTCTGTGACTATCTTTTTCAGTCTCAGCAAATGAATATTGGCAGAAAAATAGAGCAAGATGAGTGTCAGATGGTGTTGTTATGGTACCTCAGGGAATTCTCACACTCTACAAGGTAGGTACTAGTACCCCCATTTTATAGATAAAGAAAACAGACTCGGAAATTTAAAAGTACTTGTCAAAAGTCACACAGCCAGTGAATAGGAGCACCATGAATAGGGACACAAGCCGTTTGATTATGAAGCATAATTATTACCCTGATGAACAAATGAAGTCCTGATGGAGAGGAGTCTCCAAGTCCCAGATTTAACGAAGAGATAAAGGTCTGCACAGCTGTTCTGACTTGCTCTGGTGATCAAACTGGGCTATTCCAGCAGAAATCAGGTTACCAGAAGATGCAAGAGCTGGATTATTCCAGGGAGAGAGATAGAAATGATAATTTGACCAGATGATTAGATGCAAAGAAATTTCTAAAAATAGGGAGGAAGGATCTCTTTATATGCTTAAGCATGGACAGTAAGGGACATGGATAAACAAATTGTAATAAAATATTCAGAAATAGTCTACTTACTTCTGGAAAGAACTAGGTGCTCCAAACAATCTCCCTGATTATTGCAAACATTTCCTGAAATGTTTATGCCACTTGTGACATAATTAGGTAATAAAAAAAGTGTTTAGTTGAAAATGGGACATCTGTTATGGGCCCAATTGTGTCCCCCTAAAAGTTCATGCATTTTACATATGATTTTAGAAATACGTAAAGTGAGAGCAGAATGTTTATATTCAATAACTGGAAAATCATATCACACTCATTTGCTTCATTTTTTAAAAAGTCCTCTAATTTGCCATGAAAAATGAAGCTATGGTAAAAATTTAATTCCTTCCTCATGGTTATCAAATCCCATGTCAAGAGGTCATAAAAACATACTGATGCTTTGTGCTAGTCAGCTATTTGTCACAGTGACTAAAATATCTGACAAGATCAACTTAGGGGAGGACAAGTTGTTTCTGGGCTCATGGCTTCAGAGGTTCAGTCCAGGGTCCACTAGCTCTGTTGCTATGGGCTGGAGATGCATCGGATCATCATGGCGGAAGGGTGTGGCAAAGGAAAGCTCTTCAGTGCCTGGTAGCCAGGAAGTAGAGAGGAAGCATGAATGAGGCCCCAGGGGTGAAATATAACACCAAAGGCGTGCCCCCTGTGACCTACCTCCTCCAGTCACACTTTACCACCACCCAGTAGAGTGGGCCTTTCAAATCATTAATCCATCAAATCGATTCATTTGCACACAAGGTTACAGCTCTCATATTCCAGTTATTTCACCTCTGAACATTCCTGCTTTGTCTCACATGAGCTTTGGGAGACACCTCATATCCAAACCATGACATACTTCTTCTGGGACAAGTGACCTTAGAGCGCCACCAGCAGTAAGGGACATTCTGTCCCGCTCAGTACTCAGACACGCATGAGCATTCCGATACCAGAGACATGGGATTCCTCCTTAAGCTTTCTTCTTCCCTATTTCCTTCTGCTTTTTGTGCCAGTGTTCATGAAACAACAGGAGTGGGAGATAATAGAAGAACCATCCCTTCATCACGTTCCTCCTTTCATTTTGGGAATTTCATTCTTTCCTCCTCCTTTGACCCACCACTACTACCCACCTGGTGGCTACAGTCACTGCTCTGAGACTGTAATTTGACTGCCTGCCATCCCTGGCTTGGTCGTCTGGGCTTGAGTTTGGTAGCTGTGACAATCATGGTACTTCTGTGAGAATTTGGAACTGGCCTGTTAGTTACGAAGTTCAAGGGTTGTTAGTAACCACGTGACTTAATGCACATCAGAGAAACAGAGAAAGTCAGTGTATGTGGGGAAAGAGAGAGAAGGATGGAGAAAGGGAAGCAACAGAGCAGATAGTGCAATGGGGGAAATGTCCAGCAGCATGTCTCTGTTTCTGGTTGACCCTATGCCTGGCTTCATTCCTGCTCTTGGGTTCCAGGTGACAGTCAAGCATCTTTATAATAATTCACTCCTTTTACATACGTTAGTCAAATTTTTATTTCTCATAACATCCCGCTTGACTTACACACACACATGATCTAAATATACAAATAACATAGTTCAACACTTGCTTTTAACTTTTTAAAAATTGGGATGAAAACAAGGACTGACTTTACAGCACACTGTTGATATGAATGAGCAAATCTGGTTAAGAAAAAATCTGATGTCACACGGGTGCTCTATTTTAGGAGATTTCGAATAGTAGAGAATTATGAAGATACAGATACCTACTGTGTCACATCCATCTCACCTAAAATAAAAAACCTCCAGGAACAGTGAATGTATGAAAAGAGTGTGAGCTACCTCATTGCAAAGGAGATGTGTGAGTCCTGCGATCCTAGATTGATTTTATTGCTTCAGACAGCAAGGTAACTACTGGGAATCACCTTCGACTTCCGGCCCTACCAAGATATTTCAAAAGGAAATGGAAAACATTTTGTCCTGCACTGGCAAATGGAGTTATGTTCTGGGGACACAAGTGGCTAAAAGTTCAAGGTTGGTAAAAGTAAAGGCTGAATGAGTTTAATCAACCATAGAAGCAACTGGATCCTCCAGGATTATTCAAGGAACATGCTGCCAAATAACTAAAAAAGGTAAACATTGGACGAAGTTCAAAAAATGCCATGAGGCATATACATCTGATAAAGTCCTGGTTTCTTTCATTCTCTCCCACCCCACTTAAACTTCCTATATGATGATCACAGGTATGGCATATATTCCTCAGTGACCCTTTAAAAAGGCTTGGTCAACATGATCTATATCTGGATTTTAGTTATAATAGGGTTTTCTAGGTGTATCCCTTTAAGTGTTCCTGTCCACGGAATCAGTACTGTACCTATTTTACAACTCTGTTCTGAGGAGGAATGTTTTAGTACCTGTGGCATGATTGCAGCAGTCTGCATAAACACACAATCTCCATTTAAAGTTAGAGGACTGATAAATTAGTGATATTTTCAAGTTAATGGTAAGGCTTTGGCATCCTAATGTTCTGATATTCTTTAGAATAGTCTAAAACTGTTGCACATTGGGGAGGTTGTACCATCTTTTCAGTCGACCCTTATGAACAGGACTTATGCCGGAAGTGGGTGTGTTTGGTCCTGTTCCATGGAGGAACACTCCAGCTGTGTGACTAGACCCCCCTCTTTACAAGATCTGTGGCCAGTTCATCCCTCACCCTCTCACTTTTCTCCACTCAGTTCACCTGGGATGGTGGTGGAGCTCAGCAGAGCTAGAAATAGCTGGGAGAGAAGGAAAGGTAAGGGTTGCAGGAAGACCAGGAGTTTCTGGCCTGTAGTAGCTTATTAACTCATTCTATAACTATTTATGGGCACGACAGTATGTTGGGCATTGCCCCATGCCCTGGAAGCAAAGCAACAAAACAAACCGCCCCTTAACCAAAAACCCAAACAACCCAAGTCCCTGCACCGACTGACAAAGCTTATAACCCAGTGGCAGTCAAATGCTTTTGGAGTGAGAGGATGCCTCGATTCAGGCAGTGACAGCAGGGGTGACAGCTGGGGGTAGATACAGCTTCCCACGCTGTGAAACTGTTAAGCACTGACTTAACCTAAATTGATTTCACCATCCTGACTTCGGGATTCCAGGCCCTTGGTATGGCAAATGTCACACTGTGTACAAGCATTGAAACTCTATTTTATTAAAAATGTGAATTTAAAGAGCCCAGAAGAGAGAAGCTGAGGGTACATTTATGGGCTGCTCTAGGCACCTTTACCTTTGAGCAGCTCCGTCAAAGCCTTTCCAAGAGAACCGCCAGGTGGCACCTGTAAGGCGCAGATGGGGATAGTCATTTGCCCCACACCCCACAGCCTGGAACGAGCAGGCGGCGTGCTTTCCCCCGTGGGCTTGTTGGCTAGGAAGTGGGGGAGTTTTAGTCTCCTTCCAGACTGCGTGATTACATACCCCATCTCCCTAACACCCCAAACACGCCGAAGGCGGACTTGGACCCACGCACTCAGTCTCCCTAAGTCATACCACAAGCTTGTTGGGAGCAAGTCGGCCTTTGCCACCCCCTGCAACGTGGGGGACTCGAGGAGGGTGGCTTTGGGTTGCTCTGGACTGGAAGTCGAGCCAGTGCCCAGTTCTCCCACGCCAGACCTCCACCTGGGCCAAGGGGTCGGAGAGGCAGGAGAGACGCGTCCCAGGGCGACAGCAGGCAGAAGTCCCCCGAACGTGGGACACTGCTTCACCTTCATCCTATGGCCTCGAGACCATCAGCGGCCGGGGTCTGGGGCGCCGCCTCCCGCTGATCTTTTTCTCTGAGGTTTCTCCTGCACGGGACTCAGCGCGACGTCCCCTGATCCCTCTTCATCACCGCAGCAGTGATCCCACACCCTAGCCTGGGTGGTTGTCCACGCGCGCAGAGAGTCTGGGTGCGGGGTGTCAGCACACGCAATCAGCCTGTTTTGGTCATTTCGAGGTGCGCGGCGGGTCACCAACTCCGCTCCATCAGTAGCAGGAGGCAAGCTGCGCCAGTTGCGAGCTCGTTAGCTGCAGTCGCCGCCTCTACTCGGTCGCTAGTGACATTGGGAGGAGACCGCTTGGAGAGAGCAAAGAAGGAAGAGGGGCAGGAAGGTGGGGGAGGGGGGAAGTAGCAATTGTGCCAGGGGGCGTGTGAGCAGCCCGAGCAGCAGCCGCGCTGGTAACAACTTCTCTGGGGCGCGCGCGGCGGGCCGGGGAGCGAGCGCAGAGCGCGGCCCGAGCCCGAGCCCAGGGCAGCGGCGGGAGCCTCGGGAGCCTCGCGAGCTGCGGCCCGCGCCCTGCGCCGCGACGCCTGCTCGTTTCCTCCAGGTTCTCAGCCCCGGGTGCTGAGCTCGGGTCTATAAATAGCAGGTTACAGCTCCTCGGCGCTCACTCGCTCACACGCGAACGCCGGAAAGTCGGGCTAAAAGTGTCTGCTGCTGCTGCTGCCGCCCCCCGCTCAGCCTCCGGGAGAGGTAATTACCCGCCTCGGATCCGAGGGCTCGGTGGGGAATTTCGCAGGGTGGGGTGGGCGCCGGTGGGTGATCGGGAGGCGCCCGAGCGTGTCTGAAAGCGCGGGGGCGCGTCCTGCCTTGGGGAGCCTGCGTGTTTTGCATCAAGTTTCTCAATCCTGCAGCCCGGATCGCCCCTCCAGCCCTGTCGCCTAGTGGGTAGGGTGTGCTGCCTCTCTTTGGCTGCTGGGGTACCCCTGTCGCCGCTTACGGTCTTGCCGAGCGCCCTCCGCCCCGGAGTGCGCGCTTGTTCCCACTCACATTCACGCGCTCACACTCTCCCGGCCCCCGGGTAACTCTGAGCTCTGGCCTCGCTGACCTTCCAAGGCTGCGCCCACCTGCGCGGTCCTTGAGGGAAGCCGTTGTGGCCCAGGGACTCACTTTCACCCTTAATCCCAACCACAGGCTGCCGCCTCCGCCCGCTTCAGAAGAAGGGGTCCTTAAAGCTCGCAAGGGGTGGTCGATGCTGGGGTCCCGGTTGCCTGGTGTTTCTTAAAAAGCCCCTCTCAGTGACCATCTCTAGCCCCACCCCCAGCAACTCCTGGATGCATGTCGCCTCTTGGCGACTACCCACGCATCTCTTATCCTACTCCTGAGAGGTCTCATTAAGAGGTTAGCAAGCTGGGGACTTAGCTGAGGGGGTGGGGGGAGGTCATTGGAGTCGGATCATTGCTCTATAGACTCCTCAACCTCTTCAGGCCCCTCTGGCAGGGCCCAGAGCTGGAGCAAATCTAAGAGTCTGGTTTTTGAATGGACTTACAGGTTTGTAGCTGGTACCAAGAAGAAGATGCTAGAGCTACACAATCCCGCGTTTGCCCCTCCCTGTGCCTCTGAATTCTCCTCCCTGTGGGGTGGTGGTGTCTACCCCTGAGGACACAAGGAAGGGGGACCCAGCAGTTTCTTTTCGGGGGCAAGAGGGTTTATCAGTTGAAGATGTGCATATTAGATTGTTGCTGCTGCACAAAACTTACAGGGAGAACCTGGTGGGGTTTTCTCTTACTCTTGTGTTAATAATGCAGATTGATTCCTTTTACTTTTTTCTAATCCTGAACCAGGTTTCTCCTCTCTCTCTTAAATGTTGTTTGAGGTCGTTACATTTGCTAAGGCCAGGTGTTGCATCTCGCCTCTCTCTCTTCTCTCTGTCTGAAAGAATTTGTTTATAAAGGTGTGGTTCTATAAAATAAGTAAAAGCCTAGAAGAGAGGATAAATTATCTTCCCTGTCTCAAGATGGGCAAAAGGTAGCCTTTTTATTACTGTGCACCTACATTTCAGACTTTGCTTGTAACAGGAATTTTCTTAATGAGTTCTGGATCAGAAATGGTAGTAACCTGACTCAGTGCTAAAGCAACACATAAGGCGCTGGGAATCAACAGGGCAGCTAGCTGATAGAGTGTGTCAGAAGTTGAGTAGTAAGGAGAGGACTGAGCAAGCCGGCATCGTCAGTTCCCTTGGTATATAAGGCAATGTATTAGCTCATGTTCCCTTGCAATGTACTTTAGTAAAGCATTGATAGGAAATCAGTCACTGACCAAGGCTTTGTGATTAGTACTTGGGCATTAAAAATTAAACCTGTTGGATATGTAGTAATTTAAAATGCTTCTGCAATGGAATGCTTTTTTGGTGTATTTCTTTCCAATGTGATTTGGAAGATTGTCCTTGAAAGGTTATGAAATGTGCTTGCAAAGAGATGCTAGATGTTTAGTGTCATTGGGCAACATACTTACTGATTAAAATACTGCTCTTACTTTAGAAGAATATTCTCTTTGATTAGGCAAATCAATATTTATTGGGGATATACTAATGACCCATTAGGGTGTGTGTAATTATAGCAGCACTTTGTTTTAGACTTTAATAAAGTATAAGAACAACCAGGTAGACCAAGTTTAGTTTTGTCTCTCCATATGTTTGAAGAATCATGCAAAGTTATAGACAGATAACACTCTTAAAATGTTGGACTTGAGTATCACTTTAGGGATGGAAACTGACTGAATGACTTCATTTCCCATACAATTTTTGTCAAAATTCTAAATGACTTCATGTCATAGATTCATCAGTTAAATTTGATTATAAAATAATGCAATCATATTTTAGTTTTGTGAAATGGAAAACCATTAAACTCCAGATAAAAGCCAGATATTTGTTCTAAAGCATGCCAAATTGAAAGTTGTTCATTTCTTTTCTGAGACCTTGGAGTATCTTTTAGTATAAATAAGGCATATCCCCATATGGGTAACAGAGTTAACTTGCACTACCTTCAGGCAAAATCCAAGAAGGTAATTCTCTGAGAGACAGAGACAGAGACTGCAAACTGATGTTATATCTCTTAGAACCAAATAGATGTCAGTTTTCAGGTAAGCACATCTGAAAATAAAAAAGTTAAAAACTGATGGAATCCAAATTAGTAAAATGCTAACTGAATATTTATTTCTTTTTTCATAGTGAGCAATTCCCAGTAGTCGGTATACAAATACACATTTTATAATCCATAGGCAATAAATTCTTGTCTTTCACATGGAACTTTTTAATAAATAGAAATGCCTTATTTTAAATGATCTCAAGTTAAGTGTTCAGTGGAAAGCTGTTCAGTCTCTTCTGTATTCTGTACCTTACTTTCTCTACATGACCTAGCTCTCTTTCTAAAGCCCCAAGGAATCTGCTCCAAAGGCCATGTTGTTAGTACTTTTTTTTAATGTTGGATTAGAAATCCCTGATCAGAGGGCTTCTTAGGATATGCTCATAATCATATATACTTTAATACTCAGGCTTAAGAAATGATGCTATTAGGCAAATAATTTCATCTTAAGCATTTATTTATAGATAAATCCAAATGGTGATGCTATGATTGAATTTCCTGTGAAAATGCTATAGTCTCTGATTCCAAAACTTTACATGTCCTGCGTGCCTAGCAATGGCGTTATGATATGTGGGGAAAAACTAAGGGAACTTTTAGAGTCTTAAGCACAGTTGTCATTTGAAACAAGTCATGTTAGTTCATTCATTTTATGCTTTTTCAGTTCCATGTAAATTAATAAATGCATTATAAAAGTGCTTACAAAGGGTTTGGGGATGTGGCTCAGTGGCTGAGTACTTGCCTGGCCTGCGTGAGGTTCTGAGTTCGATCACCAGTACCAATAAATCATGTTTATGAAGGTTTATGTCTTATAACCATAATTTACATACATTTGCCATTGAAGCAGAACTTTCCTTATATAAGGCACAGCTGTATCAACTATCTTCAGTCCTGAAAATATGTTGTAGATATGTACATAAGACCATATCTAAAAGCTATAATTTTTTTGGTCAATTAACTTTGAATTGTACTGAACATTGGTTATCATGATAGATGTCATCTCAGTACAAGACAATGTGTTTTCCAAACTGAGTTTCTTGAGTTGCAATATTTTGAGCATTAGGCAGCCATTCCAAGTAGGCTTGTCCATTGTGTGTTGGGACCTTAAAATAGCCCCCTGCAGAACTAAGTGAAACAGACAGTAAGGTGGTTAAGCTGATTAAATCTCAAGGAGTTTTCTAAATCATGTGGCTTTGATTGGACTTTCCTTTGGGAATTAATTAATGATTTTCATGGAGTATAGAGAAAGCATTTCCCTTAAAGGGAGTTCTGTCTGTCCATCCATCCCTCAATTTATCCATCTATTGGTCTAGCCATCTATCTATTTTACCTGCTCATGCAAACAAAGCAATACAACAGGCCGAGTAGTGAAATTACCCAATGCCTTTCTCTGATGTTTTCCAAGGATAGAAAAGTGTGTGTGATATACAAGCCTCCTTCACTGGTATGCTGATCCTGAATGATTGGAGTAACAATAGCAATGAAAAGCACCTTCTAAATTAAAAATAAAACTGTAATTCTTAAAATTTTCCACGTATGACTATTTATAATGTATCATCTTCATACAAATTTTTAATACTGTTAAAACAGAATCTAAGGTTTGTGTTTCTCAAAAAGGAGAGTGTTAAAAAAGTTAAGTAATATGATCTAAAGAGAATCCACTTAATATTTTTCACTTTTAAAAGCTTAGAGTCTTTCACCCTTCACTTTAGTTCTTGGGTATAATTCAGGAAGCAGACCAGACTCAAGGCTACCATTTTAGAATATAGTGAGTCAAATAAAATGTGCCCCTTGACCATAGCCAAGTCATTCACCACAGACTTGCCTTTAGTACTTTCAAAATGACTTCCATTTCATTTTTGTGGGCCTTTGCTTTTCTTAGTGCTTCAGAGATGAGCTCAATCAAAACACAAAAATTATTTGATGTGGGGAAAATAAAATAGAACTAAGAACCGGTGGCATCTTGAATTAAAGTTATAACCTGTATGACAGAGATTTTCGTTGTCTTCAAGAAAACTTTACAATATCCTAAATGATCATTTAACATCCTGTGATGCCTGTTTGAACATCTTCATGTGCCAAACTAGCTTGATAACCACTATTCCACTCAGGTCAGCACAAATCACACTCATAATACTTTGCCTAGTTGATGCACAGTATAAAAAAATCACCTTTAAATTGTTTTTGTCTTTATTAACAAAATCTGGGACTTGTATACTTACCCATCTAATCAAATCTTTATGAGACAGATGTGATTTTTATATTATGTGTAATTTCATATATTCGCTCTCATCTTCTCTTGAAATGCTTGTGAATAAATATGTCTCAAACCTGTTTTTCTGAAAATTTTGCTTTAAAATACAGCATTTCCACATTCCCAAAGCTGTTCATTGTGCGGAGGAAGCAAAAGAGACAGCACTAGGTGGCGGTGTGCAATGCTTAGAAGCCTTGGTTCTTTTAATCTCAGCATATTCATTTTTAAGACTTTTAAACAATTTATATCATGAGTGAGTTAATGAAATTAAAGACAACAGGCACATAAATCCTTCGTAGTATATTTAGAAGATCTATTATTTGTAATACTTTAAAGATTTGATTGTAATATTTAACACACTCTGTTTTTATGAGGGGTCTGCTTATGTGAAGAACTGTTGGGAATTAATTGAATTAAATGCATGTCAGTATTCTGTTTATGACCGAGTAAGAGGGAAAGAAAATTAAATAAACATGATAGGAAGAAAAAAAACATATGGGCATTCACAAATAGTGTATTAACCATTAATGATTTGCATCCTAATCTTCTCACACCACCAGCTGAGGAAGTTTTTTTTCTCCCCGGAGGAGTCAGAGGCTGTAAATATTAATTTTTCTCTGTTTCATTGTCCTTGGGACAATTAAAAAGTCCAGATTACTTCACTGATTCTTTCACAGACCACAGAATGTTCTCTGTAATAGCGATGGCCTGGCCACCACAAAGCTCAAATTGGATCAGCTATGTAGCTCCGTGATTTATTATTATGACCATTTCTTCTTGGTTCATCTGAATGTAGACATCCCTGTCTTTGGCTGGATGATTAAATTATGAGTGCTAGCAAAGCTGATCAATCTATTCCCTCTTCGGTGCACCGGTCACGACTGGAGCATCCACAAGACCAGACTGACATCTCATGGCTGCTCTCTGATCATGGCTAAGAAGTACACTGCTAAAAAAACAAACAAACAAAACAAACAAACAAAACCCCTTATGTGTCAAAGCTAACAAGAAGAAGAAAAAAGTCTTGGAGTTTATGAAGTAAATCATAGCAGTTACATTGAAGGAAGCATACTGTGACAAGTTCTTTACAAATGTAGGTATCACATATTTGGGCAATTATAGATAAGGGCAATTTTTAAAATAATGACTACAGTAAAAACACTACATATTTCACTTAAAAGTCAGAAATATTGGCATTAGATATATTAAGTACTTGAGTTTCTGAAAAATATGAAAGACTTTATAAAATAGATTTCAGTTTTGTTCTATCATACTTTTTCAATCCCTGGAAGTGTGTAACAGTGTTCTTTGAATTTATTATGTAGGTAGAATATACTTGATAAGCTAAAGAATGAATTAGTCATCTTAGGTAAAACCAATGTTGACTGCATACCTTGTTGTCAAAGTCCTCCTGTATAGCATTTGACATTGCGGACACGGCCACTAAGAACTTAGTGATACAAGAGTCAAAGCTAAGATTCTACCAGCCATCTTTAAAGTGCAGCATGTACTAATCTGTAATTTTACTATGGTGTAAATTTACGTCACCACCAGAGACTGGCCTTTCCAGTGAAGGAGCCCAGCGGGTGGCCGGCAGCCACACCCCAGGGTAACCCTGCATTCTGGTTGACTCATCACATCACTCTCTGGATTTATCATTGGTGTGCATGTTGGAGAATTTGAATAATGAGAAACTGTTTGGTTCTCTCCTTTGAGAATGTCAGGGATCTGTTGAAATATACTCTTTAGATGCTGTAGGGTTGAATGAAGTTTTGGATGAGTAGAATTTTTTTCAGATTTCAAAAAGTTGACAGGTAACCCCTAGGTATAAATCTTAGTGGCATTGTATACCTAAGAACAAATGTAATTCCATTCTAGGGAAAACAAATATTTTGTATCTAAAAGATTCATGCCATGACATGTTTTTCTTATGTATAAATTATATAAGGGCCAAAACACCTGTATAATTTTCTAAATATTTGACACATAATTTGCATGAATTTTTTTTTAAATTTGCTGTTTTCTTTCTTGGACTCTGTTTTAAAGAATACTTTCCAGTTTATTCATATCCCCTTTCATATTTTATATTTTGGGTGGGAGTAAAGAATGATACATACTTGAAATAGTGTAATGAGAAATAAATGAGTTTTTGGATTTTATTTGACTTATGGGGTTTCTTTTTTATTTTCTTTCACTACTTGGTTATACGTCTCCATTGGAAAAAAATAATTGGCAAATAGAGAAAAGACTAAAGTGGTAGGAAAAATATCATCCACTGTCAATATTATGAGTATTTCATGTTTCCTGGGTTTCTTATGATTCTTTTATAAAAGTTGAGATTGCAGTATGTTTGTAGTGTGTGTGTGAGGAGAGAGAGAGAGAGAGAGAGAGAGAGAGAGAGAAATGAATGCTGTTCTTTTTTTTTCTTTTAACTCAGAATTCTGTTTTTCAATTCAGCTTAGATATTGATTGACACCTACAGTTTGCAAGGTCCTATGGGAGGCTCTGTTCTGACTCAGTGCCATGAATACAAAAGAAAACCACTTTCCCCATTCCTGTAAACACTTCTCTAACTTTTTCAAAATTGCTATCTAGTGCTTAGGCATATGAATCATTATCAGTTGTTAAGCCATCCTTCTCAGACTTTAAGACCACTAGCAATTATTAATCTAATAATAAATAATATTATTATTACTTTTTTGCTGTTTTCAAACTATGATGAATATTTTCCGAATGACCTTGGTTTCTGATATTCTTTGCGTTTTTATTGTATTTTTTCTTTTTCTGACTTGTAAGGAGTGATATGTATGTCGTATGCTAGATAAAGGTATGTACCCTTTGAAAGCTTCCTGCAGTTATTGCTAAACTGCTTTTCAGAAAGCTTGCACCCACTTCCCCTCTCCTGGGAAATACACAAGTCACACCAGCACCCTCCCCACCCAGGGATGTTATTTCTTTAAAGTTTGTTATTTCAAGAGGTGAAGATGACTGTGAAAACAACAAAAGCTAAAATCAGCGTGTGCTGGGCTCCTACTGAGGCCACCTGTCAAGGCCACGTCCTGCAAACCTGTGTCTCCATCATCTTATTTACTCTTTGCAATAACTCTAAACTGAGAACAGTATTATTACCTATTTTAAAGGCTAGAGAATTTAGTTTTTTGAGAGGTTAAGTGACTTGCCCGAGACCGTGTAACTGTTAAGTAGTAGACTTGGCTCTTGGACCAAGATTGGTGTTACTTTAAAATCTGGGCTTCAAAGTACCACATTCTGGCGATTATCAAGAATACAGGCAACAACAGGTGTTGGTGAGGATGTGGGGAGAAAGGTACACTCTTACATTGCTGGTGGAGCTGCAAATTAGTGCAGCCACTCTGAAAGCAGTGTGGAGACTCCTTAGAAAACTTGGAATGGAACCACCATTTGACCCAGCTATCCCACTCCTTGGCCTATACCCGAAGGACTTAAAATCAGCATATGACAGAGATACAGCCACATCAATGTTCATAGCTGCTCAGTTCACAATAACCAGATTGTGGAACCAACCTAGATGTCCTTCAATTGATGAATGGATAAAGAAACTGTGGTATATATATACAATGGAATATTACTCAGCCATAAAGAATGATAAAATTATGGCATTTGCAGGCAAATGGATGAAATTGGAGAATATCATGCTAAGTGAGATAAGCCAATCTCAAAAAACCAAAGGAAGAATGATCTCGCTGATAAGTGGATGATGACACATAATGGGGGGTGGGAGGGGTTAGTGTTAGGGTTAGAGTTAGGGTTAGGGAGGGGGGCAAGAATGGAGGAAGGAAGGACTGTATAGAGGGAAAGGAGGGGTGGGAGGGGTGGGGGGGAGGGAAAAAAATACAGAATGAATCAAACAACATTACCCTGTGTAAATGTATGATTACACAAATGGTATGCCTTCACGCCATGTACAAACAGAGAAACAACATGTATCCCATTTGTTTACAATAAAAAAAAAAAGTACCACATTCTTCTACTGTTATGGTTTGGATGTGAGGTGTCCCCCAAATGCTCACATGTGAGACAATTGGAGAAGGTTCAGAGGGGGAATGATTGGGTTGCGAGAGCCTTAACCCAATTGGTGAATTAATCCTCTGATGGAATTAACTGAGTGGCAACCGGAGAAGGTGGGGCACTGGGATTGTGGTTTTGGGGTTTTTATTTGTATCTGGTGAGTGGAATGTCTGTCTGTCTGTCTGTCTGTCTCTTTCTCTCTCTCTCTCCATCCTGATCATCATGTGAGTTGCTTCCCTCTGCCACACTATTCCACCATGATCAACCTCATTTGAGCCCTGAGGAGTGGAACTGGCTGTTTATTGACTGAGCCTTCTGAAACTGTGAGCCTTCAAATAAACTTTTCCTCCCCTACAATTGTGCTGGTTGAGTCCTTTAGTAACAACAGTGAAAAAGCTGACTAAAATATCTGTAATTCTTTGCTTAAGGGAGAGTGAATGTTTTTGAAATTCTTATATTCAGTGGCGCTTCATATTTAATGGTAATATCTTTAACCTATTTGCATAGTAAAACCTTGGTTTTCCTTTTATCAGTTTTCAAGTGCCCTTTATGTATTTATGTATTAGGGATATTGATACTGGTCATTTGTGTTACCTAATATATATTTTTGTCATACAAATTGAAAATATGTGTGTGGTTAAGTTGAATGTCATGTTTCTTCCATTGGGTTGTGTGTGTGTGTGTGTGTGTGTGTGTGTGTGTGTGTGTAGATGGTACTTTCTCACTCAGAACAGGTTAAAATATAGCAAATTACATTCCCCTTAAAAGATCTCCATCAGATTCTTTAATGAGTTTTTCCCTCTCTAGTCCATCCAGCATTTCTTGGTGTATAAGACAGGGATTAAAATGATATTTCTCCTAAAAATAATTGAGCATTTTTCAAAAGTGGTTTTTGGATAGTAGCCCATCCATTTCCCACTTGTGGGAGATGGATCCTACCACATCACATCATATCTTATTCTAGGTGTACACACCTGCAAACACGCCTACTCTTGAATTAAGTGTGTTTCTGTTTCTGGTATATTTATTTCATTCTAGTGTTCTGTCAGTTGTTTTATTAATATCACATAGGCTTAAGTGTCCTTGCTATTTCCTTAACATCTGGTAGATTTAATATCCTGTTCATATTAATTTTCTCTATCTTTGTGTGCATGGATGTGTGTGTGTGTGTGTGTGTGTGTGTGTGTGTGTGCTTGCTTGCACGTGGTTTTGAAAACATTCTCAGTGATGTTTGTTCCATACTAATTTTAGAGTAATTTTGTAAATCAACTCCCAAGTAATTTTAGATTTTAATTGAAACCTCACCAAGTGAAAAAATGGAATTGAGGAGAAACTGGCAACTTTTAAAAGATGGTCTTTTTGTCCAGGTGCCTGGTCTAGTAAAGGTTTGATTTTGGGGAGATTTCTTGTCGTATGCAAGTATCCATGCTAGCCATCAGTCATTTTGCCCCAGCGTTCGCCTTTTGAGTCTCTCTTCAGATCGATGAAGGAGTTATGTTCCCGGCCTGTGCTCCACGGCCCACCATGGCGTTACTTGTGGCTGTTCCCATATTTGACCTCAGCATTGTGTGGTTCCCTGGGGACAGGGCAAATGCAGCCTGAACACTTCTCTTTCCCATTACTAGTTTATGACCTCGCTCTCAACATTTCTTTTAAACTATTTACTTTAACCTAAGAAGTTAATTCAATATAAATATTTATACCATTATTATGAATAATAGTTTCATTCCATAAGCACATTACTAATGAGGTGTCATAACATTGTCCAAAAATTTGTATTACCTTTGATACCAACAAAATAAAATGCAGCAAGCATTGGTTGGTGTAAGATTTTGTTTCTTGTTGCAAATCTAACAAAATTACCTCCAACATAATCGATTTTTGGCCTGTTGCCATAGAGTGGTTGGGTTAGGCATCTAGCCTGAAGCTATTGCTTATTTATGTGGGTCTGTACTCTAGAGATTTTTTAAAGATGAAAATAGTCCAAAATGTTTTCATATATGTGAGTTGTTTATGTCTTTCTTAAATGCTACATAATCATCTGTTCTAACTCTCTTCTTTTGACCTTGATATATGAAACAGTTTGCTCTTTGGAATCACAGGAGAGAAAGGTTTGCCTTTATTAACATGAGTCCTCCAGATTTTCTTGAAGCTGAGACGTATTTATTTCAGGCTAGTGCTTATCTCAGGACGGGTGTAGATAAGTATGGGAGGAGTTGTGGAAGAGCCATGTTTTTCTCCCTGCCTGAAACTGCAGAGCCTTTCACTATGGTGGTCCACCACACCAGAGTCCACAGACATCCACTTTCCATTTCACAGGTAGATAATGGAACCCAATGACAAATGAAAACAAGTGCAAAGCTTACACTATGCCTCTGATAAGGTTTTCTAATAAAAAATCCTTAGGTTTATGTTTCTTTTTGGTTGAATGCTTGAAGCCACAGTGCACTAGCAGTGATAAAAATCCTCTTACAGCCTCAAGGGAGTTTTTTTTCTTTACTTGTTTAAATTTCCCTGTCAGAATCTCTTGGTGATTTGTTGCAGAGAAGGAGTGCATGAGAGAGGAACAGTGACCAGTGTCGACACTGCAGAGCAAAGAAATTGCAAGCGGGATTCTCAATCACACAACATTTAACCTGAGATTCAAATGCATATGATGTATTTCTCTAGCACATTGGTCCACATAAACATAATAATAAAAATCATAAATTCTCATTGAGAGTCTTAGTTTGGAAAGTTACCTTCAAGGAGCTCTAGTTTATTTTCATATTCCATTTTGGAATGACGATCATCTTTTTAAAAATTTTTGAAAATTTGTTCTTTTTAGATATACATGACAGTAGAGTGTATTTTGACATATACATACATGGAGTAAAACTTACCCTAATTAGGATCCCAATCTTGTGGTTGTAACTGTGTGTAGTTTCATGTATTCACATATGAACATAGGAAAGTGACGTCTAATTCATTTTGCTATCTTTCCTATTCCCATCTTCCCTCCCTTCCCTTCATTCCCTTTTGTCTAATCTGATCAACTTCTGACCATCCTCTTGATTTGCTTGGAACTGAGGAGTTCTGGTGCTAAAACCAGGAGGGACCTAGGCAAATGGGAAGACTAGGAATAGACTTTATCTCCACGAACATGTTTGAAGAGTAAAGGGAAAGTAATAGGTAGCAGTTTTCAAATAATCTCTTACAGTCAATAGAATAGAGTTTTTGGTTTATGAAAGCTTACTTGAACATTCTACGAATAGTAATCACCCCAGAGATTTTTAAAAAATCTGGGCTCATTGTCCTTTGCTGGCAGAAGCTGGATATTTTTTATTTATGTACTTATTTATTCATAATTTATTCCCTGCATATTTTCATAAATACTTTGAGATGGCTTACAGTAAAATCACAGTTACCAAGCTTTTATCAGTTTGATAATAATGTAAGAGTTTGGAGCTCTGCTAAAAGGGACATGCCTTTAGAATTAAAATTGACAATGTGAATACTAGTCAGCATGATATGTGTACTTATCTAGGTAGAAAAATATGTTGGGACATTCCAAATCACTACCCAGATTCCCACAATTTTTGGATAAAAAGGTAGCAATTATTTGAGCCATTATTTAATGTTATAAAGTTCCCACTGGACAGTGTGAGCGAGCTATGGAGGCAGGGCCTGATGTCCAAGAACCCTAGGCTAATCCAAACATGAATGAAAGCTTGCTTTCACAAACATGTTTTTAATTCTGGCTTCACACATTCTAGCATTAGACACAATTAAGTTTGTATTAAACAGATTTGTTACATTTATTAAAATGATCTAGACAGAGTCTTTGTTCTTCCAAACCTGGAGTATAGTGATTTTGTCAAAGTCATTGTGTTTTACCCAAAGTTATATGTTAGTCAGCTTTCATGACTGTAATGAAATACATGAGATAATAACTTAAGAAGAGGGAAGGTTTTTTTTTTTTTTTTTTTTTTTTTTTTTGGCTTATAGTTTTTGAGGTTCTAGTCCATGATCAGTTGGCACCATTGTTTTTGGGCTGCTGGCCAGGCAGTGTCTGTTATGGGAATGCATCATGGAAGAAGCTGCTCACTTTGTGGCAGCCTGGAAGCAAAGAGAGGAAGAGGCTAGCGTCTATAATCCTCTTCGAGGACACTCACCCTAGTGAACTAAAACCTCCCGTCTCTTAAAGTTTCGCCACCTCCCAGTAACACCAAGCTGAGGACCAGGTTTAACACACCTGCCTTTGGGCGACATTCAAGATCCAAGCGATAGCAGCCTGTTTCTCCGACTATTAAGTAGAAATCTTAACTGTATCACAAATTTATAGAGAGAATTAAGTGAGATTATATATAAAATGATTATAGAATATACTATAAAAGTATAATGTTAATAATATTGACATCCATTAATATTATTCTGTTATATCCTGTATTCAGAATGATCATTTGGAGCTTAATTATGAATTTAAATGTATCCAAGAAAACTATAGTGATACATCTTTGCTGAAGATATGTAGCAGAGTATTTAAGAGAGGTGCTTATTCTGATTTGCCTATAAGTCAAAATTTTGAATTATATATATAATCAATTGGTGCAACATGCATAATAAATGAAATGGTTATAGTTTTGTAGCATCCAAACAGAGTTTCTAGAAAAGATTATGAAAACATAAAAATGTTTAAAAACTAAATTTAGACTGTTTCAGGTAGAACAAGAATACTAAACTTTTTGTTAAAAATTGAATTTGACTTTGACAAAGCATACCTGTTCTGCTACTCCCTATTGTCTTACACCTCACCCATGTCACTTGTGTCTGTTTTTTGCTTGATACTTGTAGGCATTCGATTTGAATCTTCTAAACAAGAAAAAAATCAAGTGAATTACATATTCCTCCAGCCATCCTCTGTGTATGTTCTTATGTAAAACAAGATTCTGGTAAGAAGTATGCAGTGTACACCTTAGTGTTATGCTTTCTGGTAGTATTTTTGTCTGAATATACTCTGTGGTTACTTGAGACCTATAACTTGACTTAAAACGGAATGATAGAATTGGCATTCTTTTGTGAAATGGAAGAACCTAATAAAATTATTATTCAGCTATTTAAACATTTTCTGTTTGAAAATGAAGGAGGATCAAGGGGATTTCTGGGGGCAAAACCAAAAGAACGTTTTTCAAAAAGAATTCAGAGTCCACTGTAATGGATTTTAACCCATATTCTCCTTATGCATAAGTGGGTTCATTGATACCTACCTGTCAAAGGAGTTATGAGGATTAGATAAAACAAAGGATGTAAAGCACACCGTGTTAGACCATAATGAATCTTCAATCCTAAGTTTCTAAGCTACTTTCTTTCTTTACTAAGCAACTTTATTTCTGTGATTAATATTTTTATTGTATGAATGGATGAGGAATTTAGATAAAAGAGCTATCTGATGTAGTATTTTCTAAACTTTGGCAGTAGAGTTTTGAATGAAATCCTATTACATAAAGTAGATATAAATTATCAGTATAAATGCAGTAAGTTCACATTTTTGAAGTATGCTTATGGAGAAGGTCAATTAATGGGAATAAGGAGATTCCCTGGCTGAACACGCACTTGTAAAGTCTGGTTCTAGATAATAGTTATGGGATTACATCAGCTCATACACTATCATGAAGTTCATTTTGTTTTTATTTAATTTCTCTCTTGATATCTTTATTGGTTTTTAGTTTGGTATTTTCCCTTTGAGTCTTTGTTTTTTATGGTTTCTTTTCTAGATTGCCAACTCCTTGAGAATGGGCAGGGTGTTCAGTTAATCTTTGGGCTTAATGCCTGGTAGAATGCCTGGCACATAGTAGGTGTCAATGAATTTACTTTTCTTTGACAAATGAATAAACAGTAGGGTAGGATTTATTTGACCTGAGAAAAATCACCATGGTTTTTAGAGTCTGTTGGTAGGTAAAGGCATTAGAGCTTGAAAATGATAAGTTTCCTGATATAATAAATGACCTAAAATTGATGCATTTTGATAACACTAGAAGAATTTTGATCTATTAAAATTTTGATCTCTTGCTATATCAGAAGAGAATCTGCTATTCAAATGTTGGCATATGTATTTGTGTCCTGAGGAATATTCCTTTACGTGTGTGGGTTGACAAGCTTTTGAGTGAAGGAAAATTGGTAGGGAGCCTGCATCTGTGGAGGGCTTGCGGAGTGCCAGGCACGAGGCCTTGAACATGGTCTACCTTTCTGGAGGATTTTGCTGCATCAGCATGAGAGCCTGCTGAAATTGGATCAGTGAAATATTTACCACTCTTGACAGGTAGGCAATGGAAAACAATGGCAAACTCTTTGTCAGTAGTGGTGTGGCCAGCTTTTGTCCTTTTTGGGATGAGCAATTTGTAGAGTTGCTAATCACTCTCATCCATGGGAAGAAGGTTGAGGTAAATGGTTGAATAAATGTGTCCACTGGAACTCACCCATCTGCACTGTTTTGAAAAAAAAAAAATAGCTAATTTTTTTTGACACTGAGGGCTTTATTCACATCATTTTTTATTCCCCCCAGTTGTGTGAGGTAAGTACTGCTTATTACCCACATTTTTATAGGTGAGAATTGCAGGACAGTAAGGCCCTGCATCACGCTTGTGCTACAGATTCAGGAAGTGGTGGATCTAGGCTTCTGAGCAAGTTCTTCAGGCATCCATGTCTCAGGTCCTTAGAATATCGTGGTAGTCTGTCCCTTAGAGTAACAGCAGCAGAAGTTGAGAGGGAGTCCGTCTTCCTGTCGCTTCCAAGTTGAGTGTTCTTCACATGAGCTTCAGTTGGTGGGAAGGAAATAATTGCCCCTTGGAGTGACTTGCAGCCAAGAGTGCAGAGACAAGGAGAGGTTTCCCTGGTGTGGCCATTAGGGACCTAGGAGACTGTTCTAGTCCAGAACGGAGTCTGGGCTAAAAATAATCTAAGTATCTACCGGATCCCTTTCTTTGCAATTAGTCTCTTCTTTAAGTTGGAAAAATGGTTATTTAGCTCTGACTGGACCCATCTGTTGAATATATACATAATAGTCTGAGGATCCTGTGATGATTATGAGCATAAAATTGCCCAGCAGTTGGAAACCTTTAATCATGCACTTTGAACATTCCAGCCAATTTTTTTTTTTTTTTATGGCCTAAAAGCATCCATAGTTGGAAGGAAACATCTGCTGTGTTGTTCATAAGAGCTTTGGAATCCAATATGCTTCGTTTACACAGTCATTTCATGTGCATTGGGCACACTTAAAAATGTTACTTGTTGCTGAATTTTCTACTCAGAACATTCCACATAAGTAGAAATAAACATTAACCTCTGTGAAATCTGCTGGCTCCAGCAATCTATAGAAGTTGGTATCTAATGTAGACAATCCACTGTATGGGGTGAACTTTTTTCATGTTTGGAGCACAAGATATATGTTATATTTTTAAGAAAAATCTGTTTACCCCGTATGGTACCAATGCTGCTAAAGTTTATTTGTACCACAGCTACTTATAGTACCGACGTCATGGGAATTCATCTATGCTGTAAGAACAGTATAGTTGGAAACAATGAGCCCACCTGGGTGACAAGTCTCCATTAAGATGAGCACAGATTCTGTCTCATTCTGTGAAGGATCCTCCATCTCTCAACTAGCTTTGTGTGATCATGGAAGGTTTGTTCTCTGATCTTTCTGATGAGGTTCATTTGCAGATCACTCAACACAGAAGCTTCATCGTGGAAAGAGGAAGAAATGCTTCCTGGGAAAACATAAGAGGAATGTGTGCTTTCAAGCTGATCATAATTCATTGAAAGCACAAGGGGATCTGTACGTACATGTTCTTTAAATTAATGACTGTGGAGGAATCTTTCTTCACCCTTGTGGATCCTTGTAGAAGACATTTGCAGAGAAATTGCTGGAGCTGCTCCCCGTGGGGAGATGAATGGTTTAATATGTGAAAGCAGACAACTCACAATTTCTGTGCTCAATGGCACTCTGAGCTGCACAGTCTCGCTGCTTTATTTCTCCCTTATAGCTTGTCTTCTTGGAAACTTTTGTAGGGGCAAATGGAGTCTCTAATGCAAAGCCACCTCTGGCCTAGACTTCTCCAGACTGATTGCTATGGGGAATCACTAAGTAATGTGACTCAGACATGGTGGAGGAAATATATAAACATATTGAGATTTACCTATTCATCCAGCCTTTTAGAAGTGACTAAATTATTTATCATAAGGGTAGGGGATGAAGGAAGAGGGCTGTATCCTTGGACCCTCGCACCAATTTCTTCCCAGGGAAAGTAAATCAAAGTGATCCCTTTAATAACTCGCCACCCAGTGTGCTGCCACACTGGGTGCATTTCACGCCCCCTTCTCTTCTGTGCATCTGTGCCCAGTCCTGTTTCCTCCAGTGATGAGATGTCCAGAGGGACTTCTGATGGCTGTACTTCCTTGCCTCCTCTGTTTTCCATTTCTCTGCCTCCTTCCTTTGACAGAGAATATACTTAGGATTTTCACTCATGAAAAAGACTAGAACTCCTTCCACCCCACACTCCCCTCTAGCTACCCTGTTTTCTTCCCAGGGAGAGCCATTCATCTCATCGGAGATGGTCGACATTTTCCCATTCCATTGTAGTCTGGACTCTGCTTCTACAGCAGCTGTGAAACTGTTTTTGTCAAGGTCATTAGAAAAGATGTTGTGTTCCATTTCACAGGTATTTCTCTGTCTTTAT
The DNA here is from genome assembly GCF_902686445.1 of Sciurus carolinensis. Classification (NCBI taxonomy): domain Eukaryota; kingdom Metazoa; phylum Chordata; class Mammalia; order Rodentia; family Sciuridae; genus Sciurus; species Sciurus carolinensis. The sequence goes on along the minus strand of NC_062222.1, from coordinate 19,568,579 downwards.
TTGCTTGACCCCATGGCAATATCCGGTTGTGTTAACTATTCCTTTAAAGAATTCTTCCTTTGGAGTTCTTGATACTGAATTCTCTTTTCCTTGCATTTAATTTTTGAATGTAAACATATTTTGCAGATATACACTCACACACATACTGTACAAGTGAAAAAATAAACATGCCTACTTGTACTCCAACTGTATTTCTTTGTGTGATGGGAATTGCACTAAATTATTAGATTGATTTGGGTAACTTTGCCCCCTTACATTGTTGATTATAATTTTTGTATCTATGAATATAGTGTATCTCTGACTTCTGTGGTGGTTTTCAATACAGTTCAAACATTTGCTTTGTAAAGATCCTGTACATCCCATGCTGGATTTATTCTTAGACCGCTCATTGAATTTTTTCAGTTATTTCAAATGGTATCTCTTTTAAGGTTATATATTTTTTAATGACATATAGAATATTATTGGTTTTCATGTGTTGATCTTAATGCCAGCAGCTTTGCAAAAATCATCCTAATATTTCTATAACTTTGCTGTTTCCTAAATATAATATTTATTGAAACAGAAGTCTCTTGCTAGTGAATAATGCTCTTGGCGTCTGTTTACCTTAAGCTGCTTTATGCGGAACTTGCTATTGAATGATGGTGTCCTGCAATTCCAGCTTGACAGTTTTCCTTTCAGCACTTTGAAGATATCGCTCCACAGTTTTCTGGCTTCTATTGTTACCGTCTCTGTCAGTCTAATTGCCATTTCTTTGTAGGTTCTTTTTCTTTCTGGTTTTGATAAAGGCCAACCACAAGGAAGAGTGCAGACTCAGAAATAGCAGCAAGAGCCCTGTGAGTGGGAGAGAGGTTACTGGAGACCAGGGGAGGAGGGGTGTGCAGAGGAGGCCACCTTGAGAGGAACAGTGACCTATCCAGAGGCACACCAGCCCTTCCTGGGGACCTCACGAGGAAGGGTCACTCCCCCTCCATGCTCTGATCTCCTGCCTGTGCCCCACATGGGCCACGTCCCATCAGAATCCAGGTTCCATGCTGGTCAGCTCTCTGGGCACCGAGAGCCTGGTAGACAGGATGAAAAGAGTGGATCTGGAAATTAAAGCATAAAATACCTATTTACATTTATCTTCACATCTATCTAATAATTTTAGCTACTTCTTGCCCCTTTTCTCAGCTGTCCATCCCCTCTCTCATTTCTTTAGGCATCTCATGTACCCTTATTCTTATTGTGTCTGTCGGGTCTGGTGTTTGTAGTTTCCGGTTGTTCCTGTCGTCCCTTGCTCACAATGGCTAGTTTTCTTGAGTTTATGTTCAGTTTTCAGTGTGAGCACAGTTTTGGATGAAATTAATCTGCACCGTGCAACTCAGGCGACTTGATTGGAGGATCTTTTCCTTCAAGGAGGACTTGCCTTTGTTTCTTCAAGATGCCACGGACTTCCACCAACCTCTTGTAGGAGCCATGTCACTTAAGCCCCAAATTTTTGTGAAAGAATGATTATATATACACTGGTTTTTGAAGAGGCTATCAATGTTTTTTTCCTGCTCAGAGCTCTGATGGAGATAAACAGATTTCCTCATCTTGTCCCCTTTGGGAGGGAGGAAGTCTCTAGCCCACCCTTGACAAGTGCGGCTTCCCTTCTGAGTATGGAAGTTCTAGATGGGGCTCGGGTCACCCACGACCTTCACATTTATCCTCCAATTCCTTGACCTTGAGTTCCCCAAGATCTAGTTTCCTGGTTTTTAACATTTGTCCTCTACTTTCTTGATATGTAGTTCATTTTAATTTGCCATTGAAGGATTTTAATTTCTTGAGAACTCAGCCTGGTACATGGTAAGGCAATTGATCTGAAAACAGGATGGAGGAGATCCTGCGTATTCGCCTCTATTTGTGCCTTATCAATTGGCTCAGTATCATTTCCCTGGTGATTCTTTCAATTTGGGATTCTTGAAAGTTCTGTCCAGGTTCCCTTCCTATGTCACCTTATCTCTCTATATATGTCAATCCATTATGACTTTAATTCACAACCTCTGTAATCTGTGTGGGCAGGGATTGTGGTGTTAGGATCTCCCTCAGGTTTAGCATAATGTCTGGCACAGAGCAGGAGTCCAGTTTGCACTTGTCCATGAGTGACTGGGAGGACCCTTGGGCGTCTGAAGAGAGAATGATTAGTTTGTGGGACTGTGGGCAGGGGTCAGCACTCTCATGAATAGATGTTCTCATCTTACCTCAGTTTTCTGATGTTTGTCTCTTCGGGAGATATATTTTTGGCTTTGGATTTGTCTCTACCTTCCTGCTGTAGAAAATGTTAAGTATTTTTACCTTTTCCTTTAAATACATGTCTGTACATGGGCTTGTGGAATTCTCAGTGGCTTCTGTCAATGCTGGGACGCTTTCCTCTCTGCTGCGGGGGACGTTATTAAATTACCAAAGGTGAATCGTAATACGTAGAGGTTGGTCTTTTTTTTCCAGTTAATGTAAAGACTTTCCAGTTTGTAGTGATGTTATTAAATTGGATGGTTGGACTTAGACTTCGAGTGGAACAGATAAAATAAAATTAACTTCTGCTAATATACAGAGCATGCCACACCTGAATATAGGGAAGAGTACTTAAATGCATGGAGGGACAGGCGTGGGGGAGATCTGACCTTGTCACTAATGCAGGGCTTGACACTGACAGCACAGGGCAGCTGGTGTCTTTAAGATTCTTCCCACAAAGGACCTGATGGAGAACAAGTGATTGCTGTGGAAAGGCAGACTTGTGGGGGGCGGGGCATGCAGCTCAGTGGTGGGGCACCTTGTCCCGCATGTGTGAGGCCCTGGGTTCGAGTCCAGCACTGCAAAAAAAAAAAAAAAAAAAAGGTGACATTCCAAATAGAGGTGACAGGCCTTCAAAGTAAGTGTTCCATGCAGTGCGGCAGGACCTGACGGTGAGGCCTTGAAGACAGTGGCAGGGAGGTGACTCTTGGAGCAACAGAGCCTACAGCTAGGCCCTGGTAGCCCTGTGGACAAAGAGATGCTGCTGCCAATTTCAGGAGCCGTGAGGGGAAAGCTCTTTCAACAACAGCGACAAGCTTCCAAGAGCTTTTTAAAGATGAAAATGATCATTGTACTTTATCTTGGCTATTTTGAAGAGCTTGCTGGGTCATTCATCCTAACTGCGTGTTTGAAGCTGGAGAGTTGAGTCTGCGAAGGCAAAAGTGGAGCCAGCTCTTGTCACAGTGAATGGAGACACAGGCTCGCCTGGCTGTGCGTTCCCACTGAGAAACAGCAGTTGTAAAGAGCAGTCCATTGGGCCACCCGGCCTTCAGAGAGACACAGCCTCTCTGGGAGGCGGGTCCTGGGCACTTGCAGCAGTTTGGAATGGGTCAGGGTTGGGGAGGGGTGTTCGTTTTTGGCTTGTTCATTTGTGTTTCTTTCTTTTTGTTTATTTTGAATGGCACGTAAGATTGTACATATTTATGGGGTACCATGTGATGTGCCTGGTATGATGTTCAAAGCCAGGAAAACATACCTGTCTCCTCAAACAACTATCAGTTCTCCATGGTGGAAACATTCAAAATCCTTTCTTCTCCTTGAAAAACACACGGTGCACTACAGGCATCTGTAGTCACTCCTGTGTGCTGTGGAACACCAGAACTTATTTGTCCTCTCCAACTATAAGTTGGTAGCCTCTGACCAACCTTCCCCATCCTCCCTCCCTGGCCTCTAACTCCTGTTCCACTCCCAGCCTGGATGTCTCAACCCCTTTAGCTTCCATCAATGAGGTTGTGTCGTAGTTGTCTTTCTGTGCCTGGTTTATTTCCTCCAACATATGGATCTTTAGTTCCACCCATGTTGCTGCAAATGATGGGGTTCTATTCTTTTTTCTAGCTGGATACTATTCCAGTGTGTCCGTGTCCACATTTTTTGGATCTTTGTCAGGCGATGGACATATTTCCATTTCTTGGCTATTGTGGATGGTTCTGTGATGAACTTGGGAGACTGATATCTCATCGGCTGGCTGATTTCATTTCCTTTGGCTATATACTCAATAACTAGATCATATGGTAATTGTATTTTTAACATTTTGGGGAACAGACATACTAATGACATCATGGTTGTCCTAATTCACATCCCACCAACTCTGGGAGGGTTTCCTTTGCTTCACATTTTGTTACCTGTTGTCATTTTGGTAATAGCCGTTCTAACTGAGGGACATGATATTTCATTGTGGTTTTGATTTGCGTTTTCCTGATGGTTGGTGGTGAGCATATTTTCACCTTCCAGTTGACTGCTTGAATGTTCTCCTTTGAAAAGTGTCTATATAATAGGTCTGTTGTCCACTTTTTGATTGGATGATTATTATTATTTGCCATTGAGTTTTTTGACTTATGTATTCTGGGCATTAACCCTTTGTCCAGATGAATAGCTTGCAAAATTTTTCTCCCATTCCATAAGTTGTGTTTTCACTTGACTGATGGTTGCTTTTGCTGTTCAGAAGCATTTTAGTGTGACGTGGTCCCATTTGTCTGTTTCCTGTGTTCAGGAGTCATCCTTTCCCATGCCAATGTCCTGAAGCGTTTCCTCTGTGCTTTCTTCCAGAAGTTTCATGTCTTACCTGTAAGTCTAATCCATTTTAAGTTGGTTTTGTAACTGGTGAGAGAAAGAGCGAGGTTCATCCTTCTGTGTGTACATATCCAGTTCTCACAGAACTATTTATTCACAAGATTGTACTTTCTCCAATGCAGATACTTAGTACTTTTTAAAAATATAGCACTGGGGATGGGACCCAGGGATGCTCTACCAATGAACCATATCCCCAGCCCTTCTAAATTTTATTTTGAGACAGGTCTTCACCATATTGCCTAGGCTGACCTTGAGCTTGCAGTCTTCCTGCCTCAACCCGTTGGTACCTTTGATGAGATCAGTTGGGTGTAGAGGCATGGCAGATTCACTTTGAGGCTCTCTATTCTGTAGAATTGGTCAGTGATGTGTGTTCATGTGACAGTACCATACTGTTTTGATTACTATAATTCTGTAGTATACTCTGAAGTCAGGTCATATAATGTCTCCTGCTTTGCTTTTTGCTCAGGATAGTCTTGGCTACTTGGATTTTTTATTAAAGTGTTATGATTATACATAGTGTTTGGGTTTACTTTGACAAAATAATACATGCAAGGAATTTTATTTCAATCCCCATTCTCTCCTTCCTTTCTCTCCTCCCTCCCCCTGTTCTCTCCTCTCCTCTATTTTTTTATTTTGCCATTTTTAAAATATAATGTTTATTACTTAGACGGTTTGATACAGAACAGCTTTCTTTTCATTCTGAATTTGGAAGTTCTATACAACTGAGTACAAAGAGGAACAAAAAGTACCAAAACCAAACTTGTGATTCTCCGTTCATGTGGCATAAGCCAGTTTTGTAGATAACATGTAGCAGCAGTTTTTAAGTTCCCTTTAGAAAAATGTGAAATCTACACATTTGTTACCATTTCCTGTTTAATGCATGGGCTGAAATCACTAGGATCAACTTCATCCTTGAAGAAAAAGAGGAGAGAAAAGAGCCGAATATTCATCTTCCTTTCACTCCTTTATTTACTTATTTTTGATTGGAATTTTTTATGTAGATACAGGTGAGATTCTTTTTGATACACTTATGTATGTACATAACATGCCATTGTTATAATCATTCCCTATTTCCATCCCTTTCCTTTCTTTCCTTCCTCCTCCTCATTCTCCTTGTCTTAGTCAACTTTTTCCACTGCTGTGACTTAAAGATCCAACCAGAACAATTGTAGAGGGGAAAAGGTTTATTTGAGGGCTCACCATTTCAGAAGTCTCAGTCCTTAGAAAATTGGCTCCATTCCTCGGGGTTTGAGGTAAGGCTGAACAACATGGTGGAAGAGTGTGGCAGAGGGAAACAGGTCACATTGCAATCAGGAAGCAGAGAGAGAGAGTCTCCACTCTCCAGATACAAAATATATACCCCCTAGCCAGGCCCTGTTTGCACTTCCTCCAGCCACATCCCACCACTTCAGTTACCACTCAGTTAATCCCTATCAGGGGATTAAATCACTGATTGGGTTAAGATTCTTACAACCTGATCATTTCTCCTCTGAACCTTCTTGCATTGTCTCACACATGAGCTGTGAGGGACACCTCACATCCAGGTCATAACACTTCTTCTCTACCAATCTATCTTGTGATACCCAATCTCGTCCCTTGCCACCTTCTTCCCCTTACTTTGCTTTAGCTTCTGTACTTTCCTCTTGATTTTCTGAGTCTGGTTTATTTTACTTAGCATGATTTTCTTCATTTCCATCCTTTTACTGGCAAATGCCATTATTCCTTCTTTAAAAATTAATTTTAAATTGTTTTTAGGTATATAACAGTATGGTGTATTTTAATATATTATACATACATGGGGTGCAGGCCATTACAATTTTGATCCCATTCTTGTGGTTGAATATGATGTGTAGTTACGCTGGTCATGTATTCATATATGAGCATAGGAAAGTTATGTGCTTCCTGCATTGCTTTTTTTGTTCAGAATTGCTTTGGCTGTTCTGGGTTTCTGATTCATCCAAATGAATTTAAGGACTGATTTTTCTAGTTCTGTGAAAAATATCATTGGTGTTCTAGATCTGTGAAGAATGTCATTGGTATTTTGATAGAGGTTGCATGTAGTGTGCCGATTGCCTTGGTATGGACATTTTTAATAATACGATTCTTCCAATCCATGAACACAAGGTTGTCTTCCTTATCATTTATGCTTCATTTTAAGAACACAACTTAGCATGAGGAAAATGTTGAAGAGAATGGGACTCAGTGCCCATTAGGACTCTGGTTTGGGGTCAGAAGGCAGGATCTTCAGCAAACATGAAGGACACTCACTTCTCAGGCAAAAAGAAGAGCCAGGGCTCTTAAATCTTGTATGGCATTGTCCTGACATACAAGAATATTTAAAATGAAGATCTTGGTCTGCAAAACTTGAATATGTATATATGAGCCTCCTTTACTACACATCCAAAGAAATTAAATGTAACCGATTAAAGCTTAAGGAGAGAATCTACTGTGCTCAAATTTTGTCTACCAAATCTGGAAAAAAGCAATAAGTTTTTCATATATGTAGATATCTGTTTCATAGAGGAATTAGTTATGTAACTTTCACTAGAGCAGTTTACATTGAGATTACATTGAGGCCTGTCAAAAGGGCAAGACAATCAAATTAAAAATAAGAATTTAGAAAAGAGCACAAAAACAAAAGGAACATGTGAAAAGGGATTTTTATTTTCCAAAACTGTTAAAACAAGAGATAAGACAAAGGATTGTTGAGATCCCTTCTATCATGAGCATTATGTGACGGATAAACTACATTTTTGCATTTTATCTCCTTTAAAGCCCAGTAGGACAACATGATTTACCCGGACACGCCCCTACTCGTTCGTGGTATTTTCTCATTTTCAGTGTGCTGTTTCTTCCAGCCCAAATTTGTCTCTCGGAATTCTACCCACATGTTAAGGTCCAGCCCGGGTCACATGAGACATCTCACACCAAGCCGTCCCCTCGTTCCCCAGCTGGAAGGGGTCTTGGGGAAGTGCAGCAAAGCCCACTGTCTCTGTTGTAATCCTTCTCACGTGCTTCTTCATCACTGGCTCTGTGCCTACTCAGTAACCCTCCTCCATTCCAATCTGCTTGGGTTCAGGGATTCCAGTGTTGGATTCCTGATGTATAGCACAGTGATTTGCACATAATAGCCATTTCCTATTTATCACTGAGGGGAAAGTCAAAGAAAACAATTTACTGGTAGATTATAACTTTTCAGATAAAATTACAGTAAAATCTTCAACCTATGTAATATATTTAGTCCAGATAGTCGAATTGGGTGACTCAGATCTAAATCATGTGAATAGAAACTTTCCTGGACATATGTACTTCTTAAAGACAATCAATTATATTAGACCCACACTGTAGTAATTTAATAACTATATCTCTTTTAGGTGCAGAGATGTATACATGTTATCTCAATACTTGGAAGGCAGGGGGCTCAAACGTTTGAAGCTAACCTGGGGAATTTAGTGAGACTGTCTCAAAATAAAAAACTAAAAAGTTCTGAGAATGTAGTTCAGTGCTAGAAACACTTCTGAGTTCAAGCCCCAGTAGAGAGGGGAAAAAATTACTGAGGCTTCTAGAAGTCAAAAAAAGAAAATAACCTATTACATTGACTAAATGCAAATAGCCTGCCCTTTAAAATATGTCAAAGGGAGCTTGGTTACTAGAGAAGTCTGACATGTACTCTAGCTTATCAAAGAGCGCTAGCACACAAATCCAAGCTTGCAATTTTGATTACACAAAATTGCCATAGCTTTCTTCCCCTCCAGTGTATTTTCTAGTTCAGATTCTCTGTTACTAAAAATGAAAGTGACTTTAAAGAAAGTCCTCAACTTCTTGGTCAAGAAAATTATCTCCAAATCCTAAGAGTTCCATTTTTGAACAATTTTCAGTGTGTAATCCTAAAATCATTTCTCTCTCATTTTTGGATCTAGATTTTTTTTTTTTAAAACAGGGTAAGGAGTCTGTTTTAAAAATTCATTTGTCTAAAGTGGGATAATGTGGAGTTGTTCAAACTATTTGCGAGGGAGGCATTGGAAACCTGTATCTGAATAAAGGACTTGGGGAAATGAATCAGTTGAGATTGGCATGACAGCTCTTAAGAAATTTCTTTCTTCTGATATTGTGTGGAGAAAGCTTTTGGATTGTGCCTTTGATGATTCATACCAGAGAAGCTGTAGCTCTTAGAGTTAGTTATGGTTAACGCTCAAATTTGAAGTAATTGCTTCTTTAATTGAACAGGATCATGACAACACTTAGCAACCACTCTTAGCCTGCTCTAGAGTGTTTTAAAGCAAATAGGGTATAGAGGGAGGAATGGGTGGTTTGGAAAAAGAGTCGAGAGGACTGCATTAGTTAGGATTCTTTAGGAAACCAAACTGATAGCATTTATATAGATATACAAGAGACGGAAAAATTGGTTCACACACTTACAGAAGCCTAGGAGGCCTCCCATCTGCAAGCTGGACACCTGGGAAAGGCTGTGAGTCAGTCTGAGTTTCAGGCCTGAGACCACACACAGCCATTGTTGTAATTTTCAAAGTTTGAAAGTCTGAGAAGCAGGAGCGCTGATGTCTGGGGGCAGCTCAAGAAGAGAGAATGTCCCTTCCTCTACCTTTTTGATATGTTCGATGAATGGTGGTCGTCTCAAGGGATGAATCTCCATTACTCAGTCTACTAGTTCAAATGCTAATCTGTTCTAGAAACTCTCTCACAGACACACCCAGGAAAAAAATATTTCCCAACTATCTGGGTATCCCTTAGCCCAGGCAAGTCAACACATCTAATTAACCATCATAAGGGTGAACTGTCTACCATGGTACTGGCTTAGCTTTCTACTGGAAGCTTCCAGGGCGGGAGAATGACTTTTATCCAAAAACATTGCCATTCCATGTGGTACAACTAAAAGTCCATTGTGTCTCAAATACAGCATAGTCTTTTGTGAATTACTTTTGAACGTAGAAATCATTTAGAAGAAAAAAAATTTAATGATTTATATGATCTGTAAACAATAACAAAGTAATTAAAACAATCTCCATTTAACATGATGAAGATCAACAGAAATCCAGTCTCTGCTTTTAAACAGGCTACATATTAAAATTGTGTCATTATTTCTCCTCCAGTGCATTGTTTTGGGGTCTCAAAACAATAGCTACTATCCTGTTTTGATAGAATTTTACATCTTAATTGCTTTGTCCTTATTATAAGAAACCCTGTACTTTTGGAAGAGGTATAAATACTGTGAAAGAAATAAAGGGATAATGCTATCAGCTATATTATGCTACTACAAAAAAATTAATATTTTTAGGGAATGCATTTTGAGAAACCAAGATAGGAGCAGCTTTTGAAGACTACCTGAAAACTTTATAGTGGAAATGTGGTAGTCATTGATTCTGTTCACCAGAATGGTCACAGATGCACTACTAGCCTCTTGAACTTGGGGGACTGGTTCCAACTGGTGACATGGGAGCAAAAGTGGAATTTGTCACTTCTTTGTGTGCACAACTAAGTGCCAGTGTGCCACCTTCTGGAGCTCTCTTTTGCCCTTTGCTCTGGTGACTGACGTCTTTTGAGATGGTAGCTGCTCTATCAACCCAGACCCATGTGATAAAAGGTATAGTGAATGATGACATCTAAGAAGACAGGAAGATTTGGGAATTGTTTGTTAACGCAGCATAACCTTGCACATTGACTCATACAGATGAATTCCAAACTGTAGGACCAGTTTAGGACCCCAGGTAAGCAGAGGATGGAATGTCCACCTCCACGGTTATGTTGACAAGTTGATCATTTCCTGGGAGGTGGTATGTCCGAATGGTCACTAGGTTCAGGTGCTCTGAGGCAGAGAGTCTAAGGCATTATTTCTTCATCTGTGAACCAGGAGTGATCAGCTCAGGCCCAGCCTCCTGAGGAGGTGATGATTAAGGGCGATGAAGCATCTGTGCTTCACACAGTGCCACATAATAGACATGCAGTGACCTTTAGTTTGTATTGGTCTTCACAGTTCCAGGTGTAAGGAATCTTTTATTCTTCCAGTGAAACATCCCAGCCTGTTGAGAAATCACTTTATAGTATTTTTGGCAGGTGGTTGTCCTGCTTTTGCTTAAGTCTCCAGTGACAGTGTGCTCACTTCCTCCTGAAGTGTTGGGCAGTTTTTCCACATGTGGCAAAGATGGCCATCTTCCCAAAGCTTCCATGGGTTGGTTCTTGTCTCCATTTTTAGGGATGCATGTAGCACAATTGAATTTTTCTTTCAAAGAATGTCAGTTCCTTCAGCTGCTCTTTAGGTGATAAGACTCTGCCAGGGCCCTCTCTTTCTTTGCTGTGTCCATGACTCACTTCTGACATGTATCTAGATCTATACCTGGTACCACCAACACCCGTGGCACTAACAGGGGAGCCCGTGCCTACAGAGGGCTTGCTTCCTGCCACGCTGTATCCTCACCACAATTCTGTGACTGATTTCATTACGGTCTACCATTTGTGTTGAAGAAACTGAGAAAAGTACAAAAAGTATCCTTCTATCTAGTAGTGATATTGTTGAATATATATTTGTGTATGTGGTTTAACTAGAAATTCACAAAAATGAACAGCAAAATAAAAATATTTTAAAATTCTGTCGTTGGTGTCAATTTGAAAGAGCATATGTATTAATAGATGTTAATCAAGAAAGCAACAATATAATGCAGGAAATGTGTTTTTCATCAGGCTTATTAGTAATTTTTGGATTATTCTCAGCAACAAAGTAAAAAAAAATTATCGTCCTCCCAAAAAAGGCATAGCCACCTTGTGTCATTTTAATTAAGGCTATGTGTATTTTTAACATAATGTGTGAAAATAGAAAACTGACAAAATTATAAATTGAACTTCTCCTTGTGAAAGTAGCATATAAATCAAGTAAATAAATTCACTCAAGAGAGTTTGGGCTCAAGAGAATATCATAAATACTCTATCTCCAGTAAAGTTTTTTAATAGTGTTATTACTAAAAAATGTGAACTAAAAATATAAAAAGCAATTGACCAAGTTCTCAAGAGGCATCATAATTCCTAAGAGAAATAACTGACCAGACAGAAGCAAGCCTGCATATTGTGAAGATAATTCACACAGTTTGCTAATAAAATGTAGGAGACAGATTAAATTCTTAACCGACTATAACCAATATACAGTTATAATAGAAACCAAGAGAAAGAGTTCTCTTAAAATCCATCAAATACACAAGACCAATTTCATCAGACAAACACAAAATTAAAATGAGAATAAAAGGACTCTGACTTAGCTAAATATATTATTTCCTTAAGCTTCTACAGCCAACTTTTGTATATCCACAGCTTAAAAACAAAGAAAAGCACACCAACCAACTAGCCCTGCAGAAGGGAGCTGGAGGAGGAAGTGTTACAGAGCAGAGCCGCCATTCATCTGAGCAAAGTGTGCACGCTTTTCTTTTTACCTCGTCACGGCATGGACAGGCAATGAATTTGTCAAATGAAATGGATAAAGTCCTGCTTTGCATTCAATCTCTTTTACTTCTGAAAACTTACTCAAAATCTTTTTAAATTCATACGACTTTAAAATGAGGTTGGATTTACTCTAATTTAATCTAAGGCCAAATTTTTTTTTGGCATTTGAATCAGTAACTGCACTCTGAGATGCGCCATTTTGGATTGAGGCTGATTTGGACACCATGATTTATTGGGCCTTTGAAACCGGGCTGTTAGGGAGGTGATGCAGGGAGGAGGAGGACGATGGAGGAGGAATGCGGCTTTACCTTGGGCTACAAGTGAAGTGGATTCTAGGGTGACTGGATGAAGACTCACTGCGGGGCAGAGGGTGGGACTGTAGAGGCAGAGGACACACCTGGACTACATCACCCTGGGGCTGTCAGCCCAGTGTGCCTGTCCGCCGTTGTTGACTGTGAGCTGTGTGTGTGTGTGTGTGTGTGTGTGTGTGTGTGTTAATTTCCCAGGTGAGGTGGCCCTTATTGGTACTTGGGGTCCGAACAGGGCATCAACACAGCCTCTGCCACAGACATATTTGAATTTTTGTTTTGTCCAGTAACTCTGGCCTTCAGAAATATCCTTTCAATAGGTCTTGCTAGGGAGAGGAGGGGTGCAGGGAGAATTTGTATTCCTACACAGTATCCAGTGCTTCACCCAGTTTGGTAGCTAGCTGTGGGTTTGGATGAAGAAGATAACTGTATTCTTTTAGAATTCAGGTTTCGTTATCTGCTAAGACTTCCTGGGAATTTTCCAGTTTTGTTTTTTTTTTTTTTAATTTTGATTCGTTGTGCACAAATGGGGTACAACTTTCGTTTCTCTGGTTGTACACGAAGTAGAGTCACACTGTTCGCATAATCATACATGTACATAGGGTAGTGATGTTTGTCTCATTCTATTATCTTTCCTTCCCCCCACCCCTTGTTATGGAGCGCAACTTAAGAACAGGCCCATCACCACTGAGAAGTTCAAATTTGAGTCTTTATTAAGCCGGCTAGCTGACTGTCTCACACAATGCCCCCAAAAATGACTGTTGGGAGAACAGCCCCGACCATAGGGTTGTAGGGGTTCTTATACCAAAAATCACGTCAATCATAAGTGTCTGTTGGTATGATTCGAAATTACAAACTAACATCTTGAGATCAACAGAGGGGGAAGTGGGTCAAAATGACCCTTACCTAGGTGCAAACTAAAGAATGGTTACTAACAACCACACAATCACCGTTCACATGGTACATTGTTTAGGAGCAATAGGAATCAAAAGAGAGCAATGTTTCTTTACATAGGAATTATTCTGTATTGTTAAACATGTCACATCAAGTAACTGATTATGGGCATAGAGGTGGGGTGTTCCCATGGGAGAAACTTATTTCCTACATAACATGGAGTCTCAGAGCAGAATGGAGTCTGTTTAGTCATTTCCCTTAGAGTCTGGCCTATAGCATACTCATGGAGTCAGATCCGTCAGCCCATCACATCCTCATTTTCCTCTATACAATCCATCCTTCCTCCATTCTTGCCTCCCCCCCCATCATGAATTATGTATCATCATCCACTTATCAGAGAAATCATTTTGGACTTTTGATTTTTGGGGATTGGCTTATTTCACTTAGCATGATATTCTCCACCTCTATCCATTTACCTGCGAATGCCATAATTTTGTTCTTCTTTACGACTGAATAATATTCCATTGTGTTTATATACCACAGTTTCTTTATCCATTCATTTAGTGAAGGGCATCTAGGTTGGTTCCACAATATAGTTATTGTGAATTGAGATGCTGTGAACATTGATGTAGCTGTGTCACTGTAGTATGCTGATTTTATGTCCAAGATTTCTGTTTCATGCGCTCTGTTCTTGCCCTGTTGCTTGGTAAGTCCAGTATGAGCCTGTCTCTGTGCTCTGTTCTGGTGGGCGACAAGCCTTTATGAGTTGGTTTGAATGAACTGGATCAAACATTGCAGCTCATCTTCTGCAGGCTGTGTGGTAAATACAGGAAAAGAACTGGGAGAGCCTAAGGTGCAGCCACTTAGGGGTCTTGGTATTTGAAAGTAAAGTTGTTCGTTAAAGTGCTCAAGCTGTTACTTTCACCAGTGTCTATTCTTTCCTCCATTATTGATCTTTCATCTACCTTAAAACATTTCTAGGAAGTTTGGGAACATGAGTGTCCGGGCTGCTCTTTCTTCTAGAATGAATACCACAAAGTAATCCCAGCACAGGGTACAGAGCAAGAGCCCTTCATCCCTCAACAAAGGTTCATCTTGAGCCTATGGGAGCCAAATGCTCTTTGGAGGGCTGGGCATATGATCATAAACCAAAGGGGCAAAGCCCCTGCCTTCTTAGCATTGATGTGCCAGTGGACCAAAAACTCATAAACACATCACTGGGAGGGCTACACTACGGATAAAAATAACACAAGATGAAGAGTTGAGGAATGTGGAGTGGCTGCTATCTTATGTCGACTAGTGAGAGGAACAGGCTCCCGGACACTGGAGCAGTCGAGGCGTGAGCTGATGGAGCCATGGAGTATGGCTGGCTGCACACAGGAAAGTGTACACAGAGAGGGACTAGGCTGAAGCCTTGGGTGCAGGAGGTGGCCCCAGGGGCTCACCTAGCCAAAATCTGCTTACCGTTAATGTCGAATCGATTTTTTTTTCTCGGTGTTGGATTGAACCCTAGAGCCTCATATGTGCTAAACATGTGCTCTACCGCTGAGCCATGCTCCAAGTCCATGGTTTTTGTTTCCATATTGTTAGTTAAATTTTTACAATAAAGATTTTGCATCATATAATTAACTTTATTTGAATTTTGAATCTTATGCAAATAGGGATTCTGCTTAAATATAGGTAGTGATGTAATTGGAAGTAGACACACAAGCACGTATGTGTTCATATATTTAAATTGCATTCTTCTTTATAGAAACACCAGGCCCTCCAATAGCCTCTGAGAGAAAAGAGAGCCATGGAAATATTAGTGTAGTAAAAGTGCCAGGAATGGTGTAAAGAGCTGTCTTCATGTTGCTGGGACAGCAAGCCTTCTCAGTGAAGAAGTGGCGGTCTTTGAAGTTTGGATATCAGAGAGGAAGGGAAAGCTGGCGGGGGAAGGGGGTCAGTGGACTGAGAGTCTGTGGAGGGAGTTGTTGAAGGTCCAGGTGCTTCTTGGGCCTTTCCAGGTAGTGCTGGGAGGAGCTGCTGGCTTGCTGGCTTTTCATTCTTTGGCATTACTAAGGCTCCATTTTCTTATCACTAATGCCTTGATTTCCCCATCTCCTGTTTCTTTCCTGTTACTTAAGTTCTCCTTGACCTCCCCTAATCTCCTCTCTTTTTCTCTCTCCCTCCATTTCACTCTCCATTTCTGGATGACCTACAGCTCATTTTTCTACTTCTAGTGAAAGGAAACCCCCGAAAGACCTAGAAAAGTTTATCTAAGAAGTCCCAGTTTCCTGGCGTCTTTTGTCATTTTGTTTCTTCTCTCTGGCTATATATAAGAGTCATAAAGTAGGTTTGGTCTGTTTTTATTTTCTCAGTCCAAATACATTCATGTGAAGCTGTCGAGAGCCTCATTCTGCAGGGAAGCTGACGTGGCGGGTGATGGGTGATGTGTTCTGAGGGGGTCTTCACCTCTGGCTCTTGGTCATGTGGGTTGGCAGGCCCAGCGCGCCCTCGGCTCCTTGCCATTCTTTTCTAAGGGCTTGTGGTGGCTCAGGCATTGTCCTCAGCCCGTCAGTTACCTGAATGTGCCCCTTGGTGGAGAGATGGATTTGATCCATGGGAAGAGAGAAGGGCTGGGAAGTTTGGTGCAGCTCACCTTCAAAGTCGAAAGCCCTCCCTCTGCACCTTGACTCTGAGGACTGGAAGGGGCGGCGGCCGGCTGCTCACTTGCATTTTGGAAACTCGTCAGGTCTGTGACTGATAATTTCATTTCACACATCTTTAGTTTTATGTTGCTTTTTAGCTATGGCTGGAAAGCTCACTAAAAAAACTTTAACCCTGTCATCAGAACGATCTGCCACCTTGCTAAATGAATGGGTGCCATGCAAGGTATAGGCTCAGGCCTGTGAACAGCAGAGAAGACGATGAAACCCCCTTCCTCCCCATCCCCAGCTTCAGTGCTATGTGCTTTGTAGTCTTGTGTGTGACATCCATTTTGACATGGTAAGGGCTGCTGTGTAGCTGCATTTAGAAAGTTCTATTTAAAGGCAACCTCTTCTAGGATTCTCACCTGCGTAGGTAGCCATCTCGTCCCCCGTATTGGTTTCTTAGGGCTGCTGTAACAAAGGACTGCTGATTTGATGACTTAGCACAACAGAAGTGTATCCTCACAGTTCTGGAGGCCAGAAGTCTGAATCAAGGTGTCAGCAGGGCTGTGCTCTCTGGAGGCTCCAGGGAAGGAGCCTGTCTTGCCTCCCTCCTAGCTTCTGGGCGTGGCTGGCTGTTGCTCACGTTCCTCGGCTTCTAGCAGCCTCACTCCATCCTCAGGTGGTGCTCTCCCTGTGCTCATCTCTCTCTCTCTTGCCCCTCGTCATAAGGACAGCAGTCATCAGATTAGGGCCCGTCCTAAGCCACTATGGCTTCATCGTAACTTTATTGATTAAATCTGTGAGAACCTTATTTCCAAAGAAGGCCACACTGTGAGAGCCAGGTGGACACTGAATTTTAGGAGGACGCTCTTCATCCCAGCACACCCTGCCCCCTCCAGATTCCAGGTTGATTTGAATGGCAGTACTCTATCTTCCTCATTTATATCTACAGTGGCACTTAATAAATGGTCGCTGAATGACAGTTTAAACATTGACATGTGTTAAATAGTATCTAAGGACGTTTCTGTGAGGGAATATTCATCATCCTTTATTATATTAGTGGAAACACTACACATGTATTGTAATGATCAACCACCTTGTTAAGTGAATGAGTGTAATGTGAGGCACCGGAAGAGGCTTGTAAACAATGGAAAAATAATTAAATTGTGTGTGTATATATACATATATATATGTATGTATTTTATATGTTTATGATTTTCTAAATAAAAGTTAGGCACTGTGGAATCTTACTCTTCACGTTTTCAAGATGGGAAATGATTGAAGCCGGGTGTCTAAAGGAAATGACTCAGTAGGTCCTTTACCCTTCTCACCCCAACTTTTTCTGTGACAGCATATTTAACATAAGGTCATGGCAAGTATGAAAACATACCTAATGTAAAAGAAGATCACTGCAGTCTTATGAAATGGAAATTGGGAACTTGGAGTTTAACCCATTTTAATTCATTTTTGAGAAATATCTCTTTCTCTCAGTGTTACAATTCCTGAGGACGAAGAGTGGCAAAATATCCCTGCCATGAGAGATCCCTGGCTGAAGACTGATCCCGGTCGGAAGGACCAGGCATTTCCCCTGGGGGCTGTGCAGGAAGACAAGCAGAAGACAGGCTTTTATCTTCTGTTCTGGAACCTGCCCAATCTCTTTTCTGACATCAGTTTGTTGCCACAGAAACCCTGGTGGTGACACAAATTTAGCATTTTGACTTCATAATAGAAAGCAGACCTTTATTTCATTTTCTTTACACAGTAGGTAGACAGGATCGACGGTGAAAAGAAAAGACATCTTGTTTGTGTACAAAGCAAGCAATTTACAAAAGTGAAGATAAAATTAATAACTACCTGTGGAAGAAAATGGGTTTTCTGCAGTAGGTTTTCATCTGCCCTTTAAAGCAAGACATCTGCATTTTTGAAATATGCTTCCAAACACTGTACCTGATTTGTAATAAAGAAAACATATAAACAGAACGAAGCTAATACATATAAAAATATATGTGGAATGAAGCTAGGGGTTGTCAAGCTTTCCCTATGTTATTTGTCTTTGTAAAGTTGAAAATCTAATGACAGCTTGGCCCCTGCAGAAAGAGACAGTTTGATTTGCTTTTTTCATCAGAGCTCATGTTAACAAACTGAGTAGCCTTAAAGGGGTTTTGTTAAACTGAGACATATGAATGAAACAACTGAGAGAGATTTGTGCAGTTTTTGTGGAAAAAACCAAACAAACCCATTTATTTCAGAAAAGTTATAGATTTACAGAAAATTAAGGTAATTCAGATTTCATGAACCCCATACCCCATTCCCCTGTTAATAACATCTTACATTAGAATGGTACATTTGTTACAATTCATGGACCAATGTTCCTTATTAACTGCAGCCCATACTTCATATTTCTTTAGAATTTTATCTAATGTTCTTTTTCTTTTCCAAAATCCCATGCCGTACATCATATATTTTAGATGTCATGTCTCCTGAGTCTCCTTTTGGCTGTGACAGTTTCTTGGACTTTCCTTCTTTGTGTGACTTGGATGCTTTTGAGGAATACTAGTCAGGGTTCTCTAGGATGCCCCTCCACTGGAATTTGATATTTTCACTCGAGTCCACTGAGCGTAAGTGCTCTTGGGAGGAAGACCGCAGAAGTAACATGCCATTCTGATCACCTTGTGTCCAGAGGGCATCTTATCCCATGACTTCACAGCTGGCCTTCCTCACCTGGAGAGCTGGGTCTGGAGGTGTCTCAACTAGTGCTGTCAGCACTGTTCTTCCCCCTTCCTGGTTCCATATTGGATATTTTTGAGGGAAATTACTAAGTGCTTAAGGAGGATGTGCAGGGGGTTTGCGCACCATATCTTCGAGGGTGGTGTGTTCATGTACATCATTTTGAATCTTTCTGCTCAGGATATTTATCTTTATCATTTCCTTATATCATTATGGACTCATGGATATTTATTTTATGCTTTGAGTTATACTCCCATATGACCTTATGATTTTTGTTGCTCAAATTCTTCCAGTTTTGGCCATTGAGAACTCATTCAGGTAGCTCCTGAGTCCTGTGTGTAGTTTTTAGGTCAGCCACAGTGAATTTAAATAGTCCACAGCAACTCTCCCTCTTCATACAATAACTCTATAATATGATTTTGGAGAAGAGGACAGTATTGGACCAAGTAGTAGGTAGCTCAACCAGATAATGATATCCATGGTCTATCTTTGTTTAGATCTTTATCTTAGAATCTGGTTCATTTATACTATTCCAAGAAAAATAGACATATTTTGCAATTTATGGCCAATGTGTGGCATGGTTTGGATCTGAGGTGTCCCCCAAAAGCTCCTGTGTTAATGCAGGAATATTAAGCGGTGAAAGGATTAGATTATGAGAACTGTAACCTAATCATTCCATATGAGTTTGAATGGACTAACTGGAGGTATCTGGACAGATGAGGCATGACAGGAGGAGGTGGGTCATTAGGGGTGTGCCCTGGAAGGATTCATCTTCCCTAAGACCCCTTCCCCTTCCTCTGCCTGCTTCCTGGCTCCCCTGAGCAGAGCAGAGTTTCTCCACCACTACCTTCTGCCGTGGTGTTCTGCTTCACCTCAACCTAGAGCAACAGAGTTGGACACCCAGGGGCTGAACCACTAAAACCAGGAGCCAAAATAAACCTTTCCTCTTCTGAGTTGTTCTTATCAGGAATTGTGGTCACTGTGAGAAAAAGCTCACTAACAATGTGTTTGAAAATCATTTCATATTTTAAATAGTTTATTATTTTTTTTAGCCTTTAGGCTATTGACTGGGCATAGTGGGTCGTGAAGGAACCTCCTTATTCCCATTCCCTCCAACCCTTCCTTGTTGTTTTGCATGAAGATACTGTACATAAAATACAGTCTCAAAGGAGGATTTATACAATCTTCCTTTATCCCTCTCATCTTCTTTCTTGCCATTTCTTTCCTGTGTGAGCTTTCTGTCACTATAATGCAACACCTGAGGTAGTCAGCTTATAAAGAAAAAGGTTTTAGGTCAGTCTTGGAAGTTTCAGTCCATGATCAGTTGACCCTGTTGCCTTTGGGACTGTGTTGAGGCAGCACACCCTGGCAGAGCGAAACCACTCACCTGTTGGCCAGGTTGCTCAAGAGAGAAAAGAGAGGAGTCACATAGTCCCCTTTGAGACCTTCTAGGCCCCAACTGCCAGTCGACCCACTACTTCCCCCTGGCACCACCCTGGGGAGAAAGTCTTTAACACAGAGAACTTTGTAGGACACTTAAGACCCAAACAATTGCATCCTCTTTGGTCTTTTGCTGTATAATGGGAAACACCCTGATAGGGCCTTGATAGGTCCCATTCTGCAACCACAGTCCCTTAGTAGCCACCCTCAGCCTGCAGATATCCACACCAGGACAGAGGGTGAGACTTCTTCAATGACATTTTCTTCCTTTGAGTGGCAACACCAAATTGGGAACAGGCTGATGACTTAGAGCAGAGTGTGTTAGAGTTTGATTAGAGAAACTGGGATGGTGATGTTTAAAGTAGTTACCACTGTGTTTTATTGGGTACTAGAATTTCAATTCAGAA
Organism: Sciurus carolinensis; assembly: GCF_902686445.1. Classification (NCBI taxonomy): domain Eukaryota; kingdom Metazoa; phylum Chordata; class Mammalia; order Rodentia; family Sciuridae; genus Sciurus; species Sciurus carolinensis. Next base: position 19,548,125 of record NC_062222.1, on the reverse strand, counting down.
TAAAAATAGTGCCCAAAGGCACAAAATGCAGCATAATAAAGGAAGTGAGAGAGAAGAGGTGGAGTTCTTCAGTCACTGTGTTGTTTTGTAGTATAGAAGTCACCAGTATATTGTAAATCATTGATTTAGCATTCATTTATTTTGTTGGCGTTACCACGGTGTTTTAAAATGAAACTTTTTATTAGCTTGGATCTATAATCTGGGTCACTAGAAAGCTTTGCCAACTTCTTTTTTGTGATACTGTTTATTTCTTTATCTTCTTATTGCCAGTGACAAGGCACAGAGCAAGGCTCAATTGAGTAACCATAAATACCACCACGTTGCTTGGTAGAGCAGGACCGAAGGAGCGAGATCAACCTTAGCGCGACACTTCTTCACTTCATCAACCCAACCGACTCCTGCAAGGAACCTGCTCCCTGCTCACCCAGAGATTTTCAGCCCCATGTAATGACATGGAGGAGTTTTTCCTGAAAGATGATTGACTTTCTTTATTTAGTTCTATTCAATGAATGGTGAGGAAAGGCAGAACAGGTTACTAGAGAATTACCGCGGGTTAGTTATTACTTTCTACCCTGAAATGACATCAGGTGTATCAAGGTTGTAACACAGTGTTACTTTTACTTATCATTGGCTTGGGATGTGAACAGTGGGTGTTTTGAGTCTCCTTGCTGGGCTTAGGAAGAGTCTATACAACACTAGGATGGAGTGGAAGAAACTCCCTTTATCGTGGGACTGTTTTAAAACTTCACTTTCAACATTTGTAGAACTTAGATCACAAGCACATAAGGAGAAGGTGAAGTCAAGCATTTGACATTAAGTCCCTGGATTGTTGGATGTTATGAATATCAATTTGATATTGATCACATAGTAAAGCCTTCTTTTTTTTTGTCATTTAAAAGATAGGTAAAAGCTCTCATCTGTGACTAGTAAGATGTTCCAGAAGAATGTTCTGAACATTACAAAGGATTATCTTGCTTTTACATATACAACCTGTCAAATCCACACAGCTGAAGAATGTGGGAATTCTTTGAATCTAAAATTGATGGATTCTGGGAGCCTATTGCTAAAAACACTTCATTAACATCAATCTTCATTCCTTGTTTTATTATAAATACATATAAGGCACCAGTGAGGTAATATAGTAGTTTCTAGTTTTTCTTCTATGGTTGCCCTTTAAGCATTCATGTTTTGGTGTTGCAAAATGAACTGCACATGCTCACACCTGTTACCCTGCATTCGGCAAGTAGACAGACATGTTTGCAAGAATGGAAATGAAAGAAGGAAGCGGAATCCATGAAATCTGTGCCCTTATTATGAGTGTATAATATTCTAAATGTAAAGGGGAAAAACATGACAAAAACCAAGATGTTTGATGATGAAGCCGTTGTCAAGGTGTGTAGAGCCAGAAGCTAATGCAGTGTCTCCATTTGAGAACTATAGCTATTCGAAGAACATGGTCCTGAAATGCCACACCCTATGTTTGCTGTCAAGTCTAAAGCACCGGAGCATGTTGATAGGCATGCTATTTCCGGAAGGCCCGCTGTCACTCTACTGTAGAGATCAGCACAGAAGTATGCAGTAAACATTAGGGGTTTTAATTTTTATCATGAGGGTCTGTTGCTCATGAGAGTTGAAGCTGTTTGAGAGCAGGGGCTGGGTAACTGTTGATCTTCACACATCCATGCAATTCCCATGCTGTCTTACGCTGAGGAGGTTGTCAACAATTTTTAAGTGAAATTGAGTTATTGACCTTGGATTTAGGGAGAATGAGAAATGATGAATGAAAGTTGAGTATATATTTATTTGATTAAGTAATCATCCAGTGGATAATATTTTTAGGTCTATGTGCTAGCCCCATGCTTTTCTTTTGGATAGATTGTTAAGCAAACATGGGTTCTAATCCTCATGGGGTAGGGACTGATGAATGTATAGGTAAACTTTAAAAAAAAAATCCTCTGACTCAATTATTTTATTTTCTGTGTGATACATTCCTGAGATGGTTTACCAAGCACTGTAAATTGTAATGTAAATTGTTGGTCGAATCCTTCCACTGATCACCAGGTGCTTTTTTTTTTAGATAGTGTCAATGTGATATTTTTGCTGCGGGACATTTTAACAACCAGGATGCATTTTTTGAGTCAGGATGTAGAAAATTGCATCAAACTGTCTAGTGATCTCCTCAGTGTCTTCCCCTAGTCAGCTTGTTCAGCTTGGAGCGTGGCTGGCACTGTGCCCTTGGGTGAGGGTAGGGGACACACCTGCGTGTCTGTGATTCCCTGTGGCTGAGATCCAGGGGGGCCCTCCTGTGGTCTGTCAGCAGCGCCTGCTCCGGTGCTGCCTGCCGTGCCATCTGCACCCCTCTCTGCCTGCACCATGCTCCTCTGAGGCAGTGACAACTACTGCCCCTCATTCCACTGCCCTGGTCCCGCCTCGGTATGCTCGGCAGAGGTGTGGGTGGAGCTGGAGGATGCCTTCACCAACGTGGTGGCACCTGTTCCATCCTCAGACTGTACTGCTGTAGCAAGATCCTTTTTAAGTTTTTTTTTTTTTTTTTTTTTTTTTACTTTTTTTTGTATTTTTATTTTTGGTGTGCTAAGGATCAAACCCTGAACCTTGTACATGCTAGACAAACATTATATCACTGAGCGACACCCTCAGCCCTATAGCAAAAGCATTTTAAGTGACTCTTTATAAAGCAAAAAAGTCTAAAATTTAGTGATTGGATTGAAAATAGATTAGTAATTTAATAATCAGTGCAGAAAATGTCAGTTACTGCATTTATACAATTTAAAAAAATATATAGTTTCATCTTTAGTAGGGTTATTTATAATCTTCTTGATGGCAGAGGATGCACAGAGACCTGTGAGCTGGGTCAGGATGACCTGGGAGATTGCAGTCTCATGTCTCAGCATCCTTCCACCCACCCACCACCCCTGCACTAAAGAATTTTGTCATCTTACTCTTGTGACATTTCCCCTTTTGATCAAAATCTTTCTCTCAGAATCCTTGATGACTGGCTGTTGGTTTTCAAGAGCTAAGAACTGAAGGCCCCGTGTTGCATGGAAGGCTCATTCCTAGGTAGTCATGTTCCATGGGGGAGGGAAAAGAAGGTTGTAGTTTTGAGGCTGAATCGTGGGTAGCACCATGAGGTCTCACGAATGCCTGGGACCTCAGTCACGCATGTGGTCAGTTCCTGAATCATATCCTGTCATCGGGCCACCATGATTTTGATTTTTTTCCTGTCATTTTTAAGCCTTGGACTACACAAATGACAAGCAACTTAAAGAAAAAGCAAGGAATGATGAACAGCAAAAGAGCAATTTGAAGTTCTGATCTCAGGAGTGACCCTACAGCAGATGATACCCAACTAAGTACTGCATTTGAGTTGAGGGACTCTTTGGAAGAGGGGTTGGGTAGAGGGCTTAAGGTGAAGAAGGTGGCACTGGTATCAATTTGGACCTGGTAAAAATGAGGTCTAATTTGAGTAAATGTCCCTCCCAAGGAATTTAAAGGATAAAGGAAAGCTGACTCTTCCTTCCGTGTTTAAAGTGCTGTCAGATTTTATCTTTGGGAATTTGAGTCAATGGATTTAGGTTGGGGGTTAAAAAATAAAAATTCACAGAAGTTGATTACTCCTATTTTTAAAAAATCAGTTAGCTTCATGTTAATTTTTGTTATGCCTATTTTGTTTAGCTTTTTTTTGTGTGTTAATTTTGTACTGGGAATTGAACCTAGGGGTGTTCTAGCACTAAGCTACATCCCTACCCTTTAAAAAAAATATTTTGAGACCAGGTCTTGCTAAGTTGTTAAGCCTGGCCTGGAACATGACGATTCTTCTGCCTCAGTCTCCCGAGTCCCTAGGATTACAGGTATGCACCACTGAGCCTGGGTTTGTTTAGCAGTTTTATGAACCGATTAGTTTCTTCCCTAGTGTTCTAGAAATCCTTATAGAGTCCTGCGTATTATCTCAAAGTTGCCAGACACCTGTACCAGCCGGAGTTCTTTGCATCCTTTTGATGAGCCTTCTTGAAGACACGACACTTCAGGAAGGTTGTTGCTTCAAGGTTGGGATTGCTTTCACAAAGCTTTCAGAACAGTATAAAGCACTCTAAACTGCGAACAGAACTTTAAAAAAGCCGTGGTTAAAGATCTGATGACTGCTCAGAACTGGCAAAGAAATTTGGTTGTTTCTTCAGAATACAGTAATTTTTTCATTCAAATAGCAAGGCAGGTTTTTAGAAACGTCATATGATTTTTGTAACTACACATCTATATAAATATGTCTAATGTATATCTTTTGGGCTTACAGGGGCCTTCTGGGAATCCCAACGTTAGTTCTAGATAGAAATCTTTAATTTTAGAATTTGATTTTGGAAGTTTGTTAAAAAATTGCCATAGCATGGCCTTGATTATCTGTTAATCAGAATGACAATAAATTATAAGGTTAAATGTGTAATGTTATATGGTTTTAACAAAAACTTAGCTTTTTTAACATTTAAAGACTCACTTCTCTTAAATAATCAGGATGTAATAAAAGAGCACCAAATAAAGGAAATTTTCTTATTAAAGTACAGAATTTTGTTTCCTAGGCTAGTAACCTAAAAAATGAAACAAACATTAAAAAAACAAAAAAAACAAAAAACCTTTTCATTATTTTCTGTTACTACAAGAACTTCTGTTACTACAAAACTCTAAGAAACCTTGTTGTTTTAACACAGCGGACTGTAGTTTTGTATCAGTGTACTTTTTTATTTGCTCTTTTTAATTGTACATGACAATAAAGTCTATTGTGACATATTTACACAAGCATGGAGTACATCTTATTCTAATTAGGATCCCAGTCTTGTGGTTGTATGTGATGTTGAGGTTCACGGTGGTGTATTCATGTGTTTACATTGGACAGTTCTGTCTGATTCATCCCCCCGTCTTTCCTGTTCCCATCCCTCCTCCCTTCCCTCTTTCCCCATTTGTCTAATCCTCTGAACTTTTATTTTCTCTCCCCTTTTTAGGGGTTAGCATCCACATATCAGGAGAACATTAGACCTTTGGTGTTTTTGGATTGGCTTATTCTACTTAGCATGATAGATCCATCTATTTATAGGCAAATGTCATAAAGACATTCTACTGTATGACACAGTAATATTCCACTGTGTATATAAACCACATTTTCTTTATCCATTCATCTGTTGAAGGGCACCTCGATTAGTTTAGTTCACAGCTTAGCTATTGTGAAATGAACTGCTATAAACACGATGTTGCTGTGTCACTGTAGTTGTATGCTGATTTTAAGTCCTTTGGGTATATGCCCAGGAGTGGGATAGCTGGGTCAAATTGTATCAGTGAACTTTTGATATTAAAACTTAACCTGTAAATAAATCCCTTTAATTTTACCCAACTTGATCACACATAATGAAATTGCTTTTATACGATTTATCTTTTGTAAGCCTTTCTAAATCGTTTAAATCTTCAATTCTGTTGTATATTGTTTTTCTTATCATTTTGTCCATAAGTTTCTCTCTCACACAAAAATTACTTCCTCTTCCAAACTTTCTTCATTAAAAAAAAAAAAACTTTCTTATACTTGCAACTTTATAAAATGTGTCTCACTTTCCTAACATATGGCTATTTCTCTTTTTTAGTTCTACTACCTTTTATAGTAATATTCAGCAGCTGTGAACCAGCACCCTTAGGACCAACACCCATTTATAATTTCTAGAAATAAATGCATTTTTATAACATAATCTTCAAATGTGGAAACAGACCCATATATATTTAGCCTTTTTAAAATCATGTAAAACAAAATGTTCATGTTCATGTTAACTTTAAACTTATGTTTAATTGTTGATATTTTAGTATTTTACTTAGAACTAACATAGATGTCTAATTAATATTACTTAATTTTGCATTAACATGACCTTAAATTTTTTCCAAGTTGCATAAACTTGGAAAAATATTTGAATTGTTTTATTTAATTTATGAGCACTCATCTGTTTCTGTCAGTTTGGTATTATGTAGATAATATGCAAGTTCATTTATAGGCATAAGCATACATGCAGGCTTATCATACAATGTATACATGTATACATACATAAAAATGCCAACAGAAGAAACAATCTGAGGTTTTCATTTGCTGGCTTTTTAAATTTTTTTTATTTATTTTTTACTAGGGATTGGACTGAGGGGCACTCAACCACTGAGTCACATCCCCAGCCCTTTTAATATTTTATTTAGAGACAGGGTCTCACTGAATTGCTTAGGCCGTCTCTAAATTGCTGAGGCTGGCTTTGAAGTCGAGATCCTCCTGCCTCAGCCTCCTGAGCCAGCTGCTGGGGTTACAGGTGTGAGCCACCACCACACCTGGCTATTAGCTGGCTTTTAAGTAGCTCTTTTTACCCTTAGACCGATTCTTATTGTCCCAAGTGATGGAGACAACCCTAGATTTGCATTTTTAAGCGTATAACTGGTGTAGCAAAACAGAAATTTTACAGTTAAGGAAACAAACTTAGCTCTAAATGCCACTATTTGCAGAGGCAGGGAGGGCGTAGGTAATGGCCCAGCTAAGATAAAATGGCCAAGGGTGAGGCTTGTTATGCAGATTTAAGTTAATGTCTTTTCCTATTATTTGGGTTAATGTGCAGAGAGGGAGACACCCTTACAAACAGAAATTTCTCTTATAGAGTTTTTAAAAAGCCAACTGAAACAGTCAGAAAGTCATTGTCAAGTCTTAACAACGCAGCCTGTTTTTTAATTAGATGACTGACTTTAGGGCATACCCCTTTAAAGAATAGGGTAAAGAGCCTTATCTGTGCTCATTTGACTGGAGGGAATACTTGGGAAAACCTCTTTAGAGCTTTGTAAGGCTTTTCTTGTTTTAATTTATTACAGAGTTCAGTCATTTTAGCAGAGAATCTGTGCAGAGGGAATTTTAGAGACCGAAGATTTCCATGAAGACTAAATCGGTGTGTTCTGGTTGTTTTAGTTTCCATTGTTCTGCTTGCTCCAGGTTTAAAACATCTTTCTTCCTCCGAGAGAAGGAAATGTGCACATTATGAGTTTTTGGGAAATCCCTGGGGAAGCTTTGTGTGTAGAAAGGAGCGAGAGCCCAGAACATACCGGGAACTATAAGGGTTGGGACGTGTAAAAGGCCTAGGCCGATCAGGGACCCTCACCTTTCCATGGTTTCAGCATCTGGAGGGAGAAGGTCATTCAAAGTGGTGGGGCGAGATCAGAAAGGGTGGCTCAGCCAGGGTCTGTTACGCCTCCGGCTTGTTCTCCTTAACCGGCATTTAAGTTTCCTCTCACATTTCAGTGAGGAGGAAAGGAGAGGCCTCCCATGAATTCTTGGAGCCCACAGGGATTGAGAGGCTGGCTTCAGTTTTTATTTTTTATTTTTTTAAGGAAGGGGATAAGAAGGAAGACACACCTTTCCATCTGGGTCACCAAAGAATGCCATGGTTCCCTGACCAACATCAAACCTGGACCTTTTAAATCCCGGACCACCAGGAGCTACAGTGGCCTCAGTAGCAGGAGGAGGTGTAGAAAAGGAAGCGGCTCTAAAGAAGTTTTAGTCTAGAGAGAGCCTCTCTTAATGTTTGGTTTACTGTTTAGAGGGAGCTAAGCTTTTTTTTTTTTCTGCGCTGCATTTAGAAGATCTTAAGTATCATTGAGAACCAAACACTCACTTTTTTGTTTGGCTTCATCACCAGAATCCTAGACCAGAGATCATATTCTGGGGGTTCAAACAAATTGGGTCCAGCCACTTATCCCAAAAGTCAAATGGAAAAGTAATGGTGAAAGGCAGGAAAAGAACTTTAATCAGTATTTTCATATGGGGAAGGCAAAGTGAGATCAAGTATCTCAGCTCTGTTTTTGGGGTTTTTAGGCTTAGAGGAAGAATTGGGGTGGAGGGCAAGAGGTATGGAAGATGAAGCCATCTTGCTTAAATGGTGATCTGGTTGGCCATCATTTCACTTCTGATTCTGTGAGGAAGGCCTTATCCCTTAAGGGGGCAATCTCCACTTGGCTTTGAAGGATGCAGATGTTTACCCATCAGAGATGTGATCTTGGAAGGGGGTGATTTGGTTTCCATGAGAAGATTTCTCTTGCTTCAGGGGGACAGTATTATCATTGGTATCTGCCTGCAAGGCTCTGGTGTTCCTGGAAGGACTTGGGCAGTGACTGGAGACTTCTAGGCAACCTCTAGGGGTCTGGAACAGGACCCTGTGAAAGTTGGTTGAATGTCCCTGAAAATCTTGAAAATACCTTAATTACTCTTAGTGTCCTTCGTCTCAAATAGAGATGAGATAGCTTAGGTAAGCTTAGGAGTAGCCAGCCTCGTATTACCATGCCTGCGTGCTGCGCAGAGCAACCCCAAGTGTAAGGTAATAAGGGAGCCAGGAACGGAAGGCAGAGATGCCTGGCTTTTATCCTGCTTTTAATTCCCCATTGGGCATCTGGAGGCTGAAATGAAGATTCAGAGCATTAAGCAAAATCAGCTTTTAATTCTGTTACAGCTTTAAAACAGTTTTCTCAAACGACTATAAAAAAATACCGATTTTAGAATATCAGAATATCCCTATTTTGGCCATTTGGAGTCTAAGATTATTTTTAGTCAGTATACCATTTTTTTCTAGGTACTGCCAAGATGAGGCACCATCAGTGTTAGGCATAAAGCCATCTGGGGTTTTTAAGGGAGAACTCAGGCTTTGATGTGAAATTGTCTATAATTTAGAATCTTTTAAGATGTGACCAGTCCACAACTGTATCTTACATCAACTGTGCTGTTTATAACTCTGCTCTTCAAGGTATCACCCTCTAGCCTATTCTGCTATTTTATATGTCTTGGAAACACAATTATTCTGGAGTAAGTGGGGTGCTAAGGTGCCAGGTGACCAGCTTTTCTGTGCAGTTCCCAGCTGCATGAATGTCCCTGAGATGTTCTTCTTTTATGGGAATCCCTGTGAATCTCCTGCACATCATTGACAATGATCCAGATGCTTCTGCTGGAGCCCTTGTTATCTACTTGCTGGACTGGAAGCAGCAATGACTTAAAATTGGAGCAAGATTTGCTCTTATGCTTTTACTGGGTCAGACTAAAGAGAGGGTCAGTCACAGTCAAAGGTAGATACATATCACAAAGCAAAGAAATCAACTACAGTTTATAAAGTGCTTATACTAAATGGGTGGAAACAAAAACCTAAGCCTCCTTACCAGTAAGCAAACCAGCTCTCCTCCTCTTTCTGCAAAAAAAGGTGGAAAGAAGTTCCCACCCTTTGGAGACAGAACTCTGTCCATAATTCTCTTTATGAAGAGTATTAAAAAAATAACTCCAATAAAGTCCCATCTTAACTGAAGATCTGGGAGACTTGAGATTCTGAAAGGACTCTCCACCTCCTCCTACTGCGTCTCCAGAGTGGGAGAACATGGAGCTACCTCTGATACCAAGAGCTGAGTCTGGAGAGAGTCGACAGGAAAGCAAGGAAGGGTCATTTCAGGGTACATTCGTGGTCGTCAAAAATTGTCAACCCAAAGGACAAGTTGAGGCATATTAAGTGTGAGAACAGAGTTTATTTAAGCCAAAATAAGAATGGTCATCCATGAAGAAAACAAAGGCCAGAATCAGCAGAATGTTTAAAGGCAAAGAACTATCTGCTGTCTGGACATGTTTAATTAGTAAAATCAAAAAGATCTACTATAAACTAATATATATTTGTTGAATGACAATTTGTGTGCAAGGTAGTTTGGGGCAAGAAAATTAGAAGTCTGATATAAGCATAGCATGCATATGATACCTGCGAGATTTGGTCTTAGGAAATTACTTTACTGACTTTGGGATTACACTGAGCAGTTAATAATAGCCTCACACATGACTAGACCTATAGTATGAGTGTAAAGTTTGCAGTTTAGTCACTTATGTATTGAGATGACAATAAAAGCACCTGGGATGGTCCTTTGTGCTCCACAGGAATTAAATAGATGTGAACTAAGCTACTTTTACAGAGCCTCTGGTACAGTACTAAAAACATGATCATATATTTTAGCAGTGGTCCCATAATTGAACTGCTTGCTACTCATACTTATGACAGTAAAATATTTGTATTATAAGTCAATGAATAAACAATGTTGATGGATCAAAGTATAGTTCAGAGTTATGGGTTAAAAAAAAAAAAACCCAGATACTATAGGAACCAAGGCACATTCAAAGCTGTGTGGATGCACAGTCAAGAGATGTGATGTATACTATTTCAAAATTAAATGGGTAATGGCAGCATCATTGATAAATGTTTTGATAAATTTCTTTTTATTTTTGTAAAGTATACATAAGATAAATTTAAAATTTTAACCATTTTAAGTTGTGGTTTTTAAGTGCAGTAGCATTAAGTATAATTCACATTGTTGTACAAGTCAATAACACATTCTTAAGATAAAGGTTGTGTTATGTCCTGTAGGTTTTTAATTATTTAAACAAGAATAAACCAAATCTTTTCCAGAGTCACTGAATATAGTTTGACTGTGTCTTGCTGGAGCCAGGGAAATCAGCTAAGGAGGACACAGGGAAAGGAAAAAATGCAGATAATTTATGTAACTTCTATGATTTTGAAATATATCCTAATGAAACAAGAGTTTTGAGGTGAGACGAGATTCCTTGTTTTTCCAATTTCCTTCTGGCTTCTTCTCTTTTAATTTTTGCAGGGGTTTTGGGGGGGTACTGAGAATTGAACTTGGGCATTTGACCACTGTGCCACATCCTCAGCCCTATTTTTATTTTATTTAGAGACAGGGTGTCACTGAGTTGCTTAGCACCTTGCTTTTGCTGAGGCTGGCTTTGAACTCGTGAGCCTCCTGTCTCAGCCTCCCCAGCTGTGTGTGCCACTGGGCCCAGCTTTTCTTTCAAATTGGAAGAATAAAATTCACAGACAGTAGCGGAAGGAAAGAGTAAATGGAGTAGGATTTATTTAAGTTAGAAGAGAGAGAATTCCCCTCATGTGGGAGGGGGCTGGATAGCAGAAAATCCATTTTAGTATGGTAGGTTAGGGGCCTGTGTGGTTTTGGGGAGAGCATGGATCAAAATCTGTGTTAAACAGGTGTTGAAAAGTGTCCTGGTTGCGGGTTGTGCTCTTTAGCCTGGGTTTTGATCCTTCCTGTAACTGCATTTTTGGTTCACTCCAGCCTTCCCTTTTCCTGCCTCTCTGGGACAAAGGAGTTGGTTGGAGTGTTCCCACAGGTGAGCCTCGTGGTCTTTCACATTTGAAGCAGGCCTTCAGGGTGTCCATTAGTATTTCTACTGACTAGCCTTCTGGTGTGGTCTCTGCCTTTGAATAAGACTTTAGTTGGGGCCCATTGCCTGACCATTATCTGCCTTTATTCATTCCCCACTCTGAAGAAGTTACTCTAGCTGCTGTTGGAGGAGAAAGGGGCCATGACTGCTCTGGATGCTTCAGACTGAAAAGGGGCATTGAAAGGGAACAGTCTGGGTTCTTCCACAGAGGCCTGTGTAGGGCCCCAGGAGAAGGGAGCGTGGTTTTGGATTCCATGTGCACGGCTGTTTGGAAGTTGGGCATCTTAGACCTTAGGGCAGTCCAGAGGTCCCTAATGGTGGTTTGTGAGTGACGGGACAAGGCATTCACAGGGCGGGGAACATGTTGAGACAATAAACAGGACAGCAAAGCATCATTTTCTTTCAAATGATTAGCTCAAAAGTAGTCAGTATTATTAACTAGTCCCTGAAAACTATGAGGACAGTGACATTAATCTTAGGGTGTGGTCTAACATGACACTGATTTGTGAGTGGAGACCTGTTGTGGTTTGGATGTGAGGTATCCCCCAAAAGTTTATGTGTTGAGATAATGCAAGAAGGTTTAGAGGAGAAATAATTTCATTATAGCCTTAACCTAATCAGTGAATTAATCCCTAATGGGATGAACTGAATGGTAACTGGAGGCAGGTGGGGTGTGGCTGGAGGGAGTGGTTCACTGGGGGTGTGGCTATGGGGTTTATATTTTGTGGTGGAGAGTGGAATCTCTCTGTGCTTCATGATTATCATGTAAGTTGCTTCCCTTTGCCACACTCTGTTGCCTAGAGGTCCTGCCTCATCTTGAGCCCCAAGGAATGCACCTGGCTTTCTATGGACTAAGACCTCTGGAACTGTGAGCCTTTTAATAAACTTTTCTTCCCTAAAATCATTCTGGTCAGATCTTTTTGTTACAGCAGCAAAAAAATGCTGACTAAAGCAAGACCATTTAAGACTTTGGAAACATTAGCAGAGTTGTTAAAAACATACAGCATTTAGTTTGTATAATGGCTTAGGGAACATCTTAAGCTATAGTACCATGGATTTCTGTAAAACAGCTTTTTCATTAGTGTTACCTGTTTGGTAGAGTGATTTTCTTTAGCTGGGTAACCTCCTAGTTTTATTCACTTTGAGAGAACTGTCAAGTGTACATCTCAAGTTATATTAAAAAAAACAAAACAAACCTAAATGTCCTTGTAGAACTATGCTTTGGTTATATTTTCCTGCCAGGTGTTTAAGACCAAGTTGATCAAAATTGATCTTGTTCCTATCTACTGTTAAAAGTCAACTGAGATTTGTCAGTCACTCTTGGGAACTTGTGAGAAGCCTCCTGGCTCCTTTAGCTTTCCTCAGCTAGCTGTTCCATCTGCCCAGATGGGTCAGTAGCTTGCTGACCACATATAGCTTCCCTCTGCAGTAACCCTGCTTTTTACAGAATATGCACTGATTGGTTTCCTTTTTTATAGGGTCTCCTGGATCTCCCTGAGTGGTAGATCAGGTGACTCAGTTGCAGGCCTTTAGAGAAGTCCCATTATCCCCTGAGTTTTGGCTGACCTAAAGGGCAAGGGACAAAATATTGAGTATTTTTTCCTTAGCTTTTTAATTTCTTTGATTTTGGTCTCCAGATTTTATTTTTAAATATCCAGCAGGCCAGTTTCACCATTATTAATGTGGTAGGTATAAGTTATACTTAAATGTCTATGATTTTATAGTAACCCCTTTTGCTTAATTAGGCTCAGTATCGGTACTGGATATTGGCATTATATCTTATGTGTCCTGTAGCTGATGGCTTATTATCTGAACTCAGGTTGTTGTGTTAGAAACAACAGGCAACAGTTATAAGGTTTTATACTGAAAATTTAAAAAAATGAAATTAACAAGAGAAACAGTATCAGTGATCAGAAATAGACTTATCTAACCTATACATGCATCTCATTAATATGGTAGTCTTTATGTACTCAGAACAAACAGATGTAAGCCAGGTTTGAAATGTGTGGCCCTTTGATGTCAGACACAATGTATAAAAGACAATACTTATTGATTATCTTACCTGCCTTAGACTTTCATAAGTTTTCCTTTTATCAACTTTTATGTTAACACTTAGACAAAGCTTGCAAATTTATTTCTCAGATGTACACATATCTCTAGTCACACATATCTAGGGTGTCAACTATATTGTAATAACCTAAAATAATAACATTTATTTAACCAGTTATGGAGTAATTATTTAGAACCTTAAAATAGGTACAAACCCTGATTTAAGACTGATTCCCAGGCTGGGGTTGTGGCTCAGTGGCAAAGCGCTTGCCCAGCATATGGGAGACCCTGGGTTCAATCCTCAGCACCACATGTAAGTAAATAAAATAAAGGCCCGTTGTCAACTAAAAAAAAAAATTAAAAACAGTGATTGATGTTTTAAATAAAAATATAAAAAAAGATTGATTCCCTAAATAACAGACATAAGAACTTATCTTGATAGATAAGCATATCAATGTTTTAAGAAATCCTGTTGTTAAATCTAGAGAATTAGACTTTGCTCTGTATCAATACACTAAATTTTGACCTTAATAAAACTGTGCTAATTATAATCAACTTAGTCACATACAAACATTTTGAGATTTACTTTCCAAAAACCTTTTGTATCTTATTTAGACATTCTTCAACCAAAACATATTGCCATACCTATGACTTTCTTAACTCTTTAATTTACATTCTGAAAAATCCTTATAAAACTTGTGAATTTAAACAAATCACTCCTTTTTATAAAATGAAACACATTGCTTTTTTACAGTACTTAAAACATAGCTGAAACTTTTGTATTCTTTGCATATAGAATGCCTGTTAGAATTTTAACTCGTACTTATCTTGCTTTCAGTGAAGACCCAGAAACAAAACCATCTCAAACTGTTTTTCTATTTACCAACGACTTACAAAAACACATTTAGTAGACCCAAATAAATATTGTCCTCCAGAATTCAAGAAACCAAGAGTACTCGAATTTATGTTTAGGAGTTGCTGCTTTAGTATTTTAACTTTGCAAATTAATCAGATTAACTTTGCAAATTAATCTAACAAACACATTTATGAAGATTAATTCCATTTATGTTACAATGAATTCACCCATTTTTAACTTAGGTTACCCACAAAAACCAAGATATTGGAAAAGTTTGGTTAGCATTTTAAGCTAATTAGTCCTGCCAAAGAAAAATCCTGTAAAGCAATGGGCATTGAAATTTTAAAAATTCATGGAAACCAACACTTAGATGGGCCACCTAGAAAAATGTGTGGATTAGTAATTTCAAAGACCTTTGTTCTCTTACCAATGTGAATTGACCCTTTTTTGTTATTTTTACTGAAGTCATGTGAACTGAAATGGCATTTGGATCTGTTAACTAAATTTATGAGTACTAACTTATCTATAAGCAACCTTGCTTCCATGTACATGATAGGGACATAAGCACATGTGGACAACTTAACAATACACAGGTGTGCACATACATAAAACAAACAGGAAACAAAGATCTGGCAGCTCTTTAGCAGGTACTAGATCTCCATAGGTAGGAGACAACAGCTAGATGTTAAAGTATCTCGTAGACTAGTACATAATCTATGATGTTTGAGAAAATTTTCTTTGCATTTGAGTCAGCACTTTGCTCACACAATGACAGAATATTAATAGATTGTAAAGGGAAACTTAGTCTATGAGTCAGTCCATCCTCAGCTGTTCACATTTACATCAAATGGGCCATGCAAGATTGGTTACCATAGAGGTTCATGGAAATGGGCAAGGGATGAAATCTGTCATAGCACCAGACATTTGTCTTGACTGTACTTGATGGGGTTAGAGATGAGCAGGGTTCTGTAGAGTTTCTTTGAACAACTGGAGTTTGAGAAAACCTTTGTTTTATCAGGATGTGAAGTGAACACTAATTACTTGGTATTGAGGCAATATAGAAAGTTAGGGTAAAACTTCAGCACTGCAATTTAGTCCATTTAAACAGCTTTTCTTACATAATGTAAATTGAATGTGAAGGAATAATTATGTTTTAGGATAGTAAGTTTGGTATGTTTTTGTTGTAAATGAAAATGTTGGCCTTTTCTGCCTTTTTAACATTAAAATTCATTATTTGCTGGCTTCCAGCATATCATTTATTGATAAAGATCTACTGACTAAACTTTCATTTCTTAATTAGTTTTCTAATCTGGGATGACTGGTGAAATACTTCATATACAAATATTACTGAAAATTAAAAAGTCCTTGTGTCTTCTTTATCAATTTGAACATTTGATTATTAATTTTTGGAGCCAGTCATGGTTGCTCACACCTGTCATCCCAGCCACTTCCAAGGCAGAAGCAGGAGGATCTCAAGTTTGAGGCCAGCTTTAGCAAATTAGTAAGACCCTGTATTATAATAAAACCAAAAAGGACTGGGGATGTAGCTTAGTGACAATGTGTCCCTGAGTTCAATCCCTACTACCAAAAAACATATTATTAATTTTTGAATGCTATATTTAAATACTAAATTTCACTATTACTTAGGATAGCGATAGTAGCAGCTTAGATACTATCATGTCAGACTAAAAGATATGGATATTTTATCTATATCTTTTATTCTAAAATTTTTTAGCCTTTCAAAACATTAACTATTTAAAATAGTGGGTCATATAAATAAATAGTCTGGAAACAGAAAAATAAAACATTCTGAGAAAATTATTTCTTTTGTGGCAGTTTCTGTTCTGGTCATGATTTAGTTGAATACACAGAGAATGTGAGTTTTGCGTTGTCAAAAACTATTTCCAGGTAACGTATCTCTGTGAACTATGACATACCTTCTGTATACATACAGCCAAATGTACTCAGCTAGACTAGCATGGGTTACGTATAGATATTATTTAAAGTACTCTTGTCCCACTGAAAAAGGTGGATATAATTGGAAGTACAACTGGGATGAGGTCCTGTCTGTAAATAAAGTCCGTGTGCTGTTTTCCTCCTTGACTGGATGATTCCTTGAGTCTTAGAACAGATATTGTATATCCCCTGAATCTTTCCCCATAGCATTTTGTTACGTCTCTTTATCCAGTTTTCAATATGAGAAGTCTTGTGAATCCTCTGTCTTGTTACTTTCTATTTTAAAATCTTCAAGTAAGAATCCTAGAGGGTCTCACCTGTTCTGAAGCCCTATTTGATGATTTTTTCCAGGAATTTAGTAAATGAAAATAAGAAAAAAGAGAAACTACTTATCCCAAAGGAAGTATCTAGTTGGTAGGTGATTGTCTGGAGTGTGTGTGTGTGTGTGTGTGTGTGTGTGTTATCATGAAACTCAGCAGCAAGACCCATTTTTTGGGAAGATAGCAGAAGTGTAGTAAAGTCTTTTTTACTTTGTTTCAGAGCTAAGGTATTGTCAGGAACAGGTTAAGAGATGTTGTGGACCATCACTAGCTACTGGGTGTCCCTATGAGAAATTTACTATGCATGTTGCTGGGTGGGACACAAAGGTGAGTCTTAGGGACGCATCACTCTCACCATATCTCAGTGGACAATTGCATGTTTTGGTCTTTCCTCTTCCATTGCAGTTTTCACACTGCTAACCAGGTGAACCATGACTCTGTTCCTGGGCTCAGAGGAATTGGCTACACATCACCCGAGAGTAAATCTAAATTTTATAGGATTAACTGTCAAGACTCTTGATAATTTGATCATTGCCCTCTCCCCTAATTATTCCTCTGATTATTACTTTTCATTTTAGTGACAAACTTCTTCAAACTCATCTTTGTGTTACTTTACACATATATCAGTTTGTACATCCAGTTTCTTTCTCCTGGAACATTCCCCTTCCCTGTTCCTTTTATCCACCTTCAAACTAATGCTAAGACATTAGATCTTGATGTCTTTTGGTTACCTGCGTTTGTTTATATGTATCAAACACTTCATGCCTGCCTTAAAATTCTTGCCATCATTGAAGATGATGCTCCAACTAATAGCCAGACTCAGCAGTCAAGGTTCATCTGATCATATTAGGTTGAATTGGTGGTATTTACATTCTAGCCCCCACACGTGTGCACACACTCTTAGTGAAGTGAAAAGTATCTAGCAGTTCAATATGCCACCATAATCCAGTATTACAGTCATATATGACTTTTTGTCAGATGACCATGTTGAGAGGCAGGCACCATTATGGGAATAAGTGTTTGGAAGGCCTGGGCTAATATTCTGGAAAGACTTCACATCTGGCTTATCTTCTTCCACCGATTCTTCAAATATTTAAGATTCATATTCAGATGTGTTTCAGAGATAGGTGCCTCTTTCTTTAAAAATGTTTTTAAATTTTCATGGGAATTATATAGAATCTGTGTAAAGCTTTTGGTACTATGACCACTTTGACAATATTGATTCTGCCTATCCAAGAATCTGGGAGGTCTCTCCATTTTCTAAGGCCATATTCAATTTCTTCCTTCAATGTTCTATACTTTTCATTGTAGTGGTCTTTGGCCTCCTTGCCTCCTTTGTTAGATTTACTTCCAAGGTTATTTTTTTTTAAGTTTATTGTGAATGCAATAGTTTTTCTGATTTCTTTCTTTCTTTAGCAGATTCACTGTTGGGAGTGTAGGAAGGATTGATTTATAATGATGATCTTATATCCTGCTACTTCGATCAGCTATGGAAATCACCTGGTGGAGTTTTTTGGGTCTCCTAGATATAGGATAATATCAGCAAAGAGAGAATTTGATTTCTTTTTTTTCCTATTTGTATCCCTTTAATTTTCTTCTCCTACCTGATTGCTCTGGCTAGAATTTCAAGAACAATATTGAATAGGAGGGGTGAGAGTGGACATGCTTGTCCTGTACCTGATTTTAGAGGAAATGAGTTCAGATTTTTCTCCATTCAATTTGGTGTTGACTTTGAGTTTGCCACAAATATCCTTTATTACCTTGAGGTAAGATCCTTCTGTCCCTAGTTTCTCCAGAATTTTTTTGAAAGGTTAATTTTTAATAGATGAAGAATAATCAGGATATCATGTATATATTTTTATATTTCATTATTTGGACATTTAACTTATTTCCATTCCATACATGTTCCAAAAAATGCATGACCACCTTGACATATAAACATTTATTATCTACATCTCATTATTTCCTTTGAGTTGATCCTTAGAATTGGAACTACTGGTTTATTTATCCACATAATCATTCCTACAACAAATATCTTTTTGAATGCTAACTTTGTGCTATGAAACATTTTTAAGGTTTTTGATACATACTGTAACATTGCTATGCAGAGTGATTATACCATTTTATGGTGGTCATGCCAAACATAGCTCTTGGCATTTATGCCCTGGTTTATAATTTTTCCAGCATTATTAATATGAATGCATGCTGGATATTGTCAGAGGCCTCTTCTGCATTTATTGAAATGATCACATGATTCTCATCCTCAATTCTATTTAAGTGTTGAATTTATATATTGATTTGTGTAGGTTAACCAATCTTGCATCCTCAAAATAAAACCCACTTGATCTTTGTGTACTATTTCCTTGATGTGTTTTTGAATGGGATTTGTTAATATTTTTTATTTTATATTTTTATACATGACAGTAGAATGTATTTTGGCAGAATATACATACACAGAGTATAACTTATTCTATTTAGGATTCCACTCTTGTGGTCCTACATGATGTGGAGTTACCCTGGTCATGTATATGAAAATAAGGCTAGGGAATGTTCTGATTTGTGGATGCTAAGCCAAAATGAGGGATGTTGGGTTAGACATAGGGAAGGGAAAGGAGGGAGGGATAGGAAAGACAACCTTGTATTTGTATATATGACCAGGGTTTTGTTAATATTTTATTAAGAATTTTTGCATTTATGTTCATTAGGAATATAGGTTGTAGTTTTTTTCCTTGATGTATGTTTTTTGATTTTGGTGTCAGAGTGACACTGGCATCGTAGAATGAATTTGGCAGTGTTCCCTCCCTTTCTATTTCATGAAATAATTTGAGGAAGACTGGTTTTAGTTCTTCTTTAAAGGTCTGGTGAAACTTGCCTGAGAATCTATCTGGTCCTGGTCTTTTCTTTGTTAGAAGGCTTCTATTGCTATTTCCATCTCATTGTTTGATATTGGTCTTTTTAGGTCTTCTTTATCTGGTTCAATTTGGGCAGGTCAGATATATGGAGGAATTAGTCAATGTCTTCTGTATTTTTCAGTTTTTTGGAGTGTAAGGTTGCAAAATAACTTCTGATGA